>NC_081415.1:480066623-481266623 GCF_030272615.1 Cryptomeria japonica | reverse complement strand
TCCATTCTCCTGAATCTCTCTCTTTTGATCATCAGTGAGAGTACGGTAGGGATAACATAAGCATTCTCAACATAGCTCCAGCATTGAGCACCCATGCTTTTGATGTATATCTTCATTCTATCCTTCCATATTTTAAAGTTGTCTCTATTGAAATTTGGACCTTCCCTCTTCATCATTAGAGTAGGATCTTTTCCTCAAGTGGTTAAGCTTACAACACAAAGGACCTGGAAGATGCTCTAATACCAATTGTTGAATAAATGATGAACAGTTAATACCAAACCGGTACTGAGAGGGGGGGGTGAATCAGTACAGGCAAAAACACTTTTCCTGAACCGGTTTGACTACAAACAGTGCACTTTGATTGGCAAGTGATAACATCTATTTAAACCAGATTACTACCAGTAAAACATAGTAAGAATATCAAAGACTTAAATTGGTAACCCTTTTCTTTCCATACAATCTAATACCTCATTTCCACTTCACCCTTATGCATAAATAGGTAATCTATCATCAAAATATAACGACTGCTAGTTCAACATATTTTACCAGTTTGACATAAAACACTAAACCATCACATGAAAGGCATTACACATGACACACTGATTTTTCACGTGGAAACCCAACTAGGAAAAACCACGGTGGGGATGAATACCCACAAGCTGTTCTTGAACTCTTTTGAAGTCCACTCTGTTAGGAGCCTAGTCTAGTTAGAGACTTTTACAATAGGTTCTGCTAGGAACCGATCCTGCTAGGGATCACTCGGTTAAGGGATGGCTAAATACCTGGTTAAAGGTTAGAACCTTGTTAAAGGTTACCTCACAAGAGGATTTTAAGAACTCATTGAATTGAGTCACCCTGTTAAAGGATTTACACAAAATCCTGTTAAAGCTACATGGTTAAGGGATTTTCCAACTGTTGAAATGGTTAGAAGTCAATAGGTAATACACAGATCTGATAACAACACTCAATGCCAAGGTAGATCCACTTAAGCTCCTTTTCTTCTACAATCACACTCTACAGGTATCAACATACTTCTCTGGTTTGGCAAGAATCAAGTATCGCTCACTAGGATACACACATACCATTTTCCAACAACTTCAAAATGAAAAATATCATCGACCTTATAGGAAATAGATAGGTTGGTAGCATAAACCCTAAACCCTAAACATTTAGGTTTTACAATCAAGTCGGTTCAATCCTGATCGTTAATCACATTGCATCGAATACAATAGCCTTGAACAGGTCTCAAGACGTTCTCTAACGTTCATCCATTGCCGCTTCAGGAAGCTGATAACTCATCACGCGCTCTCCACCATTTATAGACTTTGCACATTCCTGAGGTAGATAGGATCACTCTCCATGCAAGATCCTCAAGGAAATCCTTCACGCACACAAGGCTGACATGGCAACACTATCCGGTCTTCATACAATGCTAACTCATCACAAGATGTCATCGGTTGAATCGCACAAGCTTGGAATGCATCAATTGGAAACCCCAAAGCTAAGACTACCAACCGGTAGTCATGAAACCCCAATACAAAACTTCCATTTACCAGTTCTTATTCCAACATACCGGTTCATCTTGAACAAACGTACCGTTTCACTTTTTCACAAATACCAGTTTATATCATCATACTGGTTCTCTTGCCAGTTTTCTTACTACACCATACTGGTTCATACTTCAGCATATTGACATCAATGACAACATAAAATATCATCATGTCATCATGCTTTGTACATATTCCAACAAGTGGTTGGATTACTTTATTCAGGATGGGATGTTATTTAGAGGAGTTCAGTTGTGTATACCTAAGAGTAACATGAGGGAGAATATGATAAAAAAAGAAGCATAGTGGAGGATTAGCCAAACACTTTGGTGTTGACAAAAGAATAGCATTGGTGAGTGAACATTAATTTTGGTCTCAGATTCATAAGGATGTCAGTAAATTTGTGTAGAGCTATAGATTTTGTCAAGTTGCAAAAGGTAGTAGTCAGAATGTGGGATTGTATAAGCCTTTTACAGTACCGAAGAGACCTTGGGAGGACATAAGTATGGATTTCATACTTGGATTACTATACTGAGAGGAAATGATTCTATATTTGTGGTGGTGGATATATTCTTGAAGATGGCTCATTTCATACCTTGTAAGAAGCATCTGATGCAGTGCATGTAGCTAACTTAGTTTTCAAGGAGGTAGTGAGATTACATGGATTGCCTAAGAGCATAGTTTCAGACAAAGACACTAAGTTTATTGGTTATTTTTGGAGAACACTTTTGAAGAAGATGTAGACATATTTGAAGTTTAGTTCTACTTTTAACCCATAGACTGATGGACAGGCATAAGTAGTAAACCAAAGTTTGGGAAATTTATCGAGATGCTTAGTTGGAGATAAAACCGGAAGTTGGGATTTGATTCTTGCACAAGCAGAGTTTGCCTACAATAATTCAGTTAACAAAGAGTACCGAAAGGACACCTTTTGAGATTGTTATTAGAGCACACCCTAGAGGTATATCAAAATTGAGAGATACCAATAATGAAGACAAGAGTAGCGCAGAAGCAGAAGAGTTTCTAGATCACATGGTGGCCTTACATATTCAAGTTAAGTAGCATTTGGAGGATATGAACAACAAGTATAAGGAGAAAGTAGATGAGAAGAGGAGACATAAGGAATTTGAAGTTGGCAATAAAGTGATGGTGTATCTGAGAAAGGAAAGATTTACAGTTGGAACCTATAACAAGTTGCAGATGAAGAAGTTTGGACCTTGTAAGATCTTGAGGAAGTTTAGTTCCAAAAATGCATATGAAGTGGAGCTACCATATAGTTTGAGTATTTCACCTATATTCAACATTGCAGATCTACATCAGTATAATGAATCAAAACTCAATGAAGACGACATTACAGACTTGGAGAAACAGTTCCCCCAGAAGGAACCAAATCAAATTGAAGACATTTTGGACAATGGGTTGGGCATAGTACCCAGAGCAGTCGGTATAAGGAGTATCTTGTGAAGTGGAAGGACAGACTAGTTGAAGATTCATCTTGGATTTCTCAGGAAGAGGTGGACCACCTTAGTTTTCCTCTGACCCCAGAAAAGTGAGAGACTCACTTTTTCAACAACCTTGGATTTCTGATGTAGGAGCATCCTCGGTTCTTGGAAATCTTGCATCAACCAAAAACATTTCCTTTTTGTTTGTTTTTTGTTTTGCAATTTTAGTATTTCTTTCTGCATTTTCTTGCATTGGCTCACCGGATCTTGCGGAGATGGATTTTTCTTGAGGACATGATCATCTTTCTTATACCCAAACTACGGAGCATTTGGATCATTTTTAAACAAGTTATCGATTACATATTCTGAGACACTTTTATGGTATCGAAACCGCTTGGACCTATTTGTTGTTGGTGAATCTCCTAGATTCCTTTCATAGCTTGCAGAGCCCTAGTTCATTTATTTTGATTTTCCTTGGCATGTGGCCAACCTTCCCTATGATCCACACTTCATCCTGTAGATTTTGTGGAGGAATCTCTTTGATGGAGGCCGACTTGTTAGTTTTACACATTTGATCTTGTTCTTTGGCATTTGATCCTTTTTGGGCCGACCGGATCTCCCTGGGTCATATATATCATTGTAATTGAGTATTATAATTCATTCAAGAAGAAAATAGAAGATATATCCTAAGATTCAAAGGTCTGAAGTTGACCGATTATGTATTTGAGCATGTATGTAGCAGGCCAGTGAGCCGGATCTTGTAACCCAGATGTTACTGGTTATCTGTAAACAATTTTCATGATCTAATTCATTTAGTTATGCATTTCCTCCATCATATCCTTTTATTTTCATTGTGTTTACTCTTGTTGCCTGGTCCGGATTGATCTCTTTGAGGTCCCTCCCAACCGATGACTGCACCATTAGGTGATGCAAGATTGCCCTTACACCACCAAATGCTCCTACATCAAACCCAATAAAATATAGAAAATATATGTGTATATATACATGTATATAGGTACATATATGTAATTATGGATATATATGTATGTATAATGTATGTATGTATGCACACATAAATATTTATATATAGGTGAGAAAACCTAAATAAAATGAACAAATTAAGAAATCGTAACACAAGAATACAATTAAAGAACATATAAATAAGCCAAAAAAATGATATATAATAAACTATATGAATCATTTTTGGGTAGCATAAGAATAGAGGAATTATTTCATGAGGTGGTTCATCACTCCTCTTTCTCTAATAGAATGTATACTCCTCTTTGAAGGGGCACTTACTAGAGTTAACTATCACTATAAACTTAATATCTCCTAGACCCATCTGCCTTGGGCCACTATTCACTTTGAATGGGCATCCAAAAGAATCTAAGATTCAAAGGGGGAACCTACTAAATCTATTCATTTAATTGGAACTATCAATCTATCACTAGACATGCCCTATCCTAGAAGAGTGTGATTACCTATCCTAGGAAAAGAAGGTTTCTAACCCTATATTCCTCTTGCCTGACTATATCCACTGAGAATTATCTATCTACCTTAGAACCCTATAATTACTACCCACTTGGAAATATAACCTCCTATATAAAGTGATTAGATAACATAGCCTAAGGACCCAAAAAATCAAGTGATTATCCTTTATTTTTAATATTCTATCCTTCCTTTTTTTTATGTTTCTTCTTTTGTTACCTTCTCCTACCCTCAGGGTCACTTGAGTCATATTCCCCCTCCTTCCCCTCATATATTTAATCTTCCTAACCTACTATTCATTTTAATTCTCTTTTCTAGCAAGATCGTTGTGATGATAGATCATGAAGTATGATTTAGAATATTGATGAAAAAATATTTACATGGTCAAATCTAGAAATAACAGGTTAATTTATCATGGATAGATATAAATTTCATATATTTAATGATTCAAATTTTCAATCAAATTAAGAATATTATATTTTAAGTTCAACATGGTAGGTTGGTATGGTTGGAGTTTAGGATCAATGTGTTTTATGACCCTTGTTGTCATCCCTAAAATTAAATGTCTTATCATTGTGCTTATGTTGTTGTCTTGTCCTTTTATATGTCCATATGAATTTGTTATTTCAACTCATTAATCCACTATCTCATTGTGAACATCCATATTAATCTTTATTTTATGGTTTTTAATTGTTTCTTGCTTAGTGTCAACTCTATTGGTTGTTTTGGTAATATCACTATTAGATTCATCACTAGATTTGAGTGGATAGTCTCTTTCAATTTCATGTCAAATAATTGAAATAGCATAATCTTGATAAACATTCATATGAATATCACTAAAGGATAAGCATTAAAACTTCATTGATCAACTCTTCGAGATTGATATGACAACCAAATTCCTAGTGGCTTTGGATAGGTAATAAGTAATTTTTCAATGATTTAAATATTGCAATTATTTAGATCCAAGATCAATTTTGTTTGCACTATTGCTTTAGTTGAGTATTACAACATGTAAAATATTGTCAATAAGCTAATTAATTTGGTTGAGACATCATACTTGGCTAATGATAGATGCATGTTTAACATTATTTTGTTTCACACATATTAATATTTGCTTGATATTGCATTTTATTTTTGGTAGGATGAAATAGATTTGATTTTGCATTCCTTACAATGTATGTTCATATCCCAATAGGGCTAGTATTAAATCTCTTTGAGAAGTAGCTTCTACCATGATTACTGTTAGTATATCTCTCATCAATGTAGCAATGGAGGATCTAATCTAGGTCATAGGTTATGATTTAATAATTGAATTTGACTTGGCACATGCATAGTATTGACTTTTAACAATGCTTGATAAAAAAAATTCTTAAACCAAGTAATAGGCTCATCTGATAATTTTCTTATTGTTGTAAATTAAAAAGAAAAAATCTTCTCATAGATCCAAATCTTACCCAAATTGCATCAAGAATGTATTCTCTAGTTCAACCCATGAATGCATGATGTTCAATAGGAGACAAGTATATCACATACACACTACATCCAAAAACATGTTAATGAAAAATTAGAAAGAAAAAACGTGTCAAGATTAATCTAATTTTTTTTATCATCAATCCTTTACAAACCTTTTATGTGATCAAAATATTTTTTCTTGACATGAAGGGAGAAAATGAATAGCCAATTACATGCATTCATAGGATTTCATGTAAACCTTTAGGTGTACACACTAGTTTCTTCATCAAGATGAAATTTTCATTTATGTTATCTCGTGTAGCATAAATTAGTTGATGGATAAGCTTAAATTTTAATCAATTTTTTATATAATAAATTAATATTTTCATGTGCATACTCATGCAATTTCATTGTTTTTATTTTATTATAAGTATTTCTAAAATTTTAAAATCTGATAACAATTGGGAATAAATGATTGAAAAGTTTGCTCTGCAACTCCGACTAGACCTAGGGTTTGGACTCTGGGTTGCAGGGTCATAGGCTCTGACGTGGGGATGTGTGTGGGCTCTCCATGTAGGTAAGAAATTAACTTGGTTTGTGTGTAGGCTGCTCTCCCAGTGTCCTCTTTGTCGTTGCTTTGCTTTGCTTTCCCTTGTGCGAGCGTTTAATGCCATTTAATGGAGGGCTCTTTTGGAGGCACTGTAAAACTCAGTAAAGATGCCCCATTTAAAGCTAAGACATTCAAAGATGCGGTTACCCTTTCATCTCCCTCTATTGATGAAGGTGCGAGGTTTGTTACAAACTCTATTGGCAACCCCTATGGAGAAGGTAAGGACCCTCACTTTGCCCGAGAGTCTATCTCCATTTCTCCTAATGATTTAATGTGTAAAGAAATTAATATGGAGAAAAATAGGCTTAGAGATACCAAAAAAAAATTTGCAACTGTAGATGTGGATAAATGTCCTACACGTAAATTTATTGATGATTGGATTAGAAATGTATGAAACATTAAATTAGGTTATCTGGTCTCATTCTGTAGACTCATTCAAAAAGGATTGTTTGTAATTTTCTTTAAAGATCATAAAATGCAAAAAGAAGTTCTTAGTAAACAATATTGGTCTATCGGAAAATGCACATTTTGTGCCCTAGAATGGTTGCCAGAAGCAGTCAATGAGGATATACTTTCACTCTCGTGCCCTAGATGGGTTTTAATTCGAGATGTGCCTCCACTATTGTGGAGTTTCATACCCCAAATCATGGAGCCAATAGGAAAGGTTATTCAAGTTGATAATTCATCCTCACTTATTCCGCATCTAGATGCTGGGGTATTGATTTCAATTAACCCTAGTTGTGATTTTCCCAAAATGGTTAACATTAACCTAGAATCCAAAGTTGTTATATGCCCTATTGAAATCCTTGGCGGGGTGAATGCGTGCTTTCTCTGCATGAAAGAGGGGCATATTTGCAAGAATTTCTCGATTATTAACAAAGTTAAGGGTTCGGAGAGACCTCAAAATCAATCCAATAACCTGCAACCTATTCATGCAAAGCACATCACGAACATGGAAAACCTTAATGTTATTAGTAAAAAAATTAGTAATCTCTTAACTGGAGAAAATTCTAAACCCCAGGAACCTAAAAAAATACTCAATTCAGGTAGCTCTGGAGTTGTCCCCACCCCTCACTCTATGATCTCAAATGCTCTAAAACAGATAAATGAGAATTCGTAGGATGAGTTTCAGATTGTGGGGAAAAACACTAAGAAAAGAAGGAGCAAAAATGCTCAACAATTAGCCTTGGAAAAAATTAGGGCAAATGGTCCTAATAATTCAACTTATGTGATTAATAAGATGAATATGGATAGCAATTTAACATCTCTTATGGAGGATGATGTACATGAGGTCCCCCCAGAGATGAAATTCTCTAGCCTAGCCTCTAGTGATAATAACCCTGGAGCACAGAACCCTAAGGATAGAGATGGTGTGAGTGGTGAGCTGACAAAGGGAGGGAGTTGGTATGGGGTGATGAATAAATCTTCCCACAGAAGTTCAACAGACATGGATGTTTCATTTGAGATGAATTCATCAAAAGATTCTCCATATATCACCGAGGTAGAGCCTTCCTCCCCTACTGAACCTACCCCTAACGCAATCTCTGTCATTCCCTCGAAGAAGTTTGTAGAATTAGAGGATACCTGTGTAATTGAGGTCATTGTTGCTGACCCTAAGGTTGGTGAAGCTAACCCCCTATCTAGCGATGTTGTTAATTTAGACCTTCCAGATAGGTTGAAGGCATTGGAGCCTAGTTCTGAGACCTTAGAGACCCCCAGTCAGGGGACATTAGGAAGGATTCTGAAGTTGAGGATGAGGATCAGGGTGAAGAGTGCACAGGAGAAGAAAGAGAATGGGCAATGGATAATGAAAACCCCAAGGCAATTCCTAGAAGAAGAAGGGGTAGACCTCTGGGATCCAAAAATAAGGGTGCTAATAATAGAAGGAATAATGAGAAGAGGAAAGATCTCCCGAGATGCTTTAACAATTTTAAAGCATCCAAAGAATAAAAATAATATACCATGTTAAGATGAAGTGCATCTCTTGGAACATTAGGGGTCTGGAATCTCCAGACAGGAAACAAATAGTCAGAAAGTTTGTCAATCAACATAAGAACATAGATTTTATTATGTTTCAAGAACTCAAGACCATCAAGTTTACCCTGGAAGTCAACCTAGAATTTATATGGAAAGACTCTATCAAGGTTTCCTCAAAGTGTGACAGAGGTAGCGAAGGTGTTGGAATACTTATTAACCCCAAATGGAAGGAGCACATAGTGAACCAAGGATTCTCACCATGTAACAGAGTGGTCTGGGTGTCCTTAGAGGATAAAGGAATTAGATTTGGAATTTGTTCTGTATATTCCTCCAATGACTATAGAGAGAGAACTGAATTGTGGGATTGGATCGCTGCACTACTAGATATTCCTTGGATTGTAGGGGGTGACTTTAATATGATTGAAACTCAGGAAGATAAAAGTGGAGGTATCCCTATGGAATGGAAAGGGATGGAGAAACTACATTGGGAGAGAATGAAAAGTCGAAAGAAACTGTTTGACCCCCTATTCTGCAATAAGAAAGATAACTCCAAAATTTGGTACACTTGGTGCAACTATTAGAGTGGTAAGCATAGGATCTATTGTAGGCTGGATAGATTCTATGTTAATAGAGAGAACTTCTCCTTTGACCTTGGTAAGAACGGCAATCTTGTGACAGCTTATCCAACCACACTTTCAGACCACCATCCTATCATCTCACAGGTTAGGCTCAGAGACTACCCCGAGAGCCAAGGAACTCCCAAGGATAAATTCTTTTTAAATTCTAGCCTTCTAAAAGACTCGAATGTGTTGAGTGTAGTCAAGATTGTTAGGATGTTTAATAAAAGTAATAGATTGTTAAACTCTAGTGTGGATAGATGGAACCAGAATGTCAATAGTTGGTAGGTGATGCTTCAAACCATAAGGCAAAAGAAAGCCAAGGATTATAGGTGGAAATAGAGAACACTATCTGACAACCTTCACTTATGTGAGGCTGAGATCCAAGACAACCCTTGCAATATTGAACTTTCTTAAAAGATAGCCCTGGCTAGGGATAGTCTTAGAAAGCATCAATGGACTAAGACTAGAGGGGCCATGATCAAGGCTCGGGCTCATTAGATGCGATTCAGGGATAAAGGATCCAAGTTCTTCTTCAATATGCTAAAACAAAAATAGTGTAGAGAACAAGTTGATAGGATTTGGTTAGAAAATAGAGAAATAAAGGATCTTGAGGATATCAAGGAGGCATTCTTCCAATTCTACCAAAGTCTCTTCACATATGAAGATTCGCTAATTCCTGGGAGGCAAGAGAAAAATGTAGAAGGATTATCCCCTCCAAGATTTCAGTGGAGGATGCTCAGTCATTAAGGGGGCCCATCACTTTGCAATAACTAAAAGTTGCCATTAAAAGCCTGAATAATGATAAATCTTCAGGCCCGGACGGTCTGACGGTAGAGTTCTACAAAGCTAATGAGGACTGGGTGTGTCAAGACCTGTATGAGCTTTATTCTAAGGCCTTTATCACTAGTTATTTAGGGGAATGGATTAACAGTGGGATTATCAAACTACTTCCCAAGGATGGAGAAAAGTCTCTTATAAAAAACTGGAGACCGATAACACTTCTTAATGTATCTTACAAAATATTGGCCAAGACACTTGCAATCATATTGGAGAATATACTTCCTACGTTCATTTATTCCACACAAATAAGCTTTATCAAAGGAAGATATATCCTAGAAAATCTAATTACCAGTTGGGAAGCCATGGAATGGGTGAGGACTTCAGGACAGAACGCAACCATGTTTCTCCTAGACTTCGAGAAAGCGTACAATAGGGTAGAATGGGGGTTCATTCTAATAATGTTAGAAACATTTGGTTTTCCATCAAAATTTTATAAATGGGTTATGGTTTTACTCAAAGATGCTTCGGCCAAGGTGCAAGTTAACGGGTCCCTATCACAGAACATTACTCTAGGTAGATCTATTAGACAAGGTTGCCCCCTAGCCCCTTCTCTCTTCATTATTGTAGTCAATGCTCTGTTTTACATTCTAAGAGACTCTAATATCTCTCCTAAAGTTCAGGGGGTCCAACTTCCGAATGGTGAGGAATTGATCAATGCACAATTTGTTGATGACACAACACTCTTTATAGAAACTAGTAAACAGAATATGGAGGCCCTGGAAGGAAAAATCAAATTCCTAAGAGAAATATCAGGGGCTAAAATATCACAGAGGAAATATACCATGCTTGGGTGGGAGGAGTGGCCTCCTGAGTGTCTACAGTAGTTTGGGATCCAATGGGGAGGACCCAATAAAATAGTCAGATACCTAGGAATTTTGTTTGCCATATCCCCATCCCTCAAAGAGATGTGGCATTAGGTTAGAAGCAAGATAGACAAAAAGCTTAACAAGTGGGATAATAGGTATCTCTCACTCACTGGGAGAGTGCAGGTGTGTCAGAAAGTTCTCTCCTCATACAACATCTACTACTCCTCAATATGGATGTTCCCCAATTACTAGATCCTAGAGATACAGAAAACCATTAGGAACTTCCTATGGTCTGATGGAAAAGGTAAAAAGAAGATGCATTCTATCAAATGGGAATGGTGTCATAAGGACAAGATTCTTGGAGGGCTAGGACTAAAAGACTTGAGAATCCAAGGAATTGCTCTTGTAGCAAAATGAATATTCCAAGCACTAGACGAGAATGAACCTTGGAAGGTTCTGGTTAGGAATAACATTTTGAAGGTTGTACCGAAAAAGGCCAAAACTTGGAAATCCCTACCTTTTGTGACCTTGTGGCTGGGGACTTTGAGGTCTCAGTACAAGGGTCGAATGTCTTCAAGTTTATCTGGAAGGCCTGGGATAGTATTAAGCCCTTCATGAGCAATAATAGAGTCAGCAACAATGAGCTAATCCATGGAGGTAGATCCATTTGGTGGAACCTCTTGCACTCCTCCAAACCATTGACTCTTATGTAGGGGTGCTCTGCCAAAGCATGGGCAGCAAAAGGCATTGCTGCTTTAAAGACATTATTAAGGATGATAGGCTGTGGGACTAGGATACCCTTAGAGTTAGATTTAACCTTCAAAGCTCCCATAAACGAACTTATAATATGATGGGAAAAGCTTGCGAGAAACTTTACTTGCCCAAAAAATGCAAGAATGATATTGACTGTTGTAGGGAAATTTTGTGGAATAATACCATCTCTGTATCTAATATTAAAGCTAGCATTATATATAAGACATTAACATATGATGAAGCAATAATTTCCCATGTTAATAAACTGTGGTTTGCAGATTTTTCAGTTAAACAATGGCATAAGGTTTTTACTAGACTATGGAGTAGCCATGTTGTTCCCAAAGAGAAGTGTTTTAAATGGCTTATGATTATTAACAGGTTGCCACTTAGAAAAGATCATAACATCTGTGATATTTGTAATATTTGTAGGGATCCTAAATCAGTTAGGCATATTTTTTTAAAATGTAGCATTGCTAAAGAAATCTAGTTATTGTTTTGTATTGCTATTCCTAATCAATTTAATGTGCTTGATGTTATAATGGGGTATATTAAGGGTCTACAAAAAGACACTAACCTCTTTTGGTATGTTCTTACTTCTGAGATTTAATGGTACATTTGGAAAATAAAAAATGAAGATAAGTTTCAAGGCCTAGGTAGGGCCCTTACTGAGTCTTTTCATGGACTCACCCTTCACTGAATTCTCCTATAGGTATCAGTAACGATGAATGTAGAAAAGAACAAATTCTTCAGGTTCATAAAAGATGGAAACGCAAGGATGTTCCTTCACGAGATGGAATACGGATACAAATGGAGGAAGGCAATCAGAGGAAAGCAAGATGTAGACCTGGCTTTGGAGTCCCTGGGAGCAGAGGTTGCCAGAGTGAGAGACACTGTTAAAGACTAGATATAGATGCTCACATAACTTCTTGACGAAAAACAAGCCGTTTGGATGGAGGGCCCCAGGGGATGGACTACGTGGATTGATGTACCACAGGAACAGATTCTGCAAGGATGATCGGTTGGCAACTTTGAAGATAGAGGTTTTGTTTTGTATAAAATATTGTAGTCTCATGTTCTAGGAAAAGGTATTCCTCGATGTATCTATCACAGTAGACAATCTGTGTATTGTTTTGTAAATGTGGACCAGGGGTCCAAGTAGACACTTCAGGTAACCTTTGTGTAACAACGTTATTTTCCTATATGCAATATAAAAAAGAAAAATTAAAATCTCTTTTTGTATTTATAGGATGATAAATTTTAGCAAGTTTGCATCCAATTTAAACATTTAAAATGGCAACTCATACCTATGATTTATCCTAATATTTTAATTTGAAGCTCTCTTTCTAGTACCATTTTTGTTTGTGTGGTATTTGACACACTAATATTCATGTGTACGTGATACACCGCATGTTGGAACAACAAAGGTTCCCCTACTTGGAAGGTGGGCATCCTCAAGATTCTTTACTAATCACTTTATCAATTTCACAAGAATTCCTTAGTTAAAGATCAAAATTAAGAGGCTACACAAAATATCAAGAATCATTCATGTGAAAATGAGGCTTACTTAGTGTAATTCAATCACTACAATCCATTATTTTTCATCTTTATTAGTTAAATAATTATTTAATTATTTAATTAAGATAATTAAATTCTTCTAAACTAATTCAATCATCACATTTTCATCATTACTAATTATTCAATTCTATCTTCATCAATTAATCACTTAACCTATTCTTTATATTAATTAAATATTTATTATTTAATTAAGTCTAATTTAATACCTTTAATTAAACAATATTTACTATTTAATTAAATTCAATTTCCTATAATTAAATAATTTCTTTAAATTATTTAATTATCTAATTCATCTTTTCAAAATTCAAAAAATCCCCAAATTCTAATTTCACCTAATTTCAATACATGTGCATTTTAATTTTACCTTTCGAAAATCCAAATTCAACTCAAATAAAAATTAAATTAAATTTCAAATCAAAAAATCCTATAGCACATGCTAAAATCCTAACTGGGCAATTAAATCTCTTAACTCGTCAGTTAACTCAGTTCCACCTCTCAATCAACTTTTTCTAACAATGCAATTAATTTAGTTATCTCCCTAGTTAACTTTCTTAACTAATTAATCAATTCAGTTATCTCCCTAGTTAACTTTGTTAAATAATTAATCTATTTAGTTATCTAATCAATCTATTCACTTGGCCCATCAATAAAATGAGTTATCTCCTCAATCAATTCAGTTCAACTACCAATCAGCTTTTTAGCTCACTTTAGTTCCACCTCTCAATCATTCTCCTTTCAAAATCTATAAATTCAACACACTTCTCCCATTTTCAACATGTAGCTAGGAAATTGGATATCATCAAAGCAAATCAAAATACTAATCTAGCTCAATCACAAAAGCAAATTGCAATGATCAATCCTAACACACTCAATAAAGACACGAAAATAAAACATTCAAAGCTAAAGACTAAGCAAACCAAATGCAGATCTGAATGTCTCCTTCATGCGGCTCCATTGTCCTTCTTTCTTCTCCAAATAGCCTTTGTTTGTGGATCTCACCTTCAAGTGCAAAAAAACTAATGTGAAAGCAAGATTGAGATTGGCACAAGAATACTCAAAGCGTGATTGATTCGACAAAGTAATTCAAACAAGTGATTATTAGCCGAGATTGAAGAAATTCATCCAATTTATAGACAAATTGGAGAAATGATCAAATTAGCATGATTCAATTCAAATGGAAATTTCAAATCAAGAATGAAAAATTATGACAAATTGACACTTTCTATGCAAGATTTATTGATTGACAAATTATGGCAAAATTGACAAAGTTGCTATGTCATTCCCATGAAATTAGGAGGAAAATAGGAGAGAATTGAAAATTAGATGAAATAGAAATTAGGAAATTAGGAATTAAGTGAATTAATTAACAATTTTTCATTTATTAATTAATTCACAAAAAGGGAAGAATTAATTAGCCAATTAAATAAACATTTAATTATGACAAGAAGACTTAGGATAAATAAATAAATTATTTAACCTAGAGGGAGAAATGACAAACAAGGTTAAATGAATAAATCATGAAATCCTAGAAGATGAATTAGAAAATACAAGGATGACAATTAGGTCTTGATGTAAGATTGATTTGATGTCGATTCGATCATGATTTTGAATTGATAAATGATTCATACTAATAAGTGATTTGATTGATAAATGCGCCAATTGACGAGGAACAATGACTAATTGATCCAGATTGACATAATTGAGACAGACAACGGTCGATGGCAAATTGATCGCAAAATGACAAAATTGACAAGAGAACAAGGATCGATGACAAAATAGATTGCAAGACGACAAGATTGAAAATGACCACGATCGATGACAAATCGATCGCAAAATGACAAGATCAAACATGACAACGATCGATGACAAATCAATCGCATGATGACAAGATTGATAAGAGGACAAAACCCTAATTAGGATTGACGATGTCCAAAATGATGACAAATGAGCACACACATTGATGCGACAGGATAAGATCGATCAAAATCATGACTGGAGAGTGTTGTTGACAAGACCAAATTTGAGAGCGAGATAAATGAAGAATGAAGAAGAAGGACTCGATGCTCGCAAATGATAAAGACCAAGTGCGTGACATAGGAGAAATGTTAATGCGACACAAAAACCTAAAATGAGGCAATGCGCAAATGTTAAAGTATGATTCCGCAAGCGTTGACCATTTTTAGGTGTCTACATTTTGCCCCTCTTTGAGACAATGTGATTTTAAGCATTGTTTCAAAGAATAATAAATGAAAATTCCCCAGATAACTGATAATGACATATGCATGCCCCCTCAAGGAATTGGCCGGAAACATGCAAAAAAGAGGCCAATTGATTGATAAAAATGATAGGATCGAACGGACTGACAATCGGAGATTGGATGCATGAAGGACAAGCAATGGAAGGTGCAAAAGACCGCGACCAACATGAGAAGGAGAGGGTGCACGTCCATCTATGCACTGACAAAGATCTATAAATGAGACCAAGAGAGTGAAAATTTGCTCATTTGCACTAGCCCAAGAAGAGGATTTGTTGCTCTGGAAAAGGACACTTGCAGAGAGATGGCGAACATTCCAATGGCAGATCACCTCGGAGAACGTGTATGCACATACAGATGACTGGACGATGCAGGAGCAGCGGTATGTATCTCAAAAACCCATGTTTTCAATTTTATGAATTTTGATCACTTGCGAGGCCCATAGGGGATGTAGAAAGGGACTTCTGCGCTTGTGTAAGGCGAATTATGTGCTTGTGTAATGTCTTCTGCGCTTGTGTAGGGGGACACAGGTGCAGAAGTGCATTAGCAACCCTAATTTTGGTCAAAACAACATGCAAATGATCTGAAAAGGGGGGATAAGGGTAGGATAGGTCAGAATAGCTTAGAAACACCCTGATTTGGACATGAAATGAGGAAATGCAACCCGTAGGAGCAAACCCTAAAACTGACAAAATATGCCCCAATTGTGATGCAGAGTCGATAGTATCCATTGATCATGTGAGAGAACCGACCAGACTGCTTCATGTTACGACATAGACTCAAAAGCACGGACAGAGATACATTAGCAGGACTGGGGATATACTATATCACATTCATGCTTGAGATTAGGGCAAACATAGGACTGCTTACCGCATTGGCAGAGCGATGGCATTTGGAGACTTCCTCATTCCATCTGGCGACTGGAGAGGTGACTGTGTCACTGGAGGATGTATGGCGTATCCTCCGCATTCCAATTCATGGAGAGATGGTAGAGTATGACCCAGTGATAGGGAGAGATGCTTTGTGCAAATTATTTGAGTGCAACGCAAATGATCTGGATATCGTGGAGAGGGAGATTGGCTGGGAGACCATGGCATCAGAGTATGATCGACGATATGTGGTGATAGTAGTTTTGATAGCATGTCTACTACCAGGAGACAGATGAGGACATGGATTCCCTATTGGATGGGGAAGAGTGCTAGAGCGGATGGCGACAGAGGGGACGGTGTATGCATGGGGACCATGTGTACTGGATATGCTGTAATTTCAGTTGCATCAGATAGCATATCAGGGAGTGCAGACTTTGAGCTGTGGAGTCACATTGCTATAGGTATGGGCATTTGAGCACATAGCCATATGTCGACTAATTACAGAGAGACAGGTAGTACCACATTGACCATATGTGTATTGCTATGGAGGAGCACTGAGATAGGGTCCTTTTGGATACATATTATATTGGCGACACGAGCTAGACAAACTGAGAGAGTTCACATGGAGGCCATATCGTGATTGCCCAGGATGGTCAGATGATAGTGATGAGCTACCATATTGTAGATAGGAGAGGTACCTGATTGGGCGACTAGTGAATTGCCAAAGAGTGATTGAGATGTACTTGCCAGAGAGAGTCAGACGACAGTTTGGAGAGAGGTAGGATGTACCCAGGAGGACTGCACACTTTGCTCGATCTCATAGAGAGATGAGTCAGTGGGGGAGTATGATTTAGCCACACATAGCATATGCTGACTTCTCATAGCTACAACAGAGACAGTGGGATTGGAGATTAGATGTGGAGGACGCCAGGATGATAGAGGAGTATGAGAGATGGTTTGCATGACGGTGGCTAGTGCCATTGACCGATCCAGACATTCTAGTACCTAGGAGATAGGAGGACTTCCCACTCATAGGAGAGGAGGAGGGAGATGATGAGGACGAGGAGGATGAGGATGGGGATGAGGATGAGGGGGATGACAAGGATGGAGATGAGGATGGGGATGATAAGGATGAGCCAGATTCAGGCAAGCAGGAGGCATTGCAGGATATACCCATAGAGCTAGAGACAGCTAGCATAGAGGAGATGGAGATGTGCAGGGCTACCATAGTGAGTCAGCATGATCATATTGCGACATTAGAGAGATAGAATGATCAGTTCAGAGTGGAGATAGCCAGACCACAGTGGCTCAAGATACGGTGATAGCGTAGGCACAGCGAGAAGAACAGAGAGTCACTGAGTATATTGGGTCGATTAGGGATGCCAGTGCATGGGAGATGCACAGATGTTGGTAGAGACCGGAGAGGAGATACACCATTAGAGGACACTATATGAGAGTGCAATTCCACTAGAGCAGAGAGCAGCATCATATCGGGCACGATCAAGGACAGAGAGCAGGGCATGCTCTCGGAGGTCAGTGAGTAGCATGGGGGTGAGTGGACCTATGAGACCACCACAGCCAGGACCAGGAGGGACATCATCCATGAGAGATGGCAGGGATGAGGAGGACAGAGGGAGCACCCAGTGATAGAGGCACATGCTCCTTAGGACAGAGACAGATGTAGTTTGACATTTTGTAGTCAGCCTGCAGGCCATACTTCGGACAGACAGTCCAATTTTTGTACTCCGATATTATTTGGATATATGATATTTTATGCATCGATATGATGGGATGCAATGTGTTATGACGTATGTTATTTTCCATGTATGGATGGCGTATGCACTGTTTATGTATTATTGTGGAACATGTATGGATATATTTTTTATGTGTTTTTGATGCATATGAAATGGATAAAATGCTTGATATGATGCTAGATGTAATGCAAATGTACTAACGAAATGGATGCAGGATGCAGCATATGTGTGTGGAGAAATCAGAGCACTAGACCGAACTGACTATCCAAATTGATGAAAGAGATGTTAGTAAGGAGAAATAAGACAAAGGATAGTTAGAGACGAAAAAAAACTTGCTTTCAGTAATGCACTTTGTAGGTGAGAACCTTTATTTTAATGTAGCAAAATGGATGCGTAGCATCATGGCATTGAAGGCTAGAGCTGAAATGCAACCCTTTTTTGCAAAAGACAGACACATTACAGACAAACAACAATCACAACAAAAAAAGAAAGGGACCATGGACCATCCCGGTCACTCTAAATCACTCAGTGACATCATCGAGCAACATAGGAACATGATCGAAGCCAAAGATAAATCAGTAAAAAGATAAGATGCACAAATTCCAACAAGTCAAACAAACATCTTGATCTTCATTGTCAAAAGTTGAAAGTGCTGATAGGACAATCATGCTATCTGGTTTCAGGATACGCGATACCCCATCTAAGACAGGACACAGTCTGGTTTCGAGTATAACACACCCTGTTATAAGACCCATGATAGTAGAGACAAGGACAAATGATTTTGAGGTTGATTGATATGACAATGTTGACCATTTTGAATGTCTGGTTTGAGTGAAAAGTTCATCTGTTTATGTATGATTTCATTAAAGCACAGTGTTGGATTGCGTGTCGTTGGAGGTATGCTCAACGATCTGTCTATGCACAAAGGGATTATTGATTTTACAAGTTTTTTTGTGTTCATTTTTTCAGGACTTTATTGGACTTTTTAGGGTTTTATTTCAAGACAATTTTTGATTTTTTTTGGATTTTTTCAGGACATTATTTGATTTTTAGGGATTTTTCAGAACATTATTTGATTTTTGGATTTTTTTAAGGACATTTTTCAATTTTTTAGAGATTATTTCAGGACATTTTTCAATTTAAAAGCTCCAGTGATTGATCATGACAAAGGGAATGCACCCAATGCACATCTAAAAGACATATATATAGAGGCCAAGACCAGAATGTATGCACAAGAAACGGAGTATGCAAGACAATGATGTTGACCAATCACAGGCCTGGAACGGAACATTGGGTCAAGACAAAGATAGACATGATAAACCGGCCGAGAGAAAGGATAGCTAGAGGTCATGATAGATGATGGAGCAATGATCTCGTTACGCATGGCGCCTGTTTGACAAGTTTTCACTAGAGGGCGAATCATTTTTTTTACTTTTTTTGCTCTTTTTCTCTTTTGCTTTTTTCACTTTTTTTTTTGTATTTTTACTTTTTTTTTTTTTTTTTTCAGGATCATACTTGAAGAAGTGCTGATAGAAAATTATGCCCAGTACTTGCGAAGATGCATGTTGTTTACAGGATCAGACAGAGGTTCACCTTGTGGTGTAGCAAGCTGATATGCCCCCGAGCCATAGGCTACAGTCACTATGAAAGGCCCAACCCAATTAGGTTCAAACTTACCTTTGATGATGTCAGTAGACTGTGCATTCTTAGGGTTTGCCTTTAAAACCAGATCTCCCACTTCGAAGTGTCGCCCTTTGACCTTCTTATTATAAGAGGGATGGAGACGGTTTTGATATGCTTGCAAATGTGTCAGAGCTATCTGACGTTTCTCATCTAACATCTCAAGATAATGCAACCGAGAGACTCTGTGCGTCTCATCATCAATCAGATGTTGCAAGGAAACACGCAAGGAAGGAATCTCCACTTCCAAGGGTAAAATGGCTTCCGCACCATACACCAAGGAATAAGGTGTTGCACCAGTAGGTGTGCGGATAGAAGTGCGATAGGCCCATAGTGCTGGATTCAACTGTACATGCCAATCTCAACGGGCGTCATTGACAACCTTTTTCAGGATCTTGATAATGGTTTTATTTGATGCTTCGGCTTGACCATTACCCTGTGGATAGTATGGACTGGAGAAACGGTGTTGGATATGAAACTTTTCATAGAGTTCCTTGACATCTTTATTCTTGAAGGGACAACCATTATCTGTGACTATGGCAAGGGGAACCCCATATCTGCATATGATATAATTCAATAGGAATTTTGAAATTTGCACACCAGTGATATAGGTCATGGGGATAGCCTCGATCCATTTTGTAAAACACTCTGTGGCTATGATGATGAACTTGTGTCCATTTACAGATGTCAGGTGAATCTTGCCAATAAGATCCAATCCCCATTGAGAAAAGGGCCATGGAGATATGATAGAATGAAGCTCTTGGGCCGGTGCATGAATGTAGTTTCCATGGATCTGGCATTTGTAGCACTTCTTAACAAATTCATGAATATCTTTTTCCAGAGTGGGCCAATAATACCCAGCACAAATCAACTTTTTGGCTAAGCTCAGACCATTGAAATGGCCCCCACATATACCATCGTGAACTTCATGTAAAGTTGTGCTTCATCAGAATCCAAACACCTGAGGAGGGTATGGTCAAAGGAACAACGGTAAAGGGTGTCGGCAATGATGACATATTTGGCCGTCTGTCGGATGAAGGCTCGGCATTGGTTTGCAGAAAGGTTAGGTGGTAAGGTTTGGGATTTCAAATATTGATATATATTATTGTACCACGGGGAGTTGGGACCAACAAGAACACACATCACATCTATTGTTGGAATGTCAAAAGAAGGAACCAGCAACTGTTCAACTAAAAATTCACATTTATCCATATTGTGGGGCATATTTAACATGGAAGCGATCATAGCCATTGCATCTGCTGACTTGTTTTTCATTCTTGGAACTTGACTGAAATGGATAGCCATGAATTTTGTCTTGAAGAAGTCTACCATATGCTTATAGGGAATAAGCTTTTCATCTTTTGTTTCGTAGTCATCATTCACTTGTCGGATGACTAATTGAGAATCTCCATAGACTTGCAAATGTGTGATATTCCAATGGACCGCTACTCGGAGTCCTGTGACCAGTGCTTCATACTCTGCAATGTTATTGGTACAATGAAAAGTGATTCTGTAGGACTTGGGAATAGCATCACCTTAAGGGGTGACAAACAAGATGCCTGCTCGGGACCTGAACTTGGTATGTAATCCATCAAAGTATAGCTTCCATTCATTAGAAGATGTGAGAGCAAAGACTGATTCATCTGGAAAATCGGTCAACATGGGATGATCATCATAAATAGGAGCCTCTGCAAGTTGATCTGCAATGACTTGTCCTTTTATCGCCTTTCGCTCCATATACTCAATATCAAATTCACTGAGGATCATAACCCACTTTGGTAGGCGACCCATCAAAGCTGCTCTGCTAAGCAAGTATTTTAGGGGATCAATTTTTGCAACCAGCAATGTTTGGTGATTTAACATATAATGTCGGAGCTTCTATGTTGCAAATACCACTGCTAAGCATGCCCTTTCAATAGTTGAATAATTTAGCTCATAACCTACCAGTGTCCGGTTGATATAGTAAATAGCTCGCTCTTTGCCATTCTCATCCTGTTGGGCCAAGAGAACTCCTAGTGCCATTTCAGTTGCAGAAATATACAATATAAAAGGCTTTCCTTCTATACAAGGCATTAGAATAGGCGGCGACAGCAAATAGTCTTTGAGAGCTTGAAAGGTTGATTGACATTGCTCTGTCCATTTAAAAGTGACACCTTTATGCAATAGATGCTGGAATGGATGACATTTGTCGGCCAACTAAGCTATGAAGTGGCGGATTGACTATAGCTTTCCTTGTAGACTTCTTAATTGCTGGAGATTGGAAGGTGGAGGCATATCCATTATTGCTTTAACCTTGGCAGGGTCGACCTCAATGCCTCTGTGAGAAACAATGTACCCTAGTAATTTGCCAGCTGTGACACCAAAGACACACTTCTTTGGATTGAGTCTGAGCTTGTAAGTCTCCATTCAGTCAAAGATTGGGCCCAGGATGGCTAAATGACTATCTCTTGTGACAGATTTGCATAATAAGTCATCAACATAGTCCTCCATCAAAGTATGCATGAAATCATGGAAAATTGTCGTCATTGCTCTTTGATATGTTGTGCCTGCATTTTTAAGACCGAAGGGCATCACATTCCAACAGTAAGTACCCCAAGCACATGTGAATGCAGTCTTATGTTGGTCTTCAGGAGCAATGAAAATTTGGTTATAGCCGGAGAAACCATCCATCAATGAGAGCATCTCATATCCAGTAGTCATGTCAACTATGATATTGATATTTGGCAATGGAAAATCATCTTTAGGGCATGCTTTATTGAGATCTCTAAAATCTGTACAGATTTTGATGCCCCTAGTTACTTTGCTAATTGGTACCAAATTTGAAATCCAGTCTGCATAATCGATGGGTCTGATAAAGCCCACATCCAGTAGTTTTTTCAGTTCTACCTTGACCAAAAGAGCCACCTGGGGATGCATCTTTCTAAGTTTTTGTTTGACAGGCTTGGCATCTTCTTTTAATGGCAAATGATGAAGGACTAATTCTAGATCAAGGCTAGGCATATCTGCATAGGACCATGCAAAGTTGATCTTCTTCTCAAGAAAGAAATTGACAAAATCTATCTTTTCCTGTTTTGATAGAGAAGCAGCAAAATGAATGACCTTAGGGTTATCAGTTGTACCCAAATTGATTTCCTCGGTCATTTCCACAAGCAATGTTGATTTATCCTAACTTGATAGGGGTATGTCCACTCTTCCACCTTTGGGTGCCTCAGAGAGGTTTTCACCCGCAGGTACATCTTTTATTTTTACTTTTGCATGATCAAAGAGTGCCTTACGGTTTTCACTCAAAGATCTATTCTTTTGATTTTTTACTTTTTCTTTTCTTTTTTCATTTTGATGACTGGAAGATGGAGTTGACTCCCCAAAATATGTTGTGGAATCTAGGTCAATAGAAAATCTTGCCTTATGATCACCTTGTGGTATGCCTTCTCGTAGTCCAAGGAATTCTGCAATTGCTTTGTCATTTTGAAAATAGTCCAATGTGAGTGGTTCTTGTTGGTCATGTTGGATAAGCTGGGGATAGACGAGGGGCATGTCATCATCGGTTTTTAGGAAAGAGAGGGTTGATATGGTAAAGATGTAAACATCTGTGGTATCACTATCATAACTACTTGTATCTGATTTGGAGCTTGGATCCCATAATGGCTCTATCCAAGCATTAGGACACGTTTTAGGTAGAGGAGTTATTTCATGTTTGTCTTCCATAGTCAAATTATCAGGGTCAAGGAAAATATTGTCAAGAGCATAGAAGCTAGAAGAAAAAGAACTCCACTCCCATTCATTGGAATCAGTTTCAGGTTGGGTATCCTCAGGTGTTATTTTATCATTAGAGTCATGCCCTTTTCCACATGTGGTCACTTTGGTAGATGAGGATCCAATTCACAATGGTACAAAACCTAACCCTAAAGTTGGAGGTCGCATCTTGGGTATAACAGGTTCTAGCCTTCCATTGTTGTTCAGGCCTAAGCCACTACAGCCGTCATATCCTTTCTTTTGCAGCATAGTAAATCCTTTGCCATACCATTCCACTGGCAACCTAATAGGTGGGGTCTCAGTTGGATCCTTATAAAGCTAATCTATGACATCATCATCTAAAGTTTCTTTGTCAAGTTCACCCCATCTTGTAAATGTAGTGGGAGGCTGATATTGAATAATGACCTTAGGTTCCTTTTGCAATAAATGCGGTTTGCCATATGATTTTGGAGATATTGGTAAATTCCCGATGAGGAATGTTTGATCCATTGAATATTCTCTGCATCCTTGGTCCTGTATCTTCAATTTTCCTTTGACAGCATCTAACAATTCATTAGGATCCACATAACTATGTGATTTGGCCTCTCTATTAACGGGGACTTGCTGCTGAGAGGTATCCTTTAGAGTAGCACAAAATTGAAATGGATTAGGATCTCCTAGAATTGTTATCTCAGTTCCATTGTAAGGATATTTTAAACATTCATGATAGGTGGATGGAACTGCTTTCATTGCATGGATCCATGGATGGCCAAGAATCATATTGTAAGGGAGATCAAGGTCTAGGACCTACAGAAAAGTGTTTTGTCACTGGACCAACTCTGATAGGCAATGTAATTATCCCTTTGGATGGGCATTCAGCATCATCATATGCTTTGATTATTATTCTTTTGGAAGCATCAATGTCATTTTCTGTATAACCAAGGCCAATGACCACTCTCAAGGTACAAATATTAAGACCCGCTCCGCCATCTATCAAGACTCGTCGGATTTTGCAATTATGGACAAAGACTTCAAGGTGTAAAGGATCATTATGAGGGAGCTTATCAGGTGAGATATCATTATCAAAAAATGCGACATTTTGGGAAACGGCTAGATGTCCAATCCGGGCTTGAAACTGGTCAACATCAATGTCTGTCGGGACAGTGCACTCAATTAAAGCTTTATCCAGGACTGCACGATGCATGGGGGACATTTTCAACAACTCAAGGATTGATATTTGTGCAGGTGTCTTTCCTAGATGATCCAAGAGATTATATTGACTTGCAGGAGTTGGTTTGGAAGGAGCTGCAGGAGCTCCTTTCAGGACTATTTTAGATCGACAAGTGGTAACTACACAAGAAGGATCTTGTCCCTTTATTCTTAGGGTGGAAACATACTCATTTGACATGTGAAAACAATTGATGACATTGTTATAACCATTATTTGCATAATTTGTTGTTTGAGTAGAGTTTGAAGAAGACGCTTTACCCTTGTCATGATCAAGCAAAGGAGTTTTGAAAATAGTATGATCAGTGTTAGAGGTCGCATGGGGTGGATCTACCTCAATTACTCCTTTCTCTAACAAATCTTGAATCATATGTTTCAATTGAAAACATGACGCAGTTTTATGTCCTTTGGACCGATGATACTCATAGTATGCATTATCATTCCACCAATGCGGTTTTACCACTGGTTCCGCCTTGATATCTGGTAGCTTAATAAATTTTGCTTGTATTAATTGTTTCATTACTGACTCAATAGGCTCTCCCAATGGTGTAAATTATCGAGGAGGCCCATCCCTTGATCAGAAAGGTTTGCACTACTGGCTTTGTTGCTGGCCTTGTTGTTGATTATATTGTTGAAGATGCTATTGGTATTGCGGCTGTTGAGTAACATTGCTCGCTGGTGTTCGATTTTGTTCCATAGTTGACATATTAGGAACACTCAATTTCTTGATCATGAATGGGGGTTGATTTGTATTCATCGCTCTTGCATCAACAACTCCATCATTAGTGACATTCTTGTTCTTATACCAAAATCTATTTCTATCCCCTGAATTGTTTGTGTTGTCACTATCTTTGTTAAGCTTAATGATTCCTTTAGCTACAAGAGCAGTTTCAATGTTCATCCCTTTCTTAATGAGTTTCTCTATAGTACTGGGACTTTTCAATTTTAGTTCATACATCATTTCTGGGACCAAATTTTAGATAAACAGATTCACTTGTTGTTCTTTAGGTATATCTAGGGAAGAACGACTATACAAGCTTCACCATCGTTGCAAGAAAGTCACTAATGGTTCACCTTGCTTTTGCTTGGTGTTGCATAAATCTGACATGGTCACATCACTGTCGATGTTGAATGCAAAGTGAGATATAAACTTTTGAGCCAATTCAGACCAAGTCTTTATATTTCCTGGCAGATGCGAATACCAATCCATGGCTTGTCCCGTGAGACTTCGTGCAAATAATCGCATTAAATATGTCTCCTCATAACTCACTTCAGTACATGCCGCGAAAAATGCTCGAATGTGATCTTTTGGATTGCCATTCCCTTTATATTTCTCAAAATTAGGTGCCTCAAAATGTTTAGGGAATGGAGGCATGTATAAGCTCTTATCAAATGGATTAGGACACAAATCCTAATCTGTATACAACTTCTTTGTTCCTTTAGTTTCTAATGCGTCAACTTGTCGTTGCAATTTCTCAAGTTGTTGCACAATTGTATCAGATTTTGGAGGTCCATCATTAATCCTGGTAGGTACTCTTTGTCGATACATCGTATTTCCGATCGGTTGTTGATGCTCTGAAATGGCCTTTTTTGGTGTCTCTGGCATATAATGTTCTTGGTACATCTCTTGTTGTTGTGGTTGTGCCATGCCTTGATATCGACCTTGTTGTTGTGCTTCTTGTAGCCTAGGCTGATATTGCAAGTGAGTATGTTGTTGATATTGCACAGGTGCCAATTGCGGTTGTGAAGTATGATAGCTTGTTTGCCTTGGCACATATTGAAGCACATGTTGTTGATGCTGACGAATCAGAATTTGTTGACTTTGTGCCAATTGTTGTCGCGGTGTATATCCCATCATTTGCAAAAAACTTTGTTTAGGTGGTTTTTGTTGTTTCTCCTTAAGATGGGGTATAGCACTTGCATTAACTTGTTGTGTTGTTTGTCCAATCCATTGTGATCGTTGCAAGTTTGCATTAACTTGTAATGGTGCCGAAGGCGCTGCAATTTGTTGTCGAATGCAAAATTGTTGTTGTTGTACATTGCTTGTTTGCACATTCGATTGTACCTTTTGTCTATTACTCAATTGTTGCAACAATTGTTGTTGGTGCAAACCACTATCCGTAGTTCTTTGTGTCGCCATTATCGAAGGATCTGTCACAATAGTGTTTGGCAAATATATTGAGCTTAATAGGATATAAGAACTTTGTTGCATCATGGAATTGTTTTGGACATTAGTGATATCAGGCATTCCAGTCGTGAAGCTTTCTTGCATCTTAGATTTTGATCCAATTTTATGCAAGGAACCACTTCTTGTTGAGGGATAGTTGTCAATATTTGCGTGGTCTTCATTTGATCTTGTGTTACAGGTGTTGTGTTGAATAATGGACTATTTATTGTCTCAAATGGTGACTTTTGAGGAATAGTCAATGTCAATGCCTTTGCAGCATGTTTACTCATCAAGGTAGATTGAGTTGCTTGTTGCACATTTTCTTCATTTGGATGCAGAGAGAAACTTAACAGCTCACCACCTTGTTGTTTTTGCACATTGACTTGCTCACTTGAGGAGGTCACATTACTCATCATATTAAGATATTTTTGTGGGAACATCTTAAAGACCTTGTTTAAGAACTTATCCATCTTTTTTGTCAACTTTGGATCTTGAAGGAACATATCAACATCATCAGAAGCATCAGAATCTGATGAAGAATCTGGTTGGACATTTGGATTCATTTCTTGTTGAATGCCTTGATCTGAACCAAATCCTTGTGAAAAGGTTTGTTCCTCATGTAATGTTTGAATTTCATGTTGCAGGTTTGGTTGATTCCAATCGAAAGGTGCATTTCCTCTTGGAGTTGGTGGAACACTCCCATGTCCTGGTTTCATAGGTACAAACACTGGTTCATATAATGGAGGTGGTCCAAGTTGAACCATCCCATATGGTGGTAATGATGTGTTTGATGAACCTTCAATTTGCACTATTTGACTAGTTTGAAACTGTGAATTTGATATGTTGTCAATGGGTTGATACGTTGGTTCACCCATCTTTTTAGATTTTGATCTTGTTTCAACAGGCATGTCACTTATGCAAATGCAATATTTTTGGAATTTTTCAAGGATAATGTATGATATGCAACTAAATGCAAACTAAATGAATGAGAATGCAATCTATGGCAAGAATGCAACCTATGTTTTTGGTTGTTTTCAAGATTTTGACAAACTTTTTGGAATGCAGATCTAAAAGAGACCCTTAGGAAATTGAAATGATGTCTAGACCTTAAAGGACAAAAGGGCCAAGTGACAAAAGGACAAATGACAACGTATCCCCTATATGCTTGGATACTAAGCTAGGTTTGACCAAATGACAATAATGACATAAAGAGAAAAGGTTTGATAAGGTCTAGACTTCTTAACAACGACTTAGGGTTTATCAAAGATTTTGATTACTCAAGTATAACAAAACCTAGTTTTGACACTATATTCTAAGGGACAATTACTATGCAAGTGACCCTAATATGATATGATAATGACCTAAACTTGATGAAGAGACCTAGGGTATGCAAATGCAAATGTATGACAATGTCAACCTAAGTTTGAATTATGAAATGGTATTACTCTAATGCAAGAGGACACATGCAAATGGATGACCCTTATTGATATGCAAAGGAGTATGACCTAGGTGAAACCTAACCTTGGTAGTTGACAATGACTTTGCAAAATGCAAACCTAGGATGAACCTAGACCTAAGTGACATGAATGTTGAGACAAGATTTTGAAAAATGTTTGACAACCATGTTTGAAGATGTTTTGAACTTTGTTAAATGAAATGTTCTTATGTTTTAACCTTGTTTTGAATCAATTTGCCTTGTTTTTGAAATGAGATGCAATTCAACTTTTGACAAGTAAAGAAGACAAGATATTTTAACATAGACTCATGACAATCATGCTTATTCACACATTTCTTATGGTAGGCAAGGACAGTAGGTACTTGAGAGGTAGACTCGTTATAAGATTCAAGGAGAATACATAGGTGCTTGACCCCACGGGCTCCCCTCCACGACACTCACTTCTCAGGGCAGCCAAGCATCAGTCCCCATGGAAATCTCCCCATGGCGAACTTAGTATCTCTTCCAAGTATCCGAACTTGTCCTTCTCAAGCAACTAGAAGGATTTTTGGCCTCTAAATACAAGGTGTTTAGTAAGGATTTCTGTTAAGCGTTACTCCTTGATGTCACGCAAGCATGATTGAGACATTAAGCCCATCAAGATACCAAACAAATGTATTCGTGCAAGCACGATTTAGACCATGAGGTCCTACTTAGATGTTGATATGAGAAAGAGTTCAAGGGTCATCACTTCCCAAGTAACTGCAATTCCCACGTAACCCTTCCTTCAAAGCTTTTGCTCATCAGGTATTTTTTTATAGTGAGTTAGAATGCCAAGGTATTCTAGCCATACTCACTTTGGGTCATTCCCTTCTCACGATTATCACTTGCTTGCAAAAGCAAATGGTCGGGAAGGCAGACCCTCTAAAGGTGACACACAATCAAAAAACATGAGCATGGTATTGAAGATCTAGATTTTTGATCACCCTAAGAAGGATGAGAGCATACTTTACTACTCCAATGTCAAACTCAACAATAAAAGAAAACATATATTCATTCCATCCTATTTAGAAATCATACTAGGTGCCTAAACATTAATTGCAAACACAAAGTTTAGTTGTAGTCCAAGGCAACCTGCAAAACCCAAGTCAGAAGTTTGATATGTTTAGTCTTTGACTATCGAACCTACATAAAACGTGTTATTAGTTTCATTTGTTGTCTTTGTCATGTGTATGCCAAGGTTCTGCACAGAGAATTAGTACCAACAAAACCAAAAAAGCAGAAACAGAATGCAAAAAAAAAAACAATTTGCAAGTGAAAAACACTGTCTTTTACCTCCGTTTTTGGCCCTACACAGGCACAGAATGTCTGACACAGGTGCAGAATGTCCTTCACACAGGCGTAGAATGTCTGACACAGGTGCAGAATGCTTGACACAAGTGCAAAAGTTCCCAGAAAACCCTGCACTACCCTGTTTCTTGGGTTTTTGACCTACAAATCATCTCAAAAGCACTCAAAAGGCATGGTTAAGTGGTTAGTTCACATCGGGTTCACCAATTAATGTAGGTAGGAAATTGGAAATCATCAAAGCAAATCAAAATACTAATCTAGCTCAATCACAAAAGCAAATTGCAATGATCAATCCTAACACACTCAATAAAGACACGAAAACAAAACATTCAAAGCTAAAGACTAAGCAAACCAAATGCAGATCTGAATGTCTCCTTCATGCGGCTCCATTGTCCTTCTTTCTTCTCCAAATATCCTTTGTTTGTGGATCTCACCTTCAAGTGAAAAAAACTAATGTGAAAGCAAGATTGAGATTGGCACAAGAATACTCAAAGCGTGATTGATTCGACAAAGTAATTCAAACAAGTGATAATTAGCCGAGATTGAAGAAATTCATCCAATTTATAGACAAATTGGAGAAATGATCAAATTAGCATGATTCAATTCAAATGGAAATTTCAAATCAAGAATGACAAATTATGACAAATTGACACTTTCTATGCAAGATTGATTGATTGACAAATTATGACAAAATTGACAAAGTTGCTATGCAAAATTGATTGATTGACAAATTATGACAAAATTGACAAAGTTGCTATGTCATTCCCATGAAATTAGGAGAAAAATAGGAGAGAATTGAAAATTAGATGAAATAGAAATTAGGAAATTGAAATTGATGAAAATTAGGAAATTAGGAATTAAGTGAATTAATTAACAATTTTTCATTTATTAATTAATTCACAAAAAGGGAAGAATTAATTAGCCAATTAAATAAACATTTAATTGTGACAAGAAGACTTAGGATAAATAAATAAATTATTTAACCGAGAGGGAGAAATGACAAACAAGGTTAAATGAATAAATCATGAAACCCTAGAAGATGAATTAGAAAATGCAAGGATGACAATTAGGTCTTGATGTAAGATTGATTTGATGTCGATTCGATCATGATTTTGAATTGATAAATGATTCATACTGATAAGTGATTTGATTGATAAATGTGCCAATTGATGAGGAACAATGACTAATTGATCCAAATTGACATAATTGAGACAGACAACGGTCAATGGAAAATTGATCGCAAAATGATAAAATTGACAAGAGAACAAGGATCGATGACAAAATAGATTGCAAGACGACAAGATTGAAAATGACCACGATCGATGACAAATCGATCACAAAATGACAAGATCGAACATGACAACGATCGATGAGAAATCATTCGCATGATGACAAGATTGATAAGAGGACAAAACCCTAATTAAGATTGACGATGTCCAAAATGATGACAAATGAGCACGCACATTGATGCGACAGGATAAGATTGATCAAAATCATGACTGGAGAGTGTTGTCGATAAGACCAAATTTGAGAGCGAGATAAATGAAGAATGAAGAAGAAGGACTCGATGCTCGCAAATTATAAAGACCAAGTGCGTGACATAGGAGAAATGTTAATGCAACACAAAAACCTAAAATGAGGCAATGCGCAAATGTTAAAGTATGATTCCGCAAGCGTTGACCATTTTTAGGTGTCTACACAACAATCATGAACTTCAAATGTTTGTTCCATTTCACAGGTTAACAATCGCAACACTTAGAGACAACATTACGCAAAAAGAGAAGAACAATAGAAGCCATAATGCAATCAGGGAGTTTTTCATTGGATTGATTGTCTAATTTGCAATCTTTTATTGATTTATGTTTAATATTTGTTAGTAAGTTGAGCTTTTCATTATTTTCCTTACCCTAACTAGCATTATTTTGATGATTTTTGACATAAAAACAAATGGTGAACTCAACAATCAACATCAACTAACTTTTTTGCATTTTTCTATGTTTTTGCAAGTCCTTGGTATGGATTTTCACAGATGCACATAGAATTTTATACCCATCTGCACAAAATTTTGCATGCATTCAATACCTATTTTGCATACGTTCTTTTACCTTTTCACATTTGTATGTCGGGAATTTTGCATGCGTTTGAGGTAAAAATAGGGTAAGAATTTCAAGCATTTTCATTAGTCTTTTTGACACCTTTCCGAATCAAACAAAATTTTTCCATTTTGGAAAGTCTACATGTTGATTTACAAATGTTCTTGTTACCAAATTTTGCACATGCTAAATTTTGTGACCTAATGAAGCCTTGCATTCATTCATTTTGAAAAGGTCAAATAATGAATGACAAATCAGAAATGCACTCTTTCTGTCTAACTTGTTTGCTTCATGTGTAGATACAGGAAAGTAAGACAACATGTGAATTAAAATATGGCTCCCACGAGGGTTGAGCTCGACATGTTGTAGATCACAGAGATATTTATGCTCCATTGCAGATGAAATGGTGTGGCTATTAAAATCGTAAGGCCAAAAGAAACTCAGAGAAAATGCAATCGTCCTGTGTAAAGTTTTTACTTGGGTGCCACAGAGGATTTTGAAAAGGCCAGAGAACTTCCAAGTGTTTTCAGTCGCCAGGCATGAAGAACATTTATCCCATATTGGTTATGGGGAGGAGCATTTTTGTATTTAAAAGTAAAGTCACATATAACTATAGTGTCAAAGCTTACGGGCTTTTGACAAGAAGTGACTCGTTGCCAAGAGGACCCCGCATGCGCACACATCTCAAGGCATCCTAATTTTATGACCGGCTAGCGGGAAGAGACTAAAGAGCGAGCAAGTAAGGAAGATCATACGCATATCATGGTGATCCAACAGTTGTTGCTATGTCATGATGGTTAGATTCTCACCAAATATCATCGCGACTTGGCGACTGATGACATGGCGGGGCAAAGAGTATAAGACCAAGGACAGGTGGTAGACAAGTGGCAGTCTAGTGGCTATTGACATGGCATGGATAGGTGACTTATTGAGCAGACCTTGGTCGTGATGATTCCTGAAAAGGTTTCACCGAAGGCTCAGTTCCATTGACATAGGGTATATCGAAGAAATCAGAAGCACTCCCATCGATAAAATAAAGATATCGATGAAACTGCAGATTTGATGAGACTGGTAAACAAATCACCGAGGGAGTAGCTTGGCCGAAAGAATGATATCGATGAAACTGCAGGTTCGATAAGACTGGTAAACGACTTGCTGAGGGAGTAGCTTGGCCGAAAGAATGATATCTGACAGAGCAAGACACATGGCATGCCCGACAGACAGGTGGTGCCCACCGGGATCTCTGGAGCCAATCAAGGGGTGACACATGTTGACATGCGACACAAGAGAGAAGATCAATCAGGGTTAAAGGTCGAGCATATCAGGGAGGATCAATGGTAGTCCGAAAGATCTAAGGGTTATCGCTATATCACTATAAAATGAAGCTCGCCAGTTATCTCCGCGACTTGGCGACAAAGCACGTGCAAAAAAGGTGAGTGGCTAAGGTGCTAAAGATCGGGCAGTTTGAGGACAGATCAATGGTCGTCGCTATACCGCATGATGAAGATTCTCACTGGTTATCTCACGTGACATGGTGATTGATAAAGTGGTAGTTGAGGTGGCCATCCAGGTGGACTAAGAACGAATGAGGATGTGCCACGTGATATAGAGTAGATGAAGCACCAAGGCAGTCCAGGTCCATTGGCAGTCCAAATGGCAGTCCAAATGGTAGACAAGGTGGACCCGCAAGCAAACCAGAGGTTGACACATGGCACAGATGAAGAGAGAAACTCAAAAGAGATAAATACTGAGCAGGTTCTTGAAGATCTAGCGGTGGTCACTATACCACGATCGGAAGATGCATGGTGTTTATTCACCACGGCTTGGCGACCAAGTGGTGGGGCCCGTCAAAGAAATTTGTGGAGTGCTGCCATCGGCAATCAGAACAACCAGTTTTCCACCTACCCCGATATCTCGATGAGGTTACTAGTGGATTCGAGTGAGTTAGAGTGGAGCTATCAGGTATCAGTATAACATGTTTGGGTGTCGCCCGATAATCCAATACAACAACATTCAGTTGGGAGCGCATCATCAGCCATCGGAATAAGTGTTTCAATACTAACCCGATGACCCAATGAAGAAAGAAATACTAGTTACAGTCAGAAGCCAAAAGTGGTTGCAGGTAAGGTAGCATCCAGGGATCCATGCAAAATAAGAAGAGGTCATCAGGTAGTGTCTAGGGATCCATGCAAAATTAGAAGAGGTCACCAAGTAGTGTCCAGGGATCCATGCAAAATAAGAAGTCATCCAGTTAATGCAAGAAATTATTAAGATTAGAGCATTTTTTCCTGAGTCTTTCTCATGATCTTGAAGTAATAAGGATTGATTTTTGAGCGCCACATGGGTCAACCCTTAGTTGACTAAGAATTTGAACTGAACTACCCACTTAAGAGCAAGTTTGCATGAGTTCTTTTCGCATGTTTTGAAGCCTTTTTGGGTGGCTTTTATTTCTACAAGAGGATCATTTTTAGGAAAGATATTTTTAGTGGCAGTTGAGCTTCAGTCATTCTAAAGTTATCTTTCCTTTACCTTTTGGAAGGTTTTGTATAAAGTGAATTTTTTTTATCTTTCTTCACTAGTTCTTGATGATTCTTTGGCTGGTTTTAGAAAAGGATACATTCTTGTAGCTCATATGCAGTTTTATGACAGAATTTTGAATAAAAATTACCAACTTATACCTTATGTCTTTATAGTTCATTTTCTTATTCATGATTTAGAGTTACTTTATTGTGTTATTGTCTAAATAACCTTTATATTTTGTCTCATTTATAAGTCACAGGTTGTGCATTGTGATAAATTAATTCATTTGGTTGACTGTGAAAGTTCTCTTTCCTTTCAATTTCTTGAAGTTTAAATCATTTGCATGAAATATTTATGTGTTATGGACTAGAAGTCTATTTGTACAGATTGGTGTTTTTAGGAGTGTATCTCTGTCATTTTGAGATATCTTATTGATGCTTCACCTTGGTTTAGCATTTGCAAGTCATTCTAGTTTCATTTTAAGTTTTCCTATCCCTTTTCTTAGTAAAGATTTAGAGTTATTTGTAGGGAACTAGCCCTTCATCTGGAGGTTAATTCTCACCATAGGCAACCCACAAGCCTAAGAATCATCCCAAGTGTCACCAAGTTGCTTGATCTTTCAGCTTGTGCATTTCGGGTGCAATTTGAGTGACAACAATTTTTGGCATGCCTGGTGGGACAATTGAGCTATCTCAGTTCAATAAATATTTACTCTTGCTATTTTTGGTGTGAGGAGAAACAATTCTAGCCTTCAGAGGCAACAATTTTCATACCTGGTGACTCATTTTCTTGGTTTCTTTGTAGATTCAGTGATATATTGTAGCATATGAGAAAGTATCAAACTAGATAGAGCAAGGATCCGGTTGAGCATATTGAGCTACCACCATGACAGAGAAGGTCAAGGACAATGAAAAAGACAGAGAAAGCAACAAATTCAGTAGTTGAGTTTCTAGAAGGTTCGTCAATTGAAGTTTTTCAGGAAACTCCAAATTCTAATCTCCTATCTAATTCTTCTCCTCTACCTAATTCTTAGCCTAATTTTGCCACCCACATAAATCCTCTTTTTGCAACTACCCCGATTCAACCATCTATTATCCAGATAGTACTAGTAAATCCACCTGTTATCCCAATGGCTCTGCTAAGAGCTCAGCCTTTTGTACCTTTCAATCAAGGCAGACCTTTAAATCTTACTCATTATGATGATATTCTTGTAGCAGCATTGAAAGCCTACCTTTTTTCATAGGAGAAGATCAGACCACTCCAATTGAACATTTAAGGGATGTAGCTTCATTGTGTGGTGTACATCATATCACACAAGAGAATATTGCAATCAGACTCTTAGCTGCCTCATTTAAAGGGAAAGCACTTCAGTGGTTCAGAGGACTACTGTAAACTCAATTGATACCTAGGATCAGCTGGGTGATAGATTAAATTCATAGTTTGAGGATAAATCCAACCATTTGTCACTATTAGAACAACTAAGTACCATAAAGAGATCCCCTCAAGAGGAAATGACCGATTTCAATTTTCATTTCCAGAAGACTTGGAGCAGAATACCTATCACGGTAAGGCCTACTCCTACTCATGCATTTCTATCTTATCTTAGGGCCCTTAATAGTGACATTTCAGTCATGATTCAGTCTATGGGTGCAAATACTCTACCAAATGCATTTGATGTTGCTATTAGAGCAGAAAACTGCCTAGTTCAAGCTAGTAAAATAGCTCCTAGGCCCCCAATGCCCATATTTCTAGAAATATAGCCTATTGTACCTCTTTTAGAGCCTCTTCTAGCCATTGTCCCACCTTTACCAGCACTAAATTATCAAGTTGCAGCCCAAGCAAATACTGTCACACTCCCAAATCAAGAGTTTCAGGAGTTTAAAAATGAAATGAAAACCATGTTCCAAAGTTTTGATAACAAAATGACCAATATTGAGAAGCAAGTTTACCAGAACACCAAGCCTTATCAAGCCCCTTATCAGAACAGGCCTCCTTATCAAGTTGACCCTCAGGGTCAAAGAAGAAATTATAACCAAAGATCTAATATACCTTACAATCCCAATACTACCATCACATCCAGAGATATCATCCTAGCTCAAAACAACATGGCATCAGATTATGATCGGTGTTATCCTTGCAACCAACCGCATAATCAGACCACTTGTTCGAATGGTATGCTACATCAAGCACTCATAGTTCAAAATAATGTTGTTGTCTCAGAAGATAGTACTCATGGAACTCATGATCAACAAGTTTCTCATTATATATACACACAAACAAAATAATGAGTAAAAATCTTTTCTTTTTAGGAAGGAGGTTGTGTCTCATAGCATAAGGCAGAGGAGACCATGTGAGGCTAGTTTCATAGAGCAATGACTACCTCCTGCTCCTTACAATGGAAGGATTATGCACCGCTTGCCCCTCTGACCATTAATCCTGTTGACCTACCCATCCTTGAACCCCCACCTTTTTTTTTGAGGATACCAACTTGAGGCGGCAATGGGAGGACTTGAAGGAGTAGGAGGCGGCAATGGGAGGATTCAAAATTCAAATTCTCTGTTAGGCGAGAACTCTGGTTCCAGTGGTGGGAGTGGCCAGAACAATGTAGATGGCCCCATAGGAGAGAAGGATAAGCCTCCAAACATTCCAGAGGTTGTAATCATCCCGCAGATTGGAGGTACTTTGCTAGAAAACATTGAGGGTTCTTCTGGGCTTTTGGGGGAGGGGTCCAAGGGGGACCCATCCCACGTGATGACTCCTTGGATAGCGGAATAAAAAAATGGTCTTCCCTATTCAAAAATAAGCCATTTGGTAAATCCTCTTTACCTCCTATCAAGAACATTTCTGATCCTCCTGTTGGTAAGTTTGCTATATCTATTCTTGATCTGGTTTTGGATCATAATATAAATAGCATGTCGAACTCCTTAGTTGGAAAATTTATGGGCTCGCGTCCTAATATTGAATTTGTAAGGGCTTTTGTGAAATGAAAATGGGCCCTAAAGGGTAATGTTGAAGTCTCAACTCTACCTAAAGGCCTCCTATCTTTTACTTTCTCATGTGAAGAAGACAAATCTAGGATTCTATGTGGGAGTCCCTAGATGGTAGGAAAGACAGCTTTGGTCCTTCAAGAATGGCATCTGAACTTGAACATGAATGAATCTCTCTTAGCACAAGTTCCAGTTTGGGTAAATTTACCAGGCTTGCCTCTTGAATATTGGGTACAAAGCATCTTCTCAAGAATAGAAAACTCTTTTGGTGAGCTCCTTTCCATAGAGCCAGTCACAGCTTCAAAAAGAAGACTCACTCATGTTAGGTTCTGCGTAGGGATAGCCCATGATGCATATATGCCAAAACAGATAGATCTGGTATCAAAGTTGGGAACATGGGAACAACACATTGGATATGAATCTATCCCTTTTGCCTACTTCCATTGCAAAAAAGAAGGTCACTGGGCAAAATCATGTCCAACAAAGATGAAGGTAGAATCCAAGCAGTCTAAATCCCAGACTGAAAACCAAAAAGCTACTGAAAAAATGGTATGGCAAGTAAAAAACTCAGAGAATAAGGGAGAAAACTAGAACCGCTTCAATCCTTTGGGGGAGGTTAAGGAATTGTCATCAAATTCCATCTCCAGCCCCTTAACCTAGGAAGTATTAAGAAATGAGTCAACCAGAGTCAACACCTTGGTCGCTACTCAAATAGAGGAACTAAAAGAGCAGACTGAATCTTCAAAAGACACAGCTGCAGTGGTTGCTGGCACTTATGTGGGAGAGGAACTGCAAGAGAAAGATAAGAAACTTGAGGAGGGGGAGATCCCTGACCTCCAAGAAGAAAAGACTGACTCTTCACTGCAAAATTCTAAAATCCAAGAACCCAAAAATATGCAATACTGGGTATGAACCTTTCGGACTTGGACCAGAGTTCAAAAGATCTAAATACTTCTATAACCACTAATTGGGGCAAAGAGGAAGAAATTTCCAAAATCCCCAGTCACCCAGATGCAGTTCCTGAAATAGATGCTGAATGGAAAATCCCAAAACACAGGAATAAGAAAGGAACCACTCCTTCAACTTCTTTTCCATGGAAATCCAATAGAATAGCTCAAGTTGATGTTGGATTTATCTCCTCCTCCCCAAGGTGATGCTCTAACCTCAAAGTCAGAGATAAGGAGGCCAGCAAGAACATTGCAGATGGGACCCAGAAGACTATTAAGGAGTTAGGAATTGGTAGGTAACTATGAAGATTATCTCTTGGAATATAAGGGGACTCAATAATCCCCACAAACATGACATCATTAGGAATATGATAAGAGACAATAAACCTAATGTTTTCCTAATCCAAGAAACCAAAATGAGTAAGAAAAAGTAGAATCTTTGAAGTTTTTCAATAATGGTAATGTTATTGGTGGTAGTTTAGAAGGTGCTTCAGGAGGCATAGCTACCATCTGGAACCTTAATACTGTCAAAGGACATGTTCTTATCTAGGAGAACAATTTCTCTTGTATAAAATTTGAGCATCTAAAAGATGGCACTTCTTGGGTCCTCACCAATATTTATGCTCCCAACACTTTGAAGGCTAGAAATTCCTTCTAGAAAAAACTCATACAAGCTAGGGATAGCTTCAGAACTCTCTGTTGGATGGTTATGGGAGATTTCAATACTCCTTTGAGAGAGGAGGAAAAATTTGGAGGAAGCCCCTCCCAGCTGGAAAGTAGGCTGGCCCTTATGGACTTCATTAATTCTCAAGCTCTCAATGATGTGGAAATTCAAGGATGCAATTAAACCTGGACCAATAGGAGAATCGGTAACGATCTTATCCAAGTTCATCTTGATAGGACTCTCATCTCTGATGATTGGTACAGTCACTATTTCTATTCTCTAACGACCCATATTAGGGTTGGGTCAGATCACTTTCCTATTACCTTAATTTCTGATTCTATTAACAGAAGAAGATACTTCCCTTTCAGATTTGAGAAAATGTGGACCCTACACCCAAATATCAAAAGTAATATCCAGAAATGGTGGAGTATCCAAGTTGAGGGAACGACTATGTATAAAGTTGTTAAGAAGCTCAAAAGTGTAAAGGATAACATAATACCCTAGAACAAATCCATCTTTGGGAATATCTTTGAGGCTAAAGGCAAAATCTAGGAAGACCCTAAGACCATACAAGACCAAATTCAGAAGGATGGTTTCAATACAGTATCCATTGCTGATGAAAATGAAAATCTCAAAAAATACCATGATATCATCACTAAAGAGGAAACTTTCTAGAAGTAGAGATCAAGATGCATTTGGCTTAAGGAAGGAGATAGGAACACTAGATTCTTTCACATGATGATGATCAAGCACAAACCAACTAATAGGATTACCAAACTTAAGGTGAACAACGGGGAACTGATTGAGGAGGAAGGAATAAGGATCGAAGCTAAAAGGTATTTCTCAAAACTACTCAAAAGAGATCATAGTCTGGATGTTGAAGCTCAATCCTCTTTTCTTCATAACATCCCTTGTCTCATTGATGATCAATTGAATGTCTCCCTCTCTTCCATCCCCTTGACCTTGGAAATAAAAAATGTTGTTTTCTCTTTTGATGGTAACAAAGCGTTGGGCCCAGATGGTTTCCCCATGTTCTTCTTTCAAAATTTTTGGGATATTGTTAGGAAAGATGTATCCATCAAAGTCAAGGAATTATTTCAGGCCAGAAAACTTTTGAAAGAAATCAATGGCACTTTCATTGCTCTCATCCCCAAAACCCAAGGTGCTGACTCTATGGACAAATTTAGACCCATTAGTTTATGCAATTCATTTTATAAGATTATCTCCAAGGTTCTTACTACCAGACTTCTATTTGTTCTTCCTGCTTTGATTAATCACCAGCAGAATGGTTTTGTCCCTGGAAGACAAATTCTTGACTCTATTATAACTATCCATGAAAATATCCACTCTTTGGTTAGAGCAAAGAAGCAGGGTTTCATTCTCAAGCTTGATCTCTTCAAAGCCTATGATAGGGTTGACTGGCCTTTTTTAGTAAAGGTTCTTATGGCTTTTGGTTTCTCCACTAGAGTTATTGACCTCCTCAGCCAGCCGATCACCTCTGCCTCTTTTGTTGTTCTTCTCAATGGTTCTCCTTCCCCCTTTTTCCAAGCTTCTAGAGGTTTAAGGCAAGGGGATCCCATATCTCCCATCCTATTCATCATTATGGCAGAATGTTTTGGAAGGTCAATGGAAAACATAGTTCTGTAAGGCTCCTTTAAGGGACTCCAACCCTCCTCTGCTAACCTCATTTTCTCCCACCAATAGTTTGTTGATGATACTATCATCATGGGGGATTTGAGCATCTTTGAAGCTAAAATTTTGAAGAGCACTCTTTGTAACTTTGCCTCAGCTTCTAGTCAACTTATTAATTGGGACAAAAGTGAAGTTTTCTTCATTAATACTCCTGAGAGAAGACAACATCAAATTAGTAGAATCCTGGATTGCAGGATTGCTGATCTTACAGCTACCTATCTTGGCCTCCCCATGGGCATCGCACCTCCTGATCTTTTTTGGAGCTCTCTAGTGGATAAGTTTCATAAAAAACTAGTTGGTTGGAAAGGAGCCCTTTTAAGTGAGGCTAGAAAGCTCCAACTTCTTAAAGTCTCTCTTCAAAGTATTTTGATCTATGCACTAGGTCTCTTCAGAATTCCAATAAAGTATGCTAATGCTATCGAGAAAATTCAAAGAAAATTCCTGTGGTCTGGGGTTGAGGACAAAAAAATAATGTCTTTGGTGGCTTGGGACAAGGTTTGTAGATCGAAAAGTAGAGGTGGTCTGGGCCTGAGGCAAATCTGAACCTTAAATGAAGCCCTCCTGTCAAAACAGGTTTGGAGAATGTTCCACGCAAATACTGAATGGTGTAAAATATGGTGAAGTAAGTACTCTCTTATGTCCTCTTCTCTATCTTCTTTTATTAATTTGGACCTCAGTATCAATGGATCCCATATATGGAACTATGCCTCTAAGTGTAAAGAAAGCATTGCTAAAGGGGTGATCTGGAAAGTAGGAAATGGTAGGAAAGTCAAATTCTCGGAGGATCCCTGGCTTTTTGATAAACCCTTGATGGAATTCAATGAATGGGCCCCCCTTGCTCCCTCCTATATTAAAACTTTCGGCTCCTCAGTTGCTGATTACTAGACTGGTAACAAATGGAAAAACATTGAAAGTATTCACTCTAGCCTTTCCAAGCTCAAGATTCATCTATCTTCAGTCTGGCTAAATAAAGAGGAAGACTCTCTTATCTAGAAATATGAACCCAAAGGTTCTCTTACTATTTCTTCTATGTACAGTGTCCTCTCCTCCATCCTTCATGGTAATCCTTACTGGTCTAAAGCATGGATTAAGGGTCTTACCCTCAAAATCAATTTCTTTTACTAGACCATCCTTCAAAATAAGATCTTGACCCTAGACAACCTTAAGAGCAGAGGCTTCGCCTTCCCTAATAGATGTGCTTTGTGCCTCCAAGTAGAAGAGTCTATGGATCACCTGGCCATTCACTGTTCCTATTCTTCTTCTGTCTAGAAAAGATTTCTAAAGAGTTTTAGCATTGACTAGGTGTTTCCTAACACAATCAGTGACCTGTTTTCCTCCTGGAATTTTCATTGGACTAACTCCTTCTTGAGATCTCTATGGCAGTTATCTCTCCCTCACATCCTATGGGGATTATGGAAAGAAAGAAACAATTGTATCTTCAGAGATCTATCCCTCAATCAAGACATTGTGTTTCAGAAAATTCAATGGGCAATTGTGGAAAATATTGGGATCATGGAGGGCCCCTGTTTCTCGAACAACCCTTCAGAATCTATCATCTTAAGCTCATGGAATTCGAAAGTTGATGACAGCCCTAACCCCAACCACAATAAAATACTTGAAGCCAGATGGCAAACCCCTCCTCAAGCTTGGTTCAAAGTTAACTTTGATGGTGTTGCAAAAGGAAACCCGAGCCCAGCTGGTTGTGGAGCTATTCTTAGAGATGAGAAAGGAAATTGCAAGGAAATGGTTGTTATCCTTATTGGAAGCCAAACAAATCATAAAGATGAAGCCATGGCAGCGCTCCAAGGCTTAATCCTTGCTAAAAAATGGAATTGCCCTTACTTATGGCTTGAAGGAGACTCAAACAATATTATTAAGTGTCTAAAGGGAACCTGGAAGGCATCGTGGTCTATCAACAATATTATTGAAGCCACTAAAGACCTCATCAGCACTTTCAAAAAATGCCACATATCCCACATCTACCGAGAGGCCAACAACTTTGCTGACTGGGCTGCTAATGTGGCGGTTAACAAGGAAAAAATGATTACGTGGATGAGAGAACAAGAACTCCCTGAAAATGTTAGACAAATCATCTTCAAGGACTAACACACAAGAACTCCTAAGATTTTTGATGTACCGAATAATAATTAAAAGGACTAATAGGAGTACTTCGAGTTATTATAAAAATGAGAGCCTCATTTATCATAATAGCTTGTCCATCAATTCCCACACTTTCTGGGTTAATTTGATAGTTCTGAAAAACTTTTTGGCTAATCCATTCTGCAAGTTTCAAAATCCGGCCCTTAATAGAGAAAAAATGGGTGGTAATAGGAGGCGATATGAGCCAAGAAGTTGCAAAGAATGGAAACAAAAGGAGGAGGTCTAAAGTATTCTACAGAAGGGTGGCTTTTCAAAATTCATGGAAAAGCTCCACTGATGGGATGGCACAGTTAATAGTTTTTTCTGCAAAATTTGGAGAAAGGGTATGCTAAAAATGGGAGACCAGACTGTAGAAATTGACAAAGACCTCATTGCCCAATCCACAAGCCTTAGAAGGGAAGGGTGCAACTTCTATAGAGATAGGAAAGTCAACAAGGAGGCCATCGTTAGATACCCAGAAACTGAGAAGGAGAAAAAATGACTGGTTAAGTTAAGTAAAACTTGCTATCCACCCAGAGCTTTTGTTAAACCTTGGCGGGATGTCCTCTTTGTTTTAATGCACTATATTACATTAGATGGTAGGTTTACAAAATTTTATGGGTACCATTTCATTTTGCTGAATCACTTTAGGCATGATGAGAAGGTTAATTTTCCTTATTTTCTGCTCTGTTCGATGAATCCAACCATAAAGGCCTATAAAGAAAACCCTATGGGGGATATTGTCATGCACCAAGGCTTGATGGTCCTCATTTATGACCATCTCAAGGCCAATTAAATTGGCTGCATGTAGCCCTCTGTAGAGTTTGAGGAGGATGGGTCTAATTCTGCCTTTTCAGTGGATGAGGAGACTGACAGTATCCTGTCAAGTGATTCTAAGGAGAGTATGGATGCCTCGGATTATGAAATAGGTAAGAAGAGGAAACACATTAAAATGGGACCTTCTTCCTCCAAAGGGAAAAAACCTAAAGGCAAAATCCAGATTAGCCTTTCCTCGGAGGAGGAGGTCTTTGAAGACTCAGAAAAGGAGAATCCTAAAGGGTCGCTGAAAAAGAAATCCAAAGTACACACCCAGACCAAAAACAAGAAATAGAGGGAGGAGGAGAATGTCAAGGAGATGGAGGTTTGTAAATACAAAAGGACCTTACAAGACCTAGACCAGAAACAAGAAAAAGAGGAAGGAGGAGAATGTCAAGGAGATGGAGGTTTGTAAATAGGAAAGGACCTTAGAAGCTGAAAAGAACCTGAAGAAGGTCACCATGGGTGAGGTTCTTAGGGTCGAAGACATAACTACTATTTGGGACACCCCTAAAAAGGAACAAGAAACCCCTGGTAAGGCTAATCCTCCCCATATCCCTCCTCTAGAGGGTATGCAAGGTTTCATTGACACTATGGAGTGGCTTAGAACTGGTTACAAGAAAGATGTGGACCAAAACAAAAAACTCAGTAACAGAATTCAGATATTGGAAACCATCAACACCAAGGAAGGGAAGACCATGGTAGATTACATAGAGGACCTCAAAAATACCATTGCAAAGAATGAAAATATAAGAGACTCTTTCAACCCCAGGTTTGAAAAAATAGAGAAAGATATGCTAGAAAGGAAAAACCTTGCTGACGCTAATGAGCAAACTGTCTCGGACATTGCTAGCAAAGTCAGTAAAATTGAGGAGTGCCTGAAGGGTATTACTGAACAGAGCTTAAGTATCCTGAAGATTTTTGCTAACAATACAAACATCCTCATCAGTAAACTGGATGAAGAGAAGGAGATACTAGATATTGAACCGGACACTGAAGGTAAAGGGGAAGCTCAAGGTCCCAGAACCCAGACCAAAGGAAAAAAGAAAGAAAAGAAACCCAACAAGGACCTGGAAGATCTCAAAGTTTTTGGGGCCACATATGATCAACTGGTGAAGAAGGCAGAGGATCTGTTGAAGACTATAGCTGTGTAGCACTTTTTTGTTTCCTTGTTGTTTTTTAGCTATCCTTTTGTTTTGCTAGCCTTTTTGCCAGTCATTCTACTAGTGGTTCTTATGCTCTGGACTCTTAATGCTTTATATTTCTCTCTTTTGTTAAAGGTTTCAGGTCCTTAAAACCTATTTTTCTCAATTAATCAGAACAAGTTTCTCATTTTGAACAAGGCCCGGATGTTACCTTGGTCAATTGGCAAGGTGAAGAATTATGTGGAATTAGTCAGCCACAAGATCAAAATTAGTCCTACACTTTTATTGTAGCCAATACACGGTCCAAAAAGAGAGCCATTGATATACAACAACAAGTTGATAAAGGCATCAATCAGGCTTCTACAAGCCAACAAGCACCACCTAGACCTCAACCCACTCCAAATATACAAATCCTACCAAAAGGACAACCAGTGGTCAACAAGGATCAGCCAAGAAGTCAATTACATACAACACAAGTTCAAGAGGATGCCACTATTAAAAGAGGGCAGTAGAAGGTTAGTACAAGATCATTTAATAATTTGGATCAATTGAAAAAGATGCATGTCAGTGTCTTAATGTGGGATTCCTTAGCTCTTCCAAGGCAAAAGGATTCTCTTAAAAATGCCTTGTCTATCTCTTTGTTACAAGAGCTTCCCAATGAGAAACCCAAAGTAGTCTTGTCCAATGCCCCTCAAGAAAAAAATGGTGAAAAACAAACTCAAAAGGTTAAGCCCCTTCCTTTTTATCTAACTTTAATCATAGGTCACCACCTAGTGCATAATTGTATGATTGATTCAGGTGCAAGTAGTTATGTCATGCCAAAGAAGATAGTTAATAAGCTGGGTTTGACATATGAGCCTCTTTCAAAAGGAGTAGTCCAGCTAGATGGGACAGTAGTAAACACAGTAGGTGTGATTAAAAATTTGGATCTCATATTGCATTCATGCCCAAACTTCTCAATCCCACAAGATGTCTACATTGTAGATCTTCCACCTTACTTTTCTTTATGCTTGTCCAGAGATTTTACAGCCAAGTTGGGTGGGTATTTGTCTTTTGATTGGTCACACATGTTTTTTAGAGCAAGATATGGTACCAAAGTGACCATAAAATCAGAATTGTTAGCTAATGATCATATAGAACCATACATTCCAATTGCTGTTAATGCAAATTTGTCTATACAAGAACCTAATGAACAACCTGATATCCCAGATCCAAACACCCCAATAGAAGGGATACCTGATGTAGTATTAGATGAAAGGGTAGTAGAGAATGATGAGGAAGATCCATTCCAGCATATGGAAGAATTAGAGCTAGGTGTCTACATGATCCATGAAGAAGGTGTCGATGTCCCTAATCTTGAAAAGGATGACAATCAATTATCCAATCAGCAGGGTAAACAATAGAACAATTAATTATGGCAACTCTATTTTGATGGCTCGAGGAGCAAGGTTGGTTCTAGAGATGGTGTTATGTTAATCTCTCCTGAAGGTAAGAAATACTTTTCAGCCTTTAGATTTTTTTTTAGTTGTAGTAATAACACAGTTGAATATGAGTCACTTGCACATGGATTGGAAAGGGCTAGAAAAAGAAATGTAAAGTGTTTGCAAGTATTTGGGGATAGTGATCTAGTGGTAAATCAAGTAAGAGGTGTCAATGTGACTAAAAATGATGTCCTTAAAATGTATAAGCATAGAATATGAGACTTATTGAAGAATTTGATGCTTTCAATCTGTTGTCCGTACCTAGAAATCAAAATAAGGAAACAGATAAGTTGGTTGCCTTGGGTGCTCAATTTGACATACCAGATGAGGTAAGCAGTATTGAAAGACAACAATATGTCAAAGTTGTTGTTAGGCCTTCAATTCCAGATAATAATGTCAATTGGCAAGTTTTGTATTCAAATGAAAAAATTATTAATTTTCTTATTGAAGAGGCTGAATTTGTAGCTGGTAATCAGCATAAATTTTTAAAGCAATATGAAAATCAGATCCTTCAATTTTAAAGTAATAAGCTACCAAAGGGATTGGTAACCCTTGAGTCAATCTTTAAAACTGATGATCAGGTTAGAAAGGAAAAAGGTGGCATGTTGGTTAAAGAGGAGCACTACAAACCTATTGAGATCTTCGGAGATAAGTTATTAAAGCTTGGAAAGGTATGTACAGCTAAAGAGAAACAGGCATTTGTTTTTCTTTGTCAAGAGTTCAATGATGTGGTTACATGGTAGTATGAAGATTTGAAGGGATTTAACCCCGCATTAGCCCAACACACCATAGAGTTGGAAGCTAATGCCAAGCCTGTAAGACAAAAGCAAAGGCCCCTTAGTACAAAACTCGAGCATCTCATGAAGACAAAACTAAACAAGCTGATCCAAGGTAATATTATCTTTCCTATAAAGCATACATCTTGGGTTTCAAATTTGGTTCCTGTAAGAAAGAAGAATGGTGAGCTTAGACTTTGCATAGACTTTAGAGATCTTAACAGAGCTTCTCTAAAAGATCATTACCTGTTGCCTTCAATGGAGAAAATCTTACAAGTAGTTTCAAGTTCAGATAGATTTTCACTACTTGATGGTTATTCTGGTTATAATTAGATTTTGGTAAAAGAGGATGACCAATTTAAAACTTCCTTTACTACAAAATGGGGAACAATGGCATACAGGAAAATACCTTTTGGTTTGTCTAATGCAAGAGAAACCTTTCAGAGGGAAATGGATATGGCCTTCCAAGGTCTTATAAATAAATTTGTTTTGGTTTATCTTGATGATGTAACCATTTTTTCAAAGCATGTGGAAGAGAACTTTTCTCACTTAAGGCAGATTTTTGAAAGGTGTAGAGAATATGGAGTATCTTTAAATCCCAAAAAGTGCATTTTTGATGTACACGAGGGTAAGTTGTTGGGCTATATTGTCTCCAAACATGGAATAACCATAGATCCAAAGAGGGTAAGTGCTATTTTAGCTTTGCCTTTACCTGCACATAATAAAGGCCTTCAAAGCTTTATAGGAAGAATCAATTTTGTATGGGGATTCATCCCCAATATAGCATTTCTTTTGAAGCCATTGACTAGCATGCTTAAGAAAAATGTTACTTTTAGCTGGTCCAAAGAGGCTAAGATAACTTTGAAGAAATTAAGACTGCCATAGCATCAATGCCTACTTTGATTAATCCAGACTTTGCAAAGGATTTTATATTATATGCTTTTGGTACTTTTGATAGCTTCAGCCAAGGCCTAGAAGGGTACGAACAAAATTATTCTTTTGTTGAGAAACATGCATTAGCAGTCATTAGAAGTCTAAAGAAATTTAGACACATGCTTTCAAATAACAAAATTCACCTAATGGTTGCTCATCCTAGTATAAAAGATTTTTTGTTGAATAGAGATCTTAATGACAAAAGCGCTGGTTGGATCATGAAAGTGATGGAGTATGATGTCAATATCAAGGTAACGAAGCTGATTAGAGGTAAGGGACTATGTGAATAGCTTGTTGGTCACACAAAAAACAATGAACAAGAGAATGAAGAAGTTTTCCTAGTTCATGAAGATAATGAGCCAATTTCTATAGCAACACCTCTTACAAGTTGGGTTCATGAAATGATGCATTTTCGTCAGACTGGTGAGCTTCCTAAAGGCCTAAACAATGCTAAATGAAGATACTATAGACTTCAAGCTATCCCGCATATCATTTTGGATGGAATTTTTTTTAGAAAATATTTAATGGTGTATTCTTAAGATGCATAGATTCAAATCAAACTAAGAGAATATTAGAGGAATTCCATAATGGACCAGCTGGTGGTCACTTTGCATCATAGACTACAACATTAACGATCATGAGGGCAGGATATTTTTGGCTTTATTTGCATAAAGATGCATATGCTTGGGTAAGGAAATGTAATAATTGTGCAATATTTATAGGAAAATAACCATTCATGAAGTGGGGTCTTGATTTTAGCGGAGTCATCAATCCACCTTCAAGTTCTAGGCATAAATGGATCTTGACAACCACTGATTACTTTACCAAGTGGACTGAAGTTGTACCCTTGAAGGAGGCAAATGAAAGTGAAGTCCTAAACTTTTATCAAGACTTAGTAGCAAGGTTTAGTATCCTTGATTCTATTATTTCAGACAATGCCTTATCTTTTGTAGGATTTAAGATTACTGATTGGGCTGTCTAGAATAACATATTTTTTAGTACTTCATACAATTATTACCCTCAGGGTAATGTACAAGCTAAGTCTACTAATAAGAACTTGATTAGGATAATCAAGAGGACAATAGAAGATAATCAGAGAACTTGGCACACTCAGTTGAAACATGCATTGTGGGTTGATAGAATCACCCCTAAGAGAGCTACAGGTATATATCCCTATGTCCTTGTTTATGGTACAGAGGCAAGACTCCCAATTTCAGTTGAAATGCCTACACTAACTCTGATTAAAGAGATACAAATGTTGCAAGAAGAACCCATGCAAGTTAGGTTGGCAGAACTAATGGAGTTGGAGGAGGTAAGAAAGCAAGCATTGTTGACTATTGAAAATAATCAAGCTTAGATGAAGAGGACTTTCGACAGGAAGGCAGCTCTGAGATTTTTCAATGAGGGAGATTTGGTTTTGAAGTGGGATGAATTAAAGAGTAAGCCTGGAAAGCATACTAAATTCGATGCCATATGGGATGACCCATTTATCATTACTGAGAAAAAGCAACATAATGCTTTTCATCTTTCAAAGTTGAATGGTGAAACCCTTCCAATCCTAGTTAATGGGATTCATCTCAAAGCTTGCCTTTGAGATTTCATTTAAGCTAATAAGTGTCGATGCACATTTTGTTTTTTGTTTTTTTTGTTCTATTTTTCAATAAGTGCTTATGCACAGTTTTGTGGTTTCTGTTTTAGGCAACACCACTTGTTTTTCCTAGTTTTCTCATTTTTGTTCTATTGTCATGCTGCAAAGCAACTGAAATTCAAGAAGTTCCATTTCGAGAGAGGGTTCAAATGACTCCATAAGCCCAATGGATAAGCCATGACTATTCTATAGTGTTTAGCAGGCAAACACTCCGCAGAGGTTGCCAAAAATGTTACAAAATTTTGCACATGCTAAATTTTGTGACCTAATGAAGCCTTGCATTCATTCATTTTGAAAAGGTCAAATCATGAACGAGAAATCAGAAATGAACTCTTTTTGTCTAACTTGTTTGCTTCATATGCAGATACAAGAAAGTAAGACAGCATGTGGGTTAAAATGTGGCTCCCACAAGGGTTGAACTCAGCATGGTGTAGATCACAAAGATATTTATGCTCCATTGCAGATGAAATAGCATGGCTATTAAAACCGTAAGGCCAAAAGAAACTTAGAGCAAATGAAATCGGCCTGTGTAAAGTTTTTACTTGGGTGCCAAAGAGGATTTTGAAAAGGCCAGAGAACTTCCAAGCATTTTCAGTCATGAGGAATGAAGAACATTTATCCCACATTGGTTGTGGGGAGGAGCATTTTTGTATTTAAAAGTAAAGTCACATATAACTATAGTGTCAAAGCTTACAGGCTTTTGACAAGAAGTGGCTTGTCACCAAGTGGACCCCGCATGCACGCGCATCTCAAGGTGTCCTAATTTTATGACTGGCTGGTGGGAAGAGACTAAAGAGTGAGCAAGTAAGGAAGATCGGATGCATATCATAGTGATCCAATAGTTGTCGCTATGTTGTGATGGTTAGATGCTCACCAGATATCATCACGACTTGGCAACTGATGATGTGGTGGGGCAGAGAGTATAAGACCAAGGATAGGTGGCAGACAGCTGGCCGTCTAGTGGCTATTGACATGGCATGGATAGGTGACTTATCAAGTAGACATTGGTCGTGATGAGTCCTAAAAAGGTTTCACCAAAGGGTCAATTCCATCGACATAGGGTATATCGAAGAAATTAGAAGCAGTCCCACCGATAAAATAAAGATATCGATGAAACTGTAGGTTCGATGAGACTGGTAAACATCTTGCCGAGGGAGTACCATGGGTGAAAGAATGATATCGATGAAACTGCAGGTTTGATGAGACTAGTAAACGGCTTGCCGAGGGAGTATCTTGGCTGCAAGAATGATATCTGACAGAGCAAGATGCATGGCAGACCCGATAGATAGGTGGTGCCCACGTTGATCTCTGGAACCAATTAGGGGGTGACACATTTTGACACATGGTACAAGAGAGAAGATCAGTGGGGGTTAAAGGTCGAGCATATCAGGAAGGATCAACGGTAGTCCAAAAGATCTAAGGGCTATCGCTATATAGCTATAAAAAGAAGCGCGCTAGTTATCCCTACGACTTGGCGATAAAGCATGTGTGAAAAAGGTGAGTGGCTAAGGTGCTAAAGATTGGGTAGTTTGAGGATAGATTAACGACCATCGCTATACCGCATGATGAAGATGCTCACTGGTTATCTCATGTGACTTGGCGACTAATGACATGACAGTTTGGGTGGCCATCCAGGTGGGCTAAGAATGAAAGAGGATGCGCCATGTGATAGAGATTAGATGAAGCGCCAAGGCAGTCTGAGTCCTTTGGCTGTCCAAATGGTAGTCCAGATGGTAGACAAGGTGGACCCATGAGTGATCCAGAGGTTGACAAATGGCACAAACAAAGAGAGAAACTCAGAAGAGATAAATATCGAGTAGGTTCCTGAAGATCTAGCAGTGGTCGCTATATCGCGATCGGAAGATGCGCAGTGTTTATTCACCGTAGCTTAGAGACCAAGTGGTGGGGTCCGTCAAAGAAATTTGTGGAGTGCTTCCATCAAAAATCAAAATAACCAATTTTCCACCTACCCCGATATCCCGATGAGGTTGCCAACGGATTTGAGCAAGTCGGAGCGAAGCTATTAGGTATCAATATAACATGTTTGGGTGCCGCTCGATAATTTGATAGAACAACATTCAGTTGGGAGTGCATCATCGGCCATTGGAAGAAGTGTTTCAATACTAATCCAATGACCTGATAAAGAAAGCAATACCAGTTACAGTCAAAAGCCGAAAGTGGTTGCAGGTAAGGTAGCGTCTAGGGATCCATGCAAAATAAGAAGAAGTCATCCGGTTAATGCAAGCGATTATTAAGCCCAGAGCAAGTTTGCTTGAGTCTTTCTCATGATATTGAAGTAATAAGGATTGATTTTTGAGCGCCACATGGATAAACCCTTAGTTGACTAAGAATTTGAACTGAACTGCCCACTTAAGAGCAAGTTTGCATGAGTTCTTTTTGTATGTTTTGAAGCCTTTTTGGGTGGCTTTTATTTCTACGAGAGGATCATTTTTAGAAAAGATATTTTTAGTGCCAGTTCAGCTTCAGTCATTCTGAAGTTATCTTTCCTCTACCTTTTGGAAGGTTTTTGTATAAACTGAAAATGTTTTATCTTTCTTCACTAGTTCTTGATGATTCTCTGGCTGGTTTTAGAAGAGGATACATTCTTGTAGCTCATATGCAGTTTTATGACAAAATTCTAAATAAAAATTACCAGCTTATGCCTTAAGTCTTTACAGTTCATTTTCTTATTCATGATTGAGAGTTAGTTTATTGTGTTATTGTCTAAATAACCTTTAAATTTTCTATCTCATTTGTAAGTCACAGGTTGTGCATTGTGATAAATTGATTCATTTGGTTGATTGTGAAAGTTCTCTTTCCTTTTAATTTCTTGAAGTTTAAATCCTTTGCATGAAATATTTATGTGTTATGAACCAGAAGTCTATTTGTGCAGATTGGTGTTTTTAGGAGTGTATCTCTATCATTTTGAGATATCTTATTGATGCTTCACCTTGGTTTAGAATTTGCAAGTCATTCTAGTTTCATTTTAAGTTTTCCTATCCCTTTTCTCAGTAAAGATTTAGAGATATTCATAGGGAACCAACCCTTCATCTGGATGTTAATTCTCACTATAGGCAACCCATAGGCCTGAGAATTATCCCATCTCTCACCAAGTTGCTTGAGCTTTCAGCGTGTGCATTACGGGTGTAATTTGAGTGACAACAATTCTTTAAAATGCATCTAACCCAATGGTAGGCAAAGTAAGATTTAGAATTTCGAGATCTAGAAGGCGAGTTGAATAGAGAAGGCACAAAAAGTATCATCAAAGAACCTTGCATGCATAATGAAAATTCAATGAGCCAGAATTGCAAATCGCCTATTTCAAATACCAGAGACATGTGCAAGCATACATCATAAAGTACGACATGATAGAGGGGACCATATTAGCAATTTAAGAAGCAATTTGCAATTTTCCTTTTCCTAACCCTCTATTTTGCAAGATTTTATTTTTTTTAGTTTCCTTCTATTTCTATTTCACATCTATAGTTACTATATTGCATTCGTTAGATCATTTTTTCACTTTTGGTTTATGAGAATTTTTCTTTCATCCAGTAACAATCTCACATTCATTTAGATTATATGTTCCATTCAACTGGTAAGATAGATAATTTGTTGTCTCTGATTTTTTGCTTTTGTTCAAGTTTTTCTGAGATGCTAATGTTCCGTCTGTAGCATGTGGTGAGGCAAAAATAGGGATGACTCAATCTGACTTCTCTTAAACTACTAACTTGTGTGATTACAGGGTCTTTTTGGTTTTTAATTTAGACTTCATATTTTGGTGTTATAAAATGGACATGCACACAAATTCACACTTTGTTTTGGTGCTATAAAATGGACATGTATGCAATGTACACTTCAATTTGGGCCTAAAATTGGACCTGGATCTGTCTTATATTATCTTAGCTCATAAATTATGGTGTTTCAAGGGAATGAATTACTATTTGTTGTTCTTTGAGCACTTGCTCACTTTGTAGGGTGTACTTACTGCTACATAAAGTACCTTTCCACCCACCTTCGGGATCTTAGGAGAGAGGGAAAAGTGACAATGACACCCATTTTTTATTTTTAGTAGTTGAGCATATTTGACTGGGGATTTCATCACCTCACAAGGGTATCTTGAATTGGGATACATTGGGGATATCGACTCTCCCAACGTGATCTCAAAGGGTGTGCTTTTGAGCTACTATATAAAAAAGTCAGTTAGACGACTGAAGTACTAAATGAATTCGATGTATGTGGAGGCCTTCTCTACACCGATAAGATCAGTTAAATCCTTAAGTGGCTTTCTTCAAAAATTCTTTGTTGGACTAGACCTGTTAGGAAATTACTAAGAACCAACTGCATTTAAGTGACCAAAAATCCCACATTTGATGGTTTAGGGTGTGCGGATTGTACCTCATAGATACCTCTCATGTACCCATCAAGATGAGATAGAAATTATCCAGTTATAAGATCTCCAATTTTGGGGTAAGAGAATCTGGTATGCCTGAGAAATGTGTGCTATGGAGGGGAGTCAGTGCTACCAGAATCTCTATCTATCCTTCTTGTAAGCAGTATTCTGTTAGAGGCCCCAATGTATGGTTTTCACTTTCCAGCCTAGGTTGTGTTTTCTTTCAGTATTTTGTTAATCATTCATATTTTGGACCAATAAGAGTTAGTTCATCTTCGGCCAACTTAGGCCCTTTTCTTGTGTAACTGTGATCCTCAAAGTGTGTCAAAAACAAGTTCATTTGGTCATACTATATTTGCAATCTGCATTCACTGTGTTTTCAAAAATCTCTTGAAACAAAGAGTTGTCCTTAATCAAGACCACAAAAACAAAAAAGCACACTCAACAACAAAATTACAAACAAAGGTCCTCAATTCAAAACAAAAACATCTTATTCACATCTTTTGCGATCATAGGTTTGTCCAAAGTCTCGAGTCCTCATATTTCATAGTCTATCCAAATAGGTCATTACATAGTCACTACCTAGTCCTTGCATTATCTTAGTATCAATCCTCAAAAGTCCATGTATAGTCCTCACATTGCACTTAGCATCAAATACAAGCTTGTCATTTAGTCTCTTTCAACTAGTCCTTACATAGTCCTCATTTATGTCTTTGTCAAGATCAAGTCCAAGCATAGCCTTAAGGAGTCATTAAGTTCAAAAGACCCTCAAAATTCAATCAATCATCATATCAATTTAGGTTCCCTTGCTCATCAGTCTAGTATAGAGAATCACTTTTTTAGGTTCCAATTTGGGTCAGCAATGACTCTTAATATCTTTGAGAAGTGTCAATAAATTGGTCAATACGTTGCATCTCCCACTAGTTGCATATTCATTATAGGTGTGAGAGCATGAGTCAATATGGGCTTACCAGGTGATGGTTTCTTCCCATTTTTACAGCCTAATATAGGGCCAAACGATGATCAAGTAGAAGTTATTGATGGTCTAAACAACCCTGCTTTGAGGTTAAGAAGAAATGTTCCCTAGTATATGGGAGTCAAATTTATTATAGAGGACGAAATTAGGAAAGCTCGTAGAATTGAGAGAGAATCTGCACAAGAAATCATGCAAAAAAGGCTTGAAAGGCTTAAACAGCAGCAACCTCCTCAGCAACCTCAATAGTAGTTTGCATGCATAAATTCCTTCAGTCTCAAGTCTAGCATTTGCATCCTATGTGCATTATAATTGTCATAAATATCATATTTTAGAGTCATTCATGCCCATAAGACGATCGCAAAAAGGATAAGAATTAGATGGACCCAAATATTGACGCATTGTTCAATCCCACTTGGAACATGGATATGTCAACTTATTCACATGATCAACCCTAAAGAGTCACAACATTACCGACAAACATGACCAACATGCCTTCAATAGGCAAAATTCAACACAATTTAATGGCAGAAGATCTAGATGTTGTCCAATAGGACCTGTAGGTTCTCACGGTCCCAAACACTCTTTTTAATCATGACAGGGATAGGTATATTTCCCTCTTAATAAAAAATAGAGCCAAGTTACCCTCAAACTTTGACATTATAACAATATTTCCACCAGGGGTTACTTTAAATCAAGGGGAAAATCAAACACCAAACTCTTCACAAACACACGCTGCATCTTCAAGCTTAATCCATGGTACGACACAAAATACACAAGCAACTATGGATCTAACCCAGAGCTTACAATCAAGTACTATATCCTCAACTGCAAATGTTGCATCACAAACAAATGCTAATCTCTTTGCAATCACATTTAATGTCTCAAGCACGTCAGTGCAAAATCAAACAAGCACCAATCAACATACAATTCCCAAAAGTACTTCCCAACCTATTGCATCAATCTCTATGGAATCTACTTACAATGGTCAAAATTTGAATCAAGGTTCCACAAATCTACATGGATATAGTCAACCCAATGTCAAGACATAGTTTGCCTACTTTACAACACCCAATGGAAGTCATAGCACATCGTTTCATAATTAGTCAATGTTTCAACAATTCCCAGTACACACAAACACCAATCTTTTTGTGGGGAACACCTGCAGTAAGTGTGCCTTTTACCCAAATAGAGATCTTGGCTCAACAAGTTCAAAACCTCCAGAAATAGATGACAAACCCATGGAGGATCTCCATTCCTATCCTTTTGATCGGGCACTCTACATGCCACCTTTTCCTCCACATTTTGAAACTCCTAAATTTGACAAGTATAGGGGAAAAGGTTATCCAAGAGATCACACCAGGGAGCTCTTCACTACTTTCAGTGAAGTGGCCAATGAGGACACTTATTTAATGCAGTTATTTCCCAAAATTCTTGGTGGATCAACTCTAAAATGGTTTTCAGATTTACCATAAAAAATCACCTCATGGGGAGAACTTGTTGAATAGTTTCTAACCAAATTTCCTCACAACATTGACAACCCAGTGACTCTAATGGATTTGTGTGCTGCCAAACAAAAGGAAGGAGAAACATTTATGTCATTCCTACAACAATGAAGATCTCTTTACCATCAATGCCTTAGTCACATCCTAGAGGTGGAACAAGTGGATATCTTCATTGAAAATCTCATTCCTCATATTAAGTATCCACTACAAATGCAATGTCTTAGAACATTCAAAGAAATCACATAAAAAAGGCTTAAAATGTGAACAAGGTCTTATTGAGTAAGGAATTTTGAAGAATAGTAAGGAAAGTGGTTCAACCAATAACACAAGCAATAAGAAATTAAAATTCTTGCCGAAAAATAATAATGTGACAAATGATGGGGTTGTAGATGCTCGTGTGGTCAACAAAGCTCAGCAGTGGTGTCACTACAAGGACCGGCTAATTCCTTTATGCCAAATAGAAATCAGTCCCAAGACAACAATGCAGCATCGACAAATACAAATGCAGTGCAATCTAATAATTCCAAGCCTCCAAGGAATAATGCACCAACGAGAAATTACACACCACTGAATTGAGTCGGCACTCAAGAAATTAGTATAGACAAATGTCATAACTCTGCTTGAGGTTAGGCCATATGAACCAGGTACCTTTAAATTGACTTGGTGTAATGACAATGATTTTTGAGATTATCAGTGCACCAAAGGCCATAAAACATCAAGTTGTTATAAACTCAAGAACTTGATTTAGGATCTCATAGATCAAGGTGATATCACTGTTAACACCAATAAAGGATCTACCAATATAGATCACAATACCTTCAAAGATCCCTTTGTCAAACATGAAAAATGAAAGGCTTCTAGTTCTGGGACATAGGACAATGTTGCAAACTACACTAAGGTAGCCTTTGATTACACAATCAACACCATCAACACATGAGATGAGATAGTTGCTACAATCATTGTCAACCCAAGGAACTAGGATTATGCAGTTATCACCCAATGGTCAAAAGTTACATTGCAAGGAGTCCCTTCTAATCCACCTCTGCCAATAAGCAACTACAATGTTGTTGATCATTTAAAGAAAACTCCTACACAAATATCTCTCTTTGAATTTCTTGGTATTTCTTTGAATCATAGAGAAATCTTAGATAAAGCACTTAAGGACTCTACTGTCACAAAAGACATGGATGAGAACACATTCCAAGCTATGGATGGAAATCTAGCTACTCCTCCTCGTGTTTCTTTCACATAACAATATGTCCCGACAGATAGACCTATGTATAATGACCTCCTACATCTAGAGGTTTTTGTACACAAGAAAAAGGTTAGAAGGGTATTGATAGATGGTGGAGCTGGCCTGAACATATGGACTCTCAATCTAATTAAGGCTCTGGGTTATTCACAGTTTCAAATTGATCCTACCAAGAGGATAAATATCAAAGCATATGATGATGAAGAGCATCCATCGAAAGGTGTGGTTACTCTCCCTGTGCAAGTCACTACAGATATCACATTCCAAGTGTTGGATAGAGAACTAGGATAGAACGTGCTACTAGGCTTCCCATGAATACATGCCATGTAGGTTATTTTGTCAACTTTCCACCAATGTGTTAAGTTTCCATATAATAGAATCAAGTTAACAATACAAGGTGATCCAAACCCTTTCCAACATTGCAACTACTTGAGGGAAAGCACTAATAACCAATTTCCTATCAATCAAGTGACTCCTCTCACCTTACAGTTGGAATCATTGACAATCATAGATACATAAGAATCTTCATCTCATACACCTACTACTCCCCCTATGCAAATAAAAGAAGAAGGATGTAGTGAGTATTCTATTTCAGACACACCATCTATTGGACAATTATCTCTCTCCTCAAGATATTTTGGGAGACCACTACCCAATCCTGCAAGTCAAAACAAAGGAAAAGAGGTGATTACATACTCCTCCTCATGTTATTTTATAATATGGGTGGAATTAAATGAATAATCCTTGGAGAATGATGAAAATAAATGGTTATATATAGAAGATGATGACAATCCAAACATCAAATTCCCCTTGGGTCAATATGGTAATGGCTTCAAGATGTTGGAGAGGCATGGTTACGATGGTACAATAGGCTTGGGGGGAAATATCAAGGCATTATAGAACTAATTTTACCTTCAAAGAACCCATGAAATCAAGGTTTGGGATATAGTAGCAGGACAAGAAGACCAACACTCAGACTAGATACCTCAATTGTACTAAATATGCCTACTCCAACTAAACCAAATCACACTAGAATAATTATTGATCTTGAATATTCTAGTCAGAATAACTTGTCATTATTATGTATACACCATCATCACATGCAAATGTGGTAACAAAAACTAGCATAGCACGTGCTCAAGATTTGAGTACAAGTCTCACACCTTCATCTCACCCCGATGAGATAATGGATGTTAGGATTAATGATAGTCCCAAAGATACTGAGAGGGGGGGTGAATCAGTATCTAATCGGTTTGGAGAATATTTAACCTTATTAAGTATTTTACATTCCAAAATAGTGTACCGGTAAATAAGAATTAATGCAGTAAATAGGAACAGTAAAGACAACATAGAAAACACACCATAACACAAGATGTTTAACGAGGAAACCCGGTGTGGGAAAAACCTTGGTGGGATTTGTGATGCACAATATTCACTCATTGGACAATGAATGGATATTCCTTACAAGAGGGGCCTGCACATGCAGGAAGGCTAACTACCTAGAGCACACTACTCAATCACAAAATGGAAGTCTCATTGACTTACAAAATGGATTATGAAAATCCAATATAATGTACTGCTACAATTCAACATCTGCTATGCCACGCTCAGTACCGGTTTAAGCTCATACAATAACCATAAACCTTATACAAAATATGCCTTAATATTCACTCATCACTTCTACCATCATATGTCCATCCATGTTCTATCTATATCAAAATGATTTACAAGATCTCATACATATATGAGTCTATTACAATATGCCATGTCGACTTTACAAAAGATATTTACAATTAAATACAATAAACAAAACTTTAATCCTGTCAGTTGGGATGTTGGTGAAGTGTCTGTCGGTGTTGATGCTTGTCGGTGCTAGTGCCTGAAGGTATCCACAAGGTTGTCGGTAAGTTACCATCAATGACAACACCATCATTTCTCACTAGAGTGTAGAATACCAACAATGGAAACTAGTATAGCACAAACAAGTGACTTAGATATAATGAGACTATGACCTCATATACAAGGGATGAGTGCCATATGAATGACAAAATAAGGATCAACAAGTAATGGAAATATTCCACTAGTCATAAATAGTGCCACTCCTCTTTCTCCAATTGAAGAAATTGAAGAAAGTTATGAAGAAGGGTAAAAAATATACACATATGTTGAAACAAAAATTGATTCCCGTAAATATGAATGGATGTCTCTGCATAGTAGTAGTATAGATGCAGTAGACAAATTTTATGATCATCATCTACATGTGGATGATGGCATTACTTATGAGGACAAGGATTTAGATCCAAAATCCTAGAAGAGATATTGTGACACTTGATCATGCATGATATCAGCAACAACTCCTTCTAACGAGGGTAGAGACCTTTTCTCATGTATCCACACTTGATAGACTAGGGGCAATAAGAACAACCACATCTAGATTGGCTTGAAAATGATGAGGCCATAGCAGAGTTACTAGGTGCATGAGATGGATTCCCATATGATGATCATAAAGTTGGCTTTGTAATAGACTTGGATAGAACATATTTTGGAGAGGCAAGCTCCTCTTTTATAGATGGTGAAGAGGATGAAAACATTGGCAAAAGTAGACTAGATGATCTCCCCATTGATCAAGAAAGGTCAGCATTGCTTGTCAAAAAGACAGAGGAAATCAACATTGGGGATGTTGATACCATACACAAGATACACTTGGCTCGGTCTCTAAAACTAGAAGAAAAAGAAAAATTCATCCAATTCTTCAAACAAAGACCAATAAAATTTTCTTGGTCATACGATGACATGCCAGGACTGGATCCAAAACTAGTAATACATCATTTGCCATTATTGTTAGCAACAAATCCATGATAAACAAAAACTCTATAAAATGCATCCACAAATTTCATTGTTAGTAAAGGTGGAGCTACAAAAGTTGTTAGATGTGGGCTTTATAAGACAAATAGATTATGCGGAACATTGATATCAAACTTAGTACTAGTGACTAAACCCATTAGAGGCATCAAAATCTACACAGACTTCAGGGATTTGAACAAGGATTGTCCCAAGGATGACTTACCTCTCACTAACATAAACATGATTATAGACTTAATTGTTAGAAACAAAATGGTGTCCCTCATGGATGGTTTCTCTAGCTATAACCAAATCACAATTGCACCCCACGATCAACACAAAATAGCATTCACTTGTCCATGGGGGACATATTATTGGAACATGATGTCATTCGGTCTAAAGAACATTGGTACCACTTATCAAAGGGCTATGCCAACTTTGCTCCATGAGATGATACACGATATCATGGAGGACTATGTTGATGATTTGCTAGCAAAATCCAGTACCAGAGGTGACCATCTTGATGTTCATGCTAGAATATTTGATAGACTCAAATAATACAAAGTTAGATTAAATCCAAAGAAATGTGTGTTTAGTGTAATAGCCGAAAAACTCTTGGGTTTCATTGTCTCCAATAGATGTATTAAGGTGGATCCTGGAAAAGTGAAAGCTATTATAGAAATATCATCATCATCCACACTCTAATAATTGTGAATCTTGCAAGGGAGGTTACAATCTATAAGGCTCTTCATCATGCAACTAGCTGACAAGTGTCAACCATTCTATCATCTATTGAAGAAAGGAGTGACCTTCAAATGGATAGATCAATTTAAGGATACATTCCAAGCACCAAAAGATTATCTCTTATCAACACCAATCCTAGTTCCACCAACACTGGGAAAACCTTTTCTATTATACATCTCAGCGATAAATTCTTCTCTAGGAGCAATATTGGCACAACATTATGACCAATGGAAAGAAAGAGATATCTATTACATCAGAAAAACACTCATGGGATATGAACTCAATTATACTCTCATAGAGAGAGCATGTTTGGTAGTGATCTTTACTTCTCAAAATCTTAGACATTACATGCTTAGTCATAAGATTCAACTAATTGCACACTTTGACCCACTCAAATATATGTTGAGAAAAGATACACTAACAGGAAGATTGGCGAAATGGGTCATGATTTTAAGTGAGTTTGATATTGAGTGTGTGGATAGAAAGGAAATCAAAGGCCAAATCATAGTAGATCAGTTAGTAGAAGATCCTGTACAAGATAGTCATCCTTTGTTAGCAAACTTTCCTAGTGAGTCTATATTTACACTAACATCATCCACAAGCTGGAAGTTATACTTTGATGGTTCCTACACTAACCATGGAGCAGGTGTCAGAACTCTCTTTGTCACTCCTCAAGGTGATTCAATTCCAAAATCATATTGAATCAATTTCCCATGCATCAATAACATAGCAGAATATGAATCCCTCGTCATAGGACTTTGCACTAATATACAATAGAAAATTATAGAATTACATGTCTATGGAGATTCACAACTCATAGTCAATCAAGTTAATGATGACTATAACACCAAATATGATAAGTTTATGCTTTATAAATAAAAGGTGGATGACTTCAAGCAACATTTTAGTCATATAATTTCTGAGAAAATCCTTAGACTACAAAACAAAGCAGTAGATGCAATGGCAACTATAGGATCCCTTCTGGACATGCCAAATAATGTAACACACTTTGAATTTATGGTGGAGAAATTAATGATACCAGCATATGAGACCCAATCTTCAGAATATATATGCATGATAGTGGGTCTTGAATCACCATGTTACAGAGAAATATATGCATACTTGTATGACCAATACATGTCTCCTCATCTTTCTCAAAATCAATGAAAGACTCTCATACATCAGGCATCTAGACATGTGCTCATTGCCAACACCTTGTATAGGAAGAGCTTAGATGGAACCCTTCTTCAATGTCTAAATTTAGAAGAAGCACAATGTCTAAATTTAGAAGAAGCATAATCAGCCTTGAAAGAGGTACATGGTGGAATCTATGGTACCCATTCCATTGGCCTTGCATTGGCAAAGAAACTATTGAGGACTGGGTATTATTAGCTAACCATGGAAAACGATGCATACAAATATGTGCAAAAATGCATGCAGTACCAAATAAATGGAGATATAATTCATGCACCTGCTCAAGATATCCAGCCAATCACATCACTATAGCCATTTTCACAATGGGGATTAGACCTTGTAGGGAAAATCAACCCTACCTCCTCTAACAGACACAAGTTCATTTTGATAGCTACCAAGTATTTCACTAAGTGGGTAGAGGCAATCCCTCTCACTGATACCATTGGTAATAAGATAGCAAAATTCATTCTCAATTACATCATTTGTCGATATGGATTCCCAATGTGCATAGTTACAAATAATGGACACCCATTTAAAAATCAAGAGGTGCATGAGATTTGTGACCAATTCCAGATCAAACATCATTTTGCAACTCCCAACTATCCTCAAAGTAATGGTGAAGCAAAGGAAACAAACAAAAGAATCTTGAAAATTTTAAAGAAAGTGGTCAATGAAGCTAGACATGATTGGCACCTTCAGTTAAACCTGACACTTTGAGCTTATAGAATAGGTGTTTGCACTATTATAGGAGCTACACCGTACTCTTTGTTTTATGGATCTAAAGCAATTTTGCCTATTGAGGTAGAGTTGCCTTCTCTACGAGTTTCCTTGAGGCATATCATATCAAAAGAGGATTACAGAGTCACAAGATTACAAGAGCTAGAAATGCTAGATGAAAAGTGATAGCACTAAATCACCTACAGGGTTATTATAATAGATTAAAGAGAAGCTATAACAAGAGGATAAGACCAATAATCTTTGAGGTAGGCAACCTAGTTCTCAAGAAAAAAAAAAAAATTTAGCAGAGTGAGAACAACTAAGAAAATTCAAACCTAACTAGTTGGGTCCTTTCGTAATAACTAAGGTCATTGGTAATGCCACTTATAATTTAACCACAATGGAAGGGGATCCACTCCCTGATCTCATGAACTGCATGCACCTTAAAAATTACTATTTCTAATGGTTGGTAGTCTATATTTCTTTGCATTTCAATTTGTATTGCATCAACATATAGTTTCTTTCAAAAGATTGCATTGTATTTCCATTTTCCATTGCATTTGTATATAGTTGCATAGTAAGTCATTTCATCTTCCATGGCATTTATATATAGCTGCATCAATAAAACAAAGGTGATTGTGGGAATTGGTCAAATTGTTTTCATTTGAGTAAGTCAAGGTACATCTCATTTCTTAGATACTCACTTGTTAAGTTTCAGAAACTCAAAGTCGCTCATCTTTGGCATTGTTTGGTGGTTAGGATTTGTATTTGGTTGGGTAGAGATTTCACTGATGTTCTTGTTACCTAAATCTATCAATTTCTATATCTTACACACATTAATAAGTTCCTATAGGTCAATGTAGATGCCTAGTTGAAAATGTGACTAGTGAAAAATTTATAATCCTACTTCAGTGTCGTTGTAATTGTCACACCCATGTAAGTTTCATTACTTATGAGTCAATGCAAGGACAAAATAAAATATGCCTAGCAATATATCAAAAAATCAAGGCAAAAAGGTAAAAGAAAATAAATATCAGTCAATGCATTGCATATCAAAAGCTTCGTTATGGGAACATGTGAGTAACTCCATCAAGACTATAGACATCTACTAGCAATGGAGAAATATTCGAGAGATTATAGTGATAACCTTGTCGAGGCTATATATGTCTGCTGGCAGTGAGGCTCTATCTAGGATGCTTTTGGAGTCAAGATAACTCATCTAGCTAGTCATGTAGGATTCTCAGGGTCACCAAACGTCATAAGAGTTGGAAAAAATTCAAAGGCACACACATAGGTAATTGTAGACCAAAGTCTCAAAAGTCAGTGGAGGACTTTTCCACATCTCCATTTGTAAATCATAGTCACCTAGTGTGCTAGTTTGAGTAGTCTAAAGGTTGTTGAGAATGAAATGGGTCCTTATCTTTGAAATGTCCCACAACCCCAGATTTATCAGTGAATAACAAAATGACCATGTCACGCAAGTGTGTCCTTGTTCACATAAAATAAGGCATTTCTTGTATCATCTGCTTTGCGTTATTTATAACATTCATACTATGGTAGTCATTGTCATGTAGACATAGGCATATTTCTTCAGTTATATTGCCCGAGTTTGCAAACTAGGGGCAAGTCTTGAAAAAAAACCTAAAAAATTTTAAAAGCTAAAAAAATCCTAAAATTTTAAAAAACCTTGAAAAAATCCTAAATATCTTAAAAAGTCCTGAAAAAACCCCAAACATCGTAAAATGTCCTGAGAAAATTTCAGAGAAAAAACATTCAAATAAGATCCTGAAAAAAAGTCTAAACATAGAAAAGAACAAAAATCCAAAATGTAGAAAAACACCAAAAAATCAAAAACATTGAAAAAATACAAAAAATACAAAAACATCGGAAAAACACCAAAAAAAAAAAGATTGGAAAAACAAAAAAAAATCCAAAAACATCGAAAAACAAAGAAAATCCAAAACCATTAAAAAAGATGTAATGCCCGCCAAAATACCCTAGAGAAAATAAAGCATACTAGCATACTAATGGAGATAAAAATAAAAAATAAAAAAAATTAGTAACATCCAATGCAACACATATCAACAACTATGCAATATAGATTAATCATCCCTTACACATAATCTGTATGAACATAATACATATCACATACACTCAACCAATTATGCAATCAAAATTAAACATAACAAACCATTAATACCATCTTCCTAGGGTATCTCTGTTGGCATTTTTGATGATGATGTTGTGATTGTCATTGACGGACACACACTTGCTTTGAGATCACTTTTTGTATGTATGAGTTATGCTCAACCGGTATTTGTTCCAACTGGTATTATATATTATAGTCTTTAGACTATCGGTGTTTTGCAGAAAGTGTTTACCGATCTCAAGCAGTATGAATACCCATGCTGGTATGAAGACTCAAGCGGTTTGAGGATCCCAAAGAGGTACGAAGGAACAAAGCGGTTGTTATCATTTTTCCCAGTCTTCATTTTGACAAACCGGTAATTGGTAAAATGTGTGTGTAGATGTATAAAAATGACCATATTCCTAAATGAATATTTTATGTTCATTTCTCTATTTAATTAAATTTAATTTAATTAAATTTAATTTAATTAAATTACTTGCATTCCTCTATTTAATTAAGTAAATTATTCAATTTATTTAGTTAAATTCATAAGACCCCTTTCGCATCATTTAATTGAATAAATCAATATATTTAATTAAACCCCTTTCTAGATACTTTTAATTAAATTTACATTTAATTAATAGTCCGCCCCAAATTGAATAAATCTAATTTATTCAATTTCCCAACTTGCAACCAAATTGAAATAAAGCAATTTATTTTAATAAATTCTATTTTCCCCACCCACTTGCAAAATCCTACACCTCCCACTTGCATCCTAACCCTCTTTCTAACCTCTTCTAGATTCTTCTAATCCTGATTATTTAACCCAAACCCATCCATTATCCCTTTTCCCTAAATTTGAGGAGGTCACTTCTCAAATTTGGAGTAAAGTCTTCAAAATGCATTAAAGCCTTTATCCATTCAACGAGCTAACTTGTTGAATACCCCCAAATTTGGAAGGACTCTTACAAATTTGTCCCCAAAGTCTTCATAACCATTAATGGTTAACTCAACCCTCTTACATGGTTAAAGAATTTCCATAAACTCAACCTCCATGTAACCCAAGGGTCTCATCAAGCATTTATTGCTTTGACCATGGTTATCCTTAAACCTTTGCACAAGAGTTAATCCTTTGGGTAAAAGCTTTATCCAATGGATAACCCTAACTTAACCTTAACCCTTAACCCCTAGGGTAACCATGAGGTCTTCTCAAGCATTTAATGCTTCTTACATCTCCTCTCAACCAACCTTATGTTGACAATTGTCACCAGTTCATTGGTGCCAATTGCAAACATGGATTCCCAACTTTCAAACTTAGCCCTTGATTAATTCTTTCAATCCTGGCCATCCATTGCCCTATTTTTGCTATAAATAGAGCTCTCATTCCTCCATTTTCATCATCCAAGTCTTTAGCATCACACTTATACTCAAATCCATTCAAGCTTTCATATTTCATATATGCTCATCATTTAGCCTCTCTTTTAAATAGGAATTGTAAATATGCAAATTTAGAGTATGTTCCTTATCATTTAGCTTAAATCATAAACTAATATAGTATGCTAGGATAGTCTTGTTTACTAACCTTGTCATCTTATAGCTAGTTTATTGCATTTGTAGCATCATGCATAGCTTAGGATGCATCTCATATTAAAATCAACAAAAGCATCCCTCGTTCTTGCATTTGTCATCCCTAAACCATTTTGCTCAGTGATCTGAGAGCAAAAACATTTGGTTTGAGGGACTGTACAAGATAGAGAACCATGGAACCAACCTTGGGAAGCTGAGCCATACTTCATGACTCCATAGCTTGCATCAAGAAGTCTTGTGGGTGTGTGAGCAAGACTCCCTAGAGCTCCGTTTTTCACATTTTGAGTTCTATCGACCCATTTTTCCCACATACATTTCTGGCGCCCACCGTGGGGCATTACCTCATATATCAAATCAGTTTTTAAATTTAACCACTTTTGTAGGTCCGCAGGAAACAAGAATCAATGCATGGGAAGCAGTCCCTAGCGCATCTGGTCAGCAACCTAGCGCATCTGACTTACTATTCAGTGTGTTGGGTCCATCATCTAGTGCGTAGAGTCTTTTCCTTAGTGCATCATAATACTAACCTTTTCCTGTAGGTCTCGACGTGGGAGAAAAATAGAGCAGTGCTTCCGTAACACAGAGTAGCACATCCCGAAAATAGTGTAGCGCATCACTGATTTCTTTTAGCACATCACTGTTATTTTGTAGCATGTACAGTTTGTTCTGTAGTGCATCATAGATAGACAAAAATCAAAAAATTAAAATCTGTAACCGGGGGTAAAAATTAGACTTGTTGAAGTCCACCAGTCATCTAACATTTTTTGCTTGCTCTTTTGTAGGATTCTAACAATTTTTTTGCAGATAGGAGCTTAGTCTTAAGATTATTAAGATAGCTAGAATTTTCACTAACTTAGTTAAGTTAGTTTAAAAATCTGAAGTTCTTTTATTCTTAAAATTGAACTCACTTTTTTGGGCTATAAAAAGAACCACAAATCAGAAAATTTCTTAGGAGAAAAACTTTATTTTTGGGCTTTAAAAAGAACAATACAAACCTTCCTTCTTGCAAAAGTAGCTTTAAAAATAACCTCACCATCCTTTGGTGTATAAAAGGATTCATTTCAAATTTTTGCAAAGGAAAGAACCACACTTAAGAAGTTTTCTGTTACAATCAAAAGAGGGAAGTTATTCCCCTTTTTGCCGGTTTCCTTTTGTTATCCAAAGTCGAAGTTTTGCTTTGTTGACTCGATTGTTTTCCTAGATTAAATAATCATTGATTTGGGGAAATAAAATAAACACCATGCTTTTTGGAGAAACATCTCCAAATAAAAGTTAGCAAATCATTTGTCTTGAAGGCTAAAAAGAAAAATTGTTTGTCTTGTCTCGAAAGTGGAAGGTATATGCTCTCCCCTTAACTGGGTGATCAAAAAGCCAAACCACTCTTAAGCTTTCTGTACTTCAAATCATTATACAACCTTTCGCAGGTCTGCCTTCCCGAAGAGTTGGAATCAACTCTTAAAGCCATTTATGGCTGGTGTGAAGGGAATGACCTAAGTGGGAAATGAATTTGACGCCAAGTATTTCAACCCACTATAATCAAAAGTGGAAAGTGATGAAAGTCCTTTTCAATGGTTGCACGTAGCGATTAGCCTTCCCCCAGTATCCTTGAGATACGTAAAGCCTTTGTTCTAAAGGTTGGGAAGCCTCCTGAGGGAGTTTATCACTGATGGCCGAATAGGAAGCCTGATTACGAACCATAGAAATAGAAGCCTTGAGCCGAGTTAGTAACCAGACATTTATAACATCATAGTGCAAGGGTGGGGAAGAATCTGCCTCCAAGATCACTCACCATATATTTCCCAAGATAACTACTCAATTGTGAAGCAATTCACTTTGAGTTAATTTCTGGCAAAAGGCAAAAAAATGAGCACCCTCTAGGGGGTGACACGGCTATTTGAGCTGACGGAGTATCGAGACTAGTGGGCTATGATGTTATTTATGACCTTTGAATAAAGAGTCTTCTTGAAGTGTATTTTTTTTGTATCCAAACCTGTTAAAACATTGGGGATTTGAACACATCCTCGCAGAACATACACTTTTTGTTAGATTAAGCAAAATGGTTGTCTTTTTTGTGCTGTGCTTGCATTTACTACTTCAAAAAATCATCCATCAAGACTGAAAAACTCACAACAAAAATCCAAAAATTGCCAAAAACCAACCAAAGGAAAATATCAGGGCAGTCTAGCGCGTGAGAGAAACTTCTTAACATGTAAAGTACATTTGTTAGCACATCAGAACATCAAATTAGCATGTCCGGTTAAAGCAGTAGCATTTATCCAAAATTTCAAAATAGTGTTAAATAGTTAGCGCATCCAAAAAATAGCCTAGTGCGTTGAAGCATCAACTTAGTGGGTAGGGTTTAACAGTTAGCGCGTAGAAAACCCATATTAGCGCATAACTTTTCAAGCCAGATAGAAAACAAATTTTAAACAGTCAAAAACTTTAGCGTGTGGCTGGGAGCAGCCTAGCATGTGTGGTCTTTTATTTAGTGCGTGAAGTAATTTTGGTAGCGCATTTTGTCTCTGTTTTAGCGCATGCCCAAACCCAGAAAAACAGGGGGCAAAACAGTAAGGAATTTTGAAAATTTCAAAAACATCTTTGGAAGCCTCTTTTCATTAGCATCATTTTTCATCAAAAACAGAGTAGCGAAAACAGAGCTTTAAGATCTATTTCTTGAGCAAAATTTGTGTCAAACAAAGTTGTAAAAATCCAAAACTGATCGCACGATAAAACATATCTATCCTATCAAAATCTAGAAACGTCATCACAAGTAACAAAGGGATCCTTTATCATCTCACGGATTTCATCTCAAAAACACTTTTTTAAAACCTCAAGTTGTCAAATCAAGTTTCCATATCAGGAGACTTTATCCATATCATTTGACACGCTTTGTTGCGAAGGGGCATCTAAACCTTCACTTTGATAAAGTAAAACTTGAGTTTTCAAAACAAGATCAACTGAATCCAAAACAAATCAAAGGAAACCATTGATCACTTATGCATGACTAATCCCCATATTCTAAGAAGAAAGAATATTTATCGTAACACCACATTGAAGAAACAACAACCAAGTTTTTCTAAATTTATCAAAAGAAACAAGTTTTTATACATCAATCGTCAACTCTTCAAATCTCATTGAACATTCCTTCATCACGTTAAACTTTATATCCAAAACAAATCCAATGAAGTTGACAAAGAGCCTTTGAAAACTAGGGCATATTGTCAAAAATCAGCACTTAATCAAATCATAAACTGTGGAGGAAAGATCAATCCGGCATTCTTGCCCAGCGAGTGCATCACTTACAACACACCCTGACCTAAACCACCAACCCCTGAGAAACATATCAAAGAGGATTTTGTCCCTTTCATCACAAAAAGTTTCTACTAAAATGCTTGTTACTCGCTCTCAAAACAAACAAAGCAAGGCACAAGCAGAATCTAGTATGAATCGAAGATTATCAAATCCTTTTGAAGGTCCACACCTAGAGGATACTGAAATTTCTAAAGAACTTCTTCAGGAATGTCAAGAAAGTTCTTCATTCCAAAAGCTTGTAAAAAGGCTCATGGAAAATGACAAGGAAAAATACTTGCTCATGCTCACAAGCAAAGGAGTCAAACTCCCTGAAGACCTTGATGCAGATGTGTTTAGAATGAGACCTCAACATTACGAATATCAAGAACAACAATAGGAAGGGGAAACACACGACCCTGAACAAGATATCCCTGAGCAAAACATACCAGAACAACATACACCAAGACAGAACATCCCCAAGCCAAACATACCGTTCCATACACCGTTTCAACCCCGGATCAATACAAGGGAATAACTCTTCCCTCAGAAAAACAATACACCTTTGGTTGCCCTTACTCAACAAATGCAAGACATGCAACAAGGCACGACGGTGTAGTACTCATTAAACAAAATTTGTCCTTATCCTTTTGATAGAAGATTGCACATGATCCCTTTTCCTCCAAACTCAGACGTACCTAAATTTGACAAATATGATGGAAAACGTGATCCCCATGATCATGTCAGAGAATTTTGTACCATGAGTCTTGAATTTTCTCATGATGACACCTATCTGATGAGGTTGTTCCCCAGAAGCTTGGGAGGACAAACAATGGAATGGTTATCCAAAATTACACCTCCTGTCAGATCATTTGATGAATTGGTTAACAAGTTCATAACACAATATTCCTATAACATTCAACATGCTATAACCATGCTAGACGTCTGCAACACCAAATGGAAAAACAATGAAACATTCATGATATTCCTTCAATGCTAGCGACGTATGGTTTCACAATATCCTCGAGACATTCCTGAAAAGGAGAAAATGGAAATTTTCATTGACAACTTGAATGGTGAGATGAGTTACAAGCTCAAGCTCCAATGCATACCATCTTTTGCTAAATTGATTGAAAATGGCATTCAAGTAGAAGAAGTGTGTGTCAAAAAGGGAATGCTCAAATTCTTCAAAGAAGGAACAAATTCATCAAACTACAATAAACAAAACAATAGCAACTTAGACAAGTCTCGATTCTGGACTCGAAACAAAAATGAAGGCAAAAATGAATCGCATGATCCAAAATCTAAGCAACCAGTGCTCGCATTATCAGGAAATCCTCAAGCTACAAAGAATCCTAAAGGTGCTAATCCAAACGCTAACACATACACACCAAATACCAATCAAGGTCAACCAAATGCAAACAACACCAATGATACTCAAAACAAAACCACGAATCAAGGGCCTAGTAACAATTCATGCGACAGCACTAACAATTTCCAAAAACGTGCCTTCACACCATTGGGAAAATCACTAGAGTCAGCATTCAGAGAGCTCCTGACAAACAAGATTCTCTCTTTGCCTGCAATCAGCAACTATGAACCCCAAATCAAACCACCTTGGTGGAATGACTCACACTATTGTGATTTTCATCGTAACAAAGGTCATTGAATGAACAATTGCATGAGATTGAAAAACATTGTTCAGGATATGATTGATCGAGGTGATTTAACGGTAGATGGTCTCAAAACAAATGGTGACCACAGAGCCTTTAAAAATCCTCTTCCAAACTACAACAAAGATGGAGCTTCAACCTCAAACGATACACGTGGATCTCATATCAACCACATCTACAATAACACCATCAATCACATATCAGTTGAAGACCATCATGTGAATGTCATCACAATCCGAGACCAACATGATCATGAATCTGTCAATGTAACAAACAAAACTCAGAAATATGTCTTGAAGGGACATACATCACCTACAACCACTACACCAAAAATCCAATATGATTTAGTTAGCCAACTAAGCAAAACTCCTGCTCAAATATCTATACTAGAATTGTTGAAACTGTCGCCAAAACACAAAGACATATTGGAACAAGTGCTATTGGAAACCAATATATCTCAAGATCTGGATGCGGACAGATTTCAAGCCATGGTCGCTCATATGACAGGGCCTCATAATCTCACCTTCTCAGAGCATGATAATACTTCCTTAAGTCATCCACATAACACTCCCCTCCATATTGAAGTCATCGTTTATAAAGACTGAGTAAAAAGAGTATTGATAGATGGAGGAGCTGGACTTAATATATGTACCTTAAAACTTATCCATGCATTAGGCTTCTTAGAGGAGTCTATTGATCCACGTAAAAAGATTACCATAAAGGCATATGATGATGTTTAAAGGTCATCTAAAGGAACCGTGATGTTACCCATTCAAGTTGGACTAGTGCAAAAGGATACTATGTGTCAGGTCTTAGACATAGACCTCACCTACAATATTTTATTAGGTCGACCCTAGATATATGAAATGCAAGCAGTGCCTTCTATGTATCACTAGTGTGTCAAATTTCCCTATAACAGACAAGAGAGGTCTCTATATCTGCTGATCAGAATCCATTTCAACATTGTAATGCAATGGGGGCAGCCCAGGATAGTTTGGTTCCCCATAATAGGGAAAAACAGAGATCCTCAACATCAGATCTATAGAAGGCAAAGTCTGAATCATTACCTGGAGATTTCAAGCAGAAAATGCAAATCAGAGAACAAGGTATGGGAGAATACTCTTTGGAACCCATGTGTTTGGCCAAATTACCAACATCACCCAGATCTCATGGATTACCCACTACATCAACACATCAGGTAACTCAGCCCATCACCAAATTTGATGGTACCTTCATCCAACTAGGCACTCTAGCACATGAATCAGAAGATAAGGACATTCTTAGTTGGTTATACAAAGATGAGGAAGAAGATAATAGAGTAGCTGCTCTGGATATAGTTCTACCAACACACCTATATGGAAAGGGCTACTTAATCATGTAGCAAATGGGATATGATGGTAAAGAACCTATTGGAAAATGCAAAGAAGGAGTCATTGAACCTATAGATCTTCCTTCATAGCCCAGTAGAGACAAAATAGGATTGGGTTGTAAACTCACTTTCCTATTAAAAAAGACACCACGCATAACTCCAAAACCTCAATGGAAAGCAAAGAAGAAGTACAAAGTAGAATCCTGGTAGGAAGCACTATTTGAGTCAGCAGAAACAATCTACAAGGCATGTGAACATCAAGAACAAAAACAACATCAGGAAAAGCTTCTCAGTCACAAGAAGGCCATATTTACAGTAGTAGCTCATATTCAAACACCAATATCTCAAAAAACAATAGAATATCTCCTGGTACCATTATTCCTCCCCAAGGAGGCACAGTATATGAGCAAATACAAAAAGTCAAAGGAGGATTTGACACTGAATCAACAAAAACTATCAAATTGGTATCTATCATCAAAGATCTATTTTCACCCTACAACATACCTGTTTACAACACTGATAGAATCTGGGATGATGCCTCAGAGACTGATTCCAATGAATATGAATTGGGTAGCTACTCAAATGCTATTGGAGATATCACTAACAATACTGGCTCCATATCCCTTTCCCAAGGAGAGCATAATGCAGAAGATAGACCTCTTGAATTTGGACTGCAAAATATCTATGATGCCAAGGAAAGCGAATAGAAACATTATGAACAAGTCTATACAAAAGATGATACCATCAAAGACCTCAATGAAATCCTTGACTTCTTTGAAACCAAGACCAATCATGATGAAACCTCTGTCTTGACACTTACAATAGCAGAACTTGATCCACCGAATGATTCCTTGCCACTTGTCTTTCCTGGCCTCATTGACTGGGACAAACCCGAAATACATGATATACCGATTTTCCCAGACGATGAGTCTATTATCCACTACCTATGTACCGTTAACCCAGAAACAGGCTCTACTAGTGAACAAAGTAGCGATGTCTACAAACCAGGGAGTGCCAAGTCTCTCAGTCACAAAAATGAACCAAATAAAAGATCTGATGCTGAAAACCAGTCAATGGCAGCTCTAGATCACAAAAAAGTAAAAATAAAGGACGCATCTGAGGGTGAAAACCTTTTTAATGCACCTAAGGATGGGAGACTTGACACTCTTCCTAAACATTTTCATGAGTGATCACCTACATTGATTGAGCCCACTCAATCAATCAACATTGGTACTACAGAAGCCGTAAAAAACATACACCTAGCAGAATCTCTAACAAAGGAGGAAAGATCGGCATTTCTCATCTTTTTTAAATAAAAGCAAATTAACTTTGCTTGGTCATATGCAGATATGCCCAGAATTGATCCACACTTAATCATGCATCACCTGTCCATCTCTCCAGGAGTTAAGCCAGTCAAGTAAAAACTACGAAAGATGAATCCACAGGTGGCACTCATGGTCAAGGCTGAATTAAAGAAACTATTAGATGTTGGATTCATTCGACCCATCGACTATGCAGAATGGATCTCCAACATAGTGCCAGTATCAAAACCAGATGGCAGTATCAGGATCTACACTGATTTTAGAGATGTCAACAAAGCCTATCCAAAGGACGACTTTCCTCTACCCAGTATCGACATAATTGTAGACCTCACAGCAGGCCATGCAATGCTCTCACTAATGGATGGTTTTTCAGGCTATAATCAAATAAAAATAGCCCCAGAGGATCAAGATAAAATAGCATTCACCTATCCTTAGGGAATGTACTGTTGGAATGTTATGCCTTTTGGCTTAAAGAATGCAGAAGCTACTTATAAATGAGCAATGATAACAATCTTTCATGACATGATGCATACCTTCATGGAAGACTATGTGGATGATTTACTAGCTAAATCCTTCACCAGAGCAGAACACCTCAGCATCTTGACAAAGATCTTTGACGGATTGGAGAAATTCCAAGTCAGGCTCAACCCTAAGAAGTGTGTCTTTGGGGTTACATCAAGAAAGTTACTAGGCTACATCGTCGTAGCTAAAGGTATTGAAGTGGATCCAGCAAAGGTACAAGCCATTATGGAGATGCCACTACCAAAGAATATCAATCACCTTAGATCTCCACAAGGATGACTCCAATCAATCAGGCGATTCATTGCTCAACTGGCTGATAAAAGTCTACCATTCAATCATTTACTCCATAAAAATGTACCTTTCTGATGGGAGGCCAAGTGTGCAGAATCTTTTTATCAAATCAAACAGTATCTGATGAACCCACTAGTTCTAGTACCACCGGTAGTAGGAAAGCCCCTTATTCTATATATTTCAACAACAGATATATCACTGGGGGCACTGTTGGCACAAGAAGATCAACAAGGAAAGGAACGAGCCATATACTACATCAACAGGACATTGAATGGCTATGAAATCAACTATACATTCATCAAGAAGGCTTGTCTAATAGTAGTCTTCGCATCTCAAAAGTTCTGACATTATATGCTAGCACACACAATTAAGCTAGTAGCAAAAATTGATCCTCTCAAATATCTACTCAGCAAGGCAACTCTTACTGACTAGTTGGCTAAATGGGTCATGATTCTCAGCGAATTGGACATCCAATACACAGAAAGAAGAGCCATCAAAGGAAAAGTAATTGTAGATCAACTAGCTAAAGCACCGCTACCAGGAAAACAAACTATGGAGATTGAATTTTTGGACAGAAACGTTCTTACTATTTCTACCAGACAATGGACCCTATACTTTGACGGATCCTACACACAACATGGTTCAGGTGCTGGCATTCTATTCATCACTCCTAAAGGGCATACCATACCAAGATCATATCGGCTTATGTTCCCATGCATAAATAATGTGGCTGAATATGAGGCATTGGTTATAGGCATCAAAATGGTTGTAGAATGGAAAATCACAGAGTTATGGTCTATGGAGATTCACAATAGTCATCAATCAAATCAACAATAACTATCAGACAAAGGATGACAAGCTACTACCCTACAAGTGAATGGTGGATGACTTCAAACAGTATTTTGTATACATCACCTTCGAGCAAATACCAAGGTTGAACAACAAAGCAGCTGATGCCATGGCTACTATCGCTTCATTACTACAAATTCCAAAACAACAGAGTCGTTATGAGTTTCTGGTAGAGCAACTGTTCTCCCCGGCCGATGACCACTCTGAATCCCATGTTGTCTATGCCTTAACCAGTTTGGATTCTCCATTGTATGGACTGATATATGATTATCTAAAGAACAACATCCTACCCATTGACCAATCTCATAACCAAAAATGTAATTTTATCCCACAAGCCACCCGTTATACCCTTACTGCTGATACTTTGTACCGTCGAGGTCTAGATGGTACTCTTCTTCGTTGCCTTGATCGGAATGAATCTGATTCTGCTTTACATGAAATTCATGAAGGTATTTGTGGCACACATTCAAGTGGGACTACTCTTGCTAAAAAGATTCTAAGAATGGGATACTACTGGCCTACAATGGAAAAAGATTCTTACCACTTCGCCAAGAAATGTCCTAAGTGCCAGATCCATGGCAATCTGATACATGCACTAGCACAGGAACTGCAGCCATTTACAACATCCTGGCCCTTTTGTCAGTGGGGACTAGACTTGGTCAGCAAAATTCATCCTTCATCTTCAAATGGACACAAGTTCATTATAACTGCCACAGAATACTTTACCAAGTGGATAGAAGCAATCCCCGTGACCATAGTAACAGGAAAATAGATTGTGTCTTTTATCCTAAACTATTTGATCTGTAGATATGGTATTCCAAGTTCCATCATCGCCGATAATGGATGACCATTCAAAAACCAAGATGTCTGAGAACTATGTGAACAATTCAAAATACAACATCAGTTCTCTACACCATACTACCCCCAGGGGAATGGTCAGGCTGAAGCATCCAACAAAATAATACTAAAAATCCTCAAGAAAATAGTAAATGATGCAAGCAAAGATTGGCATATACAACTCAATCCAGCACTTTGGGCATACAAAACTAGCATCCATACACCTACAGGAGCAACACCTTTCTCATTCATCTATGGATCAGAAGCTATTTTACCGTTGGAGGTAGAAATTCCATCTCTTAGAGTCTCTCTAAAAGGCTTAATTCCAGACGAAGAGTATCGAGTCAACCAACTGCAAGAACTGGAACTATTAGATGAAAGACGTCAGCATGCTTACACTCATCTCAAAGCATATCAGCAACGCATGTGCAGAAGCTACAATCACAAGGTCATCCCTTGCAACTTCAAAGTTGGTGACCTAGTCCTCAAAGAAAATCCAAGAAATCAGCAAGATTGAGAAAAGAAAGGGAAATTTGAACGTAACTGGTTGGGTCCCTATGTCATCATATCAGTCTATGGATCAAGTGCTTATCAGCTTACAACTTCAGAAGGAGATGTGCTCGACGAACCAACTAATAGCATTCATCTGAAGAAATACTACACTTGAGTAGCCTAATGCACGGAAAAAGAAAAAAACCAAAGAAAAAAAATCAAAAATCAAGAAAAAGCAAATAAAAAGGTACAATAAAAGCAACTGGTGAAAACCTGGTAATAGGTGCTATTGTGAGAGGACAACTTCTTCATCTATATCTATACCCCTATAGTAAAGTACTATCGGTCATCGCCTGACACTTAGCAAATATCCAGTCAAGACATACTTAGCGTAGTCACTATCCTGGTTTATCCATATATCCTCTCACCACATTTTACCATGGCTTGGTAATCACTGTACATCCGCATCAAGAGGTACACTTAGCTAGGGGAAATAAATCATCAAAACTTGTGGCATGTTCAAGACATCAAGACTATTTGCAAAACTCAAAAACATCCCATCCAACAACCAAAAAAACTTACTCCATCGTAGAACAAAACATTGGATCGCTAAAACAAGAATCACAAAAATACTAAGATGGATGATTTTCTAAAGTACTAAATGTTGCATTATTGCATAAATTCTTGACATTTTTTGCATTTGAACTTTTTAAATTATTGGATTCTCTCCATTTTCTCACTAATGCTTCAAAGCTAGAGATCATGGGAAAACTCCAAATATTTTCTTAGTCTTCTGTCTGTGAGGCAATCACTTGTACTGTGTAAATACTTGTCTCAAGACATGATACATCGAATATCACTGAAGACATGATTCCACTTTACGCATACAAATGGTTTAATCTTGTCTGTTTATACGCAATCCACACTCTGGTTGTCCTGGTTCAATTATACCTTGATGCTTGTGCTATCTTGCAAAATCAAACATCATGTAAATTTTTCTCAGGTTATCATGGTTTAATTATACCATTATGCCTGTATAAATTTTCAACATATCCAAAAATCAATCCATGCTCAATGATGATACATATATCGAAAGCAAATAAACATGTGGTTATATCGGATGACAAATGCAAAATGAGGGTGCTCCAAAAATGATTAGTTGCATATCATTTTACAATTAGTTGCATATCATTTTACAATTGGTTGCATATCATATCATACATCTCATTTTCAAAATATCATTCATCATTCATCATTGCATCCCTCGCATGCATATCTATCGCATCATCATGGAATCTTTCTTCACTTTCATATCTTCATCATTCTTCCAAACTATCTTCTATCATGTCTTATACAGGATGTATCTTTCCTAAAACTAGATGTTTTGATTAGTTCTTATATAGGATATATCTTTCCTGAAACCAGATGTTTTGATCAGCTCTTATACAGGATATATCATTCCTAAAACTAGATGTTTTGATCAGCTCTTATACAGGATATATCATTCCTGAAACTAGACGCTCGACCATCCATGTCTTATACAGGTGGTATCATTCCTAAAACCAGATGCTCAATCATCCATGTCTTATATAGGCAGTATCATTCCTGAAACCAGACGCTCAATCATCCATGTCTTATACAGGAGGTGTCATACCTAAAACTAGACTTGCTCGCATTCCAATCAATCTAATCAATCTTATCAAACCCATGCATGCCATCACTATCCACTCTTCTATCTTTCAAACAACGTTCTTCTTCTTTCGAGAGATCATTCATGCCTTGTATGCACGAACGATCTCCCGAGGGGGAATTATCATATCAAATATCGACATCAATTTCATATCAATTTCATATCGACATTAGTCTCATATCAACTATTCATATCAAAACAATTCTTCATATCTGGGGCATCATCAATATCATTCATCAAATCTGGGACATCATATCGATTTTTTATATCAAATCAATTTTTCATATCCGCAACATCATATCGACTTTTCATATCAAATCAATTTTTCATATCCACAACATCATATCGATCAATTTTTGACAGTATATCCGACAAATTTTCTTTGAATCAACATGTGCACACACGTCACTTCAAAGAGGGGCAAAATGTAGACGTATAAAAATGACCATATTCCTAAGTGAATATTTTATGTTCATTTCTCTATTTAATTAAATCCAATTTAATTAAATTACTTGCATTCCTCTATTTAATTAAGTAAATTATTCAATTTATTTAGTTAAATTCATAAGACCCCTTTCGCATCATTTAATTGAATAAATCAATATATTTAATTAAATTTACATTTAATTAATAGTCCACCCCAAATTGAATAAATCTAATTTATTCAATTTCCCAACTTGCAACCAAATTGAAATAAAGCAATTTATTTTAATAAATTCTATTTTCCCTCACCCACTTGCAAAATCCTACACCTCCCACTTGCATCCTAACCCTCTTTCTAACCTCTTCTAGATTCTTCTAATCCTGATTATTTAACCCAAACCCATCCATTATCCCTTTTCCCTAAATTTGAGGAGGTCACTTCTCAAATTTGGAGTAAAGTCTTCAAAAGGCATTAAAGCCTTTATCCATTCAACAAGCTAACTTGTTGAATACCCCCAAATTTGGAAGGACTCTTACAAATTTGTCCCCAAAGTCTTCATAACCATTAATGGTTAACTCAACCCTCTTACATGGTTAAAGAATTTCCATAAGCTCAACATCCATGTAACCCAAGGGTCTCATCAAGCATTTATTGCTTTGACCATGGTTATCCTTAAACCTTTGCACAAGAGTTAATCCTTTGGGTAAAAGCTTTATCCAATGGATAACCCTAACTTAACCTTAACCCTTAACCCCTAGGGTAACCATGAGGTCTTCTCAAGCATTTAATGCTTCTTACATCTCCTCTCAACCAACCTTATGTTGACAATTGTCACCATTTCATTGGTGCCAATTGCAAACATGGATTCCCAACTTTCAAACTTAGCCCTTGATTAATTCTTTCAATCTTGGCCATCCATTGCCCTATTTTTGCTATAAATAGAGCTCTCATTCCTTCATTTTCATCATCCAAGTCTTTAGCATCACACTTATACTCAAATCCATTCAAGCTTTCATATTTCATATATGCTCATCATTTAGCCTCTCTTTTAAATAGGAATTAATCTAAATATGCAAATTTAGAGTATGTTCCTTATCATTTAGCTTAAATCATAAACTAATATAGTATGCTAGGAAAGTCTTGTTTACTAACCTTGTCATCTTATAGCTAGTTTATTGCATTTGTAGCATCATGCATAGATTAGGATGCATCTCATCTTAAAATCAACAAAAGCATCCCTCGTTCTTGCATTTGTCATCCCTAAACCATTTTTCTCAATGATCTAAGAGCAAAGACATTGGTTTGAGGGACCGTGCAAGATAGAGAACCATGGAACCAACCTTGGGAAGATGAGCCATACTTCATGACTCCATAGCTTGCACCAAGAAGTCCTGTGGGTGTGTGAGCAAGGCTCCCTAGAGCTCCATTTTTCACATTTTGAGTTCTATCGACCCACTTTTCTCGCATACAGTGTGAACCGGTAATCGGTAAATGTATGAACCGGTATTACTCTGTGATGAGTTACCAACCAGTATTTTTGTGATGAGTTATCATCCACTGACGCTTTGGTGGTGATTCTATGTCATATTACCAAATGTGTCCAAATGCACTGAACCTAGGAACTTGCAATGTAATCCTATTGGACTAACATGAAATCAGATTACTTTATAAGGACATCATGTCTAGGGTTTTAGATGTTGTTAGGGTTTCAGGTGGTTGATGAGGTTTTTGTATGTGTGATCACAGAAGTAGATTAGGTCTGTGTGAAGAAACAGATTGTGGAAATATTGAAGACTGAAGTAATGCTGAAATGCATTAACAATGAGCTATCAAGGATCTAACCAAGCATACTGTGCTAGTATTTAGATCACTCACTTGTTGATTACTCACATCTTCGACAAGTCTGAAACCCTTAACTGGGTAGGCCTAGAAAAGCCTTTGTAGATCCTCTAACAAGGTGGTTCACAACTGTGGATTTGAAATCCTCTCACAAGGTAGTCTTTAATCGGACTTATCTCCTAACAGAGATTGAGATTCCTAATAGGATCTGTTCTGGTGAAGAACATTATATGACCTTAACCGGTCTGGTTACTATTCTGTTGATAGTTACTTGTGAGTTTTATCTCACCGTGGTTTTTCCCATTTGGGTTTCCACATCAAAATTTCTTCTGTTATGGTGATTGTGCTCTTGTGGGTGAATGCCTTATTTGCTGTTTGGTTTACATTTGTCTTAACTGGTTTATTAGTAAAACTATTTTATTGAGTTTCTGCTAAAATGTTTAAGTGTTTGAGTTCAGTATTTTTTGGTATACTAATTCACCCCCCCCTCTTAGTATTCATCAATTGGTATCAGAGCCAACCTTTCTATAAGTTTAACCACTTGGAAGGAGATATGGGGGAATACACTGTGAGGGAGCTTACTCATCATCTCACTCAGACTGAGAAAGCCTTTGATGAACTTAAAGTCAAATATAAGGCCTCTCTAGAAAAGAGAAGAGAGCATGCTGAGAAACTGATGGAGCTTGCTGAAAATAGTTTTTCTGATGAAGAAGACATGGCAGCCCTAGTTGAAGAAGCTGAAAAATTGAATGAGTCTAATGCCAACCTGAGAAGGGAACTAGAAGGACTAACTATCAGAATGTGTCAAGAGCTTGAGAACCAGAGGAAAGCTGAAGATCTGGTAAAAGACAAAGATCATGAGATCTCCAGGCTGAAGCAAGAAATCAGTGCACTTACCGCTCATCTCCAAGAGAGTAAAGTGGAAAAAGAAGAAATACAAGGTGAACTAAACATGGCTATTTCTGAGAATGCAACCTTGAAGGAATCCAATGCTACTATTTCCAAAGAACTCACTGAGTCAAAAGAAATACTTGCCAAATTCAATAAGAGTACTATCAAGCTAGAACAAAAGCTTGAATCAGCAAAACCAGTAAAGAATACCACTGGACTTGGTTTTTCTGGTTATGAGGAAGGTGAGACCTCTGGAACAAAAGATGGAGCATCAAAGAAGCAACTGGCACCAAAGGATAAAGGTAAGCAAAAGTTCAAACCTATTTTCTTTAATTGTCTCAAGGAAGGACACACTGCCAATGTATGTAGAAATAAGGCTTACAATAATTTTCCCTACTTTCTAAACAATAAGCCTTGGTCCAATAGATTTAATGGTAACTGTTATGCATGCAAAAAGTTTGGGCATAGAGCATTTGAATGCATGTTTGTTATACACAACACTGGAAGATATCCTCAAAGGAGTCAAGGAGTTTTTCTTGAATCTTCTGTGAACCGAAATGCAAACTAGTATAATGCCTATGACCATCAGTCAGGTGGTGGTGGCTATCAAGTGGCAACTGGTTGGAGAGAAACCTATTTGATTTGCCATGGTAGTGGTCACATTATTGCAACATGCAGGAGGAAGAATGGTAGAATGAACAATGGACACCCTACCAGAACCTGCAGAATGAGAAAGAACATATCAGATGATATACCAGTCACTCCGGAAGGAAAGATTGATGTTGAAACTATTCAAGTAGATATGAAGACAACATGGAAGAAGAAACCTAAAGAAGTGTCACAAGAAGAACCGGTTTCTGCACCTAGTGTGGAAGTCACTGAACCAGCAAACTAAGCTTCAGAAAAGCTTAGGGTGAACAAATCGGTGAAATTTTTTGAACTCCCAGTTTACACCGGTAAAAGACCTTAACCGATATGTGTTACCTATCAATCGGCAAAAGACCAAAAATGGTAAAAGGGAAAATTAGGGTTTATAACCTAATGGTGGAGCATTTATTATGGTAGGTGAAGAATTTGTTTAAAAGGGATTTTCAAGTCATTTTCACTTATCAATTTGCAAGCAAAGAAATTCTCAAGTGCAAAGCGACCAAAGGCAATTTGTTTTGCGATTCAAAGAGATTTCAAAAACTTTGAAGTAGAATCTAGAGATAGTATCAATCAATCAAGTGAAGAACACTAAGCGGTGTTCCAAGTGACCGAACTGGTGTGTTGCTAGCTACAGTGTCAAAGCCCTAAATCTCAACTCACGAAGGTATTTTTTGAACTTCTTTGTTTATCATGGCTTCTGCATCGCACTTCAGTTCAAGTGCACCTAGTGATTTAGCAGATTTCATACAAAGGAAGATGAAATACAATGCCCTATCTCAAATACCCACTAGTGTTATAGTTGAGGAAGGTATTTCAGATTATATTGATTTCAAAACAGAAGACCTAGGATCCTAAGTGATCCATTCTTAGTTAGGTTTATTCTGCGGGAATGACAAGAAGATCAAATTGGAATACAGCATCCTGGAAAGAAAGAAACTTCACAATGCGGTCTATTTTCTTGAAGAATTCATGGAAGATCACATCCGCATCATCCTAAGTAGAGTGCATGGTGACAAAATGTATCTTGAGCAGACACATGACATCACACTAGAAGTGATTCATGCCGTCACCATTTTCTAAAATGTTGGAGAAGTGTCAGCCCTAAGGAAAGTCATTAAGATGGAAATGACCAAGCTCACCAGTTTTGTGAGCGACCAATGGGGAATGACCATTAACACCATCAAGGATGATTTGGTCAAGTATGCCTGCATGGTGATCGGATACCAAACATTCTATGCTAGCAAAATAAACTCTGTCCCTGTAGTTGCGGTGAATGCAGCCTATAGAATGATCATGGAAGATGCATCATTTGATCTATGCACCTGTATGCAAAGGCAACTTCTGGTAAACCTGAAGTCTATCAAACAGGACAATGCCTTAAGATTTAAATTTGGACAAATATTGGTAGGTTTGTTTTTCTATTTTCAAGGCTATTTTTTGGGAGTCGGTGATATTCAATGGTCTACTGACCAACCGGTTACCAAGCAAATAAGAGAAAGTCTTCAAGCGGTGGGAACCGATTATCTTGAAGTCTTGAATAAATACTTTGATGAATTCAGATGCAAGATGAGCCAGAGGATGAGAATATCTAGCGATATTGTCAAGAAGTATGAAGAGGACATCTGCTTTATCATCGGAGTAGATGAGTGCATAATGGAGGCGGTTGAGCCCAGAAAGGAAGAAGTGGAGCCCATGGGATATGAGGTGATGTATGACATGCTCGATGGGTATGCCTCTACCCTACTTGCCTCGCCTCTTGATCCAAAGAAGAAGAGAACTGACACCTACTTGGAGAGGGTAACATTAGTTGAAGAACCTTCAGTGAAGAAGGGAAAGGCAGTGCCATCGGTATCGGCACCGGTTACTTCAGCAAGTCCTAAAGTGACCAAGCGGTCATCGGCCAAGAAGAAACCAGAAGTTGCACCCACCAAGGTCTTTGAAAGAAAGTGGAAAACTAAGAACACCTCACCAGATTCTGAGGATACAGAACCTGAAGTGCAACCTAAAAAGACTAGGCAAACGAGGAAGAAGACAAAGACAACCAGTAATGAATTGGCATCATCAGCACTGGTAAATATAGACATTTCCTCTTACAAACCATTGACACATTGTCAAAGAACTATCAAGAATATTAGGAGAAAAGTGCTAAGTGATTTAATAGATCATTTTGATGATTTTAATGATAATGAAAAGGAGGAAGTTGAACAAGACGTTATTCAATACCTATGTATTAATGACAGGTCACCATTAGAAATTAGGTCTGTGACATCAGATTCTTTATACAATTCTTTAGATAACAAATGGTGCATTGCCATAGAAAAGGAACAGGAAATAAGAGAAGAAATTTTTGCACAATATTTTCCCGATGTGTCAAATTCAGAACTCTATGAGGTTATGGATAAATACAAAGGTCTCTTCTTCATGAGAAGAAGAAGACTCCTGTTACTAGAAGGGAAAGTTCCTGAAGTGGTAAAAGATACACACTCACATGCCAAAGTTGCTCTGAGGTTGTAGCAAGTGTCTGAAGCCAACAAGAAGGCTAAGCAAGAACCGAAAACTGGAAAACTGGATGAAGTATATGACAGTGAAGGAGAACCGGTTACTGAACAAATGGACACAATTGATGTTGATGTTTTGGATGGTGAAAATGTCACTCCAGATGCAACAAAGGAAAAGGTTGATAAAGAGAGAGTGGACAAGGAAAACCAGGAGAAAGAAAAGGCTGATAAAGTGCAAGTGAAGAAAGAGAAGAAGAATCAAGAGGAAGAGAAGAGGAAACAAGCAAAAGAGGAGAAAAAGAAACATGAAGAGGAGAAGAGAAAAGGAAACATGAAGAGGAGAAGAAGAAAAAGGAAGAGGAGAAGAGAAAAGGAAACAGGATGAGGAGAAGAGGAAATAGGAAGAGGAGAAGAGGAAATGGGGAGAGGAGAAGAAGAAAAAGGAAGAGGAGAAGAGGAAAAAAGAAGAGGAGAAGAAGAAAGAAGAAGAGAAGTAGAGGGAAGAAGAAAGGAAGAAGGATGAAGAGAAGAAAAAGAAAGAAGCAGAGAAACAAAAGAAGGCAGAAGAGGAAAAGAAAAGAGTCAAAGCAAAGAAGGAAGCAGCAAAAAGCACACATGTGGAGACACCAAAGGCAATCGGTAGTCAAGCCAAACCGGCTGACATTACTAGTCCTATTGACCTCAAATCTGCAAATGAATCAGAGCTGATCCAAAGCATTAAGCTTGCACAAGAGCGACTGGAAGAATTAAGGAGGAAAAAGGAACAAGATGTTATTCAAACTACAGTTGAAACTCTTACCAGTTTGATTCCCGGTACAAACCTCCCCAGTACCAATCCCTCTTTGGCCCAACTAAAACTTCTATGTACAATTGTGGAAGACCAGGTACAATGCCTGGAAGAGGTGGTTGAAGCCAATGCACAGAAAAAGTATCAAAAGGTACTAAACACTGCCCTAGTGAAGAAATTGAACGAGCTCCGGTTTGAACTTCAAAAAGAACAGAAGGACATAAGAGATGCTAAGGATGAGGGAAAACTACTAGTCAGTAAGATAAGTCAACCACATCTATTTTGTGATGATGTGCTTGCATAGAAAGAAAAATTGCAATCTGATTTGCAAGCATTTATAAGCACCTTCAAGATGCCCTATGATTCCTTTATTGCATATGGGCAAATTGTTCACCGGTTTCAGCTCCAGTCCGCCAGAATAGAGTTAGAGATCAGCAACTGGACTAGAGATTTGCAGGAACTTCAACTGGTTCTACTACCCAGACTGCAAATACTTCAAAAATACTATCTCAATTTGGATGCCTTAACGGTCACTCAAGAGATGAGCACCATTGATGCCATGGAAGAATAGGTATCCCAGATCTAAACAGAAAGTGAGGTGGCTACCTCATTACTTGAATCATGGTCCTTATCCATGAAGACCTTCATGCAGGATTTTAAATCGGTTTTTGATAAGTTTCACTCATTATTGTCATAAACATTTATTATATTAATGATAATGAGAAACAGGGGTTATTCTACAATACTTTGTCATTGTTGGCAAAGGGGGAGTAGTATTTTGTATTTAAAATTTTGGTGAATGCTATGTATGCTATGTATACTTTCATGTTATCTCTTTAAGGGAGTAGTATACATTGTATTTTCTGCAAAAGGGATAGTGTATATGCTTAGGGGGAGTAATTTTGATTATGACATTTTTTTTTTATTGTAAAACACTTAGATGTCAAAATTTTCCTAAGTGTTACCATCAATTCCAAAGGGGGAGATTGTTGGCATTTTTGATGATGATGTTGTGACTGTCATTGATGGACACACACTTGCTTTGAGATCACTTTTTGTATGTATGAGTTATGCTCAACCGGTATTTGTTCCAACCGGTATTATTTATTATAGTCTTTAGACTATCGGTGTTTTGCAGAAAGTGTTTACCGATCTCAAGCGGTATGAAGACCCATGTGGTATGAAGACTCAAGCGGTTCGAGGATCCCAAAGTGGTATGAAGGAACAAAGCGATTGTTATCATTTTTCCCAATCTTCATTTTGACAAACCGGTAATTGGTAAAATGTGTGAACTGGTAATCGGTAAATGTATGAACCGGTATTACTCTATGATGAGTTACCAACCAGTATTTTTGTGATGAGTTATCATCCACCAACACTTTGGCGATGATTCTGTGTCGTATTACCAAATGTGTCCAGATGCACTAAACCTAGGAACTTGCAATGTAATCCTATTGGACCAACATGAAATCAAATTCCTTTATAAGGACATCATGTCTAGGGTTTTAGATGTTGTTAGGGTTTTAGGTGGTTGATGAGGTTTTTGTATGTGCGATCACAGAAGTAGATTAGGTCTGTGTGAAGAAACAAAGTGTGGAAATATTAAAGACTGAAGTAATGCTGAAATACATTAACAATGAGCTATCAAGGATCTAACCAAGCATACTGTGCTAGTATTTAGATCACTCACTTGTTGATTACTCACATCTTCGACAAGTCTGAAACCCTTAACCAGGTAGGCCTAGCAAAGCCTTTGTAAATACTCTAACAAGGTGGTTCATAACTGTGGATCTGAAATCCTCTCACGAGGTAGTCTTTAAGCGAACTTATCTCCTAACAGAGATTGAAATTCCTAACAGGATCTGTTCTGGTGAAGAACATTGTATGACCTTAACCGGTCTGACCATAACCGGTTTGGTTACTATTCTATAGATAGTTACTTATGAGTTTCATCTCACCGTGGTTTTTCCCATTTGGGTTTCCACGTCAAAATCTCTTGTGTTATGGTGATTTTTCTCCTATGGGTGAATGCCTTATTTGCTATTTGGTTTACATTTGTCTTAACCGGTTTGTTAATAAAACTATTATAGTTCAGTATTTTTTGGTATATTAATTCACCCCCCCCTCTTAGTATTCATCAATCTGAATGTCACTACTTACTACCATCATAAGCAATAACAATCTAACCATATCTATTATGACACTTAACATCCTTAATCATTTATCATGCCCATATGTAATACACTTAGTTCCTCTCCTTCATGATATGCAATCTACTTAATCATAAATTTAATATGATAAGCTACTCTTTTCAATGCAAGGCCAACCCCTTTTCCTTATGTTCATTTTATGCTTCAAATCCAAATGTGCCTAAACCCTTAAACTTTCTTCTACTAGAATGATCATCATACATCTACCATGATTATTCATTACATAATGCATAAACATAATTTCCTTTCATAACTAACACTCTCATACCTATACTTTATTCCATAATCCTATCATGATCATATCCCTTTAACATGATTCCTAAATGCATGATGTAATAATCATAAACTCCTTCATTAAATAACTTCTTAAATACTATACATGGTACCTTTTTCTTTTTAACACAACCATAAATATAAATGCCATTACCACATTCACAATATTATTTATCAGCTACAAGTTCTACACTACAACAATCCTACTTACATAAGTTCTTTCCAATTTTAATCTAAAAGCTCATCTAACAATCATAACATACACGTAATGATAAACTCATACAACATGTACAATTGAATTATTTCCATTAACTAGGCAATATTCAACTACTTTGAGATGCACCCATGTTTTATTCTACTACTAGAGTCGTAACCTCATTCCTCATTAACTAAAATGATCTATATCATTTCCTTAAGGTTAACTATTTATCTTACCAGCTACCCATTCATTCTTACAATCTAGAAGTATCCATTTATCAAGAATATCAACCTTTCAATGAGAACATTCATTCAATATTTGTATATACAACCATACTCAAAGATCATCCTATTACAAGGTAATTATTGCAATCCATTACAACATTTAAAGATTTCATCATACTATGAGTCCTAATACTTATATCTACAAAATTCAAGTTACATAGCTACATTTACATTATAATATTAATTACCATATCAGATTTCTAATTCTTTTCTATCTTAAACATGAACATAAATTCCTATTACATGACCATAATATCAAAACTCATGAATCCCTTTTATGAATCATTACAAAATAACTACAACATATCTATTAACATGAATTGCATTCCATTTCAATACATCTCAATATCCATCTTACAAATCATAGGCCCATTCCTAAACATCATCTACTATATAATTTCATGATAATTTCAACATGAGCATAGTTCTCTTAATACAGTCTCATCTACAACTTCTACATTATGATTACAATCATAACCCATGATATTAATTTCATTCATCCACTACAATAATCAACCATAAGCTCCAATGAAGAAAAATCCACATCCACGCATATGAATCCAATGAGAACATCCCAATGGTATAAATGCACCAATCACCTGACCATGTGAAACCAAAGGAACCACCCCCCATGCTAGGAGATGAAACAAGGCCCCAACACACATTCTATACCTAAGATGACACCAAACTATGAAGGAGACTCACAACTCAAGTATCATAACCACACAACACAACAACCAATCACATGGAAACCACACATAGAAACTCCTAGAGGCGTAACAATAGACAAAGCATTAGCATAGAAAACAAGGACACATGTAGGAGTGGAGTGTCATCACATTCTATCCTCCCCAAAATAGACACACAAGACTTCAAGTCATAACCCAGATAGACATGTGGAACCATCTCAACCTATGAGAGAATCAAGGAAGATTGACTTACCACTGCAGTGGCCTTCCCAAGCTTATCCTAAAACATCCTCCCTAGGATCAAGTCTTGGGGCTCAACTATTAATTATCTTGATTAAGTGATTAATAATTACCCAATCCATCCAATTCATTATTAATGTTATCACTTGTTTATAATAAGGAAAACTTCCAATGTGCCCTGACAATCTAGACGGGAGGCTTATCAACTCACCGCCCATATCTCATGATCCCAGTCATCACATGAAAGCCCACTCCCACCTAAGATATTCCAAAATAATGATAACAACAAGGAGGCTACACATCATCCAAAAGGAGCCCATGAAAAACATATATGCAACCATAGCCATCAATATAATAATTAAGAGCCTCAATGCAAAAAGTGAATCAAAACCATCTCAAGGGAAATCAAAATCTACCATAAGCATAAAGTAAACCTCTACAACAAGGCTCATCAACTTGATGGAGAAACACATAACATAAATCCATGATCACAACATCTAAACAAGGTGAAGAAGTACTAAACCTCTACGATAAGGCTTATCAACTCGCCAAAGCACAAAACCATAATAAAACATCAAATCCAAGAGAGCACCAAACTGGAAAATGTCAAAAATCCTCAATACAAGCCTTTGGTACAAAAACACATTCAGAAAATTCATCATAGGCTGAGGAAACTAAGAAAAACATATTAACCAGGCAATTTAGTGCATTCACTACGCAGAGCAGTGCATTTGCTAAACTTTGCAGTAACTTTATCTTACCCTACAACGCATTTACCAGACTCTCTAGCACATCTACTAATAGTTATAGTGCATACATTATGAGATAGCGCATTTGCACAATTAAACAACTCTTACAAAACACAATGTAGCGCATTTACCAAAAGAAACATCGCATTTACATAAAGAAATAGTGCATACGTTCAAATAGCGCATTTGTCCAAAAATAGGCATGGACTTAGCAAATTTGTGACAAGGAAATAAAATCCAAGAGACTACAAAAATGACCAAGTAGGGGCTCAAAAGAAGCGCCCAGGCAACACGAAATGAATGCTATAAACAAGAAGTAAAACCATAAATAAAAGGGAAAGAAAACCTAAAAGGAAACTTCACAATAATGGAGCAAAAACCAACTCTCAAAGAGAACACACAAAGATCCGAAATGACTCCAATGAATCACAAGACTAAAAAATATCTCAAAGATATATTGCTAAAGCCTTGAAACCTCACACCCAAACCTCTTACAAGAACATGGTTCCAAAATCCAATACACAAGAAGCCATTCACAGATCCATATACTCATGACAACAATCTTCAGACCGCTAATAAATTTCCCAAGAAAACTATATTGAAAACCATATAATATAAAGTTTACCCCATGAAATATTTTTTCCATAACTTTACAAAACTATATAATAAGATTCATTTCCCATAATAGACTTGCACATAGTTTTTTTTGGTAGACACGAAGAAGACATGGAAAATAAAAATTCAAAGGAAAAGAATCCCCAACCTAGGATTTGAAGTTATGGCGACAAGAATTCAATGAAGCGCCCACAAAATCCAAAGAAGCTCCAAAGCATAAATTCAAAGCTCCCAAAATAAAGTTGTAGAAGAAGTTCTCAAGAATGATAACCCGACACAAAGCTTAGGCTACTAAATAAAAAGAATTCCAAACCAAAAAAACCCTAGCCTCAAATTGGCCAATCAAAATAATCCAAAATAATATAAAACTTACCTACCCATCATATATTATATTTTATTTCCCCAATATATTCACTACCAATAGTTATTAACAATAGGTAGGAAATAATAATAAACTCATTTACCTTTGTAACAAGAGAAATGTAATAAAATATTATAAAGTATTAATTACCATTGCACAAACAATAATAATCATGCCCTAATTATATATTATATTTTATTTCCCCAATATATTCACAACCAATAGTAATTAATGATAGGTAGGAAATAATAATAAACTCATTTCCCTTTGTAACAAGTGAAATGTAATAAAGTATTATAAAGTATTAATTACCATTGCAAAAACAATAATAATCACACCCTAATAAATATCTAAGGGCCATTTAAAATAAAACCAATTAAATAATTAAATACAAATTGCCAATGCTAATAAAATAAACACCGACTAAATAAATAAATATAAAATAACCAAGGCTCAATAAATAAATTAAAAGCCACCAATAAATATTAATCAACATTCAAATATAAAAGCACTATTAAACAATAAATAGTAAATAAATAAATAGATAGATGATTAAACAATAAATTTAAATAACCAATAAGTCAATAATAAATAAATAAACACTAAATCTCCAATAATAAAATAATCAAATTAAACAATAATTAACTACCAATTGAGTTAAACATTATTAATCCATAAAACTGCACATTAATTAATTAATAATTTAAATAACCAAATACTCACAATCACCAAGAGACCATTCTCACTGACTGACATGGCGAATTATGCTAAGACACTGATGACTCAAGGTAGACATCTTAGTATGTGAAGGGAACTCATGCCATCTCTGACAACTTGCCATTGGGATTTAAAGACACGCTCAGACCTGTGGAGCCAGGTGGAGTCGATGTCTGGTACTTGCAAATCCTGCAACCACAAAGCCATGACACAACATATACAAATATATAATAACAAGCAAGTGATAGAGAATCACAATGGCATATCATGCTTACAATGAGTGATATGACATTGTCTCTACTCACGGAGGCATTCACACAATAACCAAACACATCATAGCACCAACTCATCACATATAGTCAAGAAGTAGGGTTAGCATAATCTTAATGCTATCAAATCCTTAATCCATATAATCCATCTAACATAGCAAGTGCATATAGAGACCGTTAGCATAAATCCATCATATCAAGATCATCAATAACAAGTATCATCTTAAGAATCTAAAATATAACTAAAGTCAGCACATAGTATATTACCAAAAATTAAACTAAGCTATGCCAATAGGATCTATAATGTACAAGGAGAAGGATGATTCAAGGTGGGGCACTACATCCTCCCCCTTGGACTCGACTTACTCCTGGAAATTGTAGGGGTTAAACTGACAACAAGAACGTATTAATAAAAAACTTCCTTTAAATATAAACAAATTATAATATTTCTTTTAGGTCAATTACCAATAGTACACCTAATCTTCCCTATTTAAGGATTCGCCAATCCATATATCATTTTAGTTCAAACATTTCCTAGCTCAAAGTAAGATAATGACAACAAAATTTCCTTCCTTTTGCTTCAAATATTCAAAATAAATGCATTACACAAGAAGTAAACAAATCACAAAACTCTTACTAATTACAACAATTATGCTAAATCGTTAAAATATTCTCAAGGAAATTTCATTTAACCACACTTGCAACACAAAAGTATATTTTTGTCACTGAGTTAGCATCAATAAGCAAAAATCACAATAATTCACACCAATTAAGCATAGAAACACTCCTTTAACATCTAGTTGCATGCAAATAAGAAGATAGATATACATTTTACACAATATTCTACACATAAGCACATTCTTATATTATTAAAGAATTCATGTCATATGTTTAAATGAGGGAAAATTATCATAAATAAGCCTCTTCAAGGTCAACTATAATCAAGACATCATACAATACCCAAAAATATATAACCCATTTACTTAGGAGAACAAGATTTACAAGCTTTAGATATCCAAATATCCACCATTCTTCCACTACACTACTTTGATACAAGCATCCTTCATAAAATCAAATCATCCAAAGGCATCCTTTATCCATTATTCATACATGATTTATACACAAGAGCTTTTGAAGGCAAGAAAGCAACATCTGGTTTTTATTTATCCTTTTTATAAATTACAGACTTCACAATTCCAAGACACTTCTATCTACTGTATAATTAAGAAAGTTTCCAATACATTTCATCTTATTAACACATTTCATTTTCTCAACTAATATCATCATTATCTAATTATTTGCCTAGTCTAGTGCACTTCTTCATAGTGTCCTCCCTTGCACACACTATCAGAAGTTTGAAATGAACATGATAGAGACAATAATTGACTCAAGTTAAGGGCCCACAATACTTAGACACTCAAAATGACCACCACAAACAACAAAAGAGAAGTCAAAGGGAAATATCATCAAATCAAGTCATTAAATTATGAAAGAAGAAAAGTTGTCGGTGAAATCAATCAAGAAATTAAGTGTGACAAGTGCCACCAAAAGAGAAAAATAAAAGAAAGAAGAACTCAATGGTCATCCCAAGAGTAAATAAATCTCAAAAACAAATTAATCCCAACGGCACATCGCACAAATCACAAAATAACTCAAGGCAAAATAGACAACTCGTCCAATCCACACCACGAGGTGACCAATATTAGTCATGCCAAAGGGAGTAACTGCTACACAACATCCAAGGGTACAATGCACTAAGTGTGTTAGAGAGTGCACACCATATATTTAAGATCTTTATTTTATTCATATATCCATATTCCTTTCATCATCTTTAATGCAATGCAATCTTTTACGAAAGTCTAGACAATTATCCTTATGGAAGGAGACATATGCTAGGAACAAATAAAATGACTACTATAGTCATACACGCACAAGGAATACACTCATAATATGACTAATGTTCAAGATATCTTATCTATACCATGATCATATTTACCAAGTTATAATAGAAACAGAGGTTAGAACTTCAATTAATCACTTGATAATATACTATAATAGACATCATTTCTCTCAATGTACAACTAATAATATATAGAAGGTTAGAATTTTCTTCATAAATTCATTAAGAAATTTAGTCATTCATATCCTTAAACAATCAAATAAGTCTCATTACTTAAGCCAGGATTTAATATCAGTTTCTACTCACATCCACACCTCTTAGCAATAGTAAACTCCTAATATATTCCTAGTTATCTAAATTAAGGATATCACAGCCCTACTTGCAGAAACTTAATTCCCTTTTTCATCTAATTTCACACAAATTCAAAAGATATATGCATCATTCTATTCAAACATTCTTCCCATCATTGCTTAGTTATAATCATTCGTGGATTATGTATTTTCATCATTTCAAGGGGAATTGCCATTTAGGATGTTGGCATATGCACACTCCAATGAGACATTTTATGTGATTGAAGGTTTTGTCATTGATGGCAACCTTGCAATCCTATGGCACCGGCAAGACATTATACCGGCAAAGCATTACACCAGCAAGATAGTGCACCGACATCAGCAGATTACACTCAGGACACCGGCACCGGCACAGAAGAAAACAAGTATACCGACACAGAGGCCGACAGGATTTTTGTTATACAATATTGTTTATTATTGTAAGATGACTTGGAAAATTGTAAAATGACTCTTATATATAAAGGAGATCATTGTAGACATTTAAAGTAGAGTAGCAGAAGCAAAAAAGAAAATATTAGGCAGACCTAATGTGTGAAATATAGGTCAAAGGGTATATGTAAAGAACAGAGCAGGAACCGGTACTGAATCTGGCATTGAAGATGCTATTGTAAAGCAATACAAGTTATTGGATTAGTATAATCCTTATTTGTAAGTCAATGTGACTTCCCATTGAGTAGTGAGCTCTAGGCAGTTGGCCTTCCTGCATGTGCAAGCCCCTATTGTAAGTAATATTCTCTTATTGGCTAGTGAGTGAATATTGTGGGTCACAAATCCCACCGAGGTTTTTCCCACACCGGGTTTCCTCGTTAAAAATATTGTGTTATGGTGTACTTTTCATGTGGATGTTCTTGATTTTGTTTATTGCATTATTTATTGCATATAGGTACACTGTTATATTATGTTCTACATGTTTTAACTTAAGAAATCATTATTACCAGTTAGATACTGATTCACCCCCCACTCTCAGTATATGTGGGGCCCCTAACATAGGATCCCAATACAAATTCATACAATTATTTATCATTTTATCTCACTAGAATTCATTAAGGAAGCACTTTATTAAAATTCAAATAAGGTAAGGAGATAGCATCCTTTCTTAATCTATTTGTTTAATCAGGCAAAACATTTCTTCAAAGCCACACAACTCCTACACAGCTAAAAACTTGTATCTTACTAAACCAACTAAAGACACAATAGTACCATTCCAATTTCTAAATACACAATGCACACAAACCTTACTTCCATACACACATTTATATCATAGTATTTAACCTATTTGTTTTGTGAAAATATCTTATTTTTAAACGATGAGATATTCTATCTAATCAATTCTTCTTTTTTCTTTTTTTTTAAAGATCATAAATGCAAATTTATTCCACCAAAACTTCTCTTTAAGGTATGCAAAGTCATATCCATCAATGATGACTCATTCCTTTTATTTAATACCAATAAACTCCCAAGTTTTTGAATCTTTTACCCAAAAGAGGAAGAGGAAGAAAGGGTATTGTCGCACAATCAATACACACACAAATTTATGCATAATCAGTTTGAATTTCCTAGTCATGCCAGATGTAGCTACTTACATCCTTTTTAAGATATGTAAATTCAAATTTTCATAAGGTCTCCTAGCATTACAAATGCAACTATAAATCCCAAATCCTTTGAAAGATATGATTCACTCAAACAATCTTTTCTTACATGCAGAATCACACATATACAAAAACAATCAGTAGTTCTATTGGGTACCCATACACCACTAGCTAACTTCCTTACATTTCACAGAGGAGATTAAAATAAGGGAAAGGCGTTATTAAGCTATTATTTTCTTATATATATAGATGCATCACATACAAGTTATTCAATTTCACATCATGATCTATACTAAATTATTCTTATATGCATAATACAAACACTTCATCCTACTATTTAGAAGAAGATCATCATAAAAATCTAGTCTTATAAACATAGCATTAGTTAAGAGAATACAAACAATATTTTCTAATTCTACAACGTAATCATTTATATCTAGGGAGAACATCCTCTAACCTTTAAGTAAGCACTAGAAATTACAAAGCAAGCAAGACTGAATAGGATCATATAGGCATTCCTCTCATTCTAGAGACATGCATAGAAATGAATACACATATTGCATAAAATTATGATTCCTAGGAGGGATTAGGGAAAAACACAAAGCATAGACATCTAAGATCTCCAAGATTCCAATGACTCATTTTTCCCACACAAATCTCAAAGGGTAACTTAATTCAAGAGAAAATTAAATCACGTTACGCAAGACTAAGAGCAACAACCCTAACCAATGATCCCAGTGTTTGCAACACGAGCACTGATACTAGATGTAATGCCTGCCAAAATACCTTAGAGAAAATAAAGCAAACTAACATACTAATGGAGATATTTTTATTTTTTTTAATAACATCCAATGCAACACATATCAACAACTATGCAATATAGATTAATCATCCCTTAAACATAATCTTTATGAACATAATACATATCACATATACTCATAAACCAATTATGAAAGCATAATTAAACATAACAAACCATTAATACCATCTCCCTAGGGTATCTCAATGTCACTACTTACAACCATCATAAGCAATAATAATCTAACCATATCTATTACAATACTTAACATCCTTAATTATTAATCATGCACATATGTAATACACTTAGTTCCTATCCTTCATGATATGAAATCTACTTATTCATAAAACTAATATGATAAGCTACTTTTTTCAATGCAAGGCCAATCCCTTTTCCTTATGTTCATTTTATGCTTCAAATCCAAATGTTCCTAAACCCTTAACCTTTCTTCTACTAGCATGAGCATCATAAATCTACCATGATTATTCATTACATAATGCATAAACATAATTTACTTTCATAACTAACACTCACATACCTATACTTGATTCCATAATCCTATCATGAACATATCCCTTTAACATGATTCCTAAATGCATGATGTAATAATCATAAAGTCCTTCATTAAACAACCTCTTAAATGCTATAAATGGTACCTTTTTCTTTCTAACACAACCATAAATATAAAGTCATTACCACATTCACAATATTATTTATTAGCTACAAGTTCTACACTACAACAATCCTACTTACATAAGTTCTTTCCACTTTTAATCTACAAGCTCTTCTAACAATCATAACATACACGTAATGATAAATGCATACAACAGATACAATTACATTATTTCCATTAACTAGGCAATATTCAACCACTTTGAGATATGCCCATGTTTTATTCTACTACTAGATTTGTAACCTCATTCCTCATTAACTAAAACAATCTATATCATTTCCTTAAGGTTAACTTTTTATCTTACCAACTACCCATTCATTCTTACAATCTAGAAGTATCCATTTATAAAGAATATCAACCTTTCAATGAGAACAATCATTCAATATTTGCATATACAACCATACTCAAAGATCATCCTATTAAAAGGTAATTATTGTAATCCATTACAACATTTAAATATTTCATCATACTACAAGTCCTAATACTTATATCTACTAAATGCAAGTTACATAGCTACATTTACATTATCATCTTAATTACCATATCAGATTTCTGATTGTTCTCTATCTTAAACATGAACATAAATTCCTATTACATGACCATAGTATCAAAACTCATAAATCCCTTAATGAACCATTACAAAATAAAATACAACATATCTATTAACATGAATTGCATTCCATTTCAAAGATAATTAGATCTCAATACATCTCAATATCCATCTTAAAAATCATAGGCCCATTCCTAAACATCATCTACTATATAATTTCATGATAATTTCAACACGGGCATAGTTCTCTTAATACATAGTCTCATCTACAACTTCTACATTATGATTACATTACATAACCCATGATATTAATTTCATTCATATGCTACAATAATAAACCATAAGCTGCAATGAAGAAAAATCCACATCCACGCATATGAATCCAATGAGAACATCCCAATGGTAAAAAGGCACCAACCACCCGACCATGTGGAACCAAAGGAACCACCCCCCATGCTAGGAGATGACACAAGGTTCCAAAATACACTCTAGACTTGAGCTGACACTAAACTACCAAGGAGACTCATAGCTCAAGTATCACAACCACACAACACAACAACCAATCACATGGAAACCACACATAGAAACTCCTAGACGCATAACAATAGACAAGGCATTAGTATAAAAAATAAGGACACATGTAGGAGTGGAGTGTCATCACATGATATCCTCCCCAAAATAGACACACAACCCTTCAATTCATAACCCCGATAGACATATGGAGCCATCATAACCCTGATAGACTTTGGTGGAGAATCAAGGGAGATTGACTTACCACCAAAGTGGCCTTCCCAATCTTATCCTAAAACATCCTCCCTCGGATAAAGGCTTGGGGCTCAACTATTAATTATCTTGATTAGGTGAGTCCTTATTACCCAATCCATCTAATTCATTATTAATGTTATCACTTTTTTATAATAAGGAAAACTTCCAATGTGCCTTGGTGATCTAGACGGGAGGCTTATCAACTCACCGCCCATCTCTCATGATCCTAGTCATCACATGAAAGCCCACTCCCCCCAACATATTCCAAAACAATAATAACAACAAGGAGGCTCAACAACATCCAAAAGGAGTCCATAAATAACATATATGCAACAATATCCATCAATATAATAATCAAGAGCCTCAATGCCAAAAGTGAATCAAAACCATCTCAAGGGAAATCAAAATCTACCATAAGCATAAAGTAAATCTCTACAGCAAGGCTCATCCACTTGCTGGAGCAACACATAACAAAAATCCATGATCACAACATGTCAACAAGGTGAAGAAGCACCAAACCTCTATAAAAAGGATTATCAACTCGCCAAAGCATAAAACCATAATAAAACATCAAATCCAAGAGAGCACAAAACTAGAAAATGTCAAAAATCCTCAATACAAGCCTCTGGTTAAAAAACACATTCAGTAAATTCATCATAGACTGACAAAACTGAGCAAAACACATTAACCAGGCAGTTTAGCGCATTCACTATGCAGAGTAGTGCATTTGCTAAACTCTACAATGCCTTTATCTAACCCTACAACACATTTACCAGACTCTGCAGAGCATCTACTAATAGTTATAGTGCATACATTATGAGATAGCACATTTACATAATTAAACAATGCTTACAAAACACAATATAGTGCATTTACCAAAAGAAACCTCGAATTTACATAAATAAATAGCACATACATTCAAATAGTTCATTTGTCAAAAAACAGGCACAAACTTAGCAAATTTGCAACAAGGAAATAAAATCAAAGAGACTATGAAAAATGACCAAGTAGGGGTTCAAAAGAAGAACCCAGGCAACATGAAATGAATGCTATAAACAAGATATAAAGCCATAAACAATAGGGAAAGAAAACCTAAAACAAAACTTCACCATAACGGAGCAAAAAACAACTCTCACAAAGAACACACAAAGAACCAAAATGACTCCCACAAATCACAAGACAAAAAAATCTCTCAAAGATATATTGCTAAAGCCTTGAAACATCACACCCAAAACTCTTACAAGAAGATGGTTCTGAAATCCAATACATAGGAAGCTATATACTCATGACAACAATCTTCAGACTACTAATAAATTTCTCAAGAAAACTATATTGAAAACCATATAATATAAAGTTTCCCCCATCAAATATCTTTTCCATAACTTTACAAAACTATATAACAAGATTCATTTCCCATAATACACCCACACATAGTATTTTTTTGCAGACATGGAGAAGACATGGAAAGTAAAAATTCAAAGGAAAAGAATCCCCAATGTGGGATTTGAAGTGATGGAAACGAGAATTCTATGAAGCGCCCACAAAATCCAAACAAGCTCCAAAGCAAAAATTCAAAGCTCCCAAAATAATGTTGCAGAAGAAATTCTCAAGAATGGTAACCCGTCACAAAGCTCAGGCTACCGAATAAAAAGAATTCCAAGCCAAAAAAACCCTAGCCTCAAACCGACCAATCAAAATAATCCAAAATAATATTAAACTTACCTACCCATCAAATATTACATTTTATTTACCTAATACATTCATAGCCAATAGTAATTAACGGTAGGTAGGAAATAATAATAAACTCATGTACCCTTGTAACTGTTGGCAATTGACACTCATTTGGCTTAGTTATGTTATCATTGATGGAAACACACACCATTTTGGGTTGGTCACTTAATCGTTAATCACTGGTATAAATTGTTTGGCAACCGGCATTCAAGTCATCTGACACAAGGAACCGACATTGGTAGACGAGGGAAACTGAAAAACTAGGAACCGGTATATGAGGCCAACATGGAAGATTGATCCGGTAGGTCTACACGACAATGATAAAAGGCATCAGTCTCTAAGTTTAATAAATTTATTTTTGCTTAGGACAACATGTAAATAAATTGTAATATCATTGTAAGCCGACTTATGGAATTTATATTTGGGAGGGCTATTTAAGTCAACCCGGTTAGGTTATTTTGAAAAAGAAATGTATGTAAAAGAATGTAATGGGATATAGTGATGTGATATTGTGCGAGCGATCTTGATCAACAGAATGTGAATGTAATATTTTGTAGTCGGTCTTGGATATTAGTTTAGAGGTTTTGGGAAGCAAAGCAAGATACTGGTAAGGAAGGACACAATGTAAACCGGTATAGACTATGCTTTAACCAAAACTCATCCAGCATAGCAGATGCATTTTCAGAGTTTAGAATTTTTGTTTGTAACTCCATATTTGGTGTTTGTAGTCAGTGAGGCTCCTTTTGTGATGAGTAGTGTGCTCTAGGTTGTTGGCCTTCCTGCATGTGCAGGCCCCTATTGTAATATTTATTCATTTGGATAGTGGATAGATATTGTGGGTCTCCAATCCCATCGTTGTTTTTCCTCTTTGAGGTTTTCCACGTATAAATCTCTGTGTTATGGTGTATGCTCTTGTGGTTGCTTCATTTCTATTTGTTTTTGTATTCTTTTATGGTTACTGGTTATTGAATTGCATTGTTAATAATGTTAAAATTGATTATACCAATAGAACAATGATTCATCCCCCCCTCTCAGTGTTCTTGGATTCCAACAATTGGTATCAGAGCCTGGTACCTTGGAGTAAGTCTAATTGCTTGAGGAATATCTTGAATCCGGAATCCATGGAGATGAGTCTACAAAAACAACTTGAAGTAGCAGTTGAGGACTATGATGCTGAAAGGATAAAGAACTTGAAGTTGCAAGATTAATTGAACTCTGCAAAGGAATTCATTCTTACCCTGCAGGAGAGGCTATCATTTGTTCAAGCTAAAAGGAAGGAACTTTTACAAAATCAGGATGATGAAGAGAAGGATGCCCTTAAGAAATAATGTCAGAAACAGATTCAAGAGAATGGTGTGATGAAGAATGAAATGCAAGCCATGACTATGAGGATGTCCAAGGAGATTGAAGACCAGAAGAAGAATGAAGAAAATATTGGCAGATCTCTGAAAGACATATCTGAGGAATGCATTAGGTTGGTGCATGAGAATGATGTGTTGAGAACTAAGTTGATCCAATCATAGAATAATGAGTAAGAGTTGGAAAGGATGATATCAATCCTAAGAAATTATCTGGATGCTACAAATGAATACAAAGAAAAGTTCAGGGTTAGTTCTGCAAGGCTTGATGAATTATTGAAGGATCAAAGAGACACTGGAGACACTAGAGGTCTTGGATTTGAGCATGGAGAAAGCTTCGGTACTGCAAATTAGGGGAATCCACCAAATAACTAGAATCTGAATACATCAATAAGGCAACCCAATGCACATAAATTGAATGGTAGATGCTTGTTTTTAATAAGTTTGGTCATAGAGCAAGTCAATGCAAAAATAGAGCAATTTAGAATAATAATGTTGTTCCCGGTCAGTGTTCAAAATGTAATAAGTATTGTCATAGGATAGAAGATTGTAGAATGAATGTGAGATATCATGCATGTGGAAAGTTCAGACATATGGATAATTAATGTAGGTCGAAGAATGGTCAAGGACTCAACAAGACAATTCAAAAGAATAATGTTAATTGCTATGCATGTAACAAAATAGGACATATTGCCAAATATTGCAGAAGCAAGAACAATTCGGTAGGAAATGATGAGAAAGGAAAGCAGGAGGTTGATGAAATCTGGCAGGCTCATGCTAAATAGTGGATTAGGAAATCTGAAGATCAACCGACAAAGACAATCAATCCGGTTACTCAACCGACAGAGCAGAATGTTCCTGCACCAGAAGGAAACTCATTCGGTAACTAAGGCATTAGCCTTAGGGGGAGGAAAATTAATGATGGAATCTTGCATTACCCCTAGTAGAGGTCCGAAAGCCTGTCTCAAATCTTGGTGAAGTCAGTCTGAATATTTTTGGGTACTGAGTTTATAAATTTTGTATCTAGTATCATATGCCTGCATGCATTAATATCAATGAGAAATTAGGGTTTTCGTAGAGTAAAAGAAAAATGTTGGTTCATTTTCAATCACACAGCATTCAGAGCGAAACAGAGTGAGTTCAAGATGATTCAAGGTGATCAAAAGCATTTCAAGCAAATTCTAGTGCATTCACAATGAATTTTCAAAAGCTTTCACTGGTGAAGGTTGTGAGGTATTTTATCAGTTTTTGAGGTATCCTTTGTTTGCAATGGCTTCTGGATCATCTTCCACTCCAGTAGGTGTGGCTACCCCTATTGTTGTTGACATCAAGGACTGTCCATACCCTATTTTCAAGAAATGCCCTTAGATTACGAAGGTCAACGTATCAGTTGGCGCATTCTCTAGGGTTCCTAAAGGAGTTTTGTATGTTGAAAATGTTCGTGCATATATTCACTACACTTTGGAGGATTTGGGTTTTGCTGAGATCAAAAAAATGTATATTGACACCTTGCTGAACCAGGATGGGTCGATGAAACTAGAATTTCAAATTCTAAAGGATCAGGGTTTCACGGACATTTTGGAGATGCCAGAATTTGAAGATGAATTGATCCGGTATGCACTGAGCCAAGTCCATGGCGAATTCATATGTCTAGACCAGCCTTACAAGATCACCAAGGAGGCTATTAATGCGATCACTGGTTTACCCCAGACTGGTCCGACCCCTGGAAAGACAAAGATATCTAACAATGAGGTGTAGAAGTTAACTAGTGCAACATCTGACAACCGATCAATGAGAATTAGTACTATTAGAGACAAAGAAATTCAATTTGCAAGCATGATCATCGGTTACAAGGTAACCCAATCAAATCATTTGAACTCTATTTCCATTTGATGCATTTACATTGCTCACAAAATGATTAAGGAGAATGAAAAGCTAGATCTATGTCAATGGATGTGTGATGAATTGATAATAAACCTAGGAAAGATTAAGGGTGAGAAGAAGGGTATTTTCCGGTATGGCAACCTTGTTGTCTGTTTAATGCTTTTCTTTCTGAATTAGTTACCTAGAACTGGTAAGACCCAATGGGAATTTGATATACCGGTAGAAAAACAAATTAATGATGTTGTTGTTAGACTATTCAAATAACCGAAAGACAACTGAGAGGGGGGGTGAATCAGATCTCACAGATTACTGAAAGCATTAGCAATTTAAACTTTAATACTGGAACCCAAAACAATAATACAGAAATAGTAGTTAATCCAATTAAGCATAAACAATAATCACAGAATAAAACCCATCCACACAACACCAAGATTTGTACGTGGAAAACCCGGTAAAGGGAAAAACCACGGTGGGAACCTACCCACAGTCAGATAATACTTTTGCAGTAAGTATGTGAATACAATGAAGGGGCCTACACTTGCAGGAAGGCCAATAGCCTAGAGCACACTACTCATCACAAAAGGAGTCTCACTGACTACATACAAATCCAAACTACAAGCTGGAGAAGTGTTGAACTGCAAAAGATAGCATCTCCTATGCCAGAGTACAACTTCGATTAAGCTCAATACCAGAGGACTAAATCCTCTTATACAAACCCAATTCGATCTCCAATGATTGACCAACTCCTCTACCTGAATGATATTACATTATTCACACATTACATTCCTTGACCATGACCTCTTACAATAACCATGATGATCTGCAATGGGATCTTATATCTTATTTATACAAAACCTTGACCATAAACAATCAGGTTGGCTACCAGATAATAAACCAATTACATAATTACAAACCATGTTGGTCTTAGACCAAAACAAATAATATCATACACATAAGACATCCCAGAAATACAACAATAGGTCCTATCTACACGTTACATTAATGTCGGTCCATAACCTAGATCAACCAAGACCAAGTATAGGTCCACACGCTTCAGAAATGATCTCCAAACACCATGTCTCAAACATGATCATCAACAACATCTTGAAACTCCATCAGAAGCTGCACCAACACCAATTATGCAATGCATCAAAGATCTCCACCAAAATATTTGCCGGTGAAACCATTGTTGGAACTAGAAACCAATCTTCTAAGTAAGAAGGATAGCATCCAATCACCAAACCGAAACCAGCTGACCAAATATAAATATGAGTATCATGAACAAACCAATTTCATCACTAGATTATACTAGAGTCTATCAGATCATGCCAGATCTAAGTTAACCAAAAACCACTCAACCTATCGGGACCAGAAGGGTGTCGATAAAGAATCCAAACAGCTAGTGTCGACATCAATGACAAAACATCAATGTAACACATAATCAATTCCACCAAATGGAAAACAATCTCCCCCTTTGGCGTTGATGGCAACACTAGATGTGGAAAACATCTAAGTACCAAGAAATGCCAAACAAGTCTCCCCCTGTGGAAGACAACCAACAATCTCCTGCATATAGATTTGAATATCAATATATCTCCCCCTTTGAATAATATCTCTGTAAAGGCTCTGAATTTCTTTCTCACATCACCATCTCTCCCCCTTTGACATCAATGCCAGAAATCTAACAAAAATATCAAAGCAAAAGCATAAGCCTTTGAATCTCAAAGCTGACTACTCCCCCTGAGCAGTAGAATCCCTCATCAGTGCTAGAATGAATAGTATCTCTGATAATGCCTGTCAGATTGATGCCAAACCGCATTAATCAAGTCTCTATCGGAGGGACAAAAACCCTCAATCTGTCTCTTAGGTACTCAAATGATTCCTTGGATAAAGGTTTAGCGAAAATGTCTGCAATATGTTCTTTAGTGTTCACATAAACCAACTTTAACTTCATTTTCTTCCACCTTCTCCTTCAAAAAGTTATACTTGATAGATATGTGCTTTGTCTTAGAATGAAATATCGGATTCTTTGATATATCAATAGCAGCAAAGCTATCACAGTGAATAACTATTGGTGCATCACAATCCACCTTTATATCCATCAACATTTGCTTCATCCATAAAACTTGTGTACAATTAGTAGCAGCAGCAACATACTCAACTTCAGCAGTAGATAAAGAAGTACATGACTATTTCTTGCTGATCCATGAAACCAACTTCTTTCCAAGAAAGAAAGCTCCAACGGAAGTACTTTTTCGGTCATCAACATCTCCAACCCAATCAGCATATGTATATGCACATAAAGTAAAGTTATGATCCTTAGGGTACCATAAGCCATATTCTAATGTACCTTGCAAGTATCTAAAAATCCTTTTCACTGCCATCTCATGATTTTCTCTAGGATCACTCTAAAATCTTGAAACAATACAAACAACATTCATAAAGTCAGGCCTAGTCTAAGTCAAGTAAAGTAGACCTCCAATCATATATTTGTATCTTGTAGGATTTACCGGTGCAGAAACATCTTTCCTTGTCAATTTCTAACTTGTAACCATAAGTGTACTTATCGGTTTATAATCTCACATACCAAATTTCTTCAACAATTCCTTAGCATATTTAGTTTGACAGATAAAAATAATTTTGTCAGTCTGAGTAATCTGCAAACCTAAGAAAAAATTCATCTCACCAATCATAGACATCTCAAATAATTTCTCCATATTCTTAGAAAATTCTATGCATAATTTATCTTCACCTACAAAAATAATGTCATCAACAAATACTTCAACAATCAGTATATCATCATCAGTGATTTTATAATATAAATCACTATCAATGCTACCCTTAGTAAAATCAAGCTTCAAAAGATATTTATCCAACCTTGCATACCAAGCTCTAGGTGCTTGTTTCAATCCATATAAAGCTTTCCTTAACATGCAAACCATATCAATATCATCTGATAGTGAAAAATCACCAGGTTGCTCAATATAAACTTCCTCATCAAGATCCCCATTCAACAATGCACATTTAACATCCATCTAATAAACCTTGTAGTTTTTATAAGCAGCATAGGCAAGAAATAATCTTACAGCTTCAATCCTAGCTATCAGTGCAAAATTTTATCCATAATAAATTCTTTCCTTCTCAGAATATCCTTTACAAACCAATCTAGCCTTGTTCCTTATAACTTTACCATCCTCATTCAATTTATTCCTAAAAACCCATTTAGTTCCAATGACATTTTTATTTTTAGGCCAGGGAACTAAAGTCCAAGTGTTATTTTTCTCAATCTAATCTAATTCTTCTTTCATTGCTTTTAACCAAAATTCATCTTTACGTGCCTCATTTACTGATACCGGTTCAACTTGTGAAATTAAACATACCTCATTAGTTGCTAGTCATTTTCTTGTCATCACTCCATTGCTCTTATCCCCAATGATTTGATCGTCAAAATTATTCAATCTCACATACCTAGGAGTCTTCTGACTCTCTGTTCCTCTTCCCTATTTTTAAGTTACTGTAGAATTCTCTGATGTTGCTGGAGTAACTAGTTCAACTCTCTATTCCGATAAAGGTGCTACTAGTTCAAATATAATCAGTTTCACTACCATTTTCTTATCATAAATTCTGATTTGACTTTTTCTCAGCTCATCTACTTTGGCATTAGCACTCTCCACTATTCTCTAGAATCTCTTGTTATAAAATCTATATGCTTTGATTTCATTAGAATAACCAAGAAATATTCCTTCATCACTTCTAGGATCAAATTTCTCAATAGTATCATCTCTCCTAATATAACATTTTCTACCCAAAATTTCAAAATACTTAACTGTAGGTGTATTGCCAAGCCATAATTCATAAGGTGTCTTACCGGTTTCTCCTTTGATATGTATTCTGTTGAATGTGTAAACCGCTATACTAACTGCTTATCTCCAGTAAATATGAGGTATATTTTCTTCCATCTTCATTGTTCTAGCATCATCCAAGATAGTTCTATTTTTCCTTTCCACAACTCCATTCTGTTGAGGTGTTTGGGAAGCAGAAAATTGTCTTCTTATACCATGCTTGTCACAAAAGTTATTAAACTCACCGGATGTGAATTCTCCACCATGATCTGATCTCAAACATTTAATCTTCAATCATGTATCAGTTTCCACTTTAGCCTTAAAGATTTTAAACTTTTCAAATGCTTCAGATTTTTCTCTCAAAAAGGTAATGCACATCATTCTAGAATAATCATCAATGATTAGTACGAAAATAGAAAAAATTTAACTCTAGCAGGGCCACACAAATCAGTATGAATAAGATCAAGAACATCATTTGATTTATCTTGTATACTCCTAAAAGAGGTTCTGATCTATTTACCCATTTGACATTCTTTACATACCAGATTATAGGGCTTCATAATCTTAGGTATATCTCTAACAACCTTAGTTGAACTGACCTTCACAATGAAATCAAAATTCACATGACACAGTCTTTTATACCATAACCAACTCTCATCAATGTGTGTAATCAAACATGTCTTCTCACCAGAGTTCAAATGAAATATGTTACCTTTTGTCTGTGTATTGGTTGCAATCGCCAAGCCAGATCTGTTAATGATTTTGCATTTTCCATCCTTGAACTATAATTGAAATCCCTTATCTACCAATTGTCCTACACTCAAAATATTATCTTTCAAGCCTTCAACATAATAAACATTGTCAGTATTGTTCTTACCATCCAATGATATAGTTCCTTTTCCTTTGATCATACATGCCTTGTCATCTCCAAATCTAACTAGTCCACCATCAACTTCTTGCAAAGACAGAAACTTCCCTTTATCTCCAGACATATGATGTGAACAAGCACTGTCAATTACCCATTCATCCTTGTCCTCAATTTTAGTAGAAAGTCTCTTCTCCTTAGGTACATTATCTTCCAGTGTCGGATCATCTTCCTTGATAGCCAGAAATACCCATCCTTTCCCATTGCCGGATCCACTAGCAAAGTCTTTTGTAAGTTCATCATTTGAATCAATAATGCCTTCCTCATCCGCTATGTAGCATGATTTTTCTTTTTTTTCTCGAATCTATACTTGTTCTGATATCCAGGGTTAGGCTTAAATGATCTTTTAACTCTTTCTTCAAATCTTGAATTTCTCTCAAGACATCTAGATGAAAAATGACCAATCTTATTACATGCAAAACATTTAAAAGGTTTTTTTCCTTCATACTTCCTATCGGTCCTTTCGGTACTCTTGTAGAAAATAGTGCTTCAAGTTGCTCAAACTCGTCATCTTCTCTCTTCATATCTTCTAGTTCTTTTGCATACAGAGCTTTCCAGTCTTGCTTACCAGTTGTAGATGTAGATGCATGAAAAGCAGGTTCAGTCTTCACGGCTCTAGAAGATCCAAATTCCTCAAGCTCAAAAGCAGATAGTTTCCCAACCAAAGTATCTTTGTTGACATGTGTATTATCCATTGCTCTCAACTCATTAATAATAGTAGCCTTCATTTTGTAAGCTGGTGGTAGGGCCCTCAGGACTTTAGAAACAATTTCATCTTCACTCAGAGTTCCACCACAACATTGAATTCCCATAAAAATCTCATTTACTCTTTCCATGAATGCAGTAATCCTTTCATCTTCTTCCATCTTCAAGTTTTTATATCTCACCTAGTAACCATCAAGTTTAGCAATCTTCACTATAGGGTCACCTTCATTAAGAGTCTACAACGTATCCCATATAGCCTTTCCAAATGATTAGTCCATTAATCCCATTATTTATTGATCAAAAAGTGGACACAAGAGGGCATCTCTTTCTCTACAATCATTCTCAATCTCCTTGTCCATGTTTGCCAGAGGAGGATTGCCAGATCCTGGATTAAAGGGTGTGACACCATTCTGTGTGATTTCCCAAATCTCCTTGCCAAGACATCTCAAATGAGTCTCCATCTGAATCTTTCATATTGTGTAATTTGTTCCTTCAAGCCTTGGTATATCCCTTCAAAAGATAGCTCCAGAAGAACTCGATGAATGTGAACTGTTAGTCGCCATAGGATCTTCCTCAAGTGGTTAAGCTTTCTACAGAGAGGACCAAAGCTTTGATACCAATTGTTAGACAGTTCAGATAATCGGAAGACAACTGAGAGGGGGTGAATCAGTTGTCATAGATTACCGGAAGCATTAGCAATTTAAACTTTTATACCGAAACCCAAAACAATAATACCGGAATAGAAGTTAATCCAATTAAGCATAAATAATAATCACATAATAAAATCCACCCACACAACACCAAGATTTGTACGTGGGAAACCCGGTAAAGGGAAAAAACATGGTGGGAAGCCTACCCACAATTAGATAATACTTATGTAGTAAGTATGTGAATTATAATGAAGGACCAACTCCTTTGCCTGAATGATATTACATTATTCGCACATTACATTCCTTGACCATGACCTCTTACAATAACCATGATGATCTACAATGAGATCTTACATCTTATTTATACAAACCCTTGACCATAAACAATCAGGTCAGCTACTAGACAATAAACCAATTACATAATTACAAACCATGATGGCCTTAAACCAAAACAAATAATATCCAACACATAAGACATCTCGAAAATACAACAATAGGTCCCATCCATGTGTTACATTAATGTCAATCCATAACCTAGATCAACTGAGACCAAGTATAGGTCCACACGCTTAAGCAATGATCTCCAAATGCCAAGTCTTGAACATGATCACCAACGGCATCCTGAAACTCCATTGGAAGCTGCACCAACACCAATTATGTAATGCATCAAAGATATCCACCAAAAGCTCTGCCAATGAAACCCTCACCGAACCAGAAATCAATCTTCTAAGTAAGCAGGATAGCATCCAATCACTAGACTGAAACCAACTGACGAAATATGAGTATGGGTATCATGAATAGGACAATTCCATCACCAGATTATACCAAAGTCTACCAGATCATGCTGGATCCAAGTTAACCAAAACCCACTCAACCTACCAGGACCAGAAGGGTGTCGGTAAATCATCCAAACAACGAGTGTTGACATCAATGACAAAACATCAATGCAACACATAATCAATTCCACCAAATGGCCAACAACAGTAAGGAATATGGGACATGATAGGGACTCCATTCTTTAGGGTTATTTCAAATCATTCCAAAAAGAAATGAAGAAGAGAGAAAGGGTTCCAAAGCATATTGTAGATAAATATTCAATTGAAATCTATTTTATGGTAAAGAAGGATGAAACACTGATGGAGGCAGTGCAACCACAGAAGATCTACAGCATAGAGATGGGCTCTGAGGTAGATGCTGGCATCTTGGACTTGTATGCCTAGACTCTTATTGATGCCCCGATTGATGAAACAAATAAAGCCTTTGGGACTGCAAAGTAAAAAGAAGCTGAAGTTGAAATTGGATTCATTAAGAAGAAAAGGGAAGGAAATATAAAGAAGGTTGGGGAAGTTTTATAGAAGATGTCCTCTGAAATAAAGAAAATCATTGGATTGGCTAAAGGGTCTTCCCTGGCAATAGTTCAGGCCTTACCGGTAGCAGCAACCGACAAGGGTGTAGTAAAGAGAAAGAAACCAAAGACTTATATTGCCCCTGTTACATCTAGTTCTAATACTGATGTTGTGCCCTCACAGATTCCCAAGAATTTCATCAGGATATCAAGGAAGAGGGCTAAGGAAGTAAAGAAGCAGAGAGTGAAGGTTACCCCTCTGGTAGCACCAAAGAAAATTTCAAAGGAGAGGAAGCCCGCAGAGAAGAGGAAACCAATTAAGGAGTCTACTTCTACTCCCATCAAGAAGAAGAAATCAGATGTAGATATAGCTCTCAAATCCGGTAAGAGTATTGAAGTCATTCCCCCTCTTTCAGTTGTTGAGTTGATTGATAAAATAACTAAAGATGGAATTTTGAGTAATATACAACATTACTATGTACATATGGATGATAAGGAGCAAATGGACATAGAGGAATCGGTTTTGTTGTACTTAGACATATATAAGAAAGCACTTTTAGAGATTGAAAAATAGATATCCACAGATTTGTATAGTAAACTAGATGCTAGAAGTTTATCTGTGGTTGAAGAGGATAGACATATAAAGCTACAAGAGTTGTTAACTATTTGTGGTGCTATAACTAATGAAGAGATGCATCAGTGTTTAGAGTTTGCAAATAGAACAATTTTTTGGAGCAAACACCTGCATGTGAGTCTCATGGTAGGTAGAGAAAATGAGATAGTTAAGGAGACTCATGAGACTTGGGTAAAATTATTTGTAGATAAAACTGGATTCTTTACATCACCGAAAGTCCCTAAAAAATCTAGCACTCCAAACATCCCGATAGATGATAAGGGGAAAGGTATATTGGGAATGAATACACCGATTTTTGAACAGAAAATATCAGAGGATATTCCTCTGGTAGAACCACTTGTACCTAATATAGAGACACCAGTAGATAACATTGAAACTATATAGGATAAGAAGGATACCCCGAAACAGATCATTCTGGATATAGAGGTTATTGATGTGCATACAAAAAATAAGCAAGTTGAGGATATTGAACCTTCGACACCAAATATACATACTAAAGAGGTTAAGCTTGAAAAGGTTACAGCACCAAGTGGCGAAGCCACCGGTGCAAGTCAAGTGGTTGAATCCTCCAGGAAGATTTTGGATAGTCATTCATTGTTGGACTTGACTCATCCATTCAATTTGATTTTGTATCGAAGAATATTGAGCAACTGGGCAGTTTTGAATTGATGTATGTTGCAGCTCAAAAATTAAGGAAGGAAGGGACTGAAGATAAGTAGGTTATTGAGCATGCCATTTCGGTTTTGCAGCAACTTGCACTAGACTATAAGGTAGATTATATTAGAAGCACATTCGATAAACTATAAGGTTTGACAAAGCATATTTCCAAAGAGTTTAAAACTCTTCAACAGGTATCAAACCGACAATTGATTGAGCGGTATAATGCAGCCTGAAAGGTGACTTGTGACAACATGGTTACATCTGACAAGGCTAAGCTGACAGATAAAATAGCAAAGATTGATGTGGCTCTAAATGAGTGTAGCAATATATATAGGTCACGTACTAACAGCGGACCTTGAGGTGAAATTGAAGGTGGAAAATGCCCAGTTAGAACATTTGGCTAACAGTTTTGATGGTACTCAAACACTGACCAGTACCATTGATGGTTAGATTTTGATAATAGATTCTGAGATTTCTGCATTAGAGGAGGACATGGATAGGCTAATCCGGCGTGCAAGGGAATTAAGAGGTTTGGTGAGTCCTCGGTTGAACACTTTGTTACTTCACAAGAGGGAAAGCATAGAGTTAATGGATATACCTACTCTGGCAGACCTATAAGAAGAAGAGCTTCATGAATATATTCTTAATGGTTTTGTATCCATTTTGAGCACATTGAAGACATGTTGTAATACATACTTAGGATTTTTGAAGAATTCTTACTCGAATATTTTTCAAGTTCATATAGATCCGGTAATCACAGTTTTTCTCTCATTCTTTCATTAATTTGCCCCGGCTTTGTCATTGGTGTCAAAGGGGGAGAGGTTGATGTGAAAATTGATTGGGACATAAGAAGTAATGTATAGCTCAAGGGGAGCAGTCTTCCAACAGTTTTTGAGATCATTTTTGGAGTTTTTGCCAGGAAACCGAAACAACACTTCAGTGATCCATTTTTCACATGAGCATTGCCATCAATGCCAAAGTGGGAGATTATTGGAAATTGACACTCATCTGACTTAGTTGTGTTGTCATTGATGGCAACACACACCATTTTGGGTTGGTCACTTAACCGGTACTCACTGGTATACATTGTTTGGAAACCGACATTCAAGGCATCCAACACAAGAAATCGACACCAGTAGACAAGGGAAACCGGCAAACTAGGAACCGATATATGAGGTCAACATGGGAGATTGATTCGGAAGGTCTACACAGAAACAATCAAAGGCATCGGTCTCGAAGTTTAATGAATTTATTTTTTCTTAGGCCGACATATAATTAAATTATAATATCATTGTAAGCCGACATAAGGCATTTATGTTTGGGAAGGGTATTTAAGTCAGTCTAGTTAGGTTATTTTGAAAAAGAAATGTAAGTAAAAGAATGTAATGGGATATAGTGATGTGATATTGTGTGAGTGATCTTGATCGACAGAATGCGAATGTAAAATTTTATAGTCGGTCTTGGATATTGGTTTGGAGGTTTTGGGAAGCGAAGCAAGATACCGGTAAGGATGGACACAATGTAAACCGGTACAGACTATGCTTTAACAGAACTCATCCAGCATAGCAGATGCACTTTCAGAGTTCAGAATTTTGTTTGTAACTCCATATTTGGTGTTTGTAGTCAGTGAGGCTCCTTTTGTGATGAGCAATGTGCTCTAGGTTGTTGGCCTTCCTCCATGTACAGGCCCCTATTGTAATATTTATTCATTTGGCCAGTGGATAGATATTGTGGGTCTCCAATCCCACCGTGGTTTTTCCTCTTTGAGGTTTTCCACGTATTAATCTTTGTGTTATGGTGTATGCTCTTGTGGTTGCTTCATTTCTATTTACTGTTGTATTCTTTTATGGTTACTGGTTACTGAATTGCATTATTAATAAGGTTAAAATTGATTATACCAGCAGAACACTGATTCACACCCCCCCCTCTCTCAATGTTCTTGGATTCCAATAGTAACAAGAGAAATGTAATAAAATATTATAAAGTATTAATTACCATTGCACAAACAATAATAACCATGCCCTAATAAATATCTAAGGGCCATTTAAAATAAAACCAATTAAATAGTTAAATACAAATTGCCAACGGTATTAAAATAAAAGTTGACTAAATAAATAAATATAAAATAGTTGAGGCTCAATAAATAAATTAAAAGCCACCAATAAATATTAATTAACATTAAAATATAAAAGCACTATTAAACAATAAATAATAAATAGATAGATGATTAAACAATAAATTCCAATAAGCAATAAATCGATAATAAATAAATAAACACTAAATCTCCAATAATAAAATAATCAAATTAAACAATAATTAACTACCAATTGAATTAAACTTTAATAAACCATAAAACCACACATTAATTAATTAATAATTTAAATAACCAAATACTCACAATCACCAAGAGACCATACTCACTAATTGACATGACGAATTATGCCAAGACATTGACGACTCAAGGTAGACATCTTAAGCCTAGAGTATGTGAAGGGAACTCATGCCATCTCTGACAAGTTTCCATTGGGATTTAAAGACACGCTCAGACCTGTGGAGCTAGGTGGAGTCGATGTCTAGTACTTGCAAATCCTGCAACGACAAAGCCACAATACAATATATATAAATATATAATAACAAGAAAGTGATAGAGAATCACTGCATCATATCATTCTCGCAATGAGTGATATGATACCATCTCTACTCATGAAGACAATCGCACAATAGCCAAACAAATCATAGCACCAACTCATCACATATAGTCAAGAAGTAGGATTAGCATAATCTTAATGCTATCAAATCCTTAATCCATGTAATCCATCTAACATAGCAAGTGCATATAGAAACCGTTAGTATAAATCCATCATATCAAGAACATCAATAACAAGTATCATCTTAAGCATCTGAAATATAACTAAAGTTAGCACATAGTATATTACCATCAAATATTACTATAAAGTAAACTAAGTTATGCCAATAGGGTCTATAATGTACAAGGAGAAGGATGAGTCAGGGCAGGGCACTACAAAAGAACAAAAACATCGAAAAACAAAGAACAAAATCCAAAAATATTGAAAAAGTGTAAAAACCCTAAAAATGAAAAAATCGTCCTACAAAATCATCAAAAACATTCAAAAAAATGTTGTGAAAAAATAACTAAAAAGAAGAAAATGTCTTGGAAAAAAACACTAAAAATCAAAAAAATCAACAAAATCTCCCAATAAAATGTCTCGTTGAGATCAAACACTTGAGTAGATATTTAGTAAACACTTCACACGAAGTTAACAAAAGATAAAACTATCTTATCAAAATCTGTAACCCAACTGATCAAACTGTCTTATCAATCGTATCAACCAACCATATCAATCAATCATCATCTTGTCTTAAACAAGGAAGGTTACAATCAAAATCAAACAAATCGGTCTTAAACGAGGTATTCAATGTCTAAGATTAGATATTATCAACCATCACATCAAAGAATCAAAGAAAAGGCACATATCACTATGGTTGTTGGATTTATCCTAGTTAGTCTTTATCTTTTATCAATTGGTGATAGGTCATGTTCCTATGCTACTCAAGGATGTCCACAAGTGACTAGAGGAGTCGAGATGGTTCATGATATTTTTCTTTGTTTGTTGTTTGTGGTGTGAACCAATGAAGTTTTGGGGAATGCTAATTTGGGTGTCTATGTAGGTACATTCATTTGGCAAGTATCCTATGCAAAATGTCAAGGATAACTATGCTTGTGACTATCACACATACATCGACCCTTGGCGCTACACTCAGAATGGAGGTGTCCACTCCTTGTCTACAATGTGTTTGTTTCTACAATGAGATATTTTTACACCTTGGTTCCTTATACCTTGGCGTACAAAGCTCGATTGAAACATAATAAGCCTCAATGATGAATATGTTGCGCTAAAAATAAAGGCGCGCGAGTTCGTGGATCTGTCATCTCTAATATTTTTATTCATCTTCTTATCTCATCTCTAATTCTATGTCAAGAGAATTTTCTCATCAACTATCTCTATATTTAATCAGCTAACATTTCTTCTAAGGGAATTTGAGTGACTACTAAAAAATAGTTTCTAGCACTTTGGAAAATTCATTATCATTTTCATTACGTTGCATTCATTTTTATTAGGGTGCATTCATTTTCATTAAGTGCATTCATTATAATTAAGTTGCACTGTTAATCGTGTTTTCATTAGGCTGCATAATCATATTCAATTAATTGCATATTAAGATCATTGAAATAGGCCATCTCATCACCCTATTTTTAGTATTCATATATAGTGCATCAACATTATATTGTATATTAAGTGCATAAGCAAAATAATATCACATCATGGAGTGCATCAAAGAAAATCATATAGAAAATCATGGAGTAAAACTACATCATCATCATAATCATATGCATAATGGAATCAAGCATAAAAACACATAGATCATGCTTATAGAAGGCCATCATAATTGCATCTCTCATATAGATCTCAAAAATAATAATGTGTGGGAATACAATATCATAGAGTGCCCAAAGGCTCAAATAACATTACTAACAAATGTGTCAACTAACACTCTCCCTATCGGCAGTCGAACCAGGTGCATGTCTGCTCGATCTTGCCCCAAGATGACCCGGTGGTTCCCGAGGTGGACCCATAACTCCTCCACTACTAGTATCCTGAGTCATTGATCTACTCAATCTGCTCCCAGACCAATAAGCATGGTAACTCAATACTCATTGTCCCATAGGAATAAATACCTCATAATGTTGTCGGTAATACATGTGTTGGCCATTTGGTGGAATTGATTATGTGTTGCATTGATGTTTTGTCATTAATGTCAACACTAGTTGTTTGGATGCTTTACCGACACCCTTCTGGTCCTAGTAGGTTGAGTGGTTTTTGGTTAACTTGGATCCGGCATGATCTGGTTAACTCTGGTATAATCTGGTGATGGAATTGGCTTGTTCATAATGCCTATACTCATATTTGGTCAATTGGTTTCGATCCGGTGATTGGATGCTATCCTGCTTACACATATGATTGGTTTTTGGTTCCGGTGAGGGTTTCACCGATAAATCTTTTGGTGGAGATCTTTGATACATTGCATAATTGGTGTTGGTGCGGCTTCTAATGGAGTTTCGGGATGTTGTTGATAATATTGTTTGAGACTTAGTGTTTGAAGATCATTGTTGAAGCATGTGGACCTATACTTGGTCCCAGTTTATCTAGGTTATGGACCGACATTAATGTAACGTGCGGACAAGAATTTTTGTTGTAATTCTGGGATGTCTTATGTGTTGGATATTATTAGTTTTAGTCTAAGGCCAACATGGTTTGTAATGATGTAATTGGTTTATTGTCTAGTAGCCGACCTGATTATTTATGGTCGAGGGTTTGTATAAATAAGATGTAAGATCTCATTGTAGATCATCATAGTTATTATAAGAGGTCATGGTCAAGGAATGTAATGTGCGAATATTGTAATATCATTCAGACAGAGGAGTTGGTTGATCAATGGAGATCGCATTGGGTTTGTAAGAGGATTTAGTCCTCTGGTATTGAGCTTAACTAGAATTGTACTCAGGCATAGGAGATGCTATCTTTTGAAATTCAACACTTCTCCGGATTGTAGTCTAGATCTGTATATAGTCAGTGAGACTCCTTTTGTGATGAGCAGTGTGCTCTAGGCTATTGGCCTTCCTGCAAGTGCAGGCCTCTTCATTGTAAATTCACATACTTAGTTGCAGAAGTATTATCTGACTATGGGTAGGCTTCCCACCATGGTTTTTCCCTTTACCGGGTTTTCCACATACAAATCTTAGTGTTGTGTGGATGGATTTTATTTTGTGATTATTGTTTATGCTTAATTGGATTAACTTCTATTCTAGTATTGTTGTTTTAAATTGGTAATGCTTTTGGTAATCTATGACAGCTAATTCACCCCCCCCCTCTCAGTTGTCTTCTAGTTATCTGAATTGTCTAACAATTGGTATCAGAGCTTTGGTCCTCTTTGCAGGAAGCTTAACCGCTTGAGGAAGATCCTATGGTGACTAACAGTTCAAGTTCATCCAGTTCTTTTGGAATTGTTTTTCAAAGGGATATACCGAGGCTTGAAGGAAAAAATTATACAGTATGGAAGATTTGAATGGAGACTCATCTGAGATGTCATGGCAAGGAAATTTGGGAGATCACATAGAATGGTGTCACACCCTTTAATTTGGGACCCGACAATCCTCCTCTGGCAAACCTAGACAAGGAGCTTGAGAATGATTGTAGAGAAAGAGAAGCCCTCTTGTGTGCACTTTCTGATCAACAGATTATGGGATTAACAGACAAATCATTTGGAAAGGCTATATGGGATAAATTGCAAACCCTTAATGAAGGTGACCCTACAATGAAGATTGCTAAACTTGATGGTTACTGGGTGAGATATGAAAATATGAAGATGGAAGAAGATGAAAGGATTACTGCATTCATGGAAAGAGTAAATGAGATTGTTATCGGAATTCAATGTTGTGGTGGAACTTTGAGCGAAGATGAGATTGTTTCATTTCTAAAGTCCTGAGAGCCCTACCACTGGCTTACAAAATGAATGCTAGTGCTATTAATGACTTGAGAACAATGGTTAATACATCTGTCAACAGAGATACTTTGGTTGGGAAACTATCTGCTTTTGAGCTTGAGGAATTTGGACCTTTTGGAGCTGTGAAAACTGAACCTACTTTTCATGCATCTACATCTACAACCGGTAAGAAAGATTGGAGAGTTTTATATGCAAAATAATTAGAAGATATGAAGACACAAGATGAAGAGTCTGAGCAACTTGAAGCACTATTTTCTAGAAGAGCACCGAAAGGACCGGTAGGAAGTAAGTATGAAGGAAAAGCACATTTAAAATATTTTGCATGTAATAAGATTGGTCATTTTGCATCTATATGTCCTGAAAGGAATTTAATATTTGAAGAAAGAGTTAAGAAATCATTTAAGTCTAATCAAAACAAGTTTAGATTCAAGAAAAAAAAATTATGCTACATAGCGGATGAGGAAGGCATTACTGATTCAGATGATGAACCGGTAAAAGACTCTCCTAGTGGATCCGGCAATGGGAAATAATGGGTATTCTTGGCTATCAAAGAAGATGATCTAGCACTGGAAGAGAATGTACCTGAGGATAAGGAACTTGCTACTAAAATTGAGGATAAGGATGAATGGGTAATTGATAGTGGTTGTTCGCATCATATGTCTAGAGATAAAGGGAAGCTTCTGTCTTTGCAAGAATCTGATGGTGGACTAGTTAGATTTGGAGATGACAAGGCATGTATGATCAAAGGAAAAGGAACTATATCATTGGATGGTAAGAACAATACTGACAATGTTTATTATGTTGAAGGTTTGAAGCATAATCTTTTAAGTGTAGGACAATTGGTAGATAAGGGATTTCAATTATAGTTCAAGGATGGAAAATGCAAAATCATTAGCAGAACTGGCTTGGAGATTGCAACTGGTACGCAGACAAAAGGTAACATATTTCATTTGAACTCCGGTGAGAAGACATGTTTGATTACACAGATTGATGAAAGTTAGTTATGGCATAAAAGGTTGTGTCATGTAAATTTTGATTTCATTGTGAAGATCAATTCAACTAAGGCTGTTAGAGATATACCTAAGATTATGAAGCCCTATAATCCGGTATGTAAAGAATGTCAAATGGGTAAACAGGTTAGAACCTCTTTTAGGAGTATACAAGATAAATAAAATTATGTTCTTGATCTTATTCACACTAATTTGTGTGGCCCTGCTAGAGTTAAAAGTTTTCATGGTGATAGATATTTCATGCTAATCATTGATGACTATTCTAGAATGATGTGGGTTACTTTTTTAAGAGAAAAATCTGAAGCATTTGAAAAGTTTAAAATCTTTAAGGCTAAAGTGGAAACTGAGATAGGATTGAAGATTAAATGTTTGAGATCAAATCATGGTGGAGAATTCACATCCGGTGAGTTTAATAACTTTTGTGACAAGCATGGTATCAGAAGACAATTTTCTGCTCCCCGGACACCTCAGCAGAATGGAGTTTTGGAAAGGAAAAATAGAACTACCTTGGATGTTGCTAAAAATAATGATGATGGAAGCAAATATACCTCATATTTATTTGAGAGAAGTAGTTAGTACGGCGATTTATACATTTAACAGAGTACATATCAAAGGAGAAACTGGTAAGACACCTTATGAATTATGGTTTGGAAATACACCTACAGTTAAGTATTTAAGAATCTTTGGTAGTAAATGTTATATCAAGAGAGATGATGTTATTGGGAAGTTTGATCCTAGAAGTGATGAAGGCATATTTCTTGGTTATTCTAATGAAAGAAAAGAATATAGATGTTATAACAAGAGATTGCAGAAAATAGTGGAGAGTGCTAATGTCAAAGTAGATGAGCTAAGAAAAAGTCAAATAAGAATTTATGAGAAGGAACCGGCAGTGGAAATGATTATATCTGAACTGGTAGCACCTTTTTCGGAAAAGAGAGTTGAACCAGCTACTCTAGAAACATCAGAAAATTCTACACTAACTGAAGAACATGGAAGAGGAACAGAGAGTCAAAAGACTCCTACGTATGTGAGATTGAATCATTCTAAAGATCAAATCATTAGGGATAATAGGAATGGAGTGATGACAAGAAGAAGACTGGCAACTAATGAGGTATGTTTAATTTCACAAGTTGAACCGGTATCAGTAATTGAGGCATGTAAAAATGAATTTTGGTTAAAAGCAATGGAAGAAGAATTAGATCAGATTGAGAAAAATAACACATGGACTTTGGTTCCCAGGCCTAAAAAATAATAATTTTATTGGAACTAAATGGGTTTTTAGGATTAAATTGAATGAGGATGGTAAGGTTATAAGGAATAAGGCTAGATTGGTTTGTAAAGGATATTCTCTGAAGGAATGAATTGAAGCTGTAAGATTATTTCTTGCCTATCATACTTATAAAAACAACAAGGTTTATTAGATGGATGTTAAATGTGCATTCTTGAATAGGGATCTTGATGAGGAAGTTTATATTGAGCAACCTGATGGTTTTTCACTATCAGATGATATTGATATGGTTTGCAGATTAAGGAAAGCTTTATATCAATTGAAACAAGCACCTAGAGCTTGGTATGCAAGGTTGGATAAATATCTTTTGAATCTTGGCTTTACTAAGGGCAGTGCTGACAATAATTTATATTATAAAATCACTGATGATGATATATTGATTGTTGAAGTATTTTTTGATGATATTATTTTTAGAGGTGAAGATAAATTGTGCATAGAATTTTCTAAGAACATGGAGAAAGAATTTGAGATGTCTATGATTGGTGAGATGAAATTTTTCTTAGGTTTGCAGATTACTCAGACTAACAAAGGTATTTTTATCTGTCAAACTAAATATGCTACGGACTTGTTGAAGAAATTTGGTATGGGAGATTCTAAACTGGTAAGTACACCTATGGTTACAAGTGAAAAATTGACAAGGAAAGATGTTTCTGCACCGATAAATCCTACAAGATACAAATCTATGATTGGAGGTCTACTTTATTTAACTCAAACTAGACGTGACATTATGAATGTTGTTTGTATTGTTTCAATATTTTAGAGCGATCCTAGAGAAAATCATGAGATGGCGGTGAAAAGGATTTTTAGATACTTGCAAGGTACATCAGAATATTGTTTGTGGTATCCTAAGGATGATAACTTCACTTTATGTGCATATAGAAATGTTGACTGGGCTGGAGATGTTGATGACTGGAAAAGTACTTTTGGTGGATCTTTCTTTCTTGGAAAGAAGTTGGTTTCATGGATCAACAAGAAACAGTCATGTACTTCTTTATTTACTGTTGAAGTTGAGTATGTTGATGCTACAACTAATTGTACACAAGTTTTATGGATGAAGCAAATTTTGAAGGATATAAAGATGGATTGTGATGCACCGGTAGCTATTCAATGTGATAACTTTGCTGCTATTGATATATCAAAGAATCTGGTATTTCACTCTAAGACAAAGCACATATCTATCAAGTGTAACTTTTTGAAGGATAAGGTGGAAGCAAATGAAATTAAGCTGGTTTATATGAACACTAAACAACAGATTGTAGATATTTTCACTAAACCTTTATCCAAGGAATATTTTGAGTACCTGAGAGATAGATTGGAGGTTTCTTCCCCTCTGAGAAAGACTTGATTGATGTGATTTTGGCATCAGTTTGGTATGCATTATTAGAGATACTATTCAGTCTGGGACTGATGTGGGATGCTACTACTCAGGGGGAGTAGCCAGCTTTGAGATTCAGAGGCATATGGTTTTACTTTGATATTTCTGTCAGATTTATGGCATTGATGTCAAAGGGGGAGAGATAGCGACGTGAAAAAAAAAGTCAGAACTTTACAAAGATATTATTCACAGGGGGAGAGACATTGATATTCAGAGCTATATGCAGGAGATTGTTGGTTGTCTTCCACAAGGGGAGACTTGTTTGGCATTTATCGATACTTAGATGTTTTTCACATCTAGCATTGCCATCAATGCCAAAGGGGGAGATTATGGCCATTTGGTGGAATTGATTATGTGTTGCATTGATGTTTTGTCATTGATGTCAACACTAGTTGTTTGGATGCTTTATCGACACCCTTCTAGTCCTGGTAGGTTGAGTGGTTTATGGTTAAATTGGATCCAACATGATTTAGTTAACTCTGGTATAATCTGGTGATGGAATTGGCTTGTTCATAATTCCTATACTCATATTTGGTCAGTTGGTTTTTGTCTGGTGATTGGATGCTATCTTGCTTACATAGATGATTGGTTTCTGGTTCCGGTGAGGGTTTCACCGGTAGATATTTTGGTGGAGATCTTTGATGCATTGCATAATTGGTGTTGGTGCAGCTTCTGATGGAGTTCCAGGATGTTGTTGGTAATCTTGTTCGAGATTTAGCATTTGGAGATCATTGTTGAAGCGTGTGGACCTATACTTGGTTTCAGTTGATCTAGGTTATGGACCGATATTAATGTAACATGTGGACGGGAATTTTGGTTGTATTTATGGGATGTCTTATGTGTTGGATATTATTTGTTTTAGTCTAAGGCCAACATGGTTTATAATGATGTAATTGTTTTTTTGTCTCGTAGCTGACTTGATTGTTTATGGTCGAGGGTTTGTATAAATGAGGTGTAAGATCACATTGTAGATCATTATGGTTATTGTAAGAGGTCATGGTAAAGGAATGTAATGTGTGAATATTATAATATCATTCAGACAGAGGAGTTGGTTGATCAATGGAGATCGAATTGGGTTTGTAAGAGGATTTAGTCCTCCGGTATTGAGCTTAACTGGAACTGTACTCAGGCATAGGAGATGCTATCTTTTGCAATTCAACACTTCTCTAGATTGCAGTCTGGATTTGTATATAGTCAATGAGACTCCTTTTGTGATGAGCAGTGTGCTCTAGGTTGTTGGCCTTCTTGCAAGTGTAGGCCCCTTTATTGTAAATTCACATACTTACTGCGGAAGTATTATTTGACTATGGGTAGGCTTCCCACCATGGTTTTTCCCTTTACTGGGTTTTCCACGTACAAATCTTGGTGTTGTGTGGAAGGGTTTTATTTTGTGATTATTGTTTATGCTTAATTGGATTAACTGCTATTCTGGTATTGTTGTTTTAAATTGATAATGCTTTCTCTAATCTATGACAACTAATTCACCCCCCCTCTCAGTTGTCTTCTAGTTATCTAAATTGTCTAACGACATGGCCTCCTGAGTAGTGTGAAAGAGTTTGTTAGATTGTCCTATATCAGTACTTGGAGCAAAATGTTGATCATAAACATCATGAACCAACTGTGCCCGATGAAGAGAATCACCTCGCTCTCTCTGCAATTGATCTCTCTAAGAAATTAAGGAATCCCTCTCCTAGACCCAAGCTTCCTGTTCATGATGAAAAATAGCTCAGTCATCCCTCATATGCTATTACTCCCTGGCTAAGGCATCTTGTAAGCTCTGAATCTGCACCCTCTTCACTTGTGCATCATCATCCTCATCCTAACCACTTGCCTATGCAATAGGTACATCCTTGAGCTCTGACATATATGTATCTTTGGAGTTTTCATCACCCTCCGCACTAGATGATCCTACATTGAGATCATCACTCCCACTAATAGACTCGATGTCTCCACCAATGTCCACCTTGGTATCCTCCTCCTCACCCCCCTCACTCTCCTCCTCTACACATGTTGTAGAAATCGTCATCATCACACTTGCATCACCTCCTCCACCACCCCCATTGTCATCCCCATCATATCCTCTCAACCTCTGTCATCGCCTAGTCATCTGTGTTATGATGGGAATGGTTGGATTTGTCAATGGAATAGGCCTATGCCTACCCCACCATGCATCATACTGAGGAGTGGTACTTGGATCAACAACCCTAACACCTCAACCCCATTGGACAGGTCTCAATCTGTCAAACTTGACAAAAGCAACATGATCCTCATTACAGGCCCCCTAATCTGATGCCTCCCAAGAAATCTGTGTGAAATAAGATATCACCTCTAGCACACCCTATACCTTGCCAAATTGTTGTAAAACTCAACTAGGTAGATGAATATCTATAATATGTTGTGTCACTATTGTCCTACCTATAAGGTATCATTGTTGTTGACAAAAAGGAAGATGTCGTGCATCATTCGTCCAACCGAGGCAATCTAGGCATAGTCTCCAAATAAAGTGTTGCAATATGTCAATCACTTGTCTCCAATACAATGTATTCCCTATCCCCCTATGTCTAATAGCTACAATAGATTTGAAAGAATACGGATCCTCTGCCTGTAAATCCACATGAACAACTGGCTTGAATATGGCTATGTTCTCCCAAGCCCAAACTTATAAGAGCATAACACCACAACTAATCAAACCGTACCTCAGATACACAACACTATGCATCTGGTAGTAAAGCATTGCCAATAAGTAGGGTCCCCATGTATATACCCATCTATCCATAATCATCCCATATAGCACTCTACCCCATCCCATCAGAAACCCATGGAATCTCTTGTCAAAGATCAAGGGATCTGCTATAAGGTGTTGGCATGTTGGCATAACTGATGGAGATGAAGGTGTACCGATAAAGGACTGTTGGTGATGATATATTAGAGTCCATTGTTGGTGATTATATATTGATGGACTATTGGTGATGATATAATTATGATATGATGCTTAATGATCATTCATTTGTGTTTTCATTGATGGCAACCATATTTGTCCATGTTTTTTTATGCTTGGTATGTCATCTAAGTCTACTACTTAAGTCTAATTGGTAATGGATTGAATTGGATTGAGTTGGAAAGAAAAACTGCCAAGTGACAGTGAACTGGTAAGCAGGAACAAAGAAGGAGATGGTTGTGGTAGAGATCCATTTTGAGTCAGGTGTTGCGGTTTGGAATGTGTGCTTATGACATCATAATGAGTCTATTACATGAACCGCATCATGTTTGGAGAATAGGAAGTCATTTTTGTAATTGACTATTGTATAATCAGCTAGGGTTTGAGAATCGGGATCAAGATCATTGACCAGTGATGATTTATGGTTTGACGGTGATTCTTTTCATGTTCATAAGTTGATTATGACATGTCAGAATCCATGTAAAGAGATAAGATGTTGTTTTGGCACGTACAAGGATCGAATTTCTTGGGAAGCGAAAAAGTGCTTAGCAGAATGTGATAAGGGTTTGATAGCTTATCAGATCGATGTGCGGTGATGATTTGTGATCATTCAATGACTGTAATTGTCTTATAATTTGTTGTAATGATCTATGTGATGAATTTTAATCATTTGTAATGATCTGATATGATCTATGATGTAGATTCATTGTATATTAGGGTTTTGTAAGCGACCTAATTATAAAGGTTATTTAGGTAAAGTTTTAGAAGGTTTATCATGTCGGTGATCAGAGAAGTGTGTGTGTGCCGAACCAGATAGAGATGTCTACATGAGTGAAGTGGATTGGAGCTGACAAGGATCTGTATTAGCAAGAAGTGCATTGGTCAAATCATTTATCTGTTGTTTCCTAACACTTCCAGCAACATTTAAAATCCCTTAACCGGGTAGGTCCTAACAGGCCTAATTGTATAAATCCCTTAACCGGGTAGCTCAACAACTTGAGTTTAAATCCTCCAGCGAGCTTACTCCAAATAGGGTAAAGTTCCTAACAGAACTAAGCTGTAAAATCCCTTGACTAGGTGACTCCTAACAGGGTCTACTCCTAACCGGGCATTGTTGTAAAGCTCCTAACTGGGCTAGGCTCCTAACATGGCGCATTCCATAAGAGTGCAAATTTTGTGGGTACCGATTCCCACCGTGGTTTTTCCTATTTGGGTTTCCATGTGAAAAATCCATGTGTTCATGTTGTGGATGGATTATTGAGTTATGCAATTGATGTCTTTACTTTATGATGAACACTTAAGTTGCTACTGGTAATGTTTTGGTAAATATACATTAAGTGATTGTTAGATCAGCTACCGATACTGGTTATGAACTGTTTTGTGAAGTTTTATTTAGATTGGTGAATGTTTGCAGTTTATTGTTATCACTGATTCACCCCCCCTCTCAGTGTTAAACAAATCCTCACATTAACATAATGTTGTAGAGAACAACAATGAAATCATCATAATTGACCTCGAGTTGTCCCCACCCTATCTCATAATGGTTGCTCATGTGCATATCTAGCTCTATACACTCAAAAAGCTCACATAATGCTCCAATTCCTGCTCTATGATCATAGACGACTCTCTCGCCATGGATTGGGATATGAAGAATTTTCCAGATAGCCTCAAGAGTGATAGATGCCTCACCTATAGGAAGATGAAGCATGCACATCTCTAAGTTCCATCGCTCAACTAATGTTGTGATTAGGCCCATGTTGATCGTAACCTCTAGAAGGTAGATAACATAGTATAAACCCACATGCTGAATCAATGCTATCTCCTTAGGATGTAATTATTTCCGCAATGTGATTCCAATAGGCCTATTATGTCTAGTACTAAGAACATGCAACATCTCCTGTAAGAAAAAGGTACAAAATATCAATCATCCGAAGCCACACGAGTGAAAATTTCAACCAAGCAATACAATTTTGTGACAAAAACAACAAATGGGACATAATTAAAACTTTTGCGAAACATATATGACTCATGTGATGCATTTAACACGCTTGCAAAATAAAAATGACTCATGTGAAATGAATAAAGACTTATGCGAAACAAATATACAGATGCGACATGATAAAGACTCATGCGACACGTTAACAACAAATGCAAAAAAAACAACATACACATGCGAAAAGCTTAAAAAATGGGATCTCTGGCAAAATTAAGAAAAATTCAAGACAGGCAAAAAAGGAGCAAAATTTTACAAAAACTCACCATGCGTCCAGTGCCAGGTGGATGCTAGTATGATCGGACTTGGTCGGACAAGTGTTGTCGCACTCTGAAGCCAGACATTGTGCTCAAATCACTCACAGAAAGCTCGAAAATTACTATGAAATTTATGAACTCAAAAGAATGCAAATGAGAGAATGAGGAGTTGGAATTTCTATTTATAGCCCAAAATTAGGGTTTTTCCCTCCAAAATGGTCATGGTCCCCCTAAACTTCGAAGCACTTGTAGGTCAGTCAAATGACCTCGAAATCACACGAAACTAGAAACTATTACTCACTAGCATGGTATTGCTAAATTGATCTCAATTTCATAATTTTCCGACCAATTTTGCTAGGGGGCATATTTACACCCTTATATTGTCGGGGCATACTAGGGTAGGAAAATCTTTCGTTTTCTTTGAAACAATATAATTCCAACATTGTCTCAAAGAGGGGAAAATGTAGACACCTAAAAATGTCTCATCGCTAACATACTAATTATTCATCTTTATTAGTTAAATAATTATTTAATTAATCTAATTTTTATTATTTTAAATTAATTTAATCATCACATTTCATTATTACTAATTATTCAATTTCTATCTTCATCATTTAATCAATTCACCTCTTCTTTACATTAGTTAAATAATTTATTATTTAATTAAATACGATTTAATACCTTTAATTTATTATTTAATTAAATTTAATTTTCTATAATTAAATATTTTCTTTAAATTATTTAATGAACTAATTCATTTCTTTCAAATTCAAAATTCAAATCCCCAAATTCTATTTTCATCTAATTTCAAATACATGTGCATTTCAATTTCACTTTTCGAAAATCCAAATTCAACTCAAACCAAAATAAAATTGAATTTCAAATCAAAAAATCCTACAACACATGCTAAAATCCTAATTGGGCAATCAAATCTGTTAACTCGTCAGTTAACTTAGTTCCACCTCTCAATCAACTTTTTCTAACAATGCAATCAATTTAGTTGTCTCCCTAGTTAACTCTGTTAACTAATTAATCAATTCAGTTATCTCCCTAGTTAACTCTGTTAACTAATTAATCTATTCAATTATCTAATCAATCTATTCACTTGACTCATCAATCAATTCAGTTCAACTATCAATCAGCTTTTTAGCTCACTTCAATTCCACCTCTCAATCAATCTCCTTCCAAAATCTATAAATTCAACTTCCTTCTCCCATTTTCAACAATCATGAACTTCAAATATTTGTGTCATTTTGTAGGTTAACAATTGCAACACTAAGAGCCAACATTACGCAATCAAGGAGTTTTTCATTTGATTGATTGTCTAATTTGCAATCTTTTATTGATTTACATTTAAGATTTGTTAGTTAGTTGGGCTTTTTATGATTTCCCTTACCCTAATTAGCATTATTTCGATGATTTTTGACATGAAAACAACCATCTAGTTCAATTTTGAGCATATTCATGATTTCATGTCAATTTATTAGACCTTCCATCAATTATTTTCAACATTATTTTTGAATTAAAAATGATTAAAACTCTTTAAACCACAATATGTCCTCAAATTTTAGATTTTTTTGTTGTGGAATATGAAAGGTTTCTCTTGAAAATCAATTCCAAATTTCAAGAATTTTAGTTCTAATTTCTAGGACAATGAGATCTTTGTCAAAGTATGCGAGATTTTCCATATGGAAGTCACAAAAATAATTTTAATTTCCACTTTGGATGAATGAAATTTATCATAAAAGACCTAGAACTAACCTTAATCTAACATCGATAGATGAAAAAGAGAAAAAAATGATAGGGAGAAGAAAAGGATTAGTGAGAAAAAGAAAAAGAATTGAAATCTATCTTTTGTCCTTCCATACACATTTCTACGAATGGACAAATCCAATGTGAAACTAACTGTAATTCAAGCGTAAGACAATATGATCTTTAAAAGGGTAAAAATCATGTGCATTATTAATGTTGAATTTCAAATTACATGATTTTTTTCACATTGACCACACATAATGCTCTACCATCAACCTTAAGCATCAACGTTATAAACACATATTAAATACATCAAACGCTTAGTGAATATATGGGAACATTAGATGTGAAAGACAAACAATCAATCCCTCCAAAGCACAAAAGAAAAATTACTTGGAATGTGAAGGGCCACTTTAATTTGTCCTTCACATTCTATTCCTTCACTATGTTGCAGCCAAATTTGACTTACAATGCCACACATCTAATACACCCTTTCCAAGTGTCTTAAACAGTCTCTTGAGACTAACTCCTATAAATAAGCATCAAAATTTTCATATAATGCCAACTCTACATGTACTAGATTATGTCCATCTTATCATTTTGCATCCTAGTCCTGACTCATCCATTGCTCTAGTAATTGATGTTCCTTGTTCATAGTGTTATACTAAATTCCACCATTATCTTAGTAGTTTGCATACTTTGATTGCAATACTCATTCTCAATGTGAACATGTCTTTGCATAACTACTACCCTATAATCAACAACAAGGCATTAAATTCATTTAAATAAACAATTAACAATTAATTAAATCAAATGACAATAATTAAACATAAACAAATGCCCAAGGGTTTGATCTTAATAGGCTAAAGCATTGAATTATCATTGTGGAGATCTGAGTTCAAATCCCAAAGTGACATCTAATGTGGAATTTTAAGTTGTCTCTGGGTCTTCCATATTTGACATCTATTATGAAGGTAGTTACTAATAAGTGGATTTCTAAGTTGTGACTCTTGGTCTTTCATATGTTGATTCCAGTATAAAATGAGCTAATATTAATCTCATGATTGTGCTCACAAGAAATTGTATTGATCTCATGTTAATACTTGTATGAACAAAATAATTATAAACAATTAACAATATTAAAGAAATGAAAACATCTCTCCCTTCTCAAAAAGTGAGAGTATCAGGTCGGAATGATGGCGTGCGTGCAAGGGCTCGCGAGCAGCCGGGCTAGGGTTTCGATGCCCTAGCTCATGGGAGGCGGGATTGCAGGTGCGGCGAGGGAGGGAAGTGCAGGGCGTCGGGGAAGAGCAGTGGGAAGGGTTTGGCCGTGGGTGTGAGGGGAGTAGCGGTGGTCGTCGGGTGGGGTGTAGACTGCGCAGGGGGGGGTTCCAAATTGCTATGGCCCGAGGATTTCCCGTGGGATAGGGGGATTTGGCTAGCCCCTTCCTTCGGTGGTACTTGGGAGTGGTGGTGCCTTGGGTGTCGAGCCTTCTTGAGTGGCCCTTTGGGTTGTGGGTCCTTGGCATTCTTTTGTAACCTTTTAATTATTTTTGCGTTCCGATGTCGAGTATTGGTGGTGAGGCCTCGTAGGTTGCTCCCACCATGGACTTCCGTGCTGCAATGGGCTCAAAACCCCCACTTGAGAGTATGAAGACTTTTAACAATAATCTTTTCTCATCAGAATCGGGGTCTGGGAGTGTTGGTAGCTCTCGCATTATGAAGATTAATGGTTGCCTGGAGAGATGCAGTGAAAGGTCGAAGCTGGTTATTCCTCCTGAGATGATAGCCGAAGACATTGAGTACTTTTCAAAACACTCGCTATATTGCAAGTTTTTGGGAATGAGGGTTTCCTTGCAGTTTTTGGAAAACTGGGCACAGAGGACTTGGGCACCGGAAGGGGAAATGGAGATTATGCTGCTGGCAAACAATTATTTCATGGTTACTTTCAACTGCATGGAGGATCGCAATAGGGTCTTTGAAGGAGGCCCATATTTTTACAACTAGGTGGGTTTGTTCATCAAACCTTGGCATACGGGGTTTAACCCTTTGGAGGAGCTCCCAAATAGGGTTCCAGTGTGGGTCCGTTTACCACGTTTTCCAGTGGAGTGTTGTCGAGAGGATGTGCTACGGATGTTGGGCGATTTGCTTGGGAAGCCAGTGGGATCTTCAACGCAAACCCTAGAGAGAAAGGTAATGACCTTTGCACGTATCTGTGTCGAAATTGATCTTAGTAAAACTTTGTCAAATGCTATAGATATGTGTGTGGGCTCTTACTCATGGGTTCAACAGTTAGATTATGAGACTTTACCTTTTCATTGTCGTTTGTGTCATGAGTATGGTCATTTACAGCGTAAGTGCCCTAGATATAAATCGATGGTGCACCAACCTCAACAACCGGCCCAGAGTCAAGATAGGGCTGATAAAGGAAAAGCTGCTATGTCGGCCGAGGTAGTGGGTGCTAAGGGTTTTGTCTCAGTTAAGACAAGGAACAAGAATCGAGGACAGAAGAGGTCCCTATAGGAGAGACAGGAGGAGGATACCTTTAACAGATTTGAGGCCTTGGATGACCTCAGTTAACAAGAAGTGAATCCGGGGTTAACCCCTTTGGACCAAGGTGCTTCAGGGGGGGGTTCGGAAAGAGTTATTGAGGATTTTACCCAGGCCTTGCAAGTGATTGGAAGCTAGCAAATGGAGATGGATTAAACAGTAGGGGTCCAATTGAGACTCACTCCCGGTTCGGAGGTGAATTTGGTTGGGGGGGAGGGTTCTCCGATAGCTCTAAAATTGGAACCGGCTGGAGCTAAAAGTAATGTCTTCCATTCACCTGGGTCTGCATCAGAAAGACATTAAGAAAAGTGCTATGGAGAAGAACTCAAAGGTTGGCAGAAAGAAGGATTTGGATAAAATCAAATTGATGGGAGAGAATTTGGTTGGGTCAGGGTCAGTAAAGACTTTGGATTCTCACTTTTCCAATCCTTCTAAATGATTGTGCTTTCATGGAATGTGAGGGGCTTGAATAGCGGCCCTAGACAAAAATTTGTTCGGGAATTGATTAGAAATCATTCACCCGATGTCCTGTTCTTGCAAGAAACTAAACTCTCGGTGGAGAGTATGATGGGTCTGGTGCCGAAGCTCTGGGGGTGAGGCGAGTGTCAGTGCATTGGGGCAGCTGGTTCCTCTGGAGGGGTGGCATGTCTTTGGAATCCTTCAAGGATTCGCCCTGTCTGGTGGGTGGCTTCCAGATCTTCGTTATCTGGGGTTGCCTCTAGTCTTGAGACCGGAGATTTTATCTTGTTTACTAATATCTATGCCCCCACCGATCTTCAGAGCAAGCAGAACTTATGGTATCATATTTCTTGTATGCGAAGGCTAGTCCCTTTTCATCCTTGGATTATGGCGGGAGATTTCAATGCTATCATTGAGTTGAATGAGAAGAAGGGGGGTGTCATGCGGTTGGATCCTTCTTATTTCCTCTTTCAGGATAGTATATCTTCGCTGCATCTTGTTGACATTAAGCCTGGTAATGGTTTGTTCACTTGGAACAATAGGAGAGTGGGGGAGTATTGGATTGCAGAAAGGTTGGATCAATTTCTGGTTTCCAGTTTTTGGGTTAGTGGGGGTGGTCCACAAGTTATGAGATTCTTGACTGGAGAGGATCAGATCACTGGCCTATCAAGCTGGTTTCTTCATCTGCACGGGTTGCTCGCTCTCCTTCCTTCAAATTCCAACTTATGTGGCTTCGGGATCCTGGTCTGCAGGCTCTTGTTGAGTTGTGGTGGAGGAGGGGGAGGTTGGCTTTTGGCACTGCCATGTACACTTTTGCCAAGCAACTACAATTTGTTAAGTTTCAGCTTAAACAGTGGAATAGGCAGGGTTTTGGGAACATTTTTCATGCTAAGAAAGCTGCCCAAACAATGTTAAATGGAATCACCAGTGAAATCAGAGAGCATGGTTTGTCTGAAGCCTTTCTTAGGGAGGAGGACAAAGATGTCAAGGATTTAGAGGAATGGGAGCTTAGGGAAGAAATTTACTAGACACAGAGAGCCCGTATAGATTGGCTTCAAGCGGGCGATAAGAACACTGCTTTCTTTTTCAACTCTGTGAAAGCAAGATGTCGTGGAAATTCCATTCCTCCTCTGGTCAATGATAGAGGTGAGGTGTTATTATCTTTGCAGGAGATATCTAGGGAGGCTTTACAATATTTTTGATCCCTCTTCAGTGAGGATTCTCAGGGGGAATTGGTGGAGGAGAACCAGGTTCTCGCTTGCATTTCTCCTCTTATTACTAGGGAGATGAATGAGCAGCTTATGGGCCCTATTTTGCTGGAAGAACTTGAGAGGATTGTTTTCCACATGAGAAAAGGAAAAACTCCTGGACTGGATGGGTTCCTGGTTGAATTCTTTCAAGAGTTCTGGGATATCATCAAACTGGACTTACTGGAAGTAGTCCAAGAGTCCTAGAGGAATAAATAGATGCTTCAGGCCTTGAATGCGACTTTCATTGCGCTAATCCCTAAGTGTGATGGGGCCGACAGGTTAAGCCATTTCCGCCCTATATCTCTTTGCAATGTGATTTATAAGATCATCTCTAAGCTGATTGCAGAGATGCTGAAGAAGTGTCTGGGGGATGTTATCTCTGAGGAACATAGCGAGTTTGTGGAAGGGCATCAAATTCTAGATGGTGTGGTCATTGCTATGGAGACCATTCATTCTATGGCAACCTCCAAGGAAAAAGCTATGTTTATCAAGTTGGATATGGCTAAGGCTTACGATAGAGTTCGTTGGTCCTTCCTCTAGAAGATCCTCAAGGCTTTTGGCTTTGCTGAGGAATGGATCCAATGGGTTATGAGTTGTGTTACGTCCACCTCTTTCTCAGTGCTAATCAATGGTAATCATACTGAGCTATTTGGTGCGTCTAGGGGCCTCCGCCAGGGGGACCCCCTCTCCCCTTATTCATTCTCCTAAACGAGGGCCTGGGGAGCTTGATCAAGCATAATGTGGGTCTGGGTAGTATTTAGGGGTGGAGCTGAGGTAATGACTTGCAACCGCAGTCTCATTTGCAGTTTGTTGATGACACGGCCTTGATGGGACTTGCTCGGATCAGAGAAGCTACTAATCTGCGTAAGGTTTTGGATGTTTATCTGGCGGCCTCGGGTCAATTGATCAATGAAGATAAATCTTCTATCCTTTTCTTCAACACTCCTGGAACTATTCAAAGGAGGATTTCTCTTATCTTGAGATTCCAAGTGGGCTCTTTGCCCTCGACTTATTTGGGTATTCCTATTTCTCCTGGTAACCCTCCTCGGGAGTCATGGCAGGGTATCTTGGATAAATTTCGCTTGAAGGTTGAACATTGGACTCACAGATGGTTATCATTCGCTGGGAGGGTTCAACTGATTCAATCGGTGGTTCAGGGTCTTCCAATTTATTGATGTATGCTTCAAGTGGCTCCTAAGTGGTTCTTGAAGGGTTTGGACTCTTTGGCAAGGCAATTCTTATGGGAAGGCAATCTATCCTCTTCCAAATGGAGTCTTGTCAATTGGGACTTGGTGTATAGCCCGAAGCAGTCGGGGGGGCTTGGTTTAAGGTAGGCTATTTTATTTGGGGAGGCTCTGGCGGCTAAATTGTACTGGAGGTGGTGTGTCGAGCAGGATCGTGGTTGGGCTAAGATTTTGGCCTACAAATATATGCAGAGGATCCCAATGTAAGAAGTTCCAAGCTATCCGCTTGAGGGAAAAGGCTCAACGATTTGGTATACTCTCAAGAAGGGGGCTCTCTCATTAAGGAAGGACTCTTTTGGATCTGCAGGAGGGGGGGAGAGGTCCTTTTCTAGAACGACTCTTGGGATGGGTACCCCCCCATCCTTGATCAGTTTCCTAATCTTGGGAACCTTAGCCAAAGATTTTTGGAGGCAGGGTGGTCAAGGGTGAGTGACTTCAAGGCTGTTTATAGGTGTGGGTGGCTGGAGTTGTAGCAGTGGAAGGCTCCTAGGGAGTGGCCAGTTGTCGGGATGGAGGAAGAGTGTGTTGAGTTGCATGGCATTCTTGTGAGTAGACATTGTAGTGCCCTCAAGGGCAGGGATGGACTTGCCTGGTCTCCGAATCCTAAGGGTGTCTTTACTGTAGCTAGTGGATACCGGAAACTTTTGAACCGAAGATTGGAGGGAAGAGAGGTGCACTGGTGGAAACAGGTTTGGAACAATTCTTCTTGGCCGAAGTGCAACTGCTTCACTTGGACTTTGGCCTTGAATAGATGCCTAACTTGGGATAATATTCACAAGCAAGGATTCTTGGGGCCTTCTATTTGTGCTTTGTGTGGTAATGGGGAGGAAGATTCCTCACATTTGTTCTTCAGATGCCCCTTCTCTATGCTTATTTGACATTACTGGTGGGGGGTGTTGAAGTGTCCTTGTGTTCACGCAAATTCTTTGGTAGAGTTTTGGAGCAGTTTGGGCAGACCTCCTATCTTGTCCTCCTTCCTCCAGACGGTCTAGTATATTGGGCCCATTTTCATACTCTGATAGATCTGGCTTGAGAGGAACAAAAGGATCTTTCGTGAGGCCAGACTGTTAGTGCAGCAAGTGTGGAATAGAACCATGGTTATGATTCGGGAGACGGTGGAAGCTAAATGTGAGGTGAATTTTCCTTTGGACAGAGATGAGACGGATATTGTGAGTAGGTTTGGCTGGCAGGAGTTGTCTCCTGCCTCCGCTTGTGTCAGAAGAGGTAGACGTGCTATGAAGAAGGTCCAAAGGGTGGGAAAGTGGAGACCCCCTCAGGATGAGATTATCAAGATTAACACCAATGGCTCCTCCAGGGGTAACCCAGGCCCTGTAGGGGTTGGTGGTGTTGGTAGGAATTGTATGGGGGAGGTGGTTTTCTTCTTTTCGGTGCATAAAGGGAGGCAATCTAATAATTATATGGAGGGACTTGTTATTCTCTATGCCCTGGAGCGGGCTTGGGAGTTGGGTCATAGGAAGGTTATTTGTGAATCCGGTTATTTGTGAATCGGATTCACAAATTATTGTTAATTTGTTGACTGGGTAGAAAGTGAGTGGGATTCATTGGCAGCTGGCAGGGATTGTTCATCAGATTCTTCAAATTAGTTCTTTAATGGAGCAGGTGTCTTTCATCCACATTCCTCGTGAATGGAATAGAGCAGCTGATTGTTTGGCTAAGTGGGCTTCAGAACATGACAGTGATTGGAAAATTGAAGGTTGGGAGCATCTCTCCCCAAATTACTGTCAAGTCTTGCAGAAGATTTTTGCTGAGGACATGGATAGTTATAATGTTGGCTAGTCTTGGACTGGGCCTGTGACTCTTTTTTGGGGCTTGGGGGCTCTGGTCCTCCTTGTAATTTTTGTGTCTGATTTTCAATAAAGTTTTAACCCCTTTTATTAAAAAAAAAAAGGAAACGAAAACATAAACAATTAACTTTATTAATGCTTTGCGCATCTTCTAACCTATCATAACGAATGTTATCAAGATTTTCTACATAGGCAATGCCCTTGGTTTGGTTGCGTCTCATACGTAATGCATTTTCTGCGTTTATAATCTTTCACTTCAATTCACCCTGTTGGTCCAGTTGAGCTATTCTACCTACCCTATGCACATACTGAACAATGCATATCACTTTAAGAAAGTACCAGCCTCTAGTGAACATTCAGCATTAACCATCATCAGTTGCAAAGCATGAAAAAATGGGGATTTCACTCAACGGTGAGGATAAGTAACCGACAGGTAGTTCAGAAACTGAGTTATAATGCCATCACAATAAGGAAGAATCATTTCGTCCAAAGCATGACAAATATCCCTTTCACACCAATTCTAATTACACAAACTTGATATTCTTTAAAATTTTGTAAAACCCATTTCAACATACTTAGAGAGCTTTCACATGTACTCATCAAATTCACCTCCAGTAGAAAAAGCAAAAGCCCGTATAGCCAACATGGCTTCCTTGTGGACTGTTACACTTCTGCAGGAAAATAGAGCCATCATTTGATAAACACATTGCTGAATATGGTGTTGAATGCAATATTCAGTAACATCCACTCACTTCTCCCAAATTGTGTATAATTACCTGCAATACCCCACACAATAATGCCTGCAGATCACTTTGTTTCTCCCTATCATTTGATGGCAACATCTAAAGTTCAATTGTTTCCAAGGTTGCCCATTATGATGGGAAGTAACCGCATTATAATGTGAGCAATATATCGGGTAGGCCACCTCAAATTTTCATTTGAAATCTTGTATGCATAACTCAGAAGCATCTTTTCTTGCTGCCTGCAGATCACTTTGTTTCTCCCTATCATTTGATGGCAACATCTAAAGTTCAATTGTTTCCAAGGTTGCCCATTATGATGGGAAGTAACCGCATTATAATGTGAGCAATATATCGGGTAGGCATAACTCAGAAGCATCTTTTCTTTCTGCCATTGCAAGAAGAGTGCCAATTATATATTGTCTATAACATTTGGTGACTTTTTTATACTTTCTTCTCATTGGTTTTTTTTTTTTCAATAAAAGTGGATTATTCTATTAAATTTTTTTATTAATATTTTTTATTTTTTACACAAGATTCAAAGAGCATACCGGAGGAAAGAACCCTGGGAAAAAAACCTTTGGTCACAGCTCATAAAATAAACCTATAGTATCTAAACTTTCTTCTCATTGTTCTTCAATTGACACTGTATATTTTTTTAAGAGGGATAAACGTTTTTGACCCAGAGCTATGAATCGGGGAGGTCACAAATGGAGGACTTCATCCCTTTTAAACATTCAACAATAGCACCTTAACGAGGTTTGAACCTTAATGACAAGAACAACAATACTGCAACTTAACCATCACAACATACCAATGCTACAATATATTCCTAATTCATCCAAATAAATTTGGTTTAGATCTTCAATACTGTTTAATAGAGCCTTAAAAGTCCCAACTTTTCAAATTCAGAATCATATTCATCTTTCATGATCCATGATATATCCTACCTCAGAAGTTATGTATACAGCTAATTCATTTGATCTAAAGCGAGAAAATAGCTTTATCTTTCTCAACTTTTACCCATAGACCCCTTTACAGCTTGATATGTTTGGGATTCAAGTCACCTAATTAAAGATGAAATCAGTCTGAAAGGAAGAATCATTGCTCTGATAAATCCAGATGAATCAACACATTCCAACTGAGGTTTTTGTTTCTTTTCACCATCCTCTCCCTCACTAATAGCCAGATCACTTTTATCAATTCCTTTTTTTTAAAGGATGGTTTCTCCTCCTTTATGAGAGGGCAATAATGCTTCTGCAGACTTTTCAATGGTATTTTGAAAAATGCCGATGGTATCAATGGAAATGCCGATGGTATCAATGCTTCCATTGACATCTAGATTGTCATTATCACAAAAATATAGACAAGGTGGGATTGCTGTGATCCACTATTTCTATGGGTTCATTGCTAGTCATATTTTTTGCCTTACTAATGAAGGAAGATGGTATTGACGTAGGATTTATTGGTTTAGTGTGAAATGTTGTGTTGGCCTTTATGGAGTGAGCCTTCTTTATGAATGAGGGAAGCACTTTCATTACTAGAGTCCTCAGATTACTATCATCTCTGTTTTTCTCAAAGATTTCAAAATTCCCCAAGGTAACCGCATCAAGAACAATGTAAGGTTTAACAAGAGAAGTATCCTGGGAAAGACAAACTTGATTGCTTTCACCAAATGCAAGCTGCATAATTGCAAAATCTAAACTAAGCATCATGGACATATCACTAGCAACCCACCATCAGTGACAGTTCCTTTTGTAATCAAATCACATTGGTGGTGGAGCCTCACAAAAATCTATAACCAAATGAACAACCATCTCATCTTTGAAGCTGACAAACAATATTGGAATGATTGGGCAAATGCTCAATAATCACTACTTACCTTTGGATGTCTTCAATATCAATCAAAGTCCAGCTCTATTCAAGGCTATGGCATTTGATGTGATGGCACTTATTTGAGGCATTATGTCAAACAGTTTGTGTGCCTTGTTTGTGGTTCCACGTTTTGCAAACATGTCAACTGGAGCATTCGATTAGCTCACATTTCTTTGAGGAATTCCATCAAACAGTTTCTGGCATTTATTTGAGGCATTATGTCAAACAGTTTGCGTGTCTTGTTTGTGGTTCCACGTTTTGCAAACATGTCAACTGGAGCATTCGATGGGACCACATTTCTTTGAGGAATTTCATCAAATAGTTCATATTCCCTATCGGTGCTTCCACCTAAGAACTCCCAATTATAATATCTCGTAAAAATTTACCTCCATTATGCTTTGATGGGTTTGTAAACTCTAATCCCCAGACCCCATGCTGCCACAGGTGTAAACAATTCTAGCATAACTCGTGGAAATGACTTTACAGCCACCGTTTGATTTTATTTGCAGGCTCCTAAATCCTTTTCAACGTATCCATTTTGTGAATCTGTAACAATCATGCCATTCCATGAGATCACATTTCTTCAAGGCGATATATATATATATATATATATTAACTTTGAGAAACTAAAATATAATTATTTTAAAAAGCATTAATTTGTAAATTTTAATGTAGTATAAAAACTAATTGCTAATTTGAAATATATTTCTCATGTGAGATGACACATTTTATCTGAGTCAACCTTTGATACCAATTTGTGGATGCTTAAATGCTAGAGTCCTAACTCTTATTATAAGCTTTCAAGTTACAATTGAAATTATTGAAATTATTGAAATTGATAACTTACACGAAATGAGAGCTCAATTATATTGAACTAATTAGATTGTAAGGGCATGATTCCTTTTTATGCATGACATTAAGGTGTGGCTTGCACTAGACCTTGCACACCAACAAATGTGACCATATGATAGAAAGCAATGAGGGTAATACAAGGCATCATATCTAAAATGCAAATTTGATATAGTTGCAAGGAGAAAAAAATTAAAATATTAATGGGACCATATCTAAATAATGATATACCTAAAGTAATTTGGATTCATTCTTTGAGATGTTATTATAATTTTAGTGCTTCACAAAATATCTCTCTATAGGTTGCAATTAGTTGAATTTCTTAGATTTCTTTTTATTTTTTAAAAAATTGAAAAAAATAATTAGGTTATAGTCTTTGGAATTTTAATATTCTAGCTAAAATAATTATGAAATCATTATATCAAGTTTTAGTTTAAAAAATAGATGTATCATTATATGGCTACACCATAGAGCAGGGGCATGGATTAAAATTCCTATTCTCCTAGTAAGCTTCCTAACAAAGGTGATTCACCACTAGAGGAAATGCATACCATATATCCATGGAAGAGGTGAGGAAAGAAACCAATAAGATGAAGGAGGATATGTAGCACCTGGAAGGAAAAAAGGATCTCATATAAGGAGATATCTAGAATCAATTAGGCTTACAATTGGATGTTTCAAGTAACCAAGGTGGACTATGTAGATTAGTCAATTAAGATTGGAATTCTAGCACTCACATGCGATCTAGGAACATGATATCAAAGAGGATATGCATAAGTTCAATGGAAAGGACCCACTAACTTAGATAAATCAAATGGAGAATTTTTGGATATACTTCAAATCATATGTTGGCAAAAAGCACTAATGGCCTCTTTATATAGATAGAATGAGAGAAATCAATTTGGTATTAATGGCTATGTGCACAATGGAAGAAGAAGGTTCTCATTTTCATATTGTTAATTTTTACAAAGGAGTTATAATCATAATATGACAATAGCTTGGCAAACTATTACTTTAGCTAGTTAGCTTATATTATGTCAAATAAGATCAATCAATAATTATATTTGACAATTCTATAACCTACCATTGAGAGTAGATATTGTAGACGTATAAAAATGACCATATTCCTAAATGAATATTTTATGTTCATTCTTCTATTTAATTAAATCCAATTTAATTAAATCACCCACATTCCTCTATTTAAATAAATAATCCCTTTCTCTCTACTTTTAATTAAATTTACATTTAATTAAATAGTTCACCCCAATTAAATAAATCTAATTTATTTAAAATCCCCAAGTTACAACCACAATTGAAATAAAACAATTTATTTTAATTAATTCTATTTTCCTCACCCACTTGCATTTTCCTACATCTCCCACTTGCATCCTAAACCCTATTCCTAAATTCTTTTAGAATCCATCTAATCCTAATCAATTAACCCTAACCCATCAATTATCTCCTTTCCCTAAATTTGAGGAGGTCACTTCTCAAATTTGGAGGAAAGTCTTCCAAAAGCAATAAAGCCTTTATGTCTTCAACAAGATAACTTGTTGAGTTCCCCCAAATTTGGAAGGACTCTTACAAATTTGTCTCCAAAGTCTTCCAAACCATTAATGGTTAACTCACCCTTTTGGCATGGTTAGAGACTTTTTGCCTAACATAACCTCCATCTAACCCAAGGGTCTCATCAAGCATTTATTGCTTTGACCATGGTTATTCCTTTAACCTTTGCACAAGAGTTTATCCTTTGGGTAAAAGCTTTATCCAATGGATAACCTTAACCTAACCTTGACCCTTACCCCCTAGGGTAACCATGAGGTCTTCTCAAGCATTTAATGCTTCTTACATCTCCTCTAAACCAACCTTATGTTGACAATTGTCACCATTTCATTGGTGAGAATTGTAAACATGGATTGACAACTTTCAATCTTGACCCTTGATTAACTCTTTCAATCCTGATCATCCATTGCCCTATTTTTGCTATAAATAGAGCTCTCCTTCCTCCATTTTGGGAATCCATGAATCTAAGAAATCTATTATCTAAAATCCATGCAAGCTTTAGTATCTCATTTATGCTCAATTTTAGCACATCTAGTCTCTCTTTGCAAAAGGAATTAATCTAATAAACATTTTAGACTACATCCTTTTATCATTAGCTTAAATCATATAACTAGTATATCATGTTAGGATAGTATTACTACTAATATTGTCATCTTATAATCTAGTTTATTGCATTTGCAAGATCATGCATAGATAGGATGCATTCTCATGGTAAAATCAATCAAAAGCATCCCTCGTTCTTGCATTTGTCATCCCTAAACCACTTTGCTCAGTGATCTGAGAGCAAAGGCATTGGTTTGAGGGACCTTGTGAGATAGAGAACCATGGAACCAACCTTGGGAAGTTGAGTCATCCTTCATGACTCCATAGCTTGCACCAAGAAGTCTTGTGGGTGTGTGGACAAGCCTCTTGGAGCTCCATTTTTCACATTTTGAGTTTCATAGCCCCGCTTTTCCCGCATACAGATATAATTTCAAAAGAAAACTCAAATGACTTATTTTTGTTAGGTAACAATATAATCATAGCCAAAATGAGGCATACATATTTAGCACTAATTCTATATCCAATTCTTTTTGTCCTTGCATGTAACATAGAAGCGATAATTTTACTTCCTAGAAGGTAGGGTTTTGATGGAATAAGAGAAGATTTTTTTTACACAACCATTGATTTGATAATAATTTAGAAGTATTTGGATGGTGTTGGCACAAGAAAAAACAAAAAAATATCAAAAAATGATTTTTGGTATTTCTACATTTTAGTAGATCTCATTTTCACATACATTTGATGCAAAATTTGGGGTTGAAAATTTCTTTGGTCTCTTAAATAGAATAGATAAAGATATTGGCTTGAAGTGACTTAAATTGGATCTCTTGATCTCTTTCCAACGGTGCAAACAAGTTCAAATTTCAATAATCTACTTGGAAGTTATGACCCCACCAAGTTGGGGTAGTATATTTTGAAATTTTTGAATTGGATATTGTTATATTCACATAAATCTATTTATTTTGAATTCTAAAGGTTGAGGTGACTCTTGGAATTCTTTGCAAACATATAAACTTTAGATTTAAAGATAATGAAGCAATTTTTTGGAGCTACATAAATCTCATTTTGAGCTTCTTGTTTTGTTCAAAATTATAATATTGTAGATTATATGCCAATTATTTTTCTTTAAATTCATAATTCAGATCAACCATTCCCTTAATCTAATAGATTGTGTAATGTCTTCTTCTCCTTAGCACGTGGACATTCACAAGGTTGGCCTATAATTGACCCTCGTAGGCCAAGGATTTGATTAGGGGGTTGACTTGGCGGAGATTGGTGGCTTCACATCTCATTTTTATTTGGTCTTTTGGTGATATGAGGGGATAACACGTATCATGAGACGTGTGCACTTTAATAATGATGAAATAATAGTTTAAAAGTACATTTAAATAACATGTGTAATAAAATAATATAAAGTGTACCTACCCCAATCTTCTAGAAGGTCTCTTAGGATGAGTTATGAAAAGAATAAATAGAAGAGGGGAATACATGTTTTGGCATCAATTTTTTGTTATCTTCTTACACATTGAGATTGTGCAGCCAAGGGTTGTCCACAGATTTGGTCCTAGGGAACAATACCTCCCTTTGATCCACATAATTGAGGAGGTGAAAGATCATTTGAAGGTTTTCCTTGAGAGTGAGGAACATTCAGTTATTCACATTGAGCTAATTAGAGATTTTCTTATCAGTCCATGGTGGACGATTTTGGTTGAGTCTTCAGATTTTGGGTTAGGTGATTTTCAACTCTTCATTGGCTTATATGTGCAACGATTATTATTGAAGACTAACCGGTCCTCTTGGAGGAGTATTCTATGTTGGTTGATTATATTCGAAGTCTAAAGTAAAGTTCGAACTGCCTAGCCTAAACCCCAATTTCGTTCATCTCTCCTCATTAAAACTTTGTACATCAAATTGGAGGACAATGATTTCATCTAGAGGGTAAGGCGATTTCCTTTGTGATAATTTGGGAGAGTTTGGTGATAGAATTGTCCATATATCAGTGTGTAATCAAAATCAAACCTGTGCATTGAGAACCCCTCGATTTGGATCATACCTTCATGATTTGGCATTGAGACACATCAATTAGTGAAGTGCTTCCCTCTAGGGTTGAGGGAGATCAGCTAGGAGGTAGTTTGGAGCTTTTTTCTGCAGTCCACATTGACATCTCATACCTCCCATTGGCAACAGTAGGGATGACATAGGAAGAGCTTCGATCTTGCACATTGGAGCCTCTTTGGTAGATGATAATAGCTTGTTTCTTCTCAATGATTCATACTAGGTTCTTTGCATATTGAATTCATTGTAAAATCAGTTTGTGGTGCATAAGTTAATAGTGCCATTGTCCTTAGAAGTCTAAAAATCGGTAATTGTATCAATTCATTTGTTTGAGCTTTGTAATGATATATTGAGATATCATATGAATAGAGGTTTAAGGAGTTTGAGGCTGCACCTTATATGATTGAATTCTGAGAATGTATGACAACTATTTGACAAAATGACAACTAGTAGATGTCCATGTTTGAGAGCTTCATTTATCTTCCAATACATCTATATTGATGTCAAGCATTTCAATATTATCATACTTTCATTTCAAAGTTATTTGTGAATGATCTTTTTTGTGGAAATAGTGTTTGATGTCCCTTATACCAAACTGAAAATAAGACCAACAGACTAAGACCCTATTAGCCAAGTGTTTGACGAAAGAACTAAGCCAAGAACATCAGAATTTTATATCAGAATTACCAAGGGACATTATAGTGGTATCAAAGCTTTCATCCTGCCATCCTATGATCAAATTTTGTTGAATGAGTGCAAGAGAAGTGAGGTGCTATAACAGGGAACTACGAAGACAACAATACCAAAATCCTCAAGTACCTGAAGTGGATATACTATTAGCAGCATTGAGGGAAAGAGATGTTGGTAAAACTATTCAAAACATGGTGAAAGAAGATAAAGATACACGAATTGAGAGAAAGTTTGATAGCATGTTAGACATGATGTCTCGATTGTTGGGAAAGATGGAACAATAGTCCAACAACAATAATTTCCATCAACAAAATGAAGCTGAGCATAGTGGGAACAATGAAAATATCAGGAATACTGAAGGAGACAGGTCTGTCCATATAAATACTACTAGAGGATCAGCCTCTAGACCACTTTTCCCTACTTTCATACCAAGGGAAGAACCACCTCCAGTTGTTGTAGCTACTACCTTCAGAGATGAAGCAAGGAAAGCTTACCAGGAGTACAATGCATTGCCTGCTGATTTGAAGGACCAATGGACCTTTGATCAATACATGAATCAAAGGAATAGGCAAGGAGGAGCAAGAAATGAACATTATACTCTACCAAGAAATGATTATCAATAGATACTTGATAAGATTACTATGCCTTATTTTGATGGAAACAACAAATGTACAGCTAGGTCTTGGGTGTAGAAGCTTGATAATTAGTTATCATTAAGACCTATGCCTAAGGAAGATGCAATAAGGTTTTCCACCTTACATTTGGAAGGAGCTTCCCATGAGTGGTGGTACCATGGGTTGATCACTCTTGGTCACAACTTGATCACCACTTATGATGAGTTCATTGAGAAGTTGATTGAAAGATTTGATGTGAAAGATCTGGAGGTAAGCTTTTGTGAGGTAGCACAACTTAAGCAACATGGCTCCCTTGAATCATATGTTGCTGATTTCCAATAATTATAAGTTATGGTTCCTAATATCAGTGAAAGGAGGTTGGTAGTTCTATTTATTGAAAGGCTAATGGAACCACTTAAGGGTTGGTTGAAGGCCTTTGATCCCTCCTCTCTACAAGAAGCTATGAAGAAGGCACGTGGGATGGAATTTGCAGACCAGCAAGTTTGCATCAAAGGGATCCTCTTCCTACCATGATAACAAGAAGTTTCAAAAGAAGGATGATAAGGCAAAGGGTAAGTCCACTTTTCCACTTGATTGGGAGACACTTAATGACTTGAGAAAGAAGAAATTATGTTTCTATTATAAGGGGCCTTATGATGCTAATCATGACTATCCTTTAAGGCCTAAAGGGAAAGAAAACAGGGCTATGTGGGCTCTCTATGAAGGATCATATTCTGACCAACAATCAGATGATGAAGATTCAGAATCAAAAAATTCAGAACAAGAAGGGGAAGTTGAGCTTGAGGTGAAACTTAAAGAGGCTCGCCTCACTAGCATTCAGCATGAGGGTTCTTTCAAGATGAGAGGTGTACTTGTTGGGCCTAAAATCATCACTCTACTAGATATAGGTGCAACTCATAATTTTATTGATGCAAGGCTTGTGGAAAGACGTGGCATACACACTGAGGATTTTGAGGAAATAAGAGTAAAGGTTGTTGATGGTTGTTGTTGAATTCAAGGCATATTTTTATATGGTGAACATGGGAGACACTTATATGGTTTTGGGAATGACATGGCTACATGACATAGGAATATTCACCCTCAACTTGCGTGAGATGGAGAATTGATTTGAAAGAGATGGAAAGACATATGTGTTTAAGGCACTCTTGGACACTAGTTGCATGACTATTGCACTTAGGAGGATGGAGCGTATCTTGCATCATGACATGGTTGAGTGGGAAATAGGATGTGTTTTGAAATCAACACAAGAGGAGTAGCAAAAACCTATCTATCCACCTAACATCTAGGAGCTGAGGATCAAGCATGATAAGGTCTTCAGCGATATTCCACCTGGTAAACCTCCAAATAGGGGAATATAACACATTATTGAATTAGAGGAGGGTGCTAAGCCTATGATGGTCACTCCCTACAGACATCCCAAGCGACTCAAGGATGAGATAGAAAAAACCATCAAGGAGCTATTAGCTATGGGGAATATCTGACCTAGTAAGTCACCTTTTGCTTCATTTATAGTTTTGGCCAAGAAGAAGGATGGTACGTTGCGGATGTGCATTGACTACAGGTTGTTAAACAAATAGACCATCAAGAACAGGTATCCAATCCCTAGAATTGATGAGTTGATTGATAAGCTACATGGTGCACAGTATTTTTTGAAGATTGACTTAAGGTTGAGCTATCACCAGATCCGAGTTAGGGAGCAGGACATTGAGAAGACAACATTTCATTGTCATTGTGGACATTTTGAGTTTATGGTTATGCCATTTGGGCTAACCAATGCACTTGCTATATTTCAATCTACGATGAATAGGGTGTTTCATTCATAGTTGTAGAAATTCGTGCTAGTCTTCTTTGATGATATTCTGGTGTAAAACAGGACATGGGAGGAACACATTGCACATCTTGATACACTTTTGGGTATTCTTGGCAAAGAGTCTCTATATGCCAAGGAATCCAAGTGTGACTTGGATATGACAAAGTTACTTTATTTGGGTCACATCATCAATGCAAAAGGAGTGTGTATGGACCCTGACAAGGTCAAGGCAATTATAGAATGGCCTACACCTGTGAATCTTACACAACTTAGAGGGTTTTGGGGCCTGTGGTTTTTATCACAGGTTTGTTAATGGATATTCATGACATGCATCTCCACTCACTGACTTGACTAAGAAGGGAGCTTTTGTTTGTTAGGAACTAGGAAGGACAACTGAGAGGGGGGGGGGTGAATCAGTTGTTAATAAATTATAACCCAAAACCAATTATTTCAACTTAAAACCCAGTGCCAGTAAAACATATTAATAGTTATAGCAATACCGGTACAACTTAATGCATGAAACAGAAAGAAAAACACATCCACAACACATGACATAGAGATTTTGATGTGGAAACCCTGTAAGGGGAAAAACCACGATGGGAAACCTTACCCAAAATCAAATGATACTAGTGCAGATAGTAAGTGAATACAATAATGGGGTCTGCATATGCAGAAAGGCCAACCGCCTAGAGCTCACTGCTCAATCACAAAATAGGAGTCATCCATAGTACCAACAATCTCCCCCTTTCGCATTGATGCTATGTAGAAAGGCCAACCACCTTGAGCTCAATGAAAAAACCAATGCAACACATAACGAAGTCATCCATAATACCAACAATCTCCCCCTTTTGCATTGATGGCAACACTAGATGGAAAAACATCTAAGTGCCAAAAATAGAATGTCAAATACCAACAATCTCCCAAAACAGATCAATACAAAGTTTTGTACCAAAAATAGAAACAATATAACCAAAAACAAAATACATCTCTCCAAGTACAATGTTTTTCCATAGATATCTCTCCCCCTTTGGCATCAAATGCCAAAGTAGTAAAGATTCAAAATTAGAACATAACATATAGCTAACTACTCCCCCTGAGCAGTAGTTGTCCTTCATCAAAACCGGAAAAACATTTTTTTGATAGTCCCTGTCGGTTTGATGCCAATCTTCATCATTCAAGTCTCAGTCGGTGGGGTGATTACCCCAAGCTTCTCTCTGAGATATTCAAATGTTTCCTTAGGCAAAGAATTTGTAAAAATATCTGCAATTTTCTCTTTAGTATTCACATAAACCAATCTCACTTCATTTGCTTCAACATTTTCTTTCAAAAAATTATACTTAATAGAAACATGCTTTGTTTTAGAGTGAAATACCAGATTCTTTGATATATCTATTGCTACTGAATTATCACAGTAAATAATTACTGGTTCTTTGCATTTTACCTTGATATCCTTCAACATTTGCTTGATCCATAATACCTGAGTGCAATTAGTTGTTGCTGCAACATATTCTGCTTCTGCTGTAGATAATGATGTACAAGTCTACTTCTTATTGATCCATGAAATTAATCTTCTGCCAAGAAAGAGTACCAAAGAATACACCGCCAATGGTACTCTTTCTGTCATCCACATCTCCTACCCAATTTGCATTTGTATATGCACATAACTCAAAATTGTCATCCTTAGGATACCATAAATCAAGACCTGTTGTGCCTTGCAGGTACCAAAAAATCCTTTTTACTGCAGTTTCATGATTTTCTTTAGGATTGCTTTGAAATATTGAAATAATACACACTGCATTCATTATATCAGGTCTGGTTTGTGTCAAATGTAGTAACCCTCCAAACATAGATTTATACCTTGTCGGATTTATAGGAGCTGAATCATCCTTTAATGTCAATTTATCAGTTGTAGTCATAGGAGTGCTTACTGGTTTGGAGTTTTCCATTCCAAATTTCTTCAAGAGTTCCTTCAATTATTTTGTTTGACATATGAATATACCTTTATCTGTTTGAGAAATCTGCAAACCTATAATTTTTTTTATCTCTCCAATCATGGACATTTCAAATTCTTCCTGCATCTTGTTAGCAAAGTCTTTACATAACCCTTCTTCTCCTCCAAAAATGATATCATCCACAAATACTTCAATAACAAAAATGTCATCATTGGTGATTTTGTAATACAAATTACTATCAGCATTACCTTTTGTGTATCCAAGCTTTAGAAGATATTTATCCAGTCTAGCATACCAAGCTCTGGGAGCTTGCTTCAATCCATATAAAGCTTTCCTTAACCTGCAAACCATATCCTTATCATCTGTTAATAAAAATTCATCAAGATGTTCAATGTAAACTTCTTCTTCAAGATCTCCATTAAAAAATGCACATTTTACATCCATCTGATAAACTTTATAGTTTTTGTGAGCTGCAAATGGAAGAAACATTCTTGCTGCTTCAATTCTGGCTATCGGTGAAAAGGTTTCATTATAATCAATTCCTTCTTTCTGACAATAACCTTTATATACTAATCTAGCTTTGTTTCTAATTACTTCACCATCTTCATTAAGTTTATTTCTAAATACCCATTTAGTTCCAATTACATTTTTGTCTTTGGGTCAGGGAACTAATGTCCAAGTATTATTCTTTTCAATTTGTTCTAATTCTTCTTCCATTGCTTTTATCCAATGTTTATCTTGACATGCTTCAACAACTGATTCCGGTTCAACTTGAGAAATTAAACATACCTCTTCATTTGCCAATCTTCCTCTTGTCATAACACCTTGATTTTTATTTCCAATTATCTGATTTTCTGAATGATTCAATCTTACATACCTAGGTTTATTCTGATTTCCACTTACAAGTTGTTGTTCTTCAGTCATAGTTGAGTTTTCTGATTATGTCGGTGTGACTGGTTCTTCATTTTGTTTTGGTATAATTTGTGTCGATTCATTTATAATCATTTCTATTGCCGGTTCAGAACCTATAGATCTCGATTCTCTTCTAAAATGTTCATCTATCTTCACATTAGTACTTTCAATGATTTTCTGCAGTCTTTTATTATAACATCTATATGCCTTGCTTCTAGTTGAATAACCAAGAAATATTCCTTCATCACTTCTAGGATCAAATTTTCCAATAGACTCATCTCTCCTAGTATATCATTTGCTTCCAAATATTCTGAAATATTTAAGAGTAGGAATATGACCGAACCATAGTTCATAAGGGGTCTTATCGGTTTCACCATTGATGTGAACTTTGTTGAAAGTATAGACCGTTGTATTCACTGCTTCTCTCTAGTACATATGAGGTAGATTTTCTTCCATCATCATGGTTCTTGTTGCATCTAGTATAGTTATGTTCTTCCTTTCCAAAACTCCATTCTGCTGGGGTGTCCGGGGTGTTGATAGTTGTTTTTTGATTCCATTCTCTTCACAGTATGCATTGAATTCCCTAGATGTAAATTTTCCTCCAGATAAGATATCAAACATTTGATTTTCTTTTCGGTTTCATTCTCTACCATTGCCTTGTATATCTTGAATCTGCCAAAAGCTTCTAATTTCTCCTTGAGAAAAGTAACCCAACACATTCTAGAATAATCACCAATTATTAGCATAAAGTATTTATCACCCTGAAGACTCCTTGTTCTTGCTGGACCACATAAATCAGTATGAATTAAATCAAGAATATTATTGGATTTCTCATAAATTCTCTTTAATGTTGTTCTAACTTGCTTTCCCATTTGACATTCCTTACATACCGGATTATGATGTTTCACAATCTTAGGTAAATCCCTTACTACCTTGGTTGAACTGATCTTTACAATGCAATCAAAATTCACATGTCAAAGTCTTTTATGCCATTACCAACTTTCATCAATCTGAGCAATCAAACATGTCTTATCACTGGTATTCAAATGAAAGATATTACCTTTAGTCTGATTACCGGTTGCAATCTCCAATCTAGTTCTATTCATGATTTTGCATTTTCCATTCTTGAATTGTAGTTGAAATCCTTTTTCCACTAACTGACCAACACTCAAAAGATTATTCTTTAAACCTTCAACATAATAAACATTGGCAGTATTGTACTTACCATCCAAAGATATAGTGCATCTTGCTTTGATTAAACAAGCTTTGTCATCTCCAAATATTACTAGACCTCCATGATATTCCCGAAGTGATAAGAATTTGCTTTTATCACCAGTCATATGATGCAAGCAACCACTATCAATGATCCATTCATCTTTTTCTTCAATTTTTTCTGCTAATGCCCGCTCTACCAGTTTGACAATAGATGTCGGTTGATCTTCTTTTATTGCAACAAATGCTCATCCACTATCTGTTGGATCTTCATCAGAGTCATCTGTAACACCTTCATCTGCATAGTAACATGGCTTATCTTTGATATTCAGGTTTAGGTTTATATGTTCTTTTTGCCTCCTCTCTTAGTCTTGAATGTCTATTAGGACACCTATATTCCATATGACCAACTTTATTGCAATTAAAGCATTTGAAAGGTGCTTTACCTTCATACTTACTTCTTGCTGGACCTTTAGGCATCTTCCTTGCAAATAGTGCTTCAAGTTCTTCAATTTCTCTTCTGATATCTTCAAGTTCTTTTGCATAAAGTGTTTTCCAATCAGATTTGTCAGATGATAATGATGATGATGTTGATGATGATGATGCTTTGAAGGATATATCAGACTTGACTGTAGCAACAAGACCAAATTCTTCAAGCTCAAATGCTGAAAGTTTTCCAACCAAAGTATCTCTAGATACTAATGTATTAGGAATTGTTCTCAACTCATTAATAGTTGTCACTTTCATTTTGTAGGCCGGTGGCAAAGCTCTTAAAAATTTAGAAACAATTTCATCTTCACTTAAAGATCCTCCACAACATTGTATTCCTAAAACAATTTCATTCTCTTTCCATAAATGCAGAAATTCTTTCATCCTCTTCCATTTTTAAATTTTCATACCTAACCCGGTAACATCCTAGTTTTGCAATTTTGACAGTGGAATCTCCTTCATTCAATGTTTCCTATTTATCCCAAATAGCTTTTGCAATAGATCTATCTGATAATCCCATGATTTGTTGATCTGATAATGCACTTAGAAGTGCTTCTCTTGCTTTGCAATCATTCTCCAAGTCTGAAGTATTTGAAGTAGGGTTATTTGAAGTAGTAGGGTTATTTGAAGTAGGAGAAACATACCATTCTTTGTAACATCCCATATATCTCTTCCAATGCAGCTCAAGATGTGTTTCCATTCTGATCTTCCATATACCATAGTTAGTTCCATCAAGTTTGGGACTGTCCTTCCTGAAGATATTTGTTGACATAGGATCTCTTCAAGTTGTTAGGCTTCCACAAAAAGAGGACTAGGCTCTGATACCAATCGTTAGGAACTGGGAAGGACAACTGAGAGGTGGGGTGAATCAGTTGTCAATAAATTATAACCCAAAACCAATTATTTCAACTTAAAACCTAGTGCTAGTAAAACAGATTAATAGTTATAGAAATACTGGTACAACTTAATGCATGAAACAGAAAGCAAAACACATCCACAACACATGACACAAAGATTTTGATGTGGAAACCTTGTAAGGAAAAAAACCATGGTGGGAAACCTTACCCACAATTAGATGATACTAGTAAATAGTAAGTAAATACAATAATGGGATCTGCACATGCAGAAAGGCCAACCGTCTAGAGCTCACTACTAAATCACAAAATAGGAGTCACACAGACTACAATTGGATGGTTAAATCCAATAACAATGTACTACTTCAGTATAGCATCTACAATGTTGGATTCGGTACCGGTTTAAGCTCTGACCATGAGTGCCAAACACCTTCATAACCTTTCCTTCAACCTTCAAATAATATCTACGTGATTCACACAAGGACCTTCTTATTTTTGCTCTACACAATGGTCTTCAATATTCGCACACACTCACACATACACTCATACATCTTCCAGCTAAGATCTTACAATTATTTATACAAAACCTAAGACCTCATGATTAGTTCGGCTCCCTAAAGATATTACATTTACAGAATAATTCTTGATGTAATACAATATGTCGGCCTTAACACATTTACACATTATCCAATCAATAAATCATTTCCAAAATGTGTCGTGCTGATCTGGAACATGATATCATATGTCGGTTCATAACCTAGACCTATCTGTTGGTAAAGGCAAATATGTGAACCCGATCAGACCAATAAGAAAAACACCAAATGTAAACATCCAATCCATGTCTTTGACATAACCAAATGATCTCTAGATGATAACAAGTCATCATCAACTTCCCGGGCTACCGGTGAAACATATAAGTTGTTGATGAAACATATACCAGAGACTATGCATAAGCCAAAATCCATGTCAAGACCATAATGTGTCAGTTCATCAACACACCAATATAACCAGAGTGCCAAATCAATAATGTAGACCTCTAGAAAGATAAGTGTTGACATCAATGACAAAACCAATGCAGCACATGACAAAGTCATCAATAATACCAACATTATTTGGACCCCCAAAGCACAGGAATGCTTTGAGATGTTTAAACTTATCATGACCACTTGCCCAGTACTTGATTTGCCATATTTTAGCAAACCCTTTGAGTTGTAGTGTGATGCTTTAGGTGAGGGGATTGGGTTGTCCTTATGTAGGACAAACATTTGATTGCATTTGAGAGCAGAAAGTTGAGAGGTCTTGAGAGGAGCTACACACATATGATAAGGAAATTTTGGCCATCATGCATTCTTTGGCCAAGTTCAAGTAGTATTTGGTAGGTAGAATATTCTTTGTGAAAATAGACCATAACAACTTGAGACATTTCCTTGGGTGGCGGGATCTTAATGATAGACAATAGAAATGGGTGAGCAAGCTGAAATCATATGACTTTGGCATCTCCTTTGTCAAAGGTATGCAGAATGTAGTTGTTGATGCACTATCTCATCATCCACATTTGTGTTCCATGGCATAGATTTCAAAGGATTGGAGGCACCTGATTGTGGTAGAATATGCCAATGACTCTTGGGCTTCAGGTTTCATTGAGGGGTCGGTTAATGATGATAGGTACTCCATTGTGAATGATCTAATCATTTACAAGGGGAGGATTTTTGACCCCAGGATTGGATGTGAAGAACATGGTGATGGGAACCTTTCATGATACACCTATGGTTGGTCATCTCAGCTACTACATGTTAGACAACTTAGATAATTGGAGGACAACTGAGAGGGGGAGGTGAATCAGTTGTCAACAGATTATAAAACTTTAAGCATTAAAACCTTATTACCAGAATACATAAACCAAATACTAGAACAATAGATATAATAGTTAAGCATAAATATAAACTACAGACCATTTTCCAACCATCCACAAAAGATAACACCAATATTTGTACATGGAAAACCTGGTAAAGGGAAAAACCACGGTGGGAAGCCTACCCACAATCAGATAATACTTTTGTAGTAAGTATGTGATTACAATAAGAGGGGCCTGCACATGCAAGAAGGCCAACATCTTAGAGCACACTGCTCATCACAAAAGGAGCCTCATTGACTACAAAAAAGATCTAGACTACAATCTAGAAGAAGAATGAACTGCAAGAATAGCATCGTTTATGCCTGAGTATAGTTCTAGTTAAGCTCAGTACCAGAGGTCTTAAACCTCTTTCACCAACCCAATTCGATCACCTATGATCGACCAAAAACCTATGCATATGATTATAACTTTATTTGCATATAGATAATCTATAACCAAATTAACCCCATGAATCCCCATGATCTACAAAGAGATCTTACATCATATTTATACGAACCCGGGACCTAAACAATTAGGTCGGAAACCTAAAATATAATACAATAAATTCATAACTTAAACCCACAATCTAATGATCAACCAAGTTGGCCTGATACCAAAACAACATAATCCAATCAATAAACCCAACCGGTAACGCATCAGGATCATCCACCATCACATTACATAAACCAATCCATAACCTAGCCGAATAAGATAGCATTAGGTTTAGAGCCAAATCCAACACCACCGATCAACTGGAATACAAACAAGATAACCAACAACATCCCAAAAGCCATCTAGAAGCCACGCCACCACCACTTATCATGTGCATCAAAAGGTCTTCAACAAAGCTCTATCAATAGAACCCTTACCGATGACCAAAAGGCTTACAAGAATAGATGATAGCTCCTGAGTCATCAAATCCCAAACCAACTGATCACGATACCCATCTGAATAGCATGAATGACAGATCTAAACCAAATCCACAAGCCAAAGTGTACCGGAGCATACCGGATCAATATCATAGACCAACCACTCTATCGGAAGCTGGTAAACAACCAAAATAGTCGGTGTTGCCATCAATGACAAAACATCAATGCAAAACATAATCAATTCCTCTAATTGCCAACAATCTCCCCCTTTGGCATTGATGACAACACTAGATGTAAAAAAAACATCCAAGTGCCAATAATATGCCAAACAAGTCTCCCCCAAAGGAAGACAGTCAACAATCTCCCAAAAGATGATATGACAATAAAGTAACAAACTCCCCGTATGAATGATATCTCTATTAAGTTTTGATCTCTCCCCTTGACTGATATTCCGTTAAGCTCATTTTTTCACATATATCTCTCCCCCTTTGACATCAATGCCAGAAATCTGACATGAACATCAAAGAAAAATCATAAATCCATTGAACCACACAGTTGAATACTCCCCCTGAGTAGTAGCACCAACACATCAATCCATAATGAATAGTAGCTCTATAAGTGCATGTCGAATTGATTCCAGTCATCATCATTCAGGTCTCTATCGGAGGGGAAGAAACCCTCAATCTATCTCTGAAGTACTCAAATGATTCCTTAGGCAAAGGTTTAATGAAGATATCTGTAGTCTTCTCTTTAGTGTTCAAATAAACTAGTCTATCTTCATTTGCTTCCACCTTCTCCTTCAAAAAGTTATACTTGATAGATATGTCCTTTGTCTTAGAATGAAATACTAGATTCTTTGATATATCAATAGCAGCAGAGTTATCATAGTGAATAACTACCGGTTCATTACAATCCACCCTTATATCCTTCAACATTTGCTTCATCCATAGAACTTGTGTATAATTAGTAGCAGAAGCAACATACTTAGCTTCAACAGTAGATAAAGATGTATATGACTGCTTCTTGCTGATCCAAGAAACAAGTTTATTTCAAAGAAAGAAAGCTCCATCAGATGTGCTCTTTCGGTCATCAACATCTCCAACCCAATCAACATCGGTGTCTCCTTTGATATGAACTCTATTGAATATGTATACCATCGTGCTCATAGCTTCTCTCCAGTAGATATGAGGCAGATTAGATTCCATCATCATAGTTCTAGCCGCATCCAAGATAGTTTTGTTCTTCCTTTCCACAACTCCATTATGTTGAGGTGTCTGAAGTGTAGATAACTGTCTCCTTATCCCATTCTTTTTAAAATAACTGTTAAATTCACCAGATGTGAATTCTCCACCCTGATTAGACCTCAAGCATTTAATCTTCAATCATGTGTTTGTCTCAACTTTAGCTTTAAAGATTTTAAACTTTTCAAATGCTTCAGATTTATCCCTTATAAAAGTAACCCACATTATTCTATAATAGTCATCAATGATTAGCATAAAATATCTATCACCCTGAAAATTTTTGATTCTTGCAGGACCACACAAATCAATATGAATAAGATCAAGAACATAATTATATTTGTCTTGTATACTCTTAAAATAATTTCTAACTTTCTTTCCCATTTGATATTCCTTACATACTGGATTATAGGGCTTCACAATATTAGGTATATCTCTATCTACCTTAGTAGAACTGATCTTTACTATGCAATCAAAATTCACATGACATAAACTCTTATGCCATAACCAACTCTCATCAATTTATGCAATCAAACATATCTTCTCACCGGAGTTCAAATGAAAGATGTTACCTTTAGTTTGAGATCTAGTTGCAATCTCCAATCCATATCTGTTGATAATCTTGCATTTTCCATCCTTGAATTGTAACTGAAATCCCTTATCCAACAACTTTCCTACACTTAAAATATTATGCCTTAAACCTTCAGCATAATAAACATTATCAGTATCATGCTTACAATCCAATGATATAGTTTGTCTTCCCTTGATCATGCATTCTTTGTCATCTCCAAATCTAACCAGACTGCCATCAAATTCTTGTAGAGATAGAAACTTCCTTTTATCTCCAGTCATATGATGTGAGCATCCACTGTTTATCACCCATTCATCCTTATCTTCAATTTTAGTAGCAAGGGCTTTTTCTTGAGGTACGGATCATCTTCCTTGATAGCCAAAAATACCCATTCCTTTCCATTACCAGATCCACTAGCTGAATCTTGTGTCGGTTCATCATCAGAATCAATCACACCTTCCTCATCAGCATAGTAGCAAGATTTTTCTTTATTTCTCTTGTACTTATTTTTGTTCTGATAATCATGGTTAGGCCTAAAAGATCTTCTAACTCTTTCCTCAAATGTTGAATTCATTTTAGGACATCTAGATGCAAAATGACCTATCTTATTACATGCAAAACATTTAAAGGGTGATTTTCCTTCATACTTACTTCTTGCAGGACCTTTAGGTACTTTTCTAGCAAATATGTCTTCAAGTTGCTCAAACTCTTCATCTTTTTTCTTTATTTCCTCCAATTCCTTAGCAGATAAGGCTTTCCAATCACTCTTGCCGGTAGATGATGTAGATGCATGAAAAGTAGGTTCAGATTTTGCAACTCCAAAAGGACAAAATTCCTCAAGCTCAAAAGCAAATAACTTACAAACCAAGGTATCCCTATTAACAAAGGTTTTTGCCATAATTCTCAACTCATTAATTGCAGTAGCCTTCATCTTATAAGCTAGTGGTGAAGCTCTCAATACTTTAGAAACTATTTCATCTTCGCTCAAAGGTCCACCACAACACTGAATTCCCATGACAATCTCAATAACTCTCTCCATAAAAGCAGTAGTCCTTTCATCTTCTTCCATCTTTAGGTTCTCATATCTCACTGTAGCGTCCTAAAATTGTGACACTTGCAATTTCGACTGCATTTCGGTCTTCACGATGGCGATGCAACACGCAACCTGAATGGAGACCCTGAAACTTGCTCACGACACTAAAAACTGCATTTTTCAAGCACCCTGGCCTAAATCTCCTTGCACCCTGTTGTCCCGAGAGGTGGGACCAGAGCGCCCAGCGCCCTGGTCCCTCAGGACTAGGGCGCCCAGCGCCCTGGTCCCTGGGTCCTATTTTGGGCCCGGTCTCCTAAGGGGCTCGGGTCTTTCTGTTTGCAATTTGGAAATTAACTTTCCCTGGTCGGCCTAAGGTCAGGAAAATCAGTCTATCAGCCCTAAATGACAAGTATATAAACTACATTTTTCTCTCTCATTTGATATGAAGAGGAGATGTGTACAAGGCGTGGAAATTATACTCAAGCATTCAAGCATTCAAGCATTCCTTCAAGCAATTGATCATCTCAAGTCTCCCTTCAAGGCTAAGTGTTGCATTCAAGACAAGGATTCAACCATTGAAGAGGAGATCACATACTACATACTACATGCTACAACATACAACATACAACATACAACATCTAAACCTTCGCACATAAGGATACAAACATCCTTAGAACAAGGTATTAGTACTTGTTTTACAGTCATTTACATTTACAGCTCTTGCTCATTTCTTGGTTAATTCCAAAACCAGGGTTTGACCTAAAGGCAAACCCCCAATCCCTAACCCCCCAATCGTCTTCGCTTTTCTGTGTGTAGGTTGCAGGTACGCGACTGAAATTGAAGATCTGGAATCCTTGTGCAGAGACGAACAGATCCCCCTTCGTTTCGCGGATTTTTCGGAGGACCGTGGCGCCGGGCGCCATCGTCCCGACAACTTTTGCTCAAATTTGCAGGACAGCGCCGTATCGACATTTTACTGCTAATTCCAGGTCCGCAGCTTCATCCTATAACCCGAACTCAGTTTATAAGCGAATCTTTATGACTTTCTATGCATGCTTAGCTTAATTTCCTTAACAACATTCTTTACAAAAGAGGGTAGCCTTGCTTTCCTAACCCTTGAAATTCATTTAGTATCCAATCTTGCATTGCGTGGGATTGGATCTTATGAGTTTCAACCCCTCTTTTGAATGTAAAGTTTCTCCCCTAAGTGAAAAACCATCGAATCCTAGCGAACCTCCCTTCTCTCTCCTCGGAGTCGGAAGAGGGGAGAACAACTAGGGTTCGATCGCGATTTTTCCGCTTTACATTTTGGTGAACCCGACGTGAACATCCTTTCTGATTTTTCATGCTTAGATCTGAAAAAATTGATTACATTTCCATGTTTGATCTTTTGCAAAATTTTAGAGGTGATTGCATAAAAACCCTAAATTTTCTTTTTGGTAATTGAACTTGCAAAATGTCTAATTGTTAATGCCTGTTTCAGATCTGCCTTTCTATTACAAATTTTCAATTCATATTTGTGCTTTAATTCTGAAAATTAAGTGGTTAAGTGTCAAAACCCTAATTTTTGAAACCCTCTTGATTCAACCTTTGTCCGACAATTTCACTGATCAAAACATCTCCAAATCAGCTGTAACTTTGGATTCCGCAATAAAATCACAATATCTTTCATCCCTGAAAATTTGGAAAAAAGTTGCGAGGACCGTGTTGCACTCCGAGCGCCATCGTCCCCGACATTTTTTCAGAAATTTCGGGAGCGAGATCTTGCTGTATTTTCCTGCTAAAATCCAAAATTTTGGCTGATTTTGTCAATTATAACACTTTCAAAATTACAGTCAAAGTTGGTCTTGCGATTGCTTGGTCTAAGGCTTCTAATCATTCAAAAATCATTGAAATTAAAATTTTTTGTCAAAATTGTGTTCTTACTGTCCTAAATCTGAAAAGTGTGTCATCATTCATTAAAAATTTTAGTGCTTTATTCAAATTCTTGCATTTTGTGACTTTTGAAATTAAGTGCTTAATTACAACAACTTTGATTTCCGCTTTCAAAATTGAATTTTGCGTGAAATTGAGTCAATTTTCAAATTTCAAAATTTGCATTGCTTTTGACATTCCCTCTAAAATCATAAAATTCAAAATTTCAGTTTCCCTCTCTTTTTCAAAATTCAAATTTTGCATTTTTCGACAATCTTGATAGGGTTCAATTTTGAATTTGCAACTTTAATTTGGCCTATCTACAGATCGTAAAATCACTCAATTTTTTCAGATTAGCTCTAAAATCATCATACCTTTCATCCCTGCAAATTTCAAAAAAAGTTGCAGGGACCGTGTTGCACTCTGGGCGCCACGGTCCCGGACATTTTTTCCGAAATTTCGGGAGACTGTTGTGATTGCATTTAACAGCTTAAATCCAGAAGATTGGCTGATTTTACTGAAAATTGCTACCTCTAAATTCAAAATCTTCTCTCTCTTTCTAGTGCATGAGTTTTACAACAATAAGCCCTACTTACACTATTCCCATTAGACGAAGCCTTAGAATTAAGTCCTTCCAAGGTTTAATTACTGAGGAGATGGAACCTAATTTGAATAGCCTTTTTAATGAGGACATGGGTAATTCCTCTAATCCTCCTAATGATGAAGAAGCTCTCCATGAGGTTTCTGTAGAACAACTTTCAAAATTGGATAACCAATTTGACGATTTTCGACAATGGATGTCTCAAGAATACCCTGATAGTCAAGCTCTTCCTTTAATTGAGGGTCTAAAACGTATGCTTCAAAGTGATAAGAATGGAATTGATATTTTGCGTGGTATTGCACACATTGTGGATTCAAATGTGATGCCTATGAAGAGTTGTGCTGAAAATTTAGGTTATACACAACCTCCTACACAAGTCAATCATTCTATTCCTTTGACAACTCCTATTGCTAGTATACCTACCTTTACATCAAACATCATGGCTACCTCTATACAAGACATTCCTCCTGTGATCACCAGTCATGGGGGCAATCCCTCTTCTTCAATTAACCCTATTCCTTCATTCAATCCGATTTCTTCATTCGTCCCTTCAATGAGTGTGCCTATTATATCATCACAAATGAACATGACGCAAGGGGGCAATTCATTTAATCATTCTATTCCTCCTTGTAGTGTTCCTCCTGTCCAATCATCTCCTATGACTAATTATCATAGGGTCCCACCACCTTACTCTCTACCTTCTTTCAATAACATAACACCTCCATCTCAATCTAACACATCCAATATGAATTCTTCGACTGAAGCGACCATTAACAATCTAGCACAAACTGTCTCTTCTTTACAGCAACAAATTGCCTCTATGAATCAATCTAAGTTTAGTGTGCCCACATTTGATGTTGCGAGCCCACTTTCTCTTGACATTGTCCGAGCTATTCCTCCTAAACATGTTGAAATCCTGCATTTGGAACTTTATAATGGTAAAGGAGATCCTCTAACACATGTTAAGACTTTTCAAACAATTTGTACTGATTTTGCTTATGACCAAAGGTTGCTTGCTAAACTATTTACTAGAACATTAAGAGACAAAGCCCTACAATGGTATTGCTCGTTGCCTTCCTATTCTATTTCTTCTTTCGAACAACTTGCAAATGCTTTCATTCAACAATTTCAAAACAATATAAGTCCTAAAGTTACTTTGATTGATTTAATGCATTGTAAACAAGGTGTTAAAGAAAAAGTGACTGATTTCATTGGTAGATATAAGCATTTGTATGCTCAAATTTCTTTTCCAGTGCCTGACAATGATATTCAAAGAATCTTTATTTCTAATTTACAAAAAGATATTCGAGACAAACTTCTATTTTCTGAGTTTACTTCTTTCCAACAGTTGTGCGCCACTCTTCACAATTATCAACTGACTGTGAGTCAAATGGAACAATCACATCCTATGGCTCTGAGTGATAAGGGTGATAGTAGTCAACAACCATTTGGGAAGTTTAAACCGAACAAAGATTCCATCAAATTCAATGAAAACATCATCAACAACAATGTGAATGCAGCATCAAGTGTGCCTCCTATTTCTAAATTTTTCAAGAAAGAAAGAAAGTATACTCCTTTGAATGAATCATTGCATAGTATTATGAATAAGTTATTGGAACAAAATGTGCTTACTCTTCCTCCTATAAGACAAATTGATCCTGCAAAGATTACTTCACCTTATTTTGATAACAACGCTTTTTGTCAATTTCATCGTCAGCCTGGTCATGATACTGAAAAATGTTTTTCTTTAAAGGGTAAAATTCAAGATTTGATTGATAATAATACTATCTCTGTTTCTGGAGTGAATGATAAAGGCAACACATTTGTAGCTCCTCCTAATCAAAATCTTCAGATTTTCACTGATCCATTACCTTCTCATACCTCTAATGCAATTGAGGCTAATGATTCCTCTCTTTCATCTGATGGTCTTGTGTCTATGACTCCGAATGTGATTAACTTTGTAGAGCAGCAAGAAATCCCTGAAGAACCTTCCATCACATTTGATTCTAGCGAAACCATTAGGGCACCTGATGGTCCTTTATACATAGTTGCAAAAGTCAGGAATACACCTTGCCGTGGAGTGCTTATTGATCCTTCATGCATGATTAATGTTATTACTGAAGAATTTCTTTTTACTTTGCAATTGAATCAAGTGATCTATGACAAAACAGATGTGATTGTGAAATTATTTGATGCATTTTCTTCTCCTGCAATTGGTTCTATTACATTGCCTATTGAGGTTCATAACAAATCTCTTGATGTGAACTTTGCTATTATTCCATCTTCCGAACAATTTCGTGTGAAGCTTGGCTATCCTTGGCTATCTTCCATGAAAGCTATTGCTTCTCCTATTCATAAGTGTTTGAAATTTCCCCACAATGGTGAAGTTGTTACTGTCAATCATAGTCTCTTTAAACCAGCTGAAGGAACCTCTAGTGTTCCTCTTGATTACTTTTGGCCTAAACAATTCCAATCTCTTCCTCCGCGAAGTGATCATCTTTTCAAATCTTATCAAAAGTGGAAAACAGATATGATCCTATCTCTAAGTGAACCTAGAACACCTAAACTTGACATTCCTATCATTCTTGAGAAGGAAGTTCTTCCTTTGAAAGATAAAACTAATGTCTTTCCTCAAGAAGATTCCCAACCCATCCCTATGGATGTGACTATGTCTATACCTAATAAATTTCCTAAGAGTAGACCTATACCTCCTCATCATGATGGACTTGGTCTTCTCCCTAAACCAAAAATTCCTCCTTTGTATGGAGCAGTTCCTCCTCCTTCTTTTTATAGAGAGAAGAGACCTTCTTCTTCTCCTATTATCCAGCCTAAGAGACCACAATCTAAACACCCAAGTGCTTTCCTCCTCCTCAGTCTTCTCCACTTCCTACTAAGACTAGACGAAATCGTTCTGCACGTGAACGCCGGCGAAAGCGTCGTCTTAGAGCTCAAACTTTGCAATCTCCAAAAACACCTTCAACAAGCATTATTCCATTTTCTCCTCAGCCGGACATTGAGCCTAAATCTCCTAAACATAAGATGCATGATGGTCTTGATCCTGTGCGAGTTAAAGATCCTATTTTTATAAATCTTGATGATGATATAGATGAAAATGTTACTCCTCTTGCTTCTGATAGTGAATATGAACTTGTCGATGTTGATAACCATTTATCTAACGAATTTTCTAAAGCACTTATCCTAGCTCCTAGACAAGAACAATGTGGCTCGGAACATGAACATAGCCCTTGTTTGGATCTTGTGATAGCTCCATCTACTGTGTTGGATGTTCCTCCACTAGCATGTTCCCTGCCTTCCCGAAACATTGATCAGCAAGATCGCGGGGTAGATGACGTGCTAGACTAGTTACATTAGCATAGTAGACTCTCTTCCCCTCTCTTTTGTTACTTCTTCTATATGTTATTCTCATTCTTCTATTTGTTGTCCTTGGTGTTGTCTACTTGAGGATGATGCAAAGCATTGAGATCTCTCGATCTCTCTCATGTTGACTCAAAAGACACATGTGTTCCCTTCTTCTAGGTGACCTTCCTTGATTGGGGAATGAAGAACAATTATGCATACATACATATGATATATATACATGAATTATCATACAGCATATTGACCCCGAGGAAAGCGAAGTCACCTCGTGCTTTGTGTTGTGTCTATTATCCTTGGGTTTATCTCACACTTGGGGGCTAAATCCTTGCGATAACGTGCTCCTTTCTCATTTCTTATATGTATCACTACGTTAAAACAATCACCCCCAGTGAGGCATGTGCAATCGCTTTAACGTAGGGGGGCATACATCCCGTTCATATCTTTTCAAGATACTTGAAAATTTCTTGGTAAATTTAACCTTGCCTTGAAAATTTTTGATATCTTTCTTGCATGACTCATAGTGAGGGAACCTTACTACTGACAGTCATGGTTCTTCCTCGTGATCTTCCCTTTTACTTTGTCAATCGAAGTCGTAAGATCCTTAGTCCACTGGGGGCTTGGTGTATCTTGCCTCCTTGACATGGTGAAAGTTTTTCAATGTTGTTTCCTTGTACTTTACCGGAAGTATGAGCATACATACTCCCGCTAAAGTGGGGGCTAAATGTAGCGTCCTAAAATTGCGACACTTGCAATTTCGACTGCATTTCGGTCTTCACGATGGCGACGCAACACGCAACCTGAATGGAGACCCTGAAACTTGCTCACGACACTGAAAACTGCATTTTTCAAGCACCCTGGCCTGAACCTCCTTGCACCCTGCTGTCCCGGGAGGTGGGACCAGAGCGCCCAGCGCCCTGGTCCCTGGGTCCTATTTTGGGTCCGGTCTCATAAGGGCTCGGGTCTTTTTGTTTGCAATTTGGAAATTAACTTTCCCTGGTCGGCCTAAGGTCGGGAAAATCAGTCTATCAGCCCTAAATGACAAGTATATAAACTACATTTTTCTCTCTCATTTGATATGAAGAGGAGATGTGTACAAGGCGTGGAAATTATACTCAAGCATTCAAGCATTCAAGCATTCCTTCAAGCAATTGATCATCTCAAGTCTCCCTTCAAGGCTAAGTGTTGCATTCAAGACAAGGATTCAACCATTGAAGAGGAGATCACATACTACATACTACATGCTACAACATACAACATACAACATACAACATCTAAACCTTCACACATAAGGATACAAACATCCTTAGAACAAGGTATTAGTACTTGTTTTACAGTCATTTACATTTACAGCTCTTGCTCATTTCTTGGTTAATTCCAAAACCGGGGTTTGACCTAAAGGCAAACCCCCAATCCCTAACCCCCCAATCATCTTCGCTTTTCTGTGTGTAGGTTGCAGGTACGCGACTGAAATTGAAGATTTGGAATCCTTGTGCAGAGACGAACAGATCCCCCTTCGTTTCGCGGATTTTTCGGAGGACCGTGGCGCCGGGCGCCATCGTCCCGACAAATTTTGCTCAAATTTGCAGGACAGCGCCGTATCGACATTTTACTGCTAATTCCAGGTCCGCAGCTTCATCCTATAACCCGAACTCAGTTTATAAGCGAATCTTTATGACTTTCTATGCATGCTTAGCTTAATTTCCTTAACAACATTCTTTACAAAAGAGGGTAGCCTTGCTTTCCTAACCCTTGAAATTCATTTAGCATCCAATCTTGCATTGCGTGGGATTGGATCTTATGAGTTTCAACCCCTCTTTTGAATGTAAAGTTTCTCCCCTAAGTGAAAAACCATCGAATCGTAGCGAACCTCCCTTCTCTCTCCTCAGAGTCGGAAGAGGGGAGAACAACTTGGGTTCGATCGCGATTTTTCCGCTTTACACTCACCTAGTAACTATCAAGTTTAGAAATTTTAACAGTAGGGTCACCTTCATTTAGAGTCTCCAATTTATTCCATATACCCTTCGTAGTTTATTTGTCAGATAGTCTCATAATTTGTTGATCAGAAAGTGCACACAAAAGGGCTTCTCTAGCTCTATAATCATTTTCAGTGTCCTTATCCAAGCCTGCCAGAGGAGGATTTTCAGATGTCGGATTATGAGGTGTATATCCATTCTCAGTGATCTCCCAAATCTCCTTGCCTAGACATCTCAGATGAGTCTCCATCTGAATCTTCCATACTTTGTAACTTGTTCCATCAAGCCTAAGAATTTCTCTCCGGAAAACAACAACAGATGAACTTGATGAACTTGCACTATTAGATGCCATAGGATCTTCCTCAAGTGGTTAAGCTTCTGCAGAGAGAACCTGGCTCTGATACCAATTGTTAGACAACTCAGATAACCAGAGGACAACTGAGAGGCGGGAGGGTGAATCAACTGTCAACAGACTATAGAACTTTAAGCATTAAAACCTTATTACCGAAATACATAAACCAAATATTGGAACAACAGATATAACAGTTAAGCACAAATATAAACCACAGAACATTTACCAATGATCCATAAAAGATAACACCAAGATTTATACGTGGAAAAATAGGTAAAGGGAAAAACCACAGTGGGAAGCCTACCCACAGTCAGATAATACTTCTGTAGTAAGTATGTGATTACAATAAGAGGGGTCTGCACATGCAGGAAGGCCAATAGCCTAGAGCACACTTCTCATCATAAAAAGAGGCTCATTGAATACAAAACAAATCCAAACTACAATCCAGAAGAAAAATGAACTGCAAGAATAACATCTCCTATGCCTGAGTACAGTTCTAGTTAAGCTTAGTACCAGAGGTCTTAAACCTCTTTCACCAACCCAATTCAATCACCTATGATCAACCAAAAACCTTTGCATATGATTACAACTTTATTCGCATATAGATAATCTATAACCAAATTAACCCCATGAATCCCCATGATCTACAAAGAGATCTTACATCATATTTATATGAACTCGAGACCTAAACAATTAGGTCGGACACCTAAAATATAATACAATAAATTCATAACTTAAACGTGCAATCTAATGATCAACCAAGTCTTCCTAAGACCAAAACAACATAATCCAATCAATAAACCCAACCGGTAACACATTGAGATCATCCACCAACACGTTACATAAACCAATCCATAACCTAGCCGAATAAGATAGCATTAGGTCCGGACCCAAATCCAACACCACTGATCAACAAGAACATGAACAAGATAACCAACGGCATCCCAAAATCCATCTAGAATTCGTGCCAAAACCACTTATAACGTGCATCAAAAGGTCTTCAATAAAGCTCTATTAGCAGAACCCTTACTGATGACCAAAAGGCTTACTAGAACATATGATAGCTCTCGAGTCATCAAATCTCAAACCAACTGATCATGATACCCATCTGAATAGAATGAATGATAGATCTAAACCAAATCCACAAGCCAAAGTGTACCAAAGCATATTAGATTAATATCGTAGGCCAACCACTCTACCGGAACCTACTGGAAGTCGGTAAACAACCAAAAGCATCGATGTTGCCATCAATGACAAAACATCAATGCAACACATAATCAATTCCTCCAATTGCCAACACTACAAGACATACAAATAGATACAAAAGAGATTCACTTGGAAGGGTTTGAAATCAGATGTTCTTAAATATGTCAGAGAGTGTCTTGTTTTCCAGCAGAATAAATAGGACCGCACATACCCTCTAGGCTTGCTTCGACCACTTCTGATTCCTGATAGGAAGTGGGAGTGCATTTCCATGGACTTCATCACTGGTTTACCTAAGGTTTAGGGTAAGGATTGTATCTATGTAGTGGCTGACTATTTGATTAAGTATGCTCATTTCTTTCCTATCACTGCTACACATTTAGCTACACAAGTAGCAGAGCTTTTCTTTAAGGAGATATTCAGATTGCATGGTTTACCTTAGAGTATAGTGAGTGATAAAGATAGCAAGTTTATGAGCCATTTTTGGCAGGATCTCTTTAGACTTTGTGGGACCGAGCTCACTCTGAGCACCAGATACCACCCGCAGATGAATGGATAGACATAAATAGTGAATAAGTGGGTGGAGGGATATCTTAGGAATTACATTGTAGGGCAGCAGAAGGGTTGGGTCAAGTGGATATATCTTTGTGAGTATTTCTATAATAACACTTACCACCTTTCTATTAAGATGACACTGATCATGGCATTGTATGGCCATGAGGCACCTAGCTTTCTTGATCCGTTGTTCAGTGGCAGTAGGGTGCCTAGTGCTGGAGACATGCTATAGGAGAATCGAGATATTATGAGGGCTCTTGGAGAGAATCTACAGAAGGCACAAAATCAGCAGAAGACAATACACAGATCAGAAGAGAGTAGAGTGCACATTTGAGGTAGGTGACATGGTGTATTTGATACTACACAATCTACTATCAAGAGGAGTGGCATCGAGAAGCTTAAGCCATAATATTATGGACCCTATGGGATTATCAAGTATGTGGGAGAGGTGGCTTATGAGCTTGAGTTACCAGCAGACAACAGACTGCATAATGTTAGTCCCAATCGGTACTGAGAGGGGAGGGGTGAATGAGTACATTACCGGTTTTACTAATTGAAACTTTTACTTTAAGTTTGAACTAATTTACCACTCACTAATGCAAACATTTACTATAGAAGATTAAGCATACATGAAAAGATACACAAAGAGCCATATATTTATCTTGTGGAAACCCAAAAGGGAGAAAACCACGGTGTGAGTAGGAACTCACAAAATTTGTACTCTTCTAGAGTATGCCCGGTTAAGAGCCATCCCTATTAGGAGATTATAAAGACACTGTTAGGTGCCACCCAGTTAAGGGATTTTGAACAAGGCCGGTTAGTGCCTTTACTCTGTTAAAGGTAGCCTAGTTAAAGGACTTAGAACATCAATCAAGATGTCGCCCAGTTAAGGGATTTTTACAATGGGACCTATTAAAGTCCACCTAGTTAAGGGATTTATGTTGCAGTTGTTAGAAAGCAACAGATGGATGATATGCTAAAATTGTTACTCATTAGCCTGGTCAGATCACACTGAAGAATCACACTAGATCTACATCGGTTGTGTTTGTTCTACACAAATCTGATTTCTTGAATGCACTATCAACTCTGACTTCTATCAATTTCCTGATCCTTGAATATCACACTATCAGTTCTTTGTCACTTGTGTCACCACTCTGTGAAACTCCACTCTACCGGTCTTCTGTCATTCAGCTCTGTAGTATCTTAAACTCCCCCTATGTCCACTTTCACATTATCTCCATTCACCTTGACAATAACCATCTCAATAATGAGATATGTGTATTTATAGACCTTTTAGTCTATCACCAACTTTCCCTCCAAAACATACCTTTCAAAATTTTGTTGTCAGGCCTTAAATTACGCCTCTGAAATCATGCAAGAATCTTTGTCAATATAGTCAAACATGCCGATAAGTTCACTGGTTGACTAGAGAAGATTCCCGATTTAGCTGGTTGTAACTGAACGTTACCAGTTTGTCGGTTACCGACTCTTCCGGTGTACCGATGAAAACATGTCCAGTCGATTTCCTCTTGTATACCGATTTATTCTTTTCTTAGCCGGTGAATCTCTTCTATGTTGATCTACTCATCGCTACTCGATCTTCTTACTGTTAACTAGTCTACTTACTGCTTGTTGATCTACTCACTGCTTGTCAGTCTACTCACTGTCGATTGACTGTGAAGACTAAGGAGATGATGTTGCCAACAATGACAACCATACCATTTACCAGTCATACAAAATAGTATCAGAATGCCAACAAACTCCCAATTTGGCATTGGTGGCAAATACTGCAAACCGCTACAAAACTACAAAGTTCCAAAACTCCCCTGTTCCTAACAAGATTCCAAAATTTCCCCTTTTGCCATCAATGGCAAAGACTATCCAAAAATATTTTGTCAAAATAGAGAAAAAATCTCTTTAAAGTTTTCTTGAGCCACTTTCAAGGAAGATTCCCATGAAGATTGAATTTGTTTCATGGTGGTGAAGTGGTCATGTAAGACTGCAATGAAAACCTCCATATCATCAACCGTCTTACAGTCAAGTTCATGTATTAGGTGGTATGCATCATTAATGTTCAGTTGCATGAAATCAATAATTGGTGCTAAATAGCACTGGAACTCTAACAAACTAAGACTTCTTTTGTCTTATTCATCTTTCAACCTTTTGATTTTATGATTGAGCATTTTGACTTTTCCAGTAAAGGTTGATGTTGAACTGCTAAGAGGATCAAAAGAGCTTACTAGATCTTGAATCTCCTTTTGAATCTGATTTATTTTATCTTCTAAGTCTTTGATTAAAGCAGGAAAATTTGGAGATTTCATCAATAGTTGACCAACTTGCTGCAGTATGGTTTTAACTTCTTCTAATATGGTGGAAAGAGCAACTTTTCCAACTGTTATCTGCTCCATTAGGTTATCTCCTCGCTTTGTTTCATATTGCCTTATTGCAACCTTCCCCAGATCGGTTGCCTCTGGACTAATTGCTTTAACCAAAGTATCAAACTGATCAATAATGGGTCCAATATCATCAACTGCAATGTCCGGGATGAGATCAAAGAGAATTGTTTTGACAGAAGTGAGGATTCTTGCCTTCTTTTTCTTTTCTCTCAGTTTTACCTTTTCAGCTTGGATTCTCAGTTTTTCTGAGACTTTCATCAACTGCTTGGGGGTCATTTTCTTTATATCAATGACTGAGTCACCTTCTTCTTCCTCCTTTGTTCCTTCTTCCTTTTCTACGGTCTCAACTTCTGAGCTAGTTGTTGTGATGATTCTAACCTTTTTCTTTTCACTTTCAATGTCTAAGTATAACTTCCTCTTTGCTAGAGGGGTATCCATCACTACTGTGTTATCCTTTATTTTCTTATCTTCCTCTTTTCCTTCCTCTACTTTCTTCACTTCCTCTTTTCATTCCTCTGCTTTCTTCTCTTCCTCTATTCCTTCCTCTGCTTTCTTCTCTTCCTATTTTCCTTTGCTTTCCTTTATTCCTCTTTTCTTTCCTCTGTTTTCTTCTCTTCCTATTTTCCTTCATCTATTCTCTTCTCTTCCTCTGTCTTCTTTTCTTCCTCTTTTCCTTCTTGAGAGAGATTAGGATTTGGTGTCAATAAGGTTTTGTGAGGTGTATCCTCATAAGGAATTTCTTCAACTAACACTTCATCTTGACTGAAAAGCTTAGTTTTATCAGCTTCCTTCACCGGTGAAGTATGAACCGATTGTTCGATACCCTTTGTTAGATTGGGGATATCTGACACAACATTTCCTATTATGTCCTCAACTATGAAAGTATCAAATTATTCAGTGGAGTCTTTTTCCTTATCTTTTCCTTTGACAAGGACAGCTGCAGATTTGTCCTGTTTTGTTTCTTTTTCAATTTCTTCTTCAATTTTCTTTTGTTGGTTCATCATTTCCTTCCACAAGGCAACACCTTCAGCATGTACTCCTCCCACTTCTCCTACTACCACTCTCCCAGTTCTATTCCTTATTTTGAAATGCTGAATGCATGCTTCAACCACCACTGAAGCTTGTTCAAGGTCTAAGTCATGTTGCACTTCCATGAGTGCTTTTATTCTGAGTTTCTTTTTAGTAGCTAGAGTTGTCTTCCATCTCCCTTCAATGTGATCTAGTAGGTCTGATGGGATAATCCCATATAATTCACTAGGATTCCTACAAAAACTGTGCAAGTTCCAAATCAGGGCATCCTCAATTTTCCTTTTGTCTTCTTTGTTACTAATGGGATATCTCCTTCCAACACCACGCAGACCTCCAAACTCTTTGATCCCATGCACCAACTCATCAATTGTTGGAGATTTTCTCCTCCCACTTCTTCTAACCTCCTTTATTTCCACATCTGATAAGGTGACAGTGATATCACCTTCTTTCTCATCCTTTTTAGGCTTTGGATCACTCTTTTTCTTTCTGGTGTAAGTCACTCCTATCGGCCTATCTTTACTTGGAGAAGATACCAGAGTACTTAGATCCTTTTCCTTTGAGTATGTTGCAGGCTTGGTTGATGCAATCCCTTTAGATTTTTTCTTTGTCACTTTCTTCTTTCCACCTATTGATTCGTCATCTTTATCAGGTGTGACCCTTGCTTGCACACTCACACTGGTGGAGGTAGTGGTACCAGATGCTTCACCTCCATATTTCTTATCGAGGGTATCAATCATTTTCCTTACTTTTCTTTTTATGATAGGCACCTGAAGCTCCTGTTTAATTTTAGAGCTTTCCTCCTCATATGTTCCAAACATCTTTGCCTTCGAGTCTATCGATTTAGACAGAAGCATATTGATATGAACTTTAACAAGATCTGTTGCAACCTCATAGCCCATAGGTGGAACCCAAAAATTTGTGGGTTGAACTGTTTGAATCATACAACAGTCTGTGTCTACAAGAAAACAAATGTTGTCTTTGTATTTTTGCACTATTCCGGTTGGAATTCTTTCTCTCTTGTGCATCCTAATTTGGAATTCCTTAAAATATCCTCACACTGCTTCCCCAAATTTATTTCCTAGGTCCCTAATCATTTCACCTATCTGAACCATGATAGGCTTCTCCTGTGACCATACTACACTACCCTTACCAGGAAAATATTTTTGCACATAGAAAAATATACATACCAGTAGTCAACCATATTTGAAAGACTGCTTCTTATCCTTCTTTATTTTTTCCATGTTCACCATGAATTGAATTTGAATCATCTCACATATATCATATGTTGCATCTTCTTTGATAATTCAGTATACAACATGGATGGCACCGCTCGGAACACTATTCATCCAACTTGATTGATAAACCCTGTATCCCAATACTGCAGAGGCAAATCTTACTTCGGCATCCTCGATATGGGTGATTGTCATTTCTCTACTATCACACCGGGATTTGGTTAACTGGGTAACTTCAGTTCATGAAATCATTCTTAGGGTTAATGCTTCACTGGTTGCACTGAATCCTATCACTCTTCGAATCACATCATTTGTGATCTTGATCAGTGCATGACCTTCGAGCCACATAAATTGATCATGAACCCTACTCAGTACATATCTAACATAGTCACCATGAAACTGATTAGGAAAGTCAACAACATTAGCCAAACCCTTTGTCTTCAGAGGTAGAAATTCTGCTTTCAATTTATCATTGTTACAGAACCCATCAAACTCATTTCAAATGAACTTATCTCCAAGTTCTTCAAGCGTGTAATGAATGTAGAAGAGAATATATTCTACCAACAATACACCAGAGGGCATAGATGATAAAGCACTGGTCTTGTCGATTTCATCGGCTTTTATCTGGTGCAACTTGAACTTGGGTTGGGGTTCCTTGATAGCTTCAACCAACATAGGAGTCGATATTGGCGCTGCCATGATGACCTCCAAACAAGCTTTTCTCAAACGCGGCTGAAAACCCTTTCCTAGGGAATACCAAACACCACTATCGCTCTGCTTGAATTTTCCGCACAATCAAAGCTTGGCGAATTTCAAATCATCTTTGATTGCACAGGAGCTCAAGAAAGTTTACAATAAATTAGTGCAAATGAAAATGTGCTAAAATTTCCTTATTTATCTGTGGAGATTTACTGATGCTAGTATCCAACGGTCAAACTTGAAACTCACAACTTAATGTACACCGATTTGACTTTACCGATTATTTGTTGCCAATATCGGTACACAAGTAAATAACTCATAGGACAAACTTCAATTAAAAACTTTTAGACCAAATTTTATGCATCATAACTATGCAGATACACACATCCTTATATTTGTTGAGGGGATTCAAGAATAATCTTACCATATGTGCTCCCCCTGGGCATCAGTATGCCTAGTTAGAAGAGGAATTGTCATCACCAATGGATGATGACTTGGTTTCAAAATGCCCTTGTCCTTCTTTTCCTTCATCCTTCTTGATCCATATCTTTTTCATTTCATTTCTTATTTCTTCAGTTGTCTTCTTTCCTTTCAGGTCATTTTTCTCTTTCTTCTTGCTAAACCAGTTCTTGTCTATAGACCAGTTGTAGGATTGGCTACTACATTCTTTGGCTAAGTGGCTGATCTTATGGCAGTTAAAGAATGCCATACCAGTTGTCCTCCATGGTCCTGAATTGTTTCTTTGACCCATTCTCATTTTGTAGTTTCCTATAACATGACCAAGATTACCACACATGAAATAGGTGGCATTCAATTGATTACTCCTTTTGTTAGGACTGACCGGTTTGAACGATGATCTTGATACATTTGTCTTTAACCTGCATTCTTCAGATCTGTGTCCAAACTTATTGCATGTGAAGCAATGTCCAATAAATCTTCTTCCATTTGACATATTGCTAGATTGAGATATGCACTCATAAGCAGTGTGGCCATATTTATGACAATTATGGCAATAATCATCAAAGGTGAAAGTCTTGTTTTGACTAACCGATTTGTTTCTACAGTCATTGGTCTTATGACCTAACTTACCACAATGATTACAAGAAAATTTTGAAGACTTCATACCTTTTGCTTTTGGATGGTTTCTTTTATCATCCTTCATCCTTTTGGATTTAGATTATTCTCCAGTTTCCATAGGACTTGAACTGGGGTAACCAAGGCCGGTTGCATCTTTTGTTCTTCTCTGAGCTTTCAACTATTTATCTACCTTCTCAAAGATTTCATTGAACTTTCTCAGCTTCTCATTTCTCTCATTCTCAGTTTTCAACTCACTCTTGAGTTGGTCAATCTCTTTCATCAACTTCTCCTTTTCTTCTACATTGTCATTCAGATGTCTATGTATATATTCATTCTCTTGAGTAAGAACTTGGATTTCTCCATCTTTCTCAATCATGATTGTATCATTTTCTCTTGGGGAATATTCAACAAGCCTCCTGGCTCTTTCATCTTTTGACAATTCTTCTTTTGCCTCCCTTTTTCTTTCATTAGCACTTCTGCTGGCTTCCAGTATCTCAGTCATTCTCAGGGTCTAACCTTCTTGTTCTCTTTTGAGATGAGCAATTTCTTCGGTCAGCTTCTTGTTCTTTTCCATGAGTTCTGAGACTGCTTCTTCAGCTTCTTTAGATCCACTCTGTTCAGAGAGTTCATCTATAATATCTTGACTCTCATTTAGTTGTTGAGTTAATTCCTTCCTTTTTGCAAGAGATTTTCAAAGTCTCTCTTTCAACTGAGAAATGATTTCATTAGCTCCATGAATCTTCTTCTGATACCAGTACTCTTCCATGATCTTTATCCTCAAGCTGTCAAGCTTCATTTTAGAGGAACTGGGATCCGATACAAATTGTTAGTCCCAACTGGTACTGAGAAGGGAGGGGTGAATCAATACATTACCGGTTTTACTAATTGAAACTTTTACTTTAAGTTTGAACTAATTTACCATTCACTAATGTAAAAATTTACTGAAGAAGATTAAGCATACATGAAAAGATACACAAAGACACACAGATTTATCTCATGGAAACCCAATAAGAAGAAAACCACAGTGTGAGTAGGAACTCACAAAATTTGTACTCTTTTGGAGTACGTCTGGTTAAGAGCCATCACTGTTAGGAGATTACAAAGACACTGTTAGGTGTCACCCGTTAAGGGATATTGAACAAGGTCGGTTAGTGCCTTTACCCTGTTAAAGGTAGCCTGGTTAAAGGACTTAGAACATCAATCAAGATGTCACCCGGTTAAGGGATTTTTACAATGGGACCTGTTAAAGTCCACCCAGTTAAGGGATTTGTGTTGCAGTTGTTAGAAAGCAATAGATGGATGATCTGCTAAAACTACTACTCATTAGCTTGGTTAGATCACACTAAAGAATCACACTAGATCTGCATTGGTTGTGTCTATTCTACACAACTCTAATTTATTAAATGCACTATCAACTCTATCTTCTGTCAATTTGTTAATCCTGGAATATCACACTATCGGTCCTCTGTCACTTGAGTCACCACTCTGTTAAACTCCACTCTACCGGTATTCTGTCATTCGACTCTGCAGTCTCTTAAACTCCCTCTATGTCCACTTTCACATTATTTTCATTCACCTTGACAACAGCCATCTCAAGAATAAGATATGTGTATTTATAGACCTTTTAGTCTATCGCCAACTTTCCCTCCAAAAATACCTTTCAAAATTCCATTCAGGCCTTAAATTACACCTCTGAAATCATGCAAGAATCTTTGTCAATATAGTAAAACATGTCGATAAGTCTGTCAGTTGAATGGAGAAGACTCCCAATTTAGCTGGTTGTAACTGAATGTTACTAGTCTATCAGTTACCGACTCTTCCGGTGTACTGATCAAAACCTATCTAGCCGATTTCCTCTTGTATATCAGTTTCTCCTTTGCTTAGCTGGTGAACCTGTTCTGTGTCGATCTACTCATCGCTACCTGATCTTCTTATTGTTAATCAGTCTACTCACCGCTTTCCAGTCTACTCACTGCTTGCCGGTCTACTCAGTGTTGATGGACTGTGAAGACTAAGGAGATGATGTTGCCAGCAATGACAACCATACCATTTACCAGTCATACAAAACAGTATCAGAATGCCAACACATAATGTCTTTCCTCTCTCATGCCTCAAGAAGGCGTTAGGACATCATGTGAATCCTTCCATGACTTTACCACCCTTGGATGATGAGGGTAAGTTGATTTTAGTACCTGAGGCTATATTGGATGTTAGAGAGAAGTAGATGAGGAGAAGAGTTATCAAGGAATATTTGATCAAATGGAAGGATTTTCCAGTTGAGGATGCTACTTGGGAGAGCGAGGAGATTCTGCACCATCCAACATTGAAATTTCTTGAGGACAAGGAATTTTAGGGAGGGTAGACTGTAATTCCCCCTTCTTAGCACATGGACATTCATGAGGTTGGCCTATAATTGACCCTCATAGTCCAAGGAGTTGATTAGAGGGTCAACTTGGCAGAGATTGGTGGTTTCACATCTCATTTTTATTTGGTCTATTGGTGATATAAGGGGATAACATGTATCATGAGACGTGTGCACTTTAATAATAATGAAATAATATTTAAAAGTGCATTTAAATAACACGTGTAACAAAATAATATAAAGTGTACCTACCCCAATCGTCTAGAAGGTATCTTATGATGAGTTATGAAAAGAATAAATAGAAGAGGGGAATACATGTTTTGGCATTAGTTGTTTGTTGGGTATGTGTAGGATCATGGTGTGCCAAAACAGGCCCTTAAGTGGCAATGAAATTTCAGAAAATCAGAGTTATGAAATTTGACATGAAAATTTGAATAAGTTGTGAACATTATTTTTAAAATATGTAAGAAGAGAATCTACAGAAAATTGAATGTAGTTTTTAACTTTTTGATTAAAATTTCAAATTTCAATGCAGTGGTACTAAAATTTCAGGACAAAGATAAGAAGTAGGCGTATGTGTGACGATGTAATGCCTCGCCAGGAACCCTAAAGGAAAACAACACAACTAGGCAACTAAAGGGTGAAATATATTTTTTTTTCTAAAGATCAAGTGCATTAATTATAACAGTTGCATGTTTAATAACACAACGGAAGTCTAACACAAGATTTCCTAATACATGCAATATTTTCTTTAAACAGCCAAAAGCATAAAATACTTGCAATTAAAGATTTTTCCAGAACATAAGAAAATACAACTATATTAATACAAAGAAATCAATGTTGTCATTTGTCCAATAAGGTTAAATAAAATCTTATTAAAATTAACCCCCTAATGTATTTCCAAGCATAAATATAAAATCTTAAATTATAAGCTTTTCTGAAAATAGCTAAATTCTAAATTAATTAGCACAGTATTAAAATAATACTTAAATGATATAATGTCCAAAAATTAAAATAAACTTATATATATATATATATATATATATATATATATATATATATATATATATATATATATATATATATATATATATATATTATATATAATAAATTAATTAGAAACCAAATTTTATATCTCTGGCATGGAAATCCGAAAGTACCATATTTCGGTTTGCAGGAAATTAGTTTAGGGAACAGTGAAAATAAAACCCCCCTGCTACCGTACGGTAGCAGATACTATTGTCGCTAGTGCATGCTACCTTATGATAACAGGTGCTACCACCGATAGCACTGCTACCTTACGGTAGCCGCTGCTACCACCGGTAGTACTGCTACCATTCGATAGCCATACTACCGTCGGTAGTTGCTACCGACCCCCCACCAAAACAATTTTTTTTTATATTATTTTTTTTATAATTTTTTTAAAAGAAAATCTCCATAACCTAAAATCAATAAATTTTATTTCCTATAAAATATTAAATTTCAATAACTTAATAATAAATATTAAATTTTATTTCCAAGGAATCTAATTAATATAGATTAATTAATACAAATTTTCCCATACACTTAATAAACTACTAGATTTAATTCCCAAATAATTTTACCACTAAATATACAGAGATGCACAAATATACATAAAGAACAACCATAGAAAAATATCGAATCCAATACCAAACCAAAGGACATTTTCTCTGGCAAAACCCTTTTCTCCCAATTTTTGCAATTTTCATGCACAGTAAAACATCTTGGCAAAATTTGCCAAAATAAATTTTCCCAATTTTCTCAAAATTTTAATCTACAAACACCCAGGAAATAACTTCTTTCCATAAACTAGAAACTAATTTTAGGAATGGACTTTATCCAAGAACAAGAAATAACCAGAAAGAATTTTGGATTTGACAAATATTTTAACACACACATCATTCAGAAAGAGGGAAGAAATAGAAATATTTTCTTTAAAAAACAACCAGAAGAAGCCGCCCAACCTGGTATAGCTTTCCTGGAAGAACTTTGTAGGAGAGATTAAATCCTTCAACAAGCTTCCAATAATTTTTCTTTACCAAAACTAAGCTTCCAATAATTTTTTCTTCACCAAAATCTCTGCCTCTTTCCCGTGACTTTTTTAAAATAAAAAGATATATTCCCCTTTTAAACTAAAATTCTAGGTTGCATATATTTTTCCTAAAAACCCTAATATTTAATTTTAGTAATTAATAGCAATTTTAATTTTTCTTTTCTAATTCCTAACAAATGAATAAATTAACATGCAATAAGCAAAAAACATTTTTTTTTCTTTTCTTTTCTCATGCAAATTAATTAATTTCCTAAAAAAAGAATTAAAGCAATACTTTAATTCTAATTTATTCTTTTATTCATTTATTTATTTATTTAATCTGTTATTCTTTATTTATTTAAAATTCTAGGAAACAATAAATGAAATTAATCTAATTTATTTTTCACTAAAATTTAAATAAAATATATTTCTAATATCATGCAGCTTGCAACTTAATTTAATAACTTCTTTTAATTAATTAAATTTATAATCTCAATGCATAAAATACATAATTCAAAAATACCAACTATGAGATAACTCCATAAATTTAATTAATTAATTAAATCCACTAAAACACACAACTGAACAAACCCCATGCAAAGACTCAGAAAAAGTCAAACGACAATACACGAAGGCTGAACAAACTGACAGGACGACCAACTGACGACACTCACAAGAGTGTAACTGGTTAAAATAGGGTCAACTACTACCTCCTCCACTTCCATCGGACAATATAAAGCACACTCATACTGTGAAGCCAGGTGGAGAGGATACCCCGTACCTACCTGGTACTTGTACTTGCAATATCTTGCATCACTGAACCACACATGCATATATACAATATAGAAAACACGACATACACACCGATGAAGAAGAATCATGACGTTCCTTGTCTCACCGGAGTGAGTGAAGGAAAATCGTCCCCTTGCATCCAATACACTCGCAGACATGCAACATATAATTACACATTTCATAGATAAAGTAAAGTGTCAGTACAAAGCAATAATCCATAAAATACCATAGATCACAAGTACTGAAATACTGCAAATAAATTATGCATCTCATATCCAGATAAAGCATGAAATAATGTTATGTAAGTCTGAATAACACATCATGGTAATGTATCCACTGAAAGCAAACAATAATAAAATATGAGTCTAATGAGTTCAAACGAGGAGAGGTACTACAGACCACCCTAATCACAATCAAATCATAATATTTTTATAATATTTATAATATAAGTATTAGACTCATGTCTGGATGTGACACATATTTTTTATAAAGTAAATAATTATTTATGATTTTTTTACTACAACTTTTTAGAAATTCAGAAACTCCTACGTCTGACCACTTTAACTTGGTCAAAACCTTATGAAATTTTATTTTTTTAATTTTTCCCTATAGTAGATGAAGCATAGGATGTGACGCATGTTTCGAATTCAAAAAATGTTATACCGTTTGAAAGTTATGAGTGTTTTTCAATCAGTTTATCAATCAGAACTTTTGTCAAAATTCAATTAGAAAATAAATAATAATTATTTATTAAAGTTGAAATAAGACAAGCCTTATATTGTTGGAAAGCTGATAACGTCCTTAAGAAACCCTTTTCATTTTATCAATTTTGGCTATTAAAAAAGTCCTCAGCCACCAGTGTAAAGTTTGGAAAATTAAGGAATACTGAAAAACACGCTTTTTCAGTTGACTTTCTAGGCTTGTCACTTCCAAGCCAAATCCCAAAGCATTCCTGAGACAAAATTTCAAATTTTTATAACAAAAAAGGATATCCAATATAATTGAATATCCAATACAATCAGATATCCGCTTATATATCGGATATACAATTATATCGGATATCCAATTTTAATAAGTAAATTCAATAACTAAATTTGCACATAATTAATCTATTGTTTATTAATATATAATATATTAATATATGATATATTAATTTATAAATAAATTAGTATATGATATTAGGGAGAGGGAGAGGGGGGAGTGGGGGAGAGAGAGAGATAAAGAGATTAGGAGGGAGGGAGGGAGGGAGAGAGAGAGAGAGAGAGAGAGAGAGAGAGAGAGAGAGAGAGATTAGGGGAGGGAGGGGGAGAGAAGGTAAAGGAGGGAGGGAGAGAGGGTAAAGGAGGGGGAGAGAGAGAGGGAGGGGGAAAGGGTCATATTGTGTCCTAAAGGGTCATATTATGTCCTATGACCCATTAGGACACCATATGACCCCTTAGGTGTTAAATTTTTGTAAGAAATATTGGCACTACTTTTTATATTGTAATAATGGTTCATCTTGCCACCTTATGACACACTATGACCCATTATGACACCATATGGTGTCGTTAGAGGTCATATGGTGTCCTAAGGGGTCATGGGATACCATATGACCCCTAAGGACAACATATGACCCCTTATGACACCATATTGGGTTGTTATGGGTCCTATGGTGTCCTAAGGGGTCATATTGTGTCTTACGACCCCTTAGGACACCATATAACCCCTTAAGACACTAAATTGTGTCATATTGTGTCGTTATAGGTCATATTGTGTCCTAAGGGGTCATATTGTGTCATATGACCCCTTTAAGACACAATATGACCCTTTATGACTCTATATGGTGTCGTTATGGGTCATATGACCCCTTATGACACCATATTGTGTCTTTAGGGGTCATATGGTGTCCTAAGGGGTCATGGTACACCATATGACCCCTTATGACACCATATTGGGTCGTTATGGGTCCTATGGTGTCCTAAGGGGTCATATTGTTTCCTACAACCCCTTAGGACACCATATAACCCCTTAAGACACCAAATTGTGTTGTTATGGGTCATATTGTGTCCTAAGGGGTATGTCATATGACCCCTTAGGACATAATATGACCCTTTACGACTCTATATAGTGTCATTATGGTTCATATGACCCCTTATGACCCCTTATAACACCATATGGTGTCGTTAGGGGTCATATGGTGTCCTAAGGGGTCATGGGACACCATATGACCCCTAAGGACAACATATGACCCCTTTGACACCATATTGGGTCGTTATGGGTCTTATGATGTCCTAAGGGGTCATATTGTGTCCTACGACCCCTTAGGACACCATATAAATCCTTAAGACACCAAATGTCATTATGGGTCATATTATGTCCTAAGGGGTCATATTGTGTCATATGACCCCTTTAAGACACCATATGACCCTTTAGGACACAATATGACCCTTTACGACTCTATATGGTGTCGTTATGGGTCGTATGACCCCTTATGACACCATATGGTGTTCTTAGGGGTCATATGGTGTCTTGAGGGGTCATGGGACACCATATGATCCCTAAGGACAACATATGACCCCTTATGACACCATATTGGATCGTTATGGATCCTATGGTGTCCTAAGGGATCATTGTTTCCTATGACTGCTTAGGACACCATATGACCCCTAAAGACACCAAATTGTGTCGTTATGGGTCATATTGTGTCATATGACCCCTTTAAGACACCATATGATGCCTTAGGACACAATGTGACTCTTTATGACTCTATACAGTGTTGTTATGGGTCATATGACCCCTTATGGCACCATATAGTGTCATTAGGGGTCATATGGTGTCCTAAGGGGTCATGGACATTATATGACCTGTAAGGACAACATATGACACCATATTGGGTCATTATGGGTCCTATAGTGTCCTAAGGGGTCATATTCTATCCTACGACCCCTTAGGACACCATACAACCCTTAAGACACCAAATTGTGTTGTTATGAGTCATATTGTGTCCTAATGGGTCATATTATGTCATATGACCCCTTAGGACACAATATGATCCTTTATGACTCTATATGGTGTTGTTATGGGTCATATGACTCCTTATGACACCATATGGTGTCGTTAGGGGTCATATGGTGTCCTAAGGGGTCATGGGACACCATATGACCCCTAAGGACAACATATGACCCTTTATGACACTATATTGGGTTGTTATGGGTCCTATGGTATCCTAAGGGGTCATATTGTTTCCTACGACCCCTTAGGACACCATATAACCCCTTAAGAAACCAAATTATGTCATTATGGGTCATATTATGTCCTAAGGGGTCATATTATGTCATATGACCTTTTTAAGACACCATATGACCCCTTAGGACACAATATGACCCTTTACAACTATAGGGTGTTGTTATGTGTCATATGATCCCTTATGACACCATATGGTGTCGTTAGGGGTCATATGGTGTCCTAAGGGTTCATGGGACACCATATGACCCCTAAGGACAATACATGACCCTTTATGACACCATATTGGGTCGTTATAGGTCGTATGGTGTCCTAAAGGGTCATATTGTGTCCTAGACCCCTTAGGACACCATATAACCCCTTAAGACACCAAATTGTGTCGTTATGGGTCATATTGTGTCCTAAGGGGTCATATTTGTTGTCTTGATGATGATTGTAATGAATTCATCATATGTTGTCATTGATCAAACATATACACACACATATGTTTATATTGTTTACCAGTATGAATTCAAGGTGTTTATACTACAACCGTTATACTATAGGTTTATTTCTAACCGGTATTTAGTGACAACTGGTATATGCATGGAGATAAACACTTGGTTATACTTGTCTCAGCATCAACATGAAGATCCAACGGAGACTATCTCAAAAGCATCAAGGAAGAGCGGGGTAGCTCTAACTAGTATTAGATGTTCCAACTGGTATTCATAGATTGTATGATGAGTTATCACCACCGACAATTTGGCGGTATTTTTGTGATGAGTTATGATCACTTCACCAGATACACTACACCTAGGAAATTGTGTTATGATTTCTTGAGGCTGACATGAAATCTAAATGTCTATTTATTGACATCACAATGAATTATTTTGTATGAGCGAAAGTGATATGTTATGTGCAAAGGCAAAAGTGTTAAGTTGTAGAATATGTTGAGAAGCAGTGTTGAATATGCTTAAAAGGATCTGAGTCCAAATTACTGTTAACCTGGATTGTGTTGGGGAGATATTACTTGTCAGAAAGAGGATGGCTCGATTTCCTATTATCCATGGGAGGATGAATTGAGTCTAAATGTGAATCCCTAAGAGGGAGAATATGATCTCCTTTGCTAGTTGAAGTAGATTGCGAGGGTTTTCCCTTCTTGGATGCTAGTGCTGAGGAGTGAGAGGGTAGGGCAAAGGAAGGCGAGTCAACCTTGGTTTTGTTAGAGGGAGATGGACCGCTTGAGGGCATAGTTGGGGGAGGGTTCGGGTGAGACTTAGGGGCTGAGATTGGCTGCTTGTTGTGGGTGGTTTGGTTGTTATAAATAGAACTATGATGGATTGTTGTCTCTTTAATTATGTTGCTCTTGTGACAGATAGCCATATCAAAAGAATCAATAATTCATTTATATATTGAATGGGTAATCTCCCATTTCCCTATTGAGGTAATTAATTCTAAAGGGCTAAATTTAGGGCCAGTAGTTTTGAGATCAATAAGTAATTTAATGTCTTTTTCAAAAACATTATCCCGAATACCCACAATAGCCAGGCATTTCCCTAACCCTACCGCAAATGATTTTATTATTTCTGATACATGAAATTCGACAGGAAGGGGGCCAATATTGACCCAATGCAGGTTGCTATTGAATACAAAGGTTTTAGGGTTAAACTTGGGAACCCAATCAATGCAGTAAAAAATACATCTGTTAAGTAATTTCTCCTTACTTCTGAGCATATCCTGCTTAATGCTAGAGTCAAAGCATGTAATTAGAATGCATTGAGAGCCTAGATTAAAGGTGCTTACCAGGTTGTGAAATTTAGTCTCCCACCAACCTTTAACATCTTTGAAGGAATACTGAGAGCCTCGCCACTTAGCAATGAAGCTATTGCTTTGGTGAAAGATGATGTTCTATCAGAGAATATCTAAATCCAACCTTATCACTGGTTTTTGTCCTTCGGGGTTCGATGGGATCGACCACGGCCGTTCTTCTTGCTTCACAGAATGAGGAGTTATTTTCTTGAATCTGTTAACCCTAGAGGAATCCATCGTGGTTCGCCAAGGAAAGCCCCAAATTGTAGGGTTCGCCTTAAGGCATCTTTGATTCAAAACCTTCCTATATTCTCTGGCTTGACCCACCAATTTATTGAAGTGGCCTGCGGAATGAGGAAGGATGGGGAGAAGCAGGCATATTTAGTGTCTCCGAACAATAGACTACTCGAAGCTACAGAGAAAGTCGTCACCCCAAGGGGAATCAAGTTAGGGCCTCAAAGGATCTGATGGGCATTCCTCCGGCATCTGGTCTTTCTCCTTTCCACCACCTACCAAACCCCTTCCTCTTTGCTCTTGGTTGGCTTACGCTTGGAGGAGGGGGAGAAAACCATGAGACACATGGTAGAAATTTTCATAAAACATTAATATTCATTGATCATCGAGTATATTAGATATTATATAATATATAATATATAATATATTATTATATATTATTATATATAATAATATATTATATAATATATTATTATATTATATAATATAATATTATATTTAATGTTATTTTAAAATAATTTAACTATAGAAATCCGATATCCGATTTTGTGACCCAAATTTGCAAAAAAATCCCTTAAAAGGTAGGATTTTTATTGTTTTTCATCATTTTCATTCAAATTTTTATATTTTTTTTAATGTTTATTTGTTTTTTCATTCAAAATATGTTTTTTTCATGAAAACTAAGTTGTTTTAAATCAAATACAAAATTGTTCAAATTTGTTAACTAAATTCAATTGTTTACATTCAATTAGGTTAAAAATGGGGGATAACAGTGAAAACATTGATCAACCACAACTGCAACAACCAAACCTTCTTGCACAAAACCTTCCTTTGCCAAACTCCCCCTCAATTTAGGATTTAATTGCACAAAATTTGAACCAATTGAGGGGGATTGCAGATGTCTATCATAGGATCCCTCACATAAATCCAATGTTTGATCTCCTCACGTCGATCATAAAGAGTATAGAACCATCACTGAGGAGCACAATGCATCTCTTTTGTGGCAAGATTTTATGAGAGAACAATATGTGGATGGCTTGTCCTATAAGGATATCAAGAATCTCAAGATATCCAAAGCCACTATCATTTCCTTGTTTGTGAACCTTCACACTGGTCAATTCGTAGACCCCCAAAAAATAAAACTTTCTATTAAATGGTGCACAAATGATGGTATTGTGAAAAACTTTTGGGATCTTTGGTGGATGGTTTTCGATAAACCACCCAACAACAATCTTGATGTCCCCTTCTACTTCATCAAAAAATTGTATGCTAAATTTGTTTTAGCAAAACATATGAACTACTTTGACATCCAACCTTTCCAGGGTGTGGGTTTAGGTATGCCCCAAAATAGACTTGGGGCAATCAGAGTAGTCCAAGGCCCATATGTCACGTGGCCAATTTCTCATTCTACTCGTCGTGATAACAAATCATCGGTTCCGACATGTCTAGTTAGGAATTATTACCCTATGCATGCTCCTATTCCCCCCCCCTCCCCCACTCAGTCGAACTCTCGGGGTTATACCCTACCGACATCATCCCATGAGTACCCTAAGTGATAACAATTATCAAACTTTGATAGGCCCTAACTTGGAATCTGTGGTACCTATGAACGATCTGTTTGAACCTAAGGGGCCATGAGATGGGTCCCTACAAAATCCTATCTTGGTTTTTTAAGTTTCCCTACGGTTTTATTAGGGCAGCATTTTTGTAGTTGGAAAAAAAAATCGTCAGTCTCATTCAATCGAATGTTGTTGCATGGCCAATTTCTCGTTCTTCTCGTCATGATAAAAAACCGTCGATTCCGACATGTCTAGTTAGGCATTATTAACCTATGTATGCTCCTATTCCCCCCCCCAACTTAGTCGAACGTTCGGGGTCATACCCTACCGGCATCGTCCCTTGAGCACCCTAAGTGCTAAAAATTGTCAAACTTTGATGGGCCCAAACTTGGAATCCATGGCACCTGTGAACAATACATTTGAACCTATGGGTCCATGAGAGGGGTCCCTACAAAATCCTATCTCAGTTTTTCAATTTTCCCTACGGTTTTATTAGGGCAACATTTTTTTAGTTGGCAAAAAAATCGTCAATCTCATTCAATCAAATGTTGTCGCGTGGCCAATTTCTCGTTTTGCTTGTCATGATAATGAACCGTTGGTTCTGACATATCCAGTTAGGCATTATTACCCTATTCATTCTCCTATTCCCCCCCCACTCAGTCGAACGTTCGGGGTCATGCCCTACCGGCATCATCCCTTGAGCACCCTAAGTGCTAAAAATTGTCAAACTTTGATGGGCCCAAAATTGGAATCCATGGCACCTGTAAAAAATCCATTTGAACATATGGGTCCATTAGAGGATTCCCTACAAAATCCTATCTCGGTTTTCCAAGTTTCCCTAAGGTTTTATTAGGGAAGCATTTTTGCAGTTGGCAAAAAAATTGTCAGTCTCATTCAATCGAATGTTGTCGCGTGGCCAATTTCCTATTTTGCTTGTCGTGATAACGAATCGTTGGTTCTGACATGTCTAGTTAGGCATTATTACCCTATGCATTCTCCTATTCCCCTCCCCCCAACTCGGTCGAACACTCGGGGTACCCTACCGACGTCGTCACTTGAGCACCCTAAGTGCTAAAAATTGTCAAACTTTGACGAGCCCTAACTCGAAATACATGGCTCCTGTGAATGATCCATTTGAACCTACAAGGCCATGAGAGGGGTCCCTACAAAAGCCTATCTCTATTTTTAACGTTTCCCTATGGTTTTATTAGGGTAGCATTTTTTCAGTTGGCAAAAAAATCGTCAGTCTCATTCAATCGAATGTTGTTGTGTGGCCAATTTCTCATTCTTCTCATCATGATAATGAACCGTCAGTTCTAAAAATGTCTAGTAAGGATTTATTACCCTATGCATGCTCCTATTCCCCCCTCCCACCACTCGGTCAAATGCTCGGGGTCATACCCTACCGACGTCGTCCCTTGAGCACCCTAAGTGCTAAAAATTGTCAAACTTTGACGGGCCCTAACTCAGAATATGTGGCACCTGCGAATGATCCGTTTGAACCTATGGGTCCACAAGAGGGGTCCCTATAAAATCCTATCTCGATTTTTCAATTTTCCCTACAGTTTTATTAGGGCAACATTTTTTCAGTTGGCAAAAAAATCGTCAGTCTCATTCAATCAAATGTTGTTGCGTGGCCAATTTCGCATTCTTCTCATAGTGATAATGAACCGTTAGTTTTGACATGTTTAGTTAGGCATTATTACCCTATGCATGCTCATATGTCCCCCCCCCCCACTCAGTCGAACGCTCGGGGTCATACCCTACCGGCATCATCCCTTGAGAACCCTAAGTGCTAAAAATTATCAAACTTTGATGGGCCCTAACTCAAAATACGTGGAACTTGCAAATGATCTATTTGAACCTACAGGGCCACGAGAGGGGTCCCTAAAAAATCCTATCTCAGTTTTCCATGTTTCCATATGGTTTTATTAGGGCAACATTTTTTCAGTTAGCAAAAAAATCACCAGTCTCATTCAATCGAATGTTGTCGCATGGTCAATTTATCATTCTACTCGTCGTGATAACGAACCGTTGGTTTCAACATGCCTAGTTAGGCATTATTACTCTATGCATGCTCCTATTTATCCCCCCCACTCGATCGAACGCTTGGGGTCATACCCTACTGGCGTCGTCCCTTGAGCACCCTAAGTGCTAAAAATTATTAAACTTTGATAGGCCCTAACTCAGAATCCGTAGCACCTGTGAATGATTCGTTTGAACCTACGGGGCCACGAGCAGGGTCCTTACAAAAGCCTATCTCAATTTTTCAATTTTCCCTACAGTTTTATTAGGGCATCATTTTTTCAATTGGCAAAAAAAACGTCAGTCTCATTCAATCGAATGTTGTTGCATGGCCAATTTCTCGTTCTGCTCATCGTGATAACAAACTATTGGTTCTAACATGTCTAGTTAGGCATTATTACTCTATGAATGCTCCTATTCCCCCCCCCCCCCCACTCGGTCGAACGCTTGGGGTCATACCCTACCGACGTCATCCCTTGAGTACCCTAAGTGCTAAAAATTGTCAAACTTTGATGGGCCCTAACTCAAATCCATGGCACCTGTGAACAATCTGTTTGAACCTATGGGGCCACAAGAGGGGTCCATACAAAAGCCTATCTCAGTTTTTCAACTTTCCCTATGGTTTTATTAGGGCAACATTTTTTCAGTTGGCAAAAAAATCGTTAGTCTAATTCAATTGAATGTTGTTGCGTGGCCAATTTCTCGTTCTGCTCATCATGATAATGAACCATCAGTTTTGACATGTCCACTTAGGCATTATTACCCTATGCATGCTCCTATTCTCCCCCCCCCAACCTCGGTTGAACGCTCGGTGTCGTCCCTTGAGCACCCTAAGTGCTAAAAATTCTCAAACTTTGATGGGCCCTAACTCAAAATCTGTGGCACCTACAAATGATCCATTTGAACCTACAGGGCTAAGAGAGGGGTCCCTACAAATACCTATCTCAGTTTTTCAAGTTTCCCTATGGTTTTATTAGGGCAACATTTTTTCAGTTGATGAAAAAATCGTCACTCTCATTCAATTGAATGTTGTCGCGTGACCAATTTCTCAATTTTGACATGTCGAGCTAGGCATTATTACCCTATGCATTCTCCCCCACTCAATCGAACACTCAGGGTCATACCCTACCAACATCGTCCCTTGAGCACCCTAAGTGCTAAAAATTATCAAACTTTGATGAGCCCTAACTCAAAATCTATGGCACTTGTGAATGATCTATTTGAACCTACGGGGCCATGAGAGGGGTCCCTACAAAAGCCTATTTTGGTATTTCATGTTTCCCTATGGTTTTATTAGGGAATCATTTTTTCAGTTGGTGAAAAAATCATCAATCTTATTCAATCGAATGTTGTCGCGTGGCCAATTTCTCATTCTGCTCATCGTGATAATGAACCGTCAATTTTGAAATGTCTAGTTAGGAATTATTACCCTATTCATGCTCCTAATTTGCCCCCCCCCACTTGGACAAACGCTCGGGGTCATACCCTACCGACATCGTCCCTTGTGCACCCTAAGTGCTCAAAATTGTCAAACTTTGATGGGCCCTAAATCAGAATCTGTGGCACCTGCAAACAATCCATTTGAACCTATGGGGCCATGAGAGGGGTCCCTACAAAAGCCTATCTCAGTTTTTCAAGTTTCCCTATGGTTTTATTAAGGCAACAATTTTTTAGTTGGCAAAAAATCATCAATCTCATTCAATTGAATGTTGTCAAAAAGTTGTGTAGCCCACAATCAAATGGTTCTTGTTGACCTCTTACCTTCAAGCTTCACAATAATGTTCTCATCAATTTCAAGTAACCATTTTGGGGTTCTTGAAGGTCTTGGATTTGGAATTTGTCTTTCATCCATGAGAGGGTCTTCATTTTTGAAGTAATTAGGTGTTACATATTGTTCAACTGGTTGAGAAATTCCACCTTCAATGTCAAATTTTTCCACATTTTCACCTCCAATGTAAAACATTTTCCACATGTTCACCTCTTATGTCAAAATTTTCTACATTTTCACCTCCAATGTCAAAAAAATTCATATTTCTACCAAAATTATGGACACCTTCATTGTCAACTCCCAAATTTTCACTTTCCATTCTCACATCATGTTGAGCATTTTCATTAACACTTTCAACATTTTCACTTTCAAAATCTACATTTTCATTTTCAATAACTTGTTCAACATTTTCAAATTCAATTTCCTCTTCACTTGAAGTAAAATTAGCAATATTTAACATACCATGTCTTCTCCTCCTATGACCTTCTCTATCTCTTTCTCTATACACTTCAATTTGGTCATTTGAAAGTTTTCTTTTGCGTTTAAACTTTTGACGACTACTACTCCCCATTTACCTCCACAAAGATGCTCCTAAATGATTGACAAAGTAAGATTTGACTTTAAGAATCTCTCAAAAGTACAAATTTGTCTCAACCTGTCTGAAAACCCGTGATTATCGACAAAAAATAGAATGTGAAGAGTGTGGGCCGTTGGAATCCATAAAATGGCCCACAAGGCTCTTTTTTATTTACAAAAATCAGATATCCGATATCTGATTTTAATGTATAAATTTGTGGTCCCAAAAATAATTCCCATTGCCACACTTTTTTTAACTGTTCCCACATTAATGATAGTGGCAGAAATCTAATATCCAATTTCAGTACTCATATTTTAGAGAGAGATTAGGGGAGAGGGAGAGAGAGATTAGGGGAAAGTGGGAGAGAGAGAAAGATTAGGGGAGAGAGAGAGAGAGAGAGAGAGAGATTAGGGGAGAGGGAGAGAGAGATTAGGGGAAAGGGGGAGAGAGAAAGATTAGTGGAGAGAGAGAGAGAGAGAGAGATTAGGGGAAAGGGGGAGAGAGAAAGATTAGCGGAGAGGGAGAGAGAGACAGAGAGAGACAGAGAGATAGAGAGAGATTAGGGGAGAGGGGGAGGGCGAGGGGAGAGAGAGAAAGATTAGGGGAGAGGGGAGAGAGAGAGATTAGGAGAGAGAGAGAGAGAGAGAGAGAGAGAGAGAGAGAGAGAGAGAGAGAGAAGGGGGTAGGGGGTAGGGGGAGAGAGAGAGATTAGGGGAAAGGGGGAGAGAAAGGTGTTAGGGGAGAGGGGGAGAGAGAGAGAGAGATTATGGTGTCCTAAGGGGTCGTAGGACACAATATGACCCCTTAGGACACCATATGACCCCTTAGGACACCATAGGACCCATAAAGACCCAATATTGTCCTTAGGGGTCATATGGTGTCCCATGACCCCTTAGGAAATCATATGACTCTAATGATACCATATGGTGTCATAAGGGTTCATATGACCCATAACGACACCATATGGTGTCATAAGGGGTCATACAACCCATAACGATACCATATAGAGTAGTAAAGGGTCATATTGTGTCCTAAGGGTCATATGGCATCTTAAAGGGTCATATGACACAATATGACCCCTTAGGACATAATATGACCCATAACGATACAATTTGGTGTCTTAAGGGGTTATATGGTGTCCTAAGGGGTCTTAGGACACAATATGACCCCTTAGGACACCATAAGACCCATAACGACCCAATATGGTGTCATAAGGGGTCATATGATGTCCTTAGGAGTCATATGGTGTCCCATGACCCCTTAGGACACCATATGACCCCTAACAACACCATATGGTGTCATATGATACATAATGACACTGTATAGAGTTGTAAAGGGTCATATTGTGTCCTAAGGGGTCATATGGTGTCTTAAAGGGGTCATATGACACAATATGACCACTTAGGACACAATATGACCCCTTAGGACACAATATGACCCATAACAACACAATTTGGTGTCTTAAGGGGTTATATGGTGTCCTAAGGGGTCGTAGAAAACAATATGACCCCTTAAGACACCATAGGACCCGTAACGACCCAATATGATGTCGTAAGGGGTCATATGTTGTCCTTAGGGGTCATATGGTATCCCATGACCCCTTAGGACACTATATGACCCCTAACAACACCATATCATGTCATAAGGGATCATATGACCCATAACGACACCATATAGAGTTGTAAAGGGTCATATTGTGTCCTAAGGGGTCATATGGTGTCTTAAAAGGGTCATATGACACAATATTGATGGACTTGAAAAGAACTGAGAGGGGGGGTGAATCAGTGACGCCAAAATTAAAACTACTTCAAACACTAACCGGTAGATGAACTTAACAAAAAATTTAAACATAATGCATGCAATCCAAAATGATATAACAACATCCACAATAAGTAAAACATCCACCATAACACAAGTGTTTGTATGTGGAAAACCCAAATAGGTAAAAACCACGGTGAGATGGAACTCACAAGTTAACTATCTACAGTAATAGATAACTGACCGGATAAGGTATACAAAGTGCTTTGCTAGGAGAGAATCTTGTTACAAATCCCAAAGCTTGACTAAAAGCTATACCCTATAAAATGTAGTACCCTGTTAGGAGTAACCTTAGTAGAGGATTTCTGAATCCAAACTAATGGATCACCCTGTTAGAGGATTTGAACAATGAAGCTTGTTAGAGCTTACCCGGTTAGGGGATTTTGATTCTGCTGTAATTGTTAGAAGACAACAAGATTTGTTTGATCTATCTGTATAGCACAATACTTGCTTGATATAATATATCTCCCTTAGCAACAAAGCCCTTAATGATCTACTCAATTTCACCAATGCCTTGAAGGCAAATATAGCAGAACAAATAGAGATAGTGGAACATAGCTTGGCTGATGAATATGATCTCAGAGTCAAAGACCCTATTTCAAATTTAGGAGGATCTAAGGACTTCAACCTCAGGGAGACCCAGATGGATCCAGTCATCAACACTTCTCTGTCTCCACCATCACTATGGTCTTTGACAAATTTTGAGATTCCTAGAGAAGCCTCTCCTGATCTTTGCATTGCAACCCCTTTGGAGGAAGGTACATTGGGTTTAGCTCTTAATTTGGTAGGTAGAAATAAGACGGAATCTAGATCTTCTCAAAAGAGAAGAGGGAGAAGATCAAATTCAGAGCTAACACTCATGGATGGGAAGGCTCTAGACCAATCTAAGCTAACAAACATCTTTAATGTAGGCAGTGGTAATTTCCCTCCCACGTCACCATGAAGTTAATTACTTGGAATTTTAGGGACATTAATGCCCCTAACAAGTAGCGCATCCTCAAGCACTGCATCTTCAAGGTTAAAGCTGACATAACCATTATACAGGAAACTAAGCTTGACAGTGATGGAGGAGAAAGTTTTGGCAAACATTTAGGAAGCTTCAATTGGTTAGGAATCCCTATGGTAGGGGCATCTAGAGGTCTAGGTATCATATGGGATCCGAGACACATTTCATTAGTAATTTTAGAGAACAGTAGATTTTGGATGGGTTTAGAAGTTAAATGTGTTAGCAATAACTTAAATTTTATTCTAATCAATGTTTGTGACCCCACTCCAAATGATTTAAAGCGAATAGTCGGGGAGGAAATTTCTTCTTTCATGAATAAACATAAGAACAAAAATTGTATTATAGGCAGAGATTTTAATGCCATCTGCAATCTCGCTAAGAAATTAGGTAGCTTCTCTCGAGAACCTCAGTCCTTAGTAGATTTTAGAAACTGGACCTTCCAGAACAACCTCATGGATATTCTTACAGACAATGGAGTTTTTACATGGACCAATAGAAGATCTGGCTTCAGTATGATAGCAAAGAGATTAGATAGGTTTCTTATTAAGGACAACTTAGGCACCCTTAATAACAACCTAGTCAAGGCTTCCATACTACCTATTTCAAGTTCTAATCACTTTTCGATTCAACTAACCATAGCCGAAGACCTTAAGCCATTGAACTGCCCATTCAAATTTGATCTCATGTGGCTGAAGGAAGAAAGCTTCATTAGCATGATATAAAAATGGTGGTTATCATTTAAGGTCTCTAGATCCAAGCTATTTTGTTTTGTATCTAAGTTAAAAGTGATCAAGCAATCTCTCCTAACATGGAATCATGAAAAATTTGGCAATATCTTTGATAATAAAATCTAAATTGAACTCGAGTTACGAAAAGTAAACAAAACTATGATTAAACTGGGAATGGATCAAGACCGATATAAGCAAGAAAAAATACTCATGAAAAAATATGAAGATATTCTGTCAAAAGAGGAAACCTTATGGAGACAAAAATCGAGAGAAACTTGGCTCACTGAGGGGGATAGGAATACAAAAAAAAATCATGCTAGTAATAAAGTTAGAAGAAGCACAAATAAAATAACCAGTATCATTGATGATAATGGTAGCCTAATAGAAGATCTCGAAGGAATAGCCAAATTAACTGTTAACTTCTTTCAACTCTTGCTTAACTCAGAATCCTCCAACCTCGTAGCCCAGGAAAGTCTTTTACAGAACATCCCTAATTTAATCACTCACGAGCATAACTTGTCTTTAAACAGATGCTTCATAGTAGATGAAATTGAGAAAGCAGTTAAAGAACTGCACCTAGAAAAAGCAACTGGGTCGGACGAATTTCTAGCTGCCTTCTTTCATTCGTGTTGGCATTTTTTGGGAATAGAGCTAGTGGACACCCTAGAGGGCACTAGAAAATTAGGTAGGCTCTTGCAAGAGATTAATAATACCTTCATTTCTCTCATTCCAAAAAAATATTCGACAACAAGCCTGGAAGAGGTTAGACCTATCGCCCTTTGCAATACACTCTATAAAATCCTCACAAAAACATTAGCTAATAGACTGAAAATCCTCCTCCCAATTATCATCTCAGAAGAACAATCTGGTTTTGTTCCTGGTAGATCTATTCTGGACAGAGTTATCCTCGCTCATGAGGCAATTCACTCCTATCAAACCAACTCCAGTCCTTCAATTCTCATTAAGTTAGATATTAAAAAATCTTACGATAAAGTGGACTGAAGGTTCTTATGAAGTACTTGGCAGCCTTTGGTTTCAACAAAAGATGGGTCAACCTTATATTCAAATACATTTTAACTACTCATTTCTCAATTTTGGTTAATAGTTCCCCCCATGGTTTCTTCACAAGTTCCCAAGGCTTGAGGCAAGGGGATCCTATATCCCCCTTCCTCTATATTATTATGGCAGAAGCCCTTGGGAGGACAATCCAGAAGTCTCAAGAGTTTTATAACATAGAAGGGACTAGAGTTACTAGTAATGTTGATCCAATTACTCATCAACAATTTGTGGATGACACACTATTGTTGGGCAATAGTTCCCTTTGTGAAGCCAGAAGCTTCAAATTAATTCTAGATTGGTACACGAAAGCCTCTGGTCAAGAGGTGAACAAAGACAAAACTAAGTTTTTTTTCCTCAACACTAATGAGAGATGAGAAAAGGAGATTCTTAATCTTCTAGGCTTCCATTCGGGAACCCTTCCATGTATATATTTAGGACTCCCATTGGACAAAGGGGTTAGATAAAACAAACTCTGGGATGGAGTGTTGTCTAAATTGGACTCAAGATTGCAATCATGGAAAGAAAAAGGGTTGTCGCTAGCAGGAAGAAATGTCTTGATTCGTTTTGTCCTCTCGACAATCTCACAGTACTACATGTCTTGCCTTCAACTCTCCGGATGTATCAGGGAAATACTTACTAGGATCTTGAGGACCTTCCTATGGCATGGTTTGGAAGATAAGAAAATGTTTGCACTAATTACATGGGACAACCTGTGTTTACCCAAAATTAATGGAGGATTAGGCTTTAGAAACCTAGAAAGTCAAAATAGGGCACTTGGAGCTAAATTAGTATGGAGAATCTACAAAGAGCCACAATTGAAATGAGTTAAAATAATAAGGAACAAGTATCTGGGTAATACAAACCCATCCAACATCTTCACAATTCCTTCCTTTCCCAAAGGTTCTAGAATTTGGCACTTTATCTCCAATTGCATGGGAGTCCTCTTCGACCAACTATCTTGGAATATTGGGCTAGGGGATACAACATTGTTTTGGGAGGATTCCTGGGGTGGGTACCCCCCTATAAGAAGTATAATCCATTATGATTCCCTGAAATTGGAACTGGAAAACTCTGTAGGAAATCTCGCCAGAGACTATGTCACCTTCCCCAACTCTGATCCTGCTCTAGGCTAGAGTTGGAAGCCTTTAACAGTATTTGCTTCTAATCAAATAGGGTTCTCTCATCTTCTTTCTATCCTCTAGTCTAGGAAGCTCTCTTTCAACTCGAGCCAAGATAACTTAATTTGGTTAGGTTCCCCTAATGGAGAATACAATGTTAAATGAGGCTACAAGATCGCCCATAAGTTAGAAGTCAGAATGATCTCCAACCTTCCCTTGCCCCTCTGCTGGGATAAATCCTGCTCTCCAAAAGCTGGGACCTTCCTCTCGGTAGCTCCACAAAAGAGAATCCTCACAATGGATCGGTTCTAGAAATTGGGTTATGTCGGCCCTTCTAGATGTCCATTATGTTGCAAGAGGGAGGAAGATGTAGACCACCTATTACTTAACTGTGAATTTATTACTTCTTGTTGGCATTGGAATTTTAATAAACTTAATTTAAGTTTGTCCTACTAACAGGACCTTCCTTCCTTCCTATAGAGCTGGCCTGTCTCCCAAAATTTCGGTCACTACGGGCAATATCTGGATTATCTCCCCTTCAATCCTCCTCTGGGAAGTCTGGAAAGAAAGAAGCAGAAATTTTTTTAAGGAGAAATCCCTCAACTCTGTAGCTCTCCTTGTTAAAATCAAAGCATCCATTATAGAGATTGCCAACAACTACATTAGGAAATGCCCTTTGAAGAACTCCAAATTTACTCTCAAGGATGAAGCCATAAGGAAACGCTGGGAGGGAATTATTCTACCCCTGTATGTCTGTTTAGGGGAGAACCACAATTTGGTGGCTAGGAAGCAGTCTGTTTGGGCTCCTCCACCTCTTGGATGGTTCAAACTCAACTTTGATGAAGCTTCCTGGGGCAACCCTAGCACAACACGTGTAGGCTATGTTATCCATTCCTAGGACGGGAAAGAGGTTGCTGCTCTCACAAAACCTTTAGGGATATTCACTAATAATTTAGCAGAAGATAATCTAGTAGTAGAAGGACTGTTGCTCTGCCACAAGCTATGAATTCAAAATCTGGAAATTGAAGGAGACTCTGTGATCATCATAAATTCTCTTAGATCAGGTAAGTCCTCCAATTGGAGAATAAATAATTTAATTAATAGGGCCAGGGATTTACTTCCATACTTCAACTCAATCCTTATCAATCACATTTATAGGGAAGGTAACAAAAGAGCAAATGAACTAGCCAATGAAGGAGCTAATGGCCAGGAATTCATGAATCAAGACATAGGTTAGAGATTCGGCTTGAATAGCTCTCCATTTACATACAAACTTCCTCTCCTTCATCCCTTAAGAAGTTATACATACATACTCTCAAGTATAATCCAGAGCCTTAAACTATATCTTGTATATATGTGTAAATTTACATGTATATATATGGATAGGAATATAATATATCATATATTTATGTATATATATCATACATATAACATATACGTTTGTATATAAATATATATGCATTCCTATATATATATACACACATATATACACATACATACTTATCACATAATATCATAAGTCAGATACACATTTTCATCTTTTCACCTTTCACTAAATATATATACAATTAATATATATATATATATATATATATATATATATATATATGAGCTGATACATATACAAAATAGGGCACTTGGAGCTAAATTAGTATGGAGAATCTACAAAGAGCCACAATTGAAATGGGTTAAAATAATAAGGAACAAGTATCTGGGCAATACAGACCCATCCAACATCTTCAGAATTCCTTCCTTTCCCAAAGGTTCTAGAATTTGGAGCTTTATCTCCAATTGCATAGGAGTCCTCTCCGACCAACTATCTTGGAATATTGGGCTAGGGGATACAACATTGTTTTGGGAGGATTCCTGGGGTGGGTACCCCATATATATATATGTATATATATTAACACACACACATATATATAGTACCATACATAATTAAATATATACAATTTTAAGACATATATTTACAATAATACGCAGACTCGCATTCAGCTACACATCAACACTTATAACAATAATTTGTATACATTTATTCATAGACATAGATATAGATAGAATAGTTTATCTATATATATATATATAAATATGTATATATACACAGAGTCTCAGAAATTCACAACCAGATGTAATATATATAATATTCATATCTACTCCTTAGAATTCTATATATATTAATTTACCTTCCACAAAGAAAATACAATCTATATTAGTATATATAAAAAATACTCAAAGATATATTCATAGTCATTTAAAATACACTTTCATTCTTCTATTAATATAAACATATTAATTTATATATTCATATATATACACATTTACATATATATTATATATATATATATACTATTAGAGTTATCTTGTATCAGCTAATAATTATTTATTTAATTATTAGTCTATTATACTCTACGCTTAAGCTAAACTTAAGCATTTAATAATATTGTAGGTATTTAATAATTATTCTACTCTTTATCCCTTTAGGGTTTCTTTAGGGTTGCACATATTTAGGGTTTCTATTCTCCTGTCATAAGGATTATATTGTAACTTTTCTTTTTCAATTCCCTCTCTAAAATGATAATCTTTTCTTCAGAGCCTTTTTTATGTTTTGTCTCCAATATTCTCTTGTGACAAGTATTTTGCTTGTAGATGCTCTTGGGATCTCAGAAGTTGTACTTCCTCAATTTCTTCATGGTATCAGAACCATCATCTACTGCTTCTTGTTCCTAATTTCTTTTTAGAAGATTTTGTCTGGAGGCAAGGGTTTTAGTTCTTTTTCAGAGTTGCTAGTTTGGATCTGGGGTATCTTTTTGTTTCTGGACATTTTGAGCTCAAAAGGACCTCACATTGACCTCAGAACACCCAAAAACCCCCATTTTCATACAAAATTTGTCCATTTTGGACAAATTTAGCTCTGGGATTTTTTTTTCGAGTTTGGCCCTTACATGCATGTTTTTCGAGAAAAAAAATATTTTTTTTAACCCCCTTTATGCCCTACAAGAGGGGTTTTTTTCTTTTTGTTATAACTTGGGCAAACGGAGTCAGATTTTTGAAAACAAATAGGCATCGGAAAGCTCTTTTAGATCCCTACTTAGATTTGGTGGTGAGATTGGCTGATTTTTTTATTTGGTACCTAGTTTTTCCATCCAAGTCAGCGCTCTTTTCTGCACTCTGTGAGCCATAAATTGGGCAAACAGACTCTGTTTTCAGAAAACGAATAGGCGTCGGAAAGGTCTTGGAGAGTTCTTCTCAGATTTGGAGTTATTTTTTTTCAAAAAAATCACTAGGTACACAAGATAGTGTCTGTCGCATTTTATTTTCTCTTGTCTTCTTTTCTGGCTATCAGATTGTACTGGGTATTTGTTTTACATATTGTGGGGGGTGTTATTTTTTACTATTTTCTATAATTTACTTCAAAAAATCAGAACACCTAAACTCAAAACAAACAAAAAAAACCCCTTTTGCATCTTCTGTCTAGTCTGAAAGATCACTTAATTAAAAAAATCAAGAGCAGGTCCAGGTTCAGGTACAGGTGCCCATGGCAGATTCTTTAGTTGAGCTTCTTACATCCCAGAACTATCACCTTTGGAAAGATCATACGATGAGGTTTCTCAAATCAAGGGGGTTGTGGTCCTATTTGGATGCAGATTAGTCATTGTTGCAGCGTCCTTTTGAGATTCTTCAGCACCAGAATAAGATGGATGAGGCTATGGGTGTCATCTCCTTACATGTTTCAGACAACTTTCTTTTTCACCTTGATGGTTTGCTCACTCCTCAAGCTATGTGGTCCAAATTTGAAACTCTCTTTGGTACTGTCAATGAGTACTTTAGAGCATTATAGATTGAGGTTGAGTTGTCTTCCTTGTTACCTGAGTCTTTTCCTCACATTGACAACTTTCTGAACAAGTTCAAAACCACTAGAACCATCTTACACAGTTGTGGTAAGAATAAGACAGACCCAGAGTGTATCTACCTGATTCTCTCTAAGCTTCAAGGTCCCTATCAGATATTTGCTTCCACATTTTATTCTACTATGGATGCATTGGGTACATGCTTCACCATGCCTACTTTTGATGTATTCTGTGATCACCTAACTCGTGAGAAGGCTCACCTATCTCAGTTGGACACTCTCATAAGATCATAGCCGAAAGCATTGGTTGCTCATACATCTAAAGAGAATAAGAAGCAGAAACCAAATCCTAAGAAGGATTCAGCTGACAGTGAGTGTTCCTCCAAGCCACCACCTAAGTCTGATTACAAACCAAAGTCCTATCCCAAATAGGAGCACTCTTCTAAGTCTGGTGAGTCTTCCTCCAAGACTAAGAAGAAGTCTGATGAACTTTGCAGTTTTTGTGGCAAAGAAGGTCATCCAGTTTCTCGTAGTTGGAAACGATTAGGGGCTTTGGAGGCAGCCATGCAACAACATCATATTTCTCCTCCTCAGCCTCCATCTTCCTCTTCTACTGGGAAAGGACATGCTCTTTTTGCATGATCAAATCCTTCTAATCCACTTGGATTATTGATTCTAGGGCTTCTCACCATATGACACACTCATCACAACTTGTTACCTCACTTGCTCACAGTAATACTTTACAAATTGCAGTTGGTGACTCAACACAATTTTCAGTTTAAGGTTTTGTTCCATTGACAGGTGGTTTTTTTCAGGATGTTGTTTTGGTTCCTGACATTTCTATGAACCTCCTCTTTGTTTATCAGATTTGTCATTCTGGCTCTGGTAAAAGGTTGAGTTCTCACCACATGATGTGGTTATTCAAGAGCTCTATGATCCTAATTTGGTTGTGGCTACTGGCAGTGTTGATCCTGATTCTCAGTTATATCAGTTTGATGGCTTTGAGAGTCTAGATGGTTCAAGTGTTTGTCTTATAGCACATGCAGATTCAGTGAGCAGACTGTGGCATGAGCATTTTGGCCATGTCAACTACAGATACTTACAACAGATAAGCACACATGCACTTGTTATTGGGCTCCCTCAGATATCTTATACTAATGGTGTATGTCGAGGTTATGCACTTGGAAAGCATCATCGTGATCCTTTTCCTACAAGCAGAGCCACCCATGCTAAGGCACCCTTGGATTTGATCCACAGTGATCTTATGTCATTTCCGACTCCATCTTTTTTAGGGTCCAAGTATGTGCTCACTTTCATTGATGACTTCTCCAGATGCACATGAGTGTACTTTCTTAAGTACAAGTCTAATGTCTTTGATTCATTTAGAGTCTTTAAGAAATTTGTAGAGAAGTGCTCTGGTCTTTCTATAAAGAGAATATGCACAGATAATGGGAGAGAATATGTGAATTAGGCTTTTATAGATTTCTGCATAGAGCATGGTTTGCAGAAACACTTATTAGTTCCTCACACCCCTTAGCAGAATGGTATTGTTGAGAGAAATAACAAAACACTAAGGGAGATGGCCAATTGTATGCTTCAGTCACGTTCTATGCAGCTTGCTTTTTTGGGCTGAGGCAGTTAATTGTGCCACCTATATTCAGAATCAGATGCCTCATAAGGCATTGTGCTAGTTGAGTCCTGAGGAGGCTTGGTCCCATGTCAAGCCTGATGTTTCTTCATTCTGAGTTTTTGGTAGTGAGGCTTGGGCATTTATTCCAGATGCTCAGAGAAAGCCATGGAGAGGAAGAGTCAACCACTCATTTTTGTTGGCTACTGTGAGGATGTTAAGGTGTACAGGTTGTTTGATCCTAATTCCCGAGAGGTCTTGTTTAGGCGGGATGTCTAGTTTGACGAGCGCCTTCCTTAGATGGATTCTCCATTAGCAACTTCTCCCTCACTACCTCCTCCTCTCTCTTCATCTTTTGAGGACTCCTTCTTCCTTGAAGATGATGCAAATGATGGTCCACCTTCACCACCACCATCACCCCCACCACTCGCTGCTCAGCCTTTGCCCAAGTGGGCCCATTTTATAGTTGATGTTGTTGGTTCTCTGGCAGGTGATCCTACTGACATTTGTTGTACTCATGCACAAACATCTGGTTCTAGTCTTCTGAGTCATGCCATTTTGGATGATCCTAAAAATTTTTCAGAGGTGACAGGTCAGCGAGAGTGGGATAGGGCCATGGATGGGGAGTATTCTTCTTTGATGAAGAATCATACTTGGGATCTTTGTTCTCTTCTGAAGGGCAGGAAGTTGGTTCGGTGCAAGTGGGTGTATCCTGCCAAGTATGTTGTAGATGGTTCTATTAATATGTATAAGTCTCACCTTGTTGCGAAGGGGTTTTCTCAGGTGGAGAGTATTGATTACTCTGAGACCTTTTCTCCTATCGCCAAGATGAATTCTATTCACTTTGTACTTTCTCTGGCAGCTTCACAGGGATGGACCATTTTTTAGATGGATGTGAAGAGTGCTTTCTTGCATGGAGACCTTCGTGAGGAGATCTATATGGAGCCGACTCAGGGATTTGTGCAGGATTTCTCTTTAGTTTGCAGACTTCGACGTTCATTGTATGGTCTCAAACAAGCTCCTCAGGCTTGGTATGAGAAGATGGACTCTTTCTTGCTTTTCACACTCTTTACACATTGTCATTCTGATCCTATAGTTTACATTCAGTGTCAGGGGGTTGATATAGTTATTCTTGTGCTCTATGTTGATGATCTTATCATTACCGGTAGCTCATCCTCCTTGATTCAGGATATTCAGCAAGCCTTGATGGATCAGTTTGAGATGACAGATCTTAGCCTTCTACACTATTTTTTAGATCTATAGATTATTCAGTCTTCCGATGGGATTTCCATACTTTAGCAGAAGTATGCTCTTGATATGCTTCACAGATTTAACATGCTTACTTGCAATCATGTTCCCACACCATTTTAGTTAGGTGTTGTTTTGTCTACCACTTGTTCTACACCTTCTGTGGATTCTACCTTATATAGACAGTTGGTTGGTAGTTTGTTGTACCTGACCCATACCCGCCCAGATCTTTCTTTTGCAGTTGGTCTTGTCTCTCGGTTCTCCCATGATCCTCATGAGAGCCATTGGAAAGAATCCAAACATATTTTGAGGTACATTCAAGTCACTACACAGTTTCGCATTCACTATACTTTAGGATCCCCTCACATTATTGGCTTCACTTACTCAGATTGGGCTAGTGATGCTCAAGATCAAAAGTCTACTTCTGGCTTTATTTTTTGCCTTGATTCTGGTCCTATCACATGGTCTTACAAGAAGCAGTCTGCTATTGATTTATCATCTATAGAGGGTGAGTATCAAGCAATGGTGTTAGCTAGTAAGGAGGTTTTATGGCTTCGATAGTTGATGACTGAGTTTGGGTTTCCTCCTGATAGTCCCACTATTCTTTGGTGTGACAATCAGAGTGCCATTCACCTCTCCCGCAACCCAGTGGAGTACTAGAGGTCTAAACACATTGAGATTCACATGCACTTCATCAGATAGTTGATTCAAGATGGCTTTCTCATCTTGGAGTACATTCCTACAGAGGAGAAGGTTGCTGACATCTTCACTAAACCTTTTGCATCTCCATGCTATCTTCAGTTGCGATCTATTCTTGGGGTGAAGGAAGTTGTCCTTGGGGGGTCTCATTGAGGCCTTCCTTCCTTCATGTTATTTTTTGCATGCTTTTCCCATCTCTTTTTGGAGTAGAGTTTTTTCCCATGTGGTTTTCTCTATTTCTCCGTTTCATAGAGATTTGGTTGTGATTGGGTGCCTCATCAGGCCTTGTTGCCGGGACCCAAAATTTCCTTCTTCTTATAGTTGCATTCTTGCATTTAATGTTTTTAGCTACTCCTTAAGTTCATCTTAAGGGGGGGTGTTAGAGTTATCTTGTATTAGCTAATAATTATTTATTTAACTATTAGTCTATTATACTCTACGCTTAAGCTAAACTTAAGCATTTAATAATATTGTAGGTATAATTATTAAATACTCTTTATCCCTTTAGGGTTCTTTAGGGTTGCACATATTTAGGGTTTCTATTCTCCTGTCATAAGGATTGTATTGTAACTTTTATTTTTCAATTCCCTCTCTGAAATGATAATCTTTTCTTCAGAGCCTTTTTTGTGTTTTGTCTCCAATCTTCTCTTGTGATAGGTATTTTGCTTGCAGATGCTCTTGGGATCTCAGAAGTTGTACTTTCTCAACTTCTTCACACACACACACACACACACACACACACACACACACACACACACACACACACACACACACATATATATTAACCCTATTACATTTCCTTATTTCAATAAGTTAAGAGCACAACCTTTTTCGCCACACACACTCAATTTCTTATTAATTTCCGTTCTTTCTCCATTATGAATAGGTACATTCGTATATTTATCTAGCACCCTATACTCTTACCCATCCCTTGACACCTCATTAACCAACTCTCCTTCCTCCCATATTCTTCCCTTTCATGCCCACTTCCTTGCATTCTCTCCCCGTCACGTTTAACTCTGACGATCTCATCTTGTCGCCATGTCTTATAATTATCTCGAATTTTGTAAATCCGGTTGCACTTGCCCCGATATAATTACTATCTCTGGCTCCAATGCTTCAAAAATTTCTTCACACATGCCATTCATGCAAGGTCTTAATTATACACTAGGCATGTGCAGCACCGCCTTATGGTAATCATGAGAATGAAATGACAATTATTTCTCTATGAGTTGGTACTTTGGCTCGGCTGTCAAGTACCTCAATCCAGCACTTCTGTACGAAGGAAATCATTTTGGCTCAAACAACATATCCATTACCCATATCATGATTTGTTATCTCCTCATTCACTTCTTTGGCTTTATAAAGGCTCCTCCCTCCATTTGCAGCTTGTATCTTTTGACAGCGAGTGCAATACAAGGTGAAATGGACATGGTTCTAAAGCTCAAATGCTTAAAGAGACAAATGGTTGTATCTGGTGAGATTAAGGTAGCTCGCTTGAAAGTTATTTCCAATTCTCCTCATGACCTAGTTATTAATGCCATTTTGCAAATCCTATGGGAATATTTCATTCACAATGAGGATAGAACCAAAGTGAACTCTAATATTTCCTCCATGTTTTTAGCAATAGTGTTTCATTTTGAGCCCAATAGGGATCTCATCAGGAAGCTACACTTAAAGGTTTTTAAGCACAACATTCTGGGAGAACTAGACCGAGTAATGGTAAACGTTACCAATGATCTTCTAGCCCCTAAGCCCCGACACTATGACATCCTAATGTGGAATAATCATCAGGTTCCCTGGTTCCCAATTCTGGCATTCGATAACCCTGCAAAATTTGCAAATAGGCACCCTATCATTCAGAGAAATATTAATTTCCTCATGTGGTGGCTTCATGTGAAATTACCTCCCTGTAAGCACTGGTTGGTTGTTTACCTATGGGATGAAGGACTAAACATGGATCTGGAAAAAGTTTTCGCATTGGAAAAGCCTAATCTAGAGTTTTCAGCTTCACCGAAAGAATTCCCCATCGGATCATGCAAGGATCAAAGAGAAAGGGCCTACCACTTGTAGCTAGATTTGCACAAATGTGTGGGATTTCCTTTAAGACATTTCTCTACCCAGACTCAGAATTACTTTAATTATCAAGCATGCCGCTGACTTTTGTTTTTTGAAATTCAAAACTCCCCATGTTGCTCTTCGTAACTATATGGTTGCCTCCTTTGTTAATATTTCTATACTTAGACTCATAATAGATATACATATATATGCTTAATCCTACCTTGTTTCGATGTTCTTGTTTTATCAGATAATTTCTATTGTGAATTGGGATACACATAGACTTACATTATATATATATATATATATATATATGTATATATAAATCTATATTTCATTGGTATATATATACTAGCATACGTATAAACACATAGATACAGGTGCGTATATATACCACTCTACAAAGAGATATACACATCTGTGTATATGTGGATATACATATGAAGATATACTTATATATACTCATATGAAATATACATCTATATTGCATAAGCTTATGTATTGATATATACATGCCTATTCTTTCTGCCACTCCCAAACTATTTCTATTAGCTCAATCCTAGCTATATCTTCATTTAAGGCTTATCTGTTTATTTGGATCAACCTTTGTTCATTATTCATCATTAATCTGATAGCTTACAATTTATACTATTCTTGGTCTATGCTATGATGGTTCTTTTTATAAAATAGTCATCCCTTCCTGTATTCTAAGATGGCTTTAATTCTGTGTTGTTCCCTATCTGCTCTTCAAAATTAACCTTTAGTGGCCCACGACTGTAATGGCCCTGGTCTGTTTGGTCACATTTTCTCTTTGTTTTTAATAGACTCTTTAACAGACGTTGATGCAGGTACCAACCTTTATACTTGATACCAGTTTGAATTAATATTGAGCAGTTTTAGGCAAACAGGGAGCATTAGTGATACACGACTCTGTATTTGAGGTTTTCTTTATGAAGTTGGGTAGGCTTATTATTCTCCCTTGCTTGATTATGATATTCATATCTCAGTTTAATTCCTTTTAAGATTAACATGAATATCCAGGCTATAGGAGGACCATTTTTTCAGTGTTTCGTAGGTTCCATAGATAATAAGAAAACCACTTCCTGACCAGTGCAACTAGGTATAAAAGCATTTGCTTTGGGGTTCAACAGAATGACTCTTCTTAGATGACAAGATTCTACTTTTGATACGGAAACCTCATCACAGAAGGTTAAAGTTAAAAATGATGTTAGGGGGGTTAACGAATTATGTAATCTCCCAAGTAGCCATTCATTGGCCATTTGGCTCTTCAGGACATGTATTGATGTTCTAAGATTTATCCTTGGGCAAGATCGGAGGTTTTCTTCGTTCGGTTCTTTCCTACCGGTGCCCACACTAAACCAAACTTGTATTAACTTGTAATAATTTCTTTTAATTAATAAAATATACGACTACGACCCATTATCGATTAAAAAAAATAAAAAATAAAATAATATCTAATATCTAATATATTATAATATAATATTATATTATATAGTATAATACATTATACATAATATAATATTATATTATATAGTATAATACATTATACATAATATAATATTATATAATATAATATAATATAATATAATAATATATAATATAATATAATATAATAATATATTATATAATACGTTTTATATAATATATAATGTAATATAATAATATATTATATATTATATAATATAATATATAATGTAATATAATATTATATTATATAATACGTATTATATAATATATGATATATTATTATATACTATATAATATATAATTTATTTTTTAATTACAAATTACCTATAAAAATCGGATATCCAATTTAATCGGATGTTCGATATCTGATTTGCTTTGGTGTTTACCATACCAAGGTGTACTGACACCTAGGCCAAGCAAAAAGTCAACATGGATTTTCGCATTTTTAGGCAAGTGGAAAAGGCTATTTTTTTCACATCGCCACTTTTTGGCCCCCCATGATCTTGCACTAACCCTGTTATCTTCTTACATATTGAGATTGTGGAGCCAAGGGTTGTCCGCAGATTTGGTCCTAGGGAACGATACCTCCCTTTGATCTGCATAACTGAGGAGGTAAAAGATCCTCTGAAGGGTTGCCTTGAGAGTGAGGAACATCCAGTTCTTCACATTGAGCTAATTAGAGATTTTCTTATCAGTCCATGGTGGACGATTTTGGTTGATTCTTCAGATTTTGGGCTAGGTGATTTTCAGCTCTTCATTGGCTTATATGTGCAACGATTATTGTTGAAGGCTAGTCAATCCTTTTGGAGGAGTGCTGGAGTAGTCGAAGTCTGAAGTAAAGTTCGAACTGCCTGGTCTAAACCTCGATTTTGTTCATCTCTCCTCATTGAAGCTTCGTACATCAAATTGGAGGACAATGATTTCATCTAGAGGGTAAGGCAATTTCCTTTGTGATAATTTGGGAGAGTTTGGTGATAGAATCGACCAAATATTAGTGTGTAATCAGAATCAGACCTGTGCATTGAGAACCCCTCAATTTGGGTCATACCTTCATGATTTGGCATTGAGACACATCAATTAGTGAAGTGCTTCCCTCTAGGGTTGAGGGCGATCAACTAGGAGGTGGTTCAGAGCTTTTTTATGTAGTCCACATTGACATCTCGGACCTCCCATTGGCAGCAGTAGGGATGACATAGGAAGAGGTTCGATCTTGCACATTGGAGGCTCTTTGGTAGATGATAATAGCTTGTTTCTTCTCAATGATTCATACTAGGTTCTTTACATATTGAATTCATTGTAAAATCAGTTTGCAATGCATAAGTTAATAGTGTCATTGTCCTCAGAAGTCTAAAAATCAATAATTGTATCAGTTCGTGTGTTTGAGTTTTGTAATGACATATTGAGATATCATATGAATAGAGGTTTAAGGAGTTTGAGGCTGCACCTTATATGATTGAATTATGAGAATGTATGACAACTATTTCAAAGTTATTTGTGAATGATCTTTTATGTGGAAATAGTGTTTGATGTCCCTTATACCAAACTGAAACTAAGACCAACAGACTAAGAGCCTGTTAGCCAAGTGTTTGACGAAAGAACTAAGCCAAGAAAATCAGAATTTTATATTAGAATTACCAAGGGACATTACAGATTGACTCCTCAAAAAATTAAAAGAGAGAAGAGGAAAAGGGTTATTTTTTAACTATGAAAGTAAATGTAGCAGAGGGGACAATGTGTAGAAAGTTGTCACAACCCTCCTTTATCACCTTTTTGATTTAAATACAAACTCTATTATATTTCCTTGGATAAACTATTGAATGAATATTGTAAGGGAATAAAAATAATAAACCACACACACATGGAAAATACATATATATTTTTAATTGGTTATTTAATTTCCCTCACCCAAATTAAGGCACATGTTGTAGGAGGAATAAGAAGCTTCTAGAGGCTTCTCCACCACCCTTGCATGTAACTCCTCCCACTAAGCCTAATCAATTTGCATGGAGGCCAAATTGGGAGAGAATCTCTTTTTTTTCAATTAAAAATTAGGTAGTAGGAATTTGAAATTTCTTTTATAAAAGAGGTACAAGTTTCAAAATGAGTGGTTGGCTATTCCATAAGAAATTCTGCAAGTAAAATTTTTCCTTTGTAGTCAATTTTCATTTTCAGCTAAGATTTTGTTTGGGAGGACTTCTCTTCAAGTTTGGAGGATCAAGGAAGATTCATAGAGGATTCTACACCATTACCAAGCACCTAGGTTCTTTCAAATTTAGTTTCATGCATCTTATTTTGTTGCAATTAGATTTGATTTAATTGTTAGAATGAGATTTATCTGTTTTCAGATTTTTGAAAGAATTAGTTTCAAATTTTTATAAGAAGTAGGTGATTAGAACCATTTGATGAGAACTAGATTAATTGTTTTTTTTCAGAGTCTTGATAAGAAATTTAGTTTCAGATTTTTGATAGGAATTAGATTCATTTGTAAAAAAAAGTTTTTGTTAGATCAAGGTTTAATATATATTGTTGAACTTAGTTGAAAAATCTGTTTGTAGTGGATGAGTTGAAGAATTAAATTATTGTTTTATCAATTTCTTGCTGTAGATTGGATACTGTTAAATAATATTATTATCCTTCAATTTCTTGCTGTAGATTTGATACTGTTAACTTGAAGATTTAGAATAATGTCTTTCAAATTCTTGCTGTAGATTGGAAATTGTTAATTGAAATATTATCCATCAATTGCTTGCTGTAGTTTGGATTTGTCAGTTTGAATAATCAAAATGTTGTTTTCAAATTCTTGCTGTAGAATTAAAACATTCCTTGCTATGAATAAAATCTTGTTTTGAATGAATAAAATCCTCCTGTAGGAATAAATTTATCCCTGTAAATTTAAGATTGAAATCAGACTAACGAAATACAATCATAAGCCTGCATAAATCCATCTACCTTTCATGGCTGGAAACGATTTACTCTCTGGGATATTTTAATCTCTGTGTGGAAGCAAAATATGAATTACCCTTAGTTACACATCTGGTTTTCAATCCTCTGCACTATGTTGGGATCTAGTTATTCTCCCTGGATTGTTTATCCCTCTGGGTTAATTATTCCTGAGAATGAACCCCATTGCTACTTAATATTTTAATTTATTTTATCCTTAAAGTTTAAATCTACTCTCTATCTATTTAAATTAACCTGGAAAAGAGAAAAAAATAATAATAAGATAAAATAAAATAAATAAAACCGCATATATATATATACGAAGCGTTTTAAAAAAAAAACCCATCGCATGAGAGATTGTATCACCACGCGGTACGTTGCATGGGACTTCGGCCACAGGCGGAGTTAATAACTCTGCAGGTGGGGAGCGGTACCGTTACGGTACCCTCCACTAACCTGCAGTCATTGCTACGGCAGTGGCCGCAGGGTAGTGGGGGGAACCGTGGGGTCCCCCTCCCACTAAATGCGCTGGGCACGCAATACCACGACTTGCATATTTTAAATCCCCTTTTTTCTTTGGAATTTAATTGTTAATAGTTGGTAATAATTGATAAACTTTAGATATTTTTTTTAATAAGTTTTGAATTAATTAACAATGATTATTGATAACTTATTAATAATTATTATTAATGTAATTGGTAATAATTATTAATAAATTATTGATAATCATTATTAATAGTTTTTAATAATCAATAGAGATTATCGTATGGTATATTAATGAAAAAAAAATGGACCTCCCAATCCATTGAGGATCTAATTTATTCTTGGGTGATAAACTTGAGCTTACTTAAATCTTTAAGTCTTATGATTAATCCCAAAAGTGTAAACTAATTGCTAGTAACTCTATATTTAATTGTTCTTACAATAAGAGTAAACACTTCTTCGTTTTGTGCGCAATGATATTATTTTACCTTGCTTTTATTCCGCATTCATTATCTACATGCAATTACTATTATGCAAGTTTCGTGATGGTCATTATTATGCAATTTACACTTCAAGTAGTTACTTCAATTATTTACGCTTTCATTTTTGTTATTCGTAGTTAGAAAACTAAACAAAGGAAGTTGGAAAACCAAAACTAGCAGCATTCGGTATATATGGTGCCTTTGGGTCACGCTTACGGGTAATGCCGTTGTGTTGAACTACTGCACTTAACACCTAATAAAGCTGCATTAACGACATCTGTGGCATCGTCCCTATAAATCGTCGGGGAGTAATAAGGGACATTTGGAAGTAAAATCCAAGGGGCGGGTAATCCCCCTTGGATCGATAATTTAATAAGATAACTTTTAAATGAATTTCACATCCGTTGAGATAAACCATAGTAAACCCCTCTTAGGGATGGTCAGGTCAAACTCTCATGAAATTGATTTCTTTTTTTGAAGGGATATTGGCGTTTTGCAATTGGGTGACGTTCATGATAAGTATTAGGATCTAGTTATTTTCTTTTTAGGCCACAAGCAATAGGCCATCTTGAGCCTTCGCTTAAGTGCTACCATCGTGGGTAGCAACCGTAGAGAAACTGTCTGGGACACTGACCCTAGAAAGGGTTGCGTACCCACAAATCAGTTTACATCAAACCATAGAATAGAAAATAGAACTACATACTTTATGCCTTGATCCCGTGCTGAAGCGGGTATGTAGGCAGTCTTGGGACGGAGTTGTCCCTCGTACTCAGGCATTCGTGGGTGGGGTCTAGGCTTGGTTGAGTAAGAATCCTAATTGAAAGATAAGATAATCAAACTTAATTCAATGCATACTCGGAAGGAATCCCGTATGGATTCGCTTGACTTCCCGAGGCTTTAAGCCAAATTCCGAGGCAGAATTCAAGCTTGTATTATTTTTAATTACTCCTAAGGACGGCGACCTCGGTGCATTCTTGTTAGAAGAGTGTAGTACTTAGTGAGTGGCTCAAGACCCGAATGGTCCCGATGAGTCTAAGTCTCTGGCCAGAGCATCTCCTATCCCGTTTGGATGGATGCCTACCCCGTATGGGTAGATGCCTATCCCGTATTGGATAGATGGAATTTTATGTCCCGTATGGACAATTTGCCTAACCCGTATGGTTAGAAGCTCATCCCGAATGGATGAATGCCTATTCCTAATTGAATGGATGGCCAGAGTATGCAATTGAATAAAACATAATGAGAAAAAAAAAAAAAAATACTCAATTTTTGTTGGATCAATTTTGGTGGGTTATTACATGTGGTATCAGAGCAAAGGTTCAAATCTAGGCCTTGTGCTCACTTCAATTTATTCAACTAAGGGAATGTTTTACAATAATAGAAATTAAATTTTATTCTACAAAAAAAAAAACTAACTACATAATTTAACTTTCAGGTAAGACCTAGAATGGCAAGAGGAAGAGGAAGGGGTAATGGAAGACGTACTAGGAGTCAAAGGGAGGTAAGCCATGAGGAAAACCATGAGGGAAACCATGAAGGAAACCATGAGGAAGATCATGAAGAGGTTCGACACAACCCAGGGAATAACGGAGATGGTTTCCAAGCTATAATCGACCTTCTAACCGAACAAAGAGATAAAATCAACTTCTTGGAACAATCATTGCAGGACCTTAGGGAAAGACAGAATGACTATGAGAACAGAAGCGGTACCGAGAATGGAAACCCTGGTAGCAATCAAGGAAATGTGAGGGGTAATGGAAAGGAAAATAACATATTGGAACTCTCCAAGGATTTAAAGAAAATCACCCCTCCTAAGTTCGATGGAAGGCAGATTGGTGAAGGGGCTGAGAATTGGCTAAATGAAATGGAAAAATATTTTGAGCTAAGAGATTTTAGCGAAACAACCAAGGCTTTATGGGGCTCCTATCAACTCACAGGGGAGGCGGCTAGTTGGTGGACCAACACCAAGGAACAAAATGGGTATAACAGGGATACGATCACATGGGATCAATTTGTTCACCATTTTCGAGATAGGTGGCTCCCTCAATTGTTCTTTGATGAGAAAGTGACAGAATTCCATAATCTACATCAAGGGCCCTTATCCGTTCAACAATATTGGGATAAGTTCGCCAAGTTGCTTAAATATGTGCCTATGTACCAAAAGGATGAAGAAGGCCAAGCAAGGAAATTCATTTTGGGGCTGAATACCAACATAGGGGCAGAGGTTGATATGCATGGACCTAGAAATATGAATGAAGTACTCGAAAAGTCCCTAAGGCAAGAGAGGAAGATTCAAACACTAGCAGGACGGAACTATAATGGGAACCACTCATTTAAAAGGAAGCAAGAATTCAATGGAAACACCAATTTCAACAAGGGTCAAAGGAATAACTCTTCCGAAAGGAGACCACCGCCTAATCAATATCAGAGGAATGGAAATGATAATACCAGGGGCAATAATAATAGGGGCAATAATAACAGGGGCAACTATAACAGGAATGACCAGCAGAACAGGACAACTTATCCACCCAGGGGAAATGAAACAAGGAATGATCCCCCTAGAAATCAAGGTAGGAGGGGTCCTCCAGGTGGATGCTTTATGTGTGGGGAAAACCATTTTGCTAGAGAGTGCCCAAGGATGCAAGGACAAATTAGAGCCAATCAACCCCAACAAGGACCCCAACAGAGGATTCATGCAACGGTTAGGAACCAAAGAAGAAGATACCAGAATGTTCCCGTGGAAACTACAGGCACACTATTTGAACAACCAATATCAATTCTAATTGACACTGGGTCATCTGAATGTTTCATCTCACCTGAATTAGTAAACAAATATGCATTAAAAGTTAATCAAATGGAGTCATCATGGACGGTTCAATATGGGGATAAGGCAACTAGGGAAGTAACTAAGTGTTTATCGGGGGCAAGGGTACAATTCCCTGAGTTCGAAACAAGGCTAGATCTCTATGTGGCACCCTTAGGATTATATGATGTAATTATGGGAATGAGTTGGTTAGAAGACCATCAAGCTAATGTAGATTGTTATAGAAAAGTTGTTGAATGTTTGGATGATGGGGGAAAAAGGGTCAAAATCCAAGGAAAGTTTAAACCCATTAATATAGAAACTATCTCAGCAATGCAATTAAAGAAGGAAAGGAGAAGAGGGGGACAAATCTTTATGGTTGAAATTGATGAAGGAAAGGAGGAAAATACCCCAACATTTGAAAATACCCCTTTCTTAAAGGAGTTTAATGATGTTTTTCTAGAAGAACTACCCGGTTTACCCCCTAAGAGAAAGTTTGAATTTTCTATCGAAGTACTCCCAGGAGCTGAACCAGTATCAAGGGCACCTTACCGGATGAACACAACCGAATTACAGGAACTCAAAATGCAATTAGAGGAACTCTTACCTAAGGGATTAATAAGGCCAAGTGTATCACCATGGGGAGCGCCATTTTTATTTGTTAAGAAGAAGGATGGAACCTTGAGGCTATGCATCGACTATAGGATGTTGAACAAAGTCACCATAAAGAATAGGTATCCCTTACCTCGCATAGAGGACCTTTTTGACCAAATGAAAGGAGTGGCAGTTTTCTTAAAGATAGATCTCCGGTCAGGGTATCATCAACCCAGAATTAAGGAAGAAGACATTCCGAAGACAGCGTTCAGGATGAGGTATGGACATTATGAATTCACAGTAGTTCCTTTTGGAGTAACTAATGCCCCAGCAGCATTCATGAATCTAATGAATAGTGTATTCCATGACTACTTGGATAAGTTTGTTTTGGTATTTTTGGATGACATATTGATTTACTCTAGAAATGAAGAGGAACATTTAGTGCACCTACAAATTGTTTTGCAAAGATTGAGAGAACATAAGTTATATGGGAAATTGTCCAAATGTGCCTTCTTTGAGGAAAAGATTCACTATCTTGGGCATATAATATCAAAAGAAGGAATAGCAGTCGACCCAGATAAAATAAAGGCGATAGTAGAATGGCCAATCCCTAAGAATGTTTCAGAGGTAAGAAGCTTTATGGGGCTAGCAGGTTACTATAGGAGGTTTGTGGAAGGATTCTCTAAGATAGCAAACCCCATCACCTCGTTGCAAAGGAAGGGCAAAAGGTTTGTATGGACCGAGCAAAGTGATAAGGCATTTCAAATCTTGAAGGGAAAACTAACTTCAGCACCCATTCTAAAGGTGCCAGATCCAAATGGACACTTCACAGTCATAACAGATGCTTCTATTGAAGGGTTAGGAGGAGTACTTGTCCAAGATGAAGGGGTAGTGGCTTACGAATCTAGGAAGCTAAAGACTCATGAAGTCAATTATGCACCCCACGACTTAGAGTTGGCAGCAATTGTGCATGCCCTGCAAAAATGGAGACACTTCTTGCTAGGGAGGCCCTTTGAGCTAAAATCAGATAACCAAGGACTAAAATACATCTTTACCCAACCTCACTTAAATGCCAGACAAAGAAGGTGGTTAGAGTTTCTAAGTGAATATGATTTTGAAATTGAATATATTAAGGGAAAAGAAAATAGGGTGGCAGATGCCCTAAGTAGGAGGAGACACTTGATGACTATAGCAACCTTCAAAACCTCCTTCAAAAGGCAAGTAATGGATGAACAAGGGCATGACCCATGGTATGAGCAAGTCAAATTAACTATAAGACACAACCCGACCGATCCTAAGGTCGAAGGGTACACATTTGATGAAGATGGGTTGCTCAGATACAAGAATAGAATCTATATTCCTAATTCAGGGAACTTGAGGGAAGTAGTCCTTTCGGAGGCTCACGATGCCCCTTATTCAGGCCACCCAGGAGTTAACAAACTTTATGCAGATCTAAAGAAGCTATACTTTTGGCAAGGGTTGAAGAGCGATATTGTCAAGTATGTAGCTAAATGTTTGGAGTGTCAAAGAGTAAAGGCAGAACATAGACACCCAGCTGGATTGTTGCAATTGCACGATGTACCTCAACATAAGTGGCAAGTTATTAGCATGGATTTTGTACAAGGGTTACCCATGTCACCTTCTAGGCATGATGCAATAATGGTGGTAATTGACAAACTCACTAAGGTAGCACACTTCATACCAGGAAATCTGATGGATGATGCACCCACCTTGGCTAGACGCTTCGTTAAGGAGATAGTTAGGTTGCATGGAATACCAGAGAAAATCATATCAGACAGAGATGCAAGATTCACTTCCAGGTTTTGGACCACTCTTCAATCAGCTCTAGGAACTCAACTAAATTTTAGCACCGCATACCATCCAGAAACCGACGATCAGACAGAAAGGACAAATCAGATTATGGAAGACCTGCTTCGCATGTACTGCATGGACCAACAGAGGAAATGGGAAGAGTACCTACCTTTGGTAGAGTTTGCCTACAATAATACATATCAAACATCTTTGGGAATGACACCTTTTGAAGCCTTGTATGGTAGACCATGTCGAACACCTTTGAGTTGGGATAGTCTTGAAGATAGAGTGATTATTGGGCCAGATATGTTGAAAGAAATGGAAAGGAAAATTAAGGAAATTAGGCAAAGATTGAAGGAAGCCTCGGATAGGCAGAAAAGTTATGCAGACAAAAACAGAACACCAAGGGAGTTTGAAGTAGGAGAGAAAGTCTTCCTAAGGGTTAGGCCACACAAGAGTTCCATAAGATTTGGGAAAAAGACTAAGCTTGCACCTCGTTATGTCGGACCTTTTGAAATATTGGGAAGAATTAATCCAGTTGCTTATCGGTTGGCCTTACCTCCCCAATTGAGCCGAATCCATGATGTCTTCCATGTATCTCTTCTTAAAAAGTATGTACCTGATGAGAAACACATTTTGAATTGGGATGCCTTACACGTCCAAGAAATGGGAGGAATAATGATAGAGCCATTCAGAATCTTGGAGAGGCGCCAGTGCCAGTTGCGCAACAGAGAGGTTGATCAGTGCAAAGTGCAATGGGACCAGTATGACGAAAAGAATGCCACATGGGAGGATACTAAGGAGATGCAGCAGCTGTTTCCTTTTTTGTTTTGAACATGAACTATAAACTCTTTTGAATGCATTTAATAAGTGCATCGGGACGATGCACAGATTAAGGGGGGGAGGATGTCACAACCCTCCTTTATCACCTTTTTGATTTAAATACAAACTCTATTATATTTCCTTGGATAAACTATTGAATGAATATTGTAAGGGAATAAAAATAATAAACCACACACACATGGAAAATACATATATATTTTTAATTGGTTATTTAATTTCCCTCACCCAAATTAAGGCACATGTTGTAGGAGGAATAAGAAGCTTCTAGAGGCTTCTCCACCACCCTTGCATGTAACTCCTCCCACTAAGCCTAATCAATTTGCATGGAGGCCAAATTGGGAGAGAATCTCTTTTTTTTCAATTAAAAATTAGGTAGTGGGAATTTGAAATTTCTTTTATAAAAGAGGTACAAGTTTCAAAATGAGTGGTTGGCTATTCCATAAGAAATTCTGCAAGTAAAATTTTTCCTTTGTAGTCAATTTTCATTTTCAGCTAAGATTTTGTTTGGGAGGACTTCTCTTCAAGTTTGGAGGATCAAGGAAGATTCATAGAGGATTCTACACCATTACCAAGCACCCAGGTTCTTTCAAATTTAGTTTCATGCATCTTATTTTGTTGCAATTAGATTTGATTTAATTGTTAGAATGAGATTTATCTGTTTTCAGATTTTTGAAAGAATTAGTTTCAAATTTTTATAAGAAGTAGGTGATTAGAATCATTTGATGAGAACTAGATTAATTGTTTTTTTTCAGAGTCTTGATAAGAAATTTAGTTTCAGATTTTTGATAGGAATTAGATTCATTTGTAAAAAAAAGTTTTTGTTAGATCAAGGTTTAATATATATTGTTGAACTTAGTTGAAAAATCTGTTTGTAGTGGATGAGTTGAAGAATTAAATTATTGTTTTATCAATTTCTTGTTGTAGATTGGATACTGTTAAATAATATTATTATCCTTCAATTTCTTGCTGTAGATTTGATACTGTTAACTTGAAGATTTAGAATAATGTCTTTCAAATTCTTGCTGTAGATTGGAAATTGTTAATTGAAATATTATCCATCAATTGCTTGCTGTAGTTTGGATTTGTCAGTTTGAATAATCAAAATGTTGTTTTCAAATTCTTGCTGTAGAATTAAAACATTCCTTGCTATGAATAAAATCTTGTTTTGAATGAATAAAATCCTCCTGTAGGAATAAATTTATCCCTGTAAATTTAAGATTGAAATCAGACTAACGAAATACAATCATAAGCCTGCATAAATCCATCTACCTTTCATGGCTGGAAACGATTTACTCTCTGGGATATTTTAATCTCTGTGTGGAAGCAAAATATGAATTACCCTTAGTTACACATCTGGTTTTCAATCCTCTACACTATGTTGGGATCTAGTTATTCTCCCTGGATTGTTTATCCCTCTGGGTTAATTATTCCTGAGAATGAACCCCATTGCTACTTAATATTTTAATTTATTTTATCCTTAAAGTTTAAATCTACTCTCTATCTATTTAAATTAACCTGGAAAAGAGAAAAAAATAATAATAAGATAAAATAAAATAAATAAAACCGTATATATATATATACGAAGCGTTTTAAAAAAAAAACCCATCGCATGAGAGATTGTATCACCACGCGGTACGTTGCATGGGACTTCGGCCACAGGCGGAGTTAATAACTCTGCAGGTGGGGAGCGGTACCGTTACAGTACCCTCCACTAACCTGCGGTCACTGCTACGGCAGTGGCCGCAGGGTAGTGGGGGGAACCGTGGGGTCCCCCTCCCACTAAATGCGCTGGGCACGCAATACCACGACTTGCATATTTTAAATCCCCTTTTTTCTTTGGAATTTAATTATTAATAGTTGGTAATAATTGATAAACTTTAGATATTTTTTTTAATAAGTTTTGAATTAATTAACAATGATTATTGATAACTTATTAATAATTATTATTAATGTAATTGGTAATAATTATTAATAAATTATTGATAATCATTATTAATAGTTTTTAATAATCAATAGAGATTATCGTATGGTATATTAATGAAAAAAAAATGGACCTCCCAATCCATTGAGGATCTAATTTATTCTTGGGTGATAAACTTGAGCTTACTTAAATCTTTAAGTCTTATGATTAATCCCAAAAGTGTAAACTAATTGCTAGTAACTCTATATTTAATTGTTCTTACAATAAGAGTAAACACTTCTTCATTTTGTGCGCAATGATATTATTTTACCTTTCTTTTATTCCGCATTCATTATCTACATGCAATTACTATTATGCAAGTTTCGTGATGGTCATTATTATGCAATTTACACTTCAAGTAGTTACTTCAATTATTTACGCTTTCATTTTTGTTATTCGTAGTTAGAAAACTAAACAAAGGAAGTTGGAAAACCAAAACTAGCAGCGTTCGGTATATATGGTGCCTCTGGGTCACGCTTACGGGTAATGCCGTTGTGTTGAACTACTGCACTTAACGCCTAATAAAGCTGCATTAACGACGTCTGTGGCATCGTCCCTATAAATCGTCGGGGAGTAATAAGGGACATTTGGAAGTTAAAATCCAAGGGGCGGGTAATCCCCCTTGGATCGATAATTTAATAAGATAACTTTTAAATGAATTTCACATCCGTTGAGATAAACCATAGTAAACCCCTCTTAGGGATGGTCAAGTCAAACTCTCATGAAACTGATTTCTTTTTTTGAAGGGATATTGGCATTTTGCAATTGGGTGACGTTCATGATAAGTATTAGGATCTAGTTATTTTCTTTTTAGGCCACAAGCAATAGGCCATCTTGAGCCTTCGCTTAAGTGCTACCATCGTGGGTAGCAACCGCAGAGAAACTGTCTGGGACACTGACCCTAGAAAGGGTTGCGTACCCACAAATCAGTTTACATCAAACCATAGAATAGAAAATAGAACTACATACTTTACGCCTTGATCCCGTGCTGAAGCGGGTATGTAGGCAGTCTTGGGACGGAGTTGTCCCTCGTACTCAGGCGTTCGTGGGTGGGGTCTAGGCTTGGTTGAGTAAGAATCCTAATTGAAAGATAAGATAATCAAACTTAATTCAATGCATACTCGGAAGGAATCCCGTATGGATTCGCTTGACTTCCCGAGGCTTTAAGCCAAATTCCGAGGCGGAATTCAAGCTTGTATTATTTTTAATTACTCCTAAGGACGGCGACCTCGGTGCATTCTTGTTAGAAGAGTGTAGTACTTAGTGAGTGGCTCAGGACCCGAATGGTCCCGATGAGTCTAAGTCTCTGGCCAGAGCATCTCCTATCCCGTTTGGATGGATGCCTACCCCGTATGGGTAGATGCCTATCCCGTATTGGATAGATGGAATTTTACGTCCCGTATGGACAATTTTCCTAACCCGTATGGTTAGAAGCTCATCCCGAATGGATGAATGCCTATTCCTAATTGAATGGATGCCCAGAGTATGCAATTGAATAAAACATAATGAGAAAAAAAAAAAATAATACTCAATTTTTGTTGGATCAATTTTGGTGGGTTATTACAAAAGTAAATTATTCTACATTGAAGGGCCAAGAGATAAAGAAGATTATGAATAAGAAATATTAGACTTTATAAATGAGATAGATGAAGAATTAGGAGATCCCCAACCAACAATTACTTGTCATCCAATTTTAAGCATCAACACCTCACAATATCAAGGTTGTGATTTTCTTGAAGAAAGAGAGTTTTGTAGTGCTAATAGAATCAATAACTACTCACAAAAACTCATCAACAAAAAATTGTATTCTCTATCTTATTTATTTAATCTATCTAACTCCAAAATTTTAGGTCATGATATCAAATGGGAGCAATGCCAATAGTTTAGGAACACTACAATATTAAATTAACTGGATGGAAGAATCCAATCTTGGTTGCTCTATGTTTTGTATCTCCATGGATATAATATATATGTTATAATTTTAGTGACTTACTACTTTGGGGACAATCAAGATGAACTTCCAAGATCTATTAATGTGTTTTCAATTAGAGGGAATGATAGTATAACTAAGATGGTTGCATGAAAATTCTCTATAGATTATAATATCTCATCAAATATAAAAGATGTTTAACAAAGGGCTTGGTGGGTTCTTGGTCCAATTATTTACATCAAAAGCATATCAACCAAAGGATTGTAAACTATTGGACATACAAGAAACTATAGATAAGCACTTAGTCATTTTTGGTGAGATTCTAAAAGGATTGCCTCCTCAAAGAGATCATGATTTTTGGCAATTCATTTTGGTCTAATAAAAATACCATATATATTTCAAAGTTTGATGAACTCTATCATCAAGACATTTCTATGACATCTTAATATACAACAAAAATTGGGAGGAAAACTTTCATTGATGTAAATATGGTTTTAGACATCCTTGAAAAGCATTAATTTTATGCTAAGCCATCCAAGTGTGTTTTCAAAATCAAAGAAGTGGATTACTTGGGTCATATTGTTTCACTTGAGGGATTCAAGGTGGACCCTCACAAGATCAAGGCCATGGTAGAATGGAAAATACCTAAGACCCAAGTCAAGAACGTATGGGGTTTCTTAGGCTTACAAGTTACTCTCAAAAGTTAATAATAAATTATGGTAAAATAACATCATCTCTTATAATTTTACTGAAGGATGAATGCATTCCAATGTAACGTGATGGCTACTAGGGAATTTGAATAGTAAAAGGTCGTCATATACACAACTCTAGTTATAGCTACTCCATATATATTTTTTAAAATATTATAGGATGTGATGCTTTGGGGCATGAGATAGGAGTACTACTCATGCAATAATGAAAACCCACAACAATTCAAAGTAACCAAATTAAATGTAAGTATTTGTTGAAGCAAGCTTATGAAAAAGGAAATATTGGATATTCTACTTAAATTCCTACAATTTTCATATAAAATTAGAAACCAATCAGAATTTGACACGAAGCCTTCAAATGTATTAAAAAAAATATATAAAGAAATTTAAACACAATACTACTAAAATAGGTACTAATAATTCATAGGAATGATCGTTAAAAGTAACCCCTCTTATAAACATCCTTATCAAAGGCAATGCCAAACCTAAAATTTGATATTCTAATAGATTTTTTCAGCAGTAACTCCATTTAATGACAATTTTTTTGATGAATAGGTATAACATTTCTATTTAAAAGGAAATAGTAGTACCATATCCCCCACAAAAAGATGGGTAGATAAAAAATGATATTTTCTATTGTGAAGACAGAGAAAACCAAGGTAATCTCACTTGGTTTCCGGCCTCTTGACCTTCCACTCTTCCTCATCGACTTCATCTTCATCCACATCATCCTCATCCATATCTCCATCACAATCTACATCATTGTCCATGTCACCGGATTTACAATCCTCATCATCCTCATCCATATCTCCATCACAATCTACATCATTGTCCATGTCACCGGATTTACAATCCTCATCATCCTCATCCATATCTCCATCATAATCGACATCATTGTCCATGTCACCGGATTTACAATCCTCATCATCCTCATCCATATCTCCATCATAATCCACATCATTGTCCATGTCACCAGATTTACAATCCTCATCATCCTCAACCTCATCCTCATCGTCATCCTCATCATCGTCATCATGTCATCATCATCATCGTCGTCATCAGCATCATCATCATCGTCGTCGTCATCAGCATCATCATCATGCTGATGTGGTAGAGGCTCTGTTTTCTCCCCCAAATATATCCCACCATATAAACTCGTTTTCTGGAGGGCGAAGTTCAAACGGTGAGAAGAAGAGGAACAAGTTTTCCTGTGGGTTGCTGCAATGGCAAGCCCAATTTTCCAAAAGCGATTTCGCGCAAGTGTGGCAGCTCCATAGCTTTCTTCGAGTTCAGAAATGAGGCTCTGAGCTTGGAACCCTTGCTCTTCGTTTTCAGCCTCAATACGGCAAATGCGAGCTCCTCGTACTCTTTCTCCATTGTAGGAGGACATGGAGAGCCCGCCACAGCTTCCGTGCTCGAAAGGGATGCCGTCGACATTTTATTTTTGTCGCCCCTGTAAATTACGCAGAGGGCGGGAGATGCACGGAGCTTATTACAGAGGCTGCAATGACGTTTTGGCGGGTTGATAGATAGAATCAAATCAGGGAGAAGAAGAATCGATCGAAACCAGAGATTTAAAACTGATTTAAAAAAAAAAGAAATCTTAATTCTCTTTTCAATCATTTAATGGTGAGGACGTAGTGTAGAGTTAAGTATCTTTTAATAGTTATTATAGTATTTGTTGATTTAATGTCTATTATTTTTAATATTATAGCATCAGTAATCGTGACTTTAAAATTGTTAGTATTGATCATGAGCTTGATAATTGAATGAATAGTATTCCTTAGATCTAAAAAACAATAATCATGTGATGCCATACCAACGTACCAATGAAACATGACTTAGTGCAGAACTATTGATCTAACCTTTTTTTGGTTATTTTGGGCTTGAAACCTTAGTTATAAGCATAGTACTTGCCAAGTAAGTTGATATACAAAAATGTGAGTGATTTGAAATTGTCAGGTAAGATTTTGAGAGGCATGAAGCTAGAATGCTCGATACTTTCCTCTAGTAGACAAGTTCATGATAAAATATAGCACTTTTGGTGTATATGCCAAGTATTGGTCTACCTTTGAGGGCCATGGATCAATTTTGGCCTTCAATGGTGAAAAGAACAATAAAAAGACTAGTATAATTATGCTCTATACCTCTAATAATTTGATGTGATAAAATGTTGATTGTAGAAAGAATCAAGCTCTATGGCAAGATAAATATAACTACATTAATTCAAGGTACTTGTACAAAAGAAAATGAAGATGATTTTTTTTTTAATTAATATTGCTTTGACACCTTATATGTTCTTACATCATTACATCAATTTAATCAATAACTCCCAAGTCAACACCCATTCACCTAAACCAAGGGACATTGAATATTCACTAGATTAATAGATTATTCATACATAGTGTAACATTTTTTTGTGAGACCCATTGATACATATAGAGACAATACTAATTATTTTTATATGACTATTATTAGATGACTAGGCATACTATACGTAGCTATATAACACTAGAATACAACATACATGATATTCTTTATAATAATGTTCTTTAATTTAATGGTATTAATGACAATGAAGAAAAGTATTAGCACCTCCAAATAAAAAAATCAAGATATTCACTAACCGTTTTCTTACATGTATAAAGTTGATCAATCTAATCAAGTGAAACTGGATAATAAGGGTATTCCTAATGTTAATTATAATGTCTATACTAGTTAAATATTTAATTTATAAGGCTACACGATTTCAATGTGGTTGTTCGATGATTAACCCTGCATCTTTACTGACTATTATAATGAAAACAAGAGAATCAATATAAAATTGAATTACAAAGGATACTTCATTACATATAAATTCTCATGGTAATGATAATTGTGATAACAAAGAAACCAGAATTGAGAAATATCAAAAATAATTTCATAAAACAAAATCGACCATAAAAAATCTCTTGATCTATTGAACTACACAGATACAATAAAATTGCCACATTTAAATTCTTGTGTTTCATAGAGAGATGACGTGAGAATACATCACAACCATCATCACATCATAGATGATAGTTTTATGTGGATCACTAATTTCTATGATACATCTTTTAGCTACATTATCAAAAAATATTGGTTTTCCTCTATTATTCCTATCACTCGCTTCTTATTTAATATTGTTGTCTTTTATTTACATGTTTTGTGTTCATATTTTTTTCAATATTTACACTCGATCTTCCTACTCAAAGGCTAAGTTATGATTTTTTTTATAGGTTCTATGTTCCCATACATTTCATTGGGGGAATATTTATTTCATAATGTTTGCACACATTATATGGTACTTACATGCATTTTCTTAGATTTGTTTACTTTTCATATTCAATTATCAACCATAGTTTCTAGATTTAATTTTATATTTATATTTTTTTTAAAATTTATATTTATAATTTCTTGATATAATATTTTAATATTTTTTGTTGTAATATCTCGATCAATTAAGAAGGTCAAAATAGATAACACATCATTAACTATATATGACCTTTGCTTAAGCATTTCAATTTCTTTATATCAACTTACTCAAATCTCAATATTTATAAATTAAATTTAAATGTGGTCCTTAAAAATAAAGAAGCCTTCAAAGAAATGACCAATATTGCTTTGGTGTTTTGATTATAGTGATTATTGTGCCGGCAAATGGGCCATTGAGCTTTAGTGAATGATGAAAATAAAGACATGAACTGGTAGAGGGGCCATCATAATAATAATAATAAAAAAAATGCAATAGATTTTGTATAATATTTGTGTCTTAAGCTTAAAGGTCTAGCATACAAAAAAATTATATAGTCACGTCTAATTATATACTCATGCTTGCGCGCATGCACAAGAGATTAGAAAGCAATTCTCGTATCTTAGAAGATAATGTATAATATTTTTTAAAGTTCCATTTAAATATTTTATAAAGTTCTATTTGAATATTATTTAAAGTTTCATTCCCTTGCTGCACGCTTTCATTCTAATATAATATCCTCTATATTTTTACTTCATTCAACAACGTTCATTTTCTTAATCGGAATATTAGATTGGCCACAATTTTACACTCAATTATATGTTTATTTTAATTTTGATTTTAACGATTTTGGAATTCCTTGATGAACCACTTCCAAATAATTAATTATTCGAGATCTAAATATAAAATGCCAATTTACAACTTATGGACCTCCCAAAAAGGCTCAATCGTGATTATTAAGAAGAGTATAACTGGTATAATGGGAAAATAGGTATATTCATCCTATTTAGATTCATATAATATTTTGATATAATAATATATGGATGAGTGGTATATTTTTTAATGTTAATTGTAGTTTACAAATCAATTTTCATTTATTAATATCTTATTTTTATTTACATTAATTTTTAGATAATCATTTCTTATTTTTTGTTTTATTGATAATTTTTTATATGATTTTAGATTTATTCATGTAAATTTCATAGAATATATGAATGATTTTTGAATCTTAAGATTCTATATTTGAATTCTAACTTTTCAGATTTCTTCTATGAATTGCTAACGACACACTTGGCACATGTTTCGTACAAAATATTGTTATGTAATGTTATTTACAGATATTCTATAAACATTTAGTTCATATAAGGTAATCACATGACAAGAAGAATACTTAGATCACACTTTAATTCAAAATGAGGACCCCTCCTTTTGAGTTTGTTTTGCTTCTATGCTTGTCTCATTGTTTTTTATTAAGTGAGCAAGGAGAGGGCCCTGAACCCAAACAAAGTAGCTCAAAAGGCTAATATAGCAGCCAAGCAACACTTTTATCTTGTTTTTATTTTGAGTATTTTGCTTCATGATGATCTTTTGAAATTGGTCATACTGGCATGATTGTAAAGGAATATCTAAAACCCCAATCTTTTATTGTAGACTGTAATTTTCGAGGGTTTGATCTATCCCCTTCATTAGACTTCTAGAGTTATCTAAAGTTAGTCTTCCTAACAAGATTATAAAGGTATATATGAAACATCAATACTTGGCACATGATACATAACATCACCCTACTTTCACGATTGCACTTCCATGCTTTCTCATGATTTATAGATTTGCGAGACATTATCATTTCTTTAGAGTGTTTCTAGTTTATGCATCATTTGTGGTTTTGTGATGTTTCTTTTCTATGATGTCTTCATGCCATTAACTAGGTAGGGGGTGATCCCACAATATTGGGTTACACTTTTTGGCCAACTTTAACACTTAAATAAATATTTTGTAAACAACCTTAACTTTTCGACACCTATAACTTCTAACTCATTAGGAATTTGAAGATGATGTAAACAAGTGATTTGTGACATCTTCTCTACATATTTTAAATATATTTTTTTCAATAAATTTTGAATCAATTTGTATTCATTTTTCCATCTCCTTCAAAAACTAGTTTTTAATAGGAAACAACATTTCTTAAGAGTGATGTACACCTCGTAATGCATAACTTTTTTTCTACAAATGATAAAAACTTGATCCTTTTGAATTTAGGTTTGTAACATTGATATCTAAGGCATGTAGTTGCTTTCATAATGATATGCTGAATATTTTTTAATTTATTAAGTTTTGAAGTTGAACTAATTATAATTTAGACATAGGTGTACGTTTGAACTCATAAAGAGGACATCAATACCTAGAGCATAGATATTTTTCATAATTTTTATGAATTAGTTTACTATTTTTCCAAATGAATTGAACAAAGAAGTTAATGTTCGGTGGAAAACTTATGTTTAATTAAATTTTAAAAATGAGTCCATAATAAATTTAATATGTAATAAAATTATAGTCATTGGAAAGATTACTTCGAGGACTACCATCCTACATTATTGGTTGTCAAGATTATTCCATTTGAGCCTTGAACTAGAGGTTTGAAGACCAAAAATCTATAAAAAGTTGTAGCGTTTGGGGGACAGATGCATTCAAACTAATCTTGTTTGATTTATTACTCTCTCTCTCTCTCTACTTAAGTCTTTTTAGAACCTCTCTCTTTCTCTCTCTATCTCCCTCCCTCTCTCTCTCACTCTATCTCCTTAAGTCATTTTTAGGACCTCTCTCTCTCTCTCTATTTATCTCTATCTCACTCCCCTTAAGTCTATTTAGGACCTCTCTAAGTTGTAGGATCTCTTTTTAGAACCTCTCTCTAAATTAGCAAATTATACTTGGAATTGGTGAATTAGAAATAATCTTATTTTAATTTACTCTCTCTCTCTCTCTCTCTCTCTCTATCTCCCTTCCTTTAAGTCTTTTTAGGACCTCTCTAGATTAGCAAATATTTGTTTAATTGGTGCATTAAAATCAATCTTATTTCAATTTACTCTCTCTCTCTCTCTCTCTCTCTCTCTCTCTCTCTCCTTGAGTCTATTTAGGACCTCTCATTTTATGAACTCTCTTTTTAGGACCTCTCTCTATATTAACAAATATTTGTTTAATTGGTACATTAAAACAAATCTTGTTTTATCTCTCTCTCTCTCTCTCTCTCTCTCTCTCTCTCTCTCTCTCTCTCTCTCTCTCTCTCTCTCTCTCTCCTTAAGTCTATTTAGGACCTCTCCTTTTAGGAACTCTCTTTTTAGGACCTCTCTCTTTTTTAAAGAACTCTCTTTTTAGAAACTCTCTTTTTAGGAACTCCATTTTTAGAACCTCTATGGCTTAAAAGGGGATCTTATATTTCTTATGTCATATTGTTTAGTTAAATATGAAATTTGAACACTACAATTTCTTATTTGATCTATTCCAATTATAATAACATAGCCTTTTTAAAATGATTAGGATGTATGTAAATTATGCATGTGTATGATATTTATATATGATATATTGATAATCACTTGAGTTCAAGTAATTGGTTTGAAATATTGAGGCCTATATTTCAAGCCAAATCCATGATATGGCTTAAATGAATGATATTTCTTATGTGTGACCTATTTCAATTAATATTGTATATAGATTAGCATGTTTAAATGTAAATGACTAAGTGGGGATGTACAATTAGGACGTTGCTATCTAACTTAAATTGGTGTTATATTGATTAATTGACCACAAGTAATCTACACAAGACCCCTTCAATTGACATAAATTCAAAGTATTTAAATGTATGTGCATATATGATATATATAATTTGTATATAATCACTCTAATTTGTAAATTATACATGTATATGATATTTAAAATGTATTTCAAATGATATATTTATAATCAATTGAGTTTTTAATTGTTTCAATCAAAACTTCTATATTTCAAGTCAAATTCATGATGTGGTTTAAGGGGAACATGATATTTCTTATACATTCAATTTTAGTTTTATGAAATTTTCATTGCAATTTCTTATGTGATCTATTGCAATTAAATTGTATCTTAACATGTATCTTAACTTGGTGATGCAATTGAAATGACAAGGGAGTATAATTAGGACATGGAGCTAGAAAAGTTTGAGGATATAATTGAATGGCTTAAGGGGATGTATTTATTATATAGTAAAATCAAGACAATTTGTTAAATAGATTAAATTAAGATCTATATAAACATATAGATATAAATTTACATCTAATCTACAATAAGAACAAGCCTAATCTCTAAGAGATATACACATCTAATTTGTATACATACATGTATAAACATCTAATCTATATAAACATGATATTAAGTAAAAATCTAATCTATATAAACATGATATCAAATAAACATCTAATCTATGATCTCACTATATAAACAGATCTATATATAAACATCATCAAATAAACATCAATAACTAAATCTCATAAAATGTACATGATGTCTTGTCAAACATAAATTATATCAAATGTATATATATATATATATATATATATATATATATATATATATATATATATATATATATATATATTGTAGCGTCCTAAAATTGCGACACTTGCAATTTCGACCGCATTTGGGTCTTCACGATGGCGACGCAACACGCAACCTGAATGGAGACCCTGAAACCTGATTATGACACTGAAAACTGCATTTTCTTGCACCCTGGCCTGAACCTCCTTTGCACCCTACTGTCCCAGGAGGTGGGACCAGAGCGCCCAGCGCCCTGGTCCCCCAGGACCATGGCGCCCAGCGCCCTGATCCCTAGGTCCTATTTTGGGCCCGGTCTCTTTTGGACTTTGGGTCTTTATGTTTGCAAATTGGAAAATTATCTTTCCTGGTCGGCCTAAGGTCGGGAAAGTCAGTCTATCAGCCCTAATTGACAAGTATATAAACTACATTTTCCTCTCTCATTTGGGGAGATAGATACATGAGGGAAAAAGCATGGAAACTATACTCAAGCATTCAAGCATTCAAGCATTCAAGCATTCTTTCAAGCAATTGATCATTCTAAGTCTCCATTCAAGGCTAAGTGTTGCATTCAAGACAAGGATTCAACCATTGAAGAGGAGATCACATACTACATGCTACATACAACATACAACAATACAACAAACAACAACATCTATACCTTCGCACATAAGGATACAAACATCCTTACAACAAGGTATTAGTACTTGTTTTACATTACAGACATTTACATTTACAACATTGCTCATTTCTTGGTTAATTCCAAAACCGGGGTTTGACCTAAAGGCAAACCCCTAATCCCTAACCCCCCAATCATCTTCGCTTTTCTGTGTGTAGGTTGCAGGTACGCGGCTGAAATTGAAGATCTGGAATCCTTGTGTAGAGACGAACAGATCCCCCTTCGTTTCGCAGATTTTTCGGAGGACCGTGGCGCTCGGGCACCATCGTCCCGGCAACTTTCGCTCAAATTTGCAGGACAGCGCCGTATCGACATTTTACTGCTAATTCCAGGTCCGCAGCTTCATCCTATATCCCTAACTCAGTTTATAAGCGAATCTTTCTCACTTTCTATGCATTCCTAGCTTAATTCTTCTATCAACATTCTTTACAAAAGAGGGTAGCCTTGCTGTCATAACCCTTGAAACTCATTTAGCATCCAATATTGCATTGCGTGGGATTGGATCTTGTGGGTTTCAACCCCTCTTTTGAATGTAAAGTCTCTCCCCTAAGTCAAAACCATCAACCCTAGTGAATCTCCCTTCTCTCTCCTTGGAGTTGGAAGAGGGGAGAGCAACTAGGGTTCGATCGCGATTTTCCGCTTTACATTTTGGTGAACTCGACGTGAACATCCTTTCTGATTATTCATGGTTAGATCTGAAAATTGGATTCCTTGATTACATTTCCATGTTTGATCTTTTGCAAATTTTAGAGGTTAATTGCATAAAAACTCTAAAATTTCTTTTTAGTAATTAAGCTTGTGAAATGTCTAAATGTTAATGCTTGTTTTAGATCTGCCCTTCTATTACAAATTATCAATTCATATCTATGCTTTAATTTTGAAAATTAAGTGGTTAAGTGTCAAAACCCTAATTTTTAAAACCCTCTTGATTCAACCTTTGTCCGACAATTTCATTGATCAAAACATCTCCAAATCAGCTATAACTTTGGATTCCGCAATAAAATCACAATATCTTTCATCCCTGAAAATTTGGAAAAAAGTTGCGAGGACCGTGTGCACTCTGAGCGCCATCATCCCCGACATTTTTTCCGAAATTTCGGGAGCTAGATCTTACTGTATTTTCCTGCTAAAATCCAGAATTTTGGCTGATTTTATCAATTATAACACTTTCAAAATTACAGTCAAAGTTGGTCTAGGGATTGCTTGGATTAAGGTTTCTAAACATTCAAAAATCATCGAAATTGAAATTTTGTGTCAAAATTGTGTTCTTACTATCCTAAATCTGAAAAGTGTGTTTGCATTCATTCGAAATTTCAGTGCTTTATTCAAATTCTTACAATTTGTGATTTTTGAAATTAAGTGCTTAATTACAACAACTTTAATTTCCGCTTTCAAAATTGAATTTTGCGTGAAATTGAGTCAACTTTCGAATTTCAAAACTTGCATTGCTTTTGGTATTCCCTCTAAAATCATAAAATTCAAAATTTCAGTTTCCCTCTCTTTTTCAAAATTCAAATTTTTGCATTTTTCGACAATCTTGGTAGGGTTCAATTTCGAGATTGCAACTTTAATTTGGCCTATCTACAGATTGTAAAATCACTCAATTTTTTCAGATTAGCTCTAAAATCATCATAACTTTCATCCCTGCAAATTTCGAAAAAAGTTGCCAGGACCATGTGCACTCCGAAGCGCCACGGTCCCTGACATTTTTTCTAAAATTTTGGGAGATTGTCCTGATTGTATTTAACAGCTTAAATCCAGAAGATTGGCTGATTTTACTAAAAATTGTTACCTCTAAAAATCAAAATTTTCTCTCCCTCTCTAGTGCATGAGTTTTACAACAATAAGTCCTACTTACACTATTCCCGTTAGATGAAGCCGTAGAATTAAGTCTTTCCGAGGTTTAACTACTGAGGAGATGGAACCTAATTTGAATAGCCTTTTTAACGAGGACATGGGTAATTCCTCTAATCCTCCTAATGATGAAGAAGCTCTCCATGAGGTTTCTGAAGAACAAATTTCAAAATTGGATAACCAATTTGACGATTTTCGACAATGGATGTCTCAAGAATACCCTGATAGTCAAGCTCTTCCTTTAATTGAGGGTCTAAAACGTATGCTTCAAAGTGATAAGAATGGAATTGATATTTTGCGTGGTATTGCACACATTGTGGATTCGAATGTGATGCCTATGAAGAGTTGTGCTGAAAATTTGGGTTATACACAACCTCCTACTCAAGTCAATCATTCTATTCCTTTGATGACTTCTATTGCTAGCATACCTACCTTTACATCAAACATAATGGCTACTTCTACACAAGACATTCCTCCTGTGATCACCAGTCAGGGGGGAAATCCTTCCTTTTCAATTAACCCTCTTCCTTCATTCAATCTGATTTCTTCATTCACTCCTTCAATGAGTGTCCCTATTATATCTCCACAAATGAACATGACGCAAGGGGGCAATTCATTCAATCATTCCATTCCTCCTTGTAGTGTTCCTCCTGTCCAATCATCTCCTATGACTAATTATCATAGGGTCCCACCACCTTACTCTTTACCTTCTTTCAATAACATAACACCTCCATCACAATCTAACACGTCTAATATGAATTCTTCGACTGAAGCAACCATTAACAATCTTGCACAAACTGTCTCTTCTTTACAGCAACAAATTGCCTCTATGAATCAATCTAAGTTTAGTGTGCCCACATTTGATGTTGCGAGCCCACTTTCTCTTGACATTGTTCGAGCTATCCCTCCTAAACATGTTGAAATCCCGCATTTGGAGCTTTATAATGGTAAAGGTGATCCTCTAACACACGTTAAGACTTTTCAAACAATATGCACCGATTTTGCTTATGACCAAAGGTTGCTTGCAAAATTGTTTACTAGAACATTAAGAGACAAAGCCCTACAATGGTATTGCTCATTGCCTTCCTATTCTATTACTTCTTTCGAACAACTTGCAAATGCTTTCATTCAACAATTTCAAAACAATATAAGTCCTAAAGTTACTTTGATTGATTTAATGCATTGTAAACAAGGTGTTAAAGAAAAAGTGACTGATTTCATTGGTAGATATAAGCATTTGTATGCTCAAATTTCTTTTCCAGTGCCTGACAATGATATTCAAAGAATCTTTATTTCTAATTTACAAAAAGATATTCAAGACAAACTTCTGTTTTCTGAGTTTACTTCTTTCCAACAGTTGTGTGCAACTCTTCACAATTATCAACTGACTGTGAGTCAAATGGAACAATCACATCCTATGGCTCCGAGTGATAAGGGTGATAGCAGTCAACAACCATTTGGGAAGTTTAAACCGAACAGAGATTCCATCAAATTCAATGAAAACATCATCAACAACAATGTGAATGCAGCATCAGGTGTGCCTCCTATTTCTAAATTTTTCAAGAAAGAAAGAAAGTATACTCCTTTGAATGAATCATTGCATAGTATTATGAATAAGTTATTGGAACAAAATGTGCTTACTCTTCCTCCTATAAGACAAATTGATCCTACAAAGATTACTTCACCTTATTTTGATAACAAAGCTTTTTGTCAATTTCATCGTCAGCCTGGGCATGATACTGAGAAATGTTTTTCTTTAAAGGGTAAAATTCAAGATTTGATTGATAATAATACTATCTCTGTTTCTGGAGTGAATGATAAAGGCAATACATCTGTAGCTCCTCCTAATCAAAATCTTCAGATTTTCACTGATCCATTACCTTCTTATACCTCTAATGTGATTGAGACTAATGATTCCTCTCTTTCATCTGATGGTCTTGTGTCTATGACTCCGAATGTGATTAACTTTGTAGAGCAGCAAGAAAACCCTAAAGAACCTTCCATCACATTTGCTTCCAGTGAAACCATTAGGGAACCTGATGGTCCTTTATACATAGTTGCAAAAGTCAAGAATACACCTTGTCGTGGAGTGCTTATTGATCCTTCGTGCATGGTTAATGTTATTACTGAAGAATTTCTTTTTACGTTGCAATTGAATCAAGTGATATATGACAAAACAGATGTGATTGTGAAACTATTTGATGCATTTTCTTCTCCTGCAATTGGTTCTATTACATTACCTATTGAGGTCCGTAACAAATCCCTTGATGTGAACCTTGCTATTATTCCATCTTCCGAACAATTTCGTGTGAAGGTTGGCTATCCTTGGCTATCTTCCATGAAAGCTATTGCTTCTCCTATTCACAAGTGTTTGAAATTTCCCCATAATGGTGAAGTTGTTACTGTCAATCATAGTCTCTTTAAACTAGCTGAAAGAACTTCTAGCGTTCCTATTGATTACTTTTGGCCTAAACAATTCCAATCTCTTCCTCCGCGAAGTGATCATCTTTTCAAATCTTATCAAAAGTGGAAAACAGATATGATCCTATCTCTAAGTGAACCTAGAACACCCAAACTTGACATTCCTATCATTCTTGAGAAGGAAGTTCTTCCTTTGAAAGATAAAACTAATGGCTTTCCTCAAGAAGATTCCCAACCCATCCCTATGGATGTGACTATGCCTATGATTAATAAACTTCCTAAAAGTAGACCTATTCCTCCTCGTCATGATGGACTTGGTCTTCTTCCTAAACCAAATATTCCTCCCTTATATGGAGCAGTTCCTCCTCCTTCCTCTTATGGAGAGAAGAGACCTTCCTCTTCTCCTATTATCCAACCTAAAAGACCACAACCTAAACACCCAAGTGATAAGGATGAGAACATTCCTCCTCCTCAGTCTTCTTCACTTCCTACTAAGACTAGACGAAATCATTCTGCACGCGAACGTCGACGAAAGCGTCATCTTAGAGCTCAAGCAGCTGCTTCTCAAACTTTGCAATCTCCAAAAACACCTTCAACAAGCATTATTCCATTTTCTCCAAAATCTCCTAAACATAAGATGCATGATGGTCTTGATCCTGTGCGAATTAAAGACCCGATTTTTATAAATCTTGATGATGATATGGATGAAAATGTTATTCATGATGAAAATGTTACTTCTCTTGCTTCTGATAGTGAATATGAACTTGTTGATATTGATAACCATTTATGTAATGAATTTTCTAAAGCACTTATCCTAGCTCCTAGACAAGAACAACGTGGCTTGGAACATGAACATAGCCCTTGTTTGGATCTTGTGATAGCTCCATCTGCTGTGTTGAATGTTCCTCCTCTAGCGTGTTCCCTGCCTTCCCGAAACATTGATCAGCAAGATCGGGGGGTAGATGACGTGCTAGACTAGTTTCATTAGCATAGCAGATTCTCTCCTCCTCTCTTTCGTTATTTCTTCTATGTGTTATTCTCATTCTTCTATTTGTTGTCCTTAGTGTTGTCTACTTGAGGAAGATGCAAAGCATTGAGATCTCTCGATCTCTCTCATGTTGACTCAAAAGACACATGTGTTCCCTTCTTCTAGGTGACCTTCCTTGATTGGGGAATGAAGAACAATTATGCATACATACATATGATATATATACATGAATTATCATACAGCATACTGACCCCGAGGAAAGCGAAGTCACCTCGTGCTTTGTGTTTTGTGTCTATTATCCTTGGGTTTATCTCACACTTGGGGGCTAAATCCTTGCGATAACGTGCTCCTTTCCTTTCTCATTGCTTATGTGTATCACTACATTAAAACAATCACCCCCGTTGAGGCGTTTGCGATCGCTTTAACGTAGGGGGGCATACACCTTGTCTATACATGAAAATTTCTTGGAGAACTCAGCTTTGCCTTGAAAATTTTTGGTATTTCGCTTGCATGACTCATAGTGAGGGAACCTTACTACTGACAATCATGGTTCTCCCTCGTGATCTTCCCTTTTACTTTGTCAATCGAAGTCGTAAGATCCTTAGTCCACTGGGGGCTTGGTGTGTCTTGCCTCCTTGACGTGGTGAAAGTCTTTCAATGTTGTTTCCTTGTACTTTACCGGAAGTATGAGCATACGCCTATACTCCCGCTAAAGTGGGGGCTAAATGTAGCGTCCTAAAATTGCGACACTTGCAATTTCGACCACATTTGGGTCTTCACGATGGCGACGCAACACGCAACCTGAATGGAGACCCTGAAACTTGATTATGACACTGAAAACTGCATTTTCTTGCACCCTGGCCTGAACCTCCTTTGCACCCTGCTGTCCCAGGAGGTGGGACCAGAGCGCCCAGCGCCCTGGTCCTTCAGGACTAGGGCGCCTAGTGCCCTGGTCCCCCAGGACCATGGCGCCCAACGCCCTGATCCCTGGGTCCTATTTTGGGCCCGGTCTCTTTTGGACTTCGGGTCTTTATGTTTGCAAATTGGAAAATTATCTTTCCTGGTCAGCCTAAGGTCGGGAAAGTCAGTCTATCGGCCCTAATTGACAAGTATATAAACTACATTTTCCTCTCTCATTTGGGGAGATAGATACATGAGGGAAAAAGCATGGAAACTATACTCAAGCATTCAAGCATTCTTTCAAGCAATTGATCATTCTAAGTCTCCATTCAAGGCTAAGTGTTGCATTCAAGACAAGGATTCAACCATTGAAGAGGAGATCACATACTACATGCTACATACAACATACAACAATACAACAAACAACAACATCTATACCTTCGCACATAAGGATACAAACATCCTTACAACAAGGTATTAGTACTTGTTTTACATTACAGACATTTACATTTACAACATTGCTCATTTCTTGGTTAATTCCAAAACCGGGGTTTGACCTAAAGGCAAACCCCTAATCCCTAACCCCCCAATCGTCTTTGCTTTTCTGTGTGTAGGTTGCAGGTACACGGCTGAAATTGAAGATCTGGAATCCTTGTGTAGAGACGAACAGATCCCCCTTCGTTTCGCGGATTTTTCGGAGGACTGTGGCGCTCGGGCACCATCGTCCCCGCAACTTTCGCTCAAATTTGCAGGACAGCGCCGTATCGACATTTTACTGCTAATTCCAGGTCCGCAGCTTCATCCTATATCCCTAACTCAATTTATAAGCGAATCTTTCTCACTTTCTATGCATTCCTAGCTTAATTCTTCTATCAACATTCTTTACAAAAGAGGGTAGCCTTTCTGTCATAACCCTTGAAACTCATTTAGCATCCAATCTTGCATTGCGTGGGATTGGATCTTGTGGGTTTCAACCCCTCTTTTGAATGTAAAGTCTCTCCCCTAAGTCAAGACCATCAACCCTAGTGAATCTCCCTTCTCTCTCCTTGGAGTTGGAAGAGGGGAGAGCAACTAGGGTTCGATCGCGATTTTCCGCTTTACATATATATATATATATATCATCAAACATGTAATCAAGTCCCTAGAAACACATAGATGGACACACTCTAAGTGGCAACTTGATCATCATGTTATGAATGGAGTGACCCTCTGTGTGAGAGTCCTAGTTCAATGGATGTTCAACTCATCCCTGTAAATAGAAGAACACATTAAATATCAATAATTGATATTATCAAATAGATCAATAATTGTAAAAAGAATGTACATGCACATACAAAATCCAAAACTCACTTGTCCACTAGTAGGAATTGCATCAATAGAACCTTGCCTATGCACATGCTTTGAGTTCAAGTTGGGAGTAATGTGAGCCAACTGTTACATGTGTACATGTGTTAGGACCAGTTCAATAATTGAAAGCTACACAAATTATAAATTAAATATACTTGCACATGAATATTTTTAAATTATTTATGTATACAGCTAAAAATGGTCTAAAGATAATTAATTAAATACGCAATTATTTAATTAATAACCCTTCCCAGTTAATTGAGTTCACAGGGAATTTAATTAATTTCCCTACATTCCTCTACTTGTGATTAAATCTAAGGATTTATTCATATAGTTCATTCTATAATCCCCTTTGATTACTTAATTCTAAATTAATTAATTCCACTCATTTTAATCAATTCTTCTAATTCCTAATTAAGATTAACAAACTCAATTTTGTTGAGATTAATTACCATTTTCCTAAATATTTGAATTTCTAAATTCAAATATGAGCACATGGCTCCTAACTTCTAACTACCTAACCTAACCTCCCCCTAGCCTAACCCATTATATCTAATCTTGGGTTTAACTAACCCTATCCTACCTTGCACATCCTAACCTCTTTTATCCTAACCTCTTATGGGTTGTATATTCTCCCCTTGAGACACATGGCACTTTTGCCACATGTTTCCTCCCTTGGACACTTGTCACCACAGAGATGACATGTGTCCCTTTCTCCAACCTCTTCTCAAACTTCCTCATTCTTAGCCCTTGATATCTTCAGATCGAATTTGGGCCATCAATTCCTGCCACCTCAGCTTTGGCCTTGGAATTTTTATAAATAACCCTCATTTTGGAGCAATAAAGATCACTTGCATTCATAGTTTTTGCATTGTTATTATAGGCATTTTACATCATATCATCTAGCATAATTGGCATTTTAGATCAAATACTAGCATGCTTAGAATGGCTTTTATCATGTTAACAATCATGTAGCTTTATTTCTCATTCTAGCTAATAAATCATCCTAGTTATAATCATGCATCAAATCATCCTAGCCTCATGCATTTGTATTATCATGATCATATAGCTACTCAACTTTTGAGTTGCCAATTTGGAGGTCATTACTTGCTGAGAGACAACAATCCAACACCTTCAAGGTCCTAAAAAATAGAGGAAAATGGGACATCTCATGGAAGGCTTATGGTTTTGATTTCATTATGTAGTTTTCAATTTTCTTTCCATTTATGTTTTGTTGTCTCATCATATGTGCATGTTTAACATAATTGGTCACATTTTTAGCATGACATTAATTGGCACCCACCATGGAGCTAGAAACTCAATTTTTCAATCTCACAGATCATCAAATTCTCATCTTTCGGATTTTGTTTGTACATTCTCTACAAAATATTGTATGACATTCTATTCATTATAGTACGATAGTCTATCTTCTATCGTATGGGTAGGTGAGAATTCTCATATGGTTAGGTGAGAAAGTTTGTACGATTCTTTGCTTTCTCACATGTAAAACAAAGTATTTTTAAGGGTTTTTCTAATTTGATTTTTTTGGCACTAATGCTAACCTTGGTCTGTTTTTTGTCTATCTAAGTGATTTTCACAGCTGACAGATTTTTACAGAATGTTTGTCCAACAATACGCCTATATTGCTCAAAAACAATATGATTATTGATTCGTTGTTTTTGCAGGTTGCCTAAGGGGATTCAAGAAAACTTTGTGTATTCTTAATTGTTTTCTAAGAACCTAAACTATGATGTGGTAAATAAACAAATCTATTTTTCCTATTTGAGAAAAGTCTAAAAGGTAGGAGAGTATGCTCTTGTTTGCATAGACAAACAAAAATCTAGACCCTTGAAGCTTTTCTAGTTTGAAATTTGTGTTCCTTTAGTGGGCTTGTCATAGTGGGAAAAAGTAATCACCCTGTGAGATCGACCCAAGTGAATACAACTAGACCCAAGCATTCCGACTCACTATAATAAATAGGCCTCTTTGAGATTAAAGTCTTGGAGGATGAAGTTATTTGAGTTTTCTCTTTGAGATTTCTCATATCGAGCATTTTGTAGGGCCTCACGGTCTCACTCATGCTTGCGTGACTACATCTTGCTTGGTACCTTTTCGGTCTATAGGCCTCAATCATGCTTGCACAACTTCAAGGGGTAACTTCGAACAAAAACCCTTACTAATAACTCTAGGATAGAAGCTACTTGGTTCACCTCCGAAAGGGGGATAATCTTTTTGCAAGAGAGATAGTAACTCTCCCAAGATACTTGCCATATCGTGCCCCCATTAGCATTTGGATTCAGCTAATACAACATTGAGAATCCATTGCGTGAGACTCAACGGCCGTATTTTAATTAGCTATTGGGTGTGTACCTAAGTCTGCAAGCAAAGGTTTTCTCTCTTAGCCAACTTCCTTAGGATTAGCGTGTTGTGCTTGAATTCACTTTACATCTTGTGTGTTTTCTGTATCTTTTGATAATATAATGATGAACAGTGAGTACCAAACCGGTACTGAGAGGGGGGGTGAATCAATACCAATATAAAAACTTTTCCTGAACCGGTTTGACTATAAACAATGAACTTGACTGGCAATCACTAACACCGGTCATAAACCAAATTACTACTGGTTAAACACAATGAGATTGTGAAAGATATAAACCAGAAACACTTATCTTACCACACAACCTACTGATAACTCAATGATGAACCACTAGTACCAAACCGGTACTGAGAGGGGGGGGTGAATTAGTACAAACACAAATACAGTCAAAAATCGGTTTGACAATAAATACCCCAAATGACTGATAAACAGGGATACCGGTAAAACATAGTGCAACCGGTAACATCCAGTATAGCTCAATCAGTCATGAATCGGTCACTCAATAAAATTTCCTCTTAACTCAATAATATAGTATCATTATATTCTCATGCATAAACCAGTAAACTTGACCATCAGATCTTCACAACAATGAGTTCAATATGTTTTATAGACATGCATAAAACATAGGACCTTCATGTGCTTAACAAATAAAACAAAGCATCACAAGACAGAAGCATTTCAGATGACACACTTAATTTTCATGTGGAAACCCAACTGGGAAAAACCACGGTGGGGATGAATACCCACAAGCTGCTTTTTGAACTCTTTAGAAGTCCACTTTGTTAGGAGCCTTGTCCGGTTAAGGACATTACAATAGGTTCTGGTAAGAACCGATCCTATTAAGGATCACCCGGTTAAGGGATACCCGGTTAAGGGTTAAACCCGGTAGGGTCACCTTGTTAGAGGATTTCAAGAACTAAATAGCTGAAAGGATCTCCTAAGCTTCTCTAGCTTCTCAGAACTCATTAGCCTCGAGTTACCCGGCTAAGGGATTTGAAACAAGCCGGTTAAGACCACCTAAATTAAGGGATTTTGAATCAAGCCAGTTAAGGCTGCCCTGTTAGGGGATTTTACAACTGTTGAAGTGGTTAGAGATCAATAGGTATTACAATGATCTGTTAACAACACTTAATGCTAATGCAGATCAGTTTAGGCTCCTCTTTTCCTTCTACACATTCACTTTGCAGGTATCTCTTCTCTCCTTTGGTCTGGCAAGAATCATGTATCACTTTCCTTGAATACACACTCACAACTTTTTCCAACAACCTCAGAAAGAAACCCAACATTGACCTTATAGGAGACATACAGGTCGGTAGCAAAAACCCTAAACCCTAAACCTATTAGGTTAAGCAATTCAAACAGTTCGATCCTGACCATTGAATCATGCTGCATTAAATGCAACAATCTTGAATCGATCTCAAGACATTCTCCATCATCCATTATCCATCATTTTCATGGAGGCTGATAACCCATCACGTGTTATCATCATTTGACAGACTTCACACATTCCCGAGTAGATAGGAATAGTCATCTTCATGCAAGATCCTTCACGCACACAGAGCTTACGTGGCAACACGATCTGTCCTCCATCATACTGCTAACTCATCACACAAAGATCACCGATTGAGTCACACAGACTTGAGGTACTCCAACCAGAAACCCCGAAGTGGAAGCTACCTACCAACAGATAGTCATACAATGCTTCCATGTGTCGGTTCCCATAACTTCATGCCGGTTCCCATAACTACATGTCGGTTCACCTTGAACAAATATGTCGCTTCACTTTGGCATATAAACCGGTTCACACATATGCTGGTTCCTCTCTCTTCACTTATCACATGTGCCGATTCACACTATGTCCCATATTGACATCAATGACAACATACAATATCATTATGTCTTCATGCCGATTCACATAAGGCTCATGCCGGTTCACATAATGCCAACACCTACACCCTCATTTCCACATTATCCTTGTTCATAAACATGTAATCTATCATAAAAAATACAATAACATGCTAGATCAACATGATTCACCGCTTGACAGAAAACAACAAAGCATCACATGAAAAGGACATCACACATGACACACATATTTTTCATGTGGAAACCCAACTGGGAAAAACCATGGTGGCAATGAATACCCACAAGATATTTTTGAACTCTTTAGAAGTTCGCTCTGTTAGGAGCCTAGTCTGGTTAAAGACTGTTACAACAGGTTTTGTTAAGAACCAATCCTGTTAGGGATCACCCAGTTAAGGGATGGCTAGAATACCTGGTTAAGGGTTAAACCCTATTAGAGGTTACCTTGTTAGAGGATTTCATGAACCTAATGGCTTTGAGTCACCCTGTTAAAAGATTTACAGCAAGCTGGTTAAAGCTACCCTGTTAAGGGATTTTCCAACTGTTGAAGTGGTTCGAGATCAACAGGTATTACAATGATCTAGTAATAGCACTTCAATGCCAATGCAGATCCGCTTTAGTTCCTTTCTTCTGCATATACACTCTGCAGGTATCAACCCTCTTATTTGGTCTAGCAAGAATCACATGTCTTTGCACTTAGATACACACACAACATTTGCCAACAACTTCAACATGAAACACAACATTGACCTTATAGGAAACAGATAGGTCAGTAACATAAACCCTAAACCCTAAACATTTAGGCTGAGCAATTCAGTCAGTTCAATCCTGACCATTGAACACTTCACATTTGAATACAATGGTCTTTGAACAAATCTCAAAACATTCTCCATCATTCAGTCTTTGCCGCTTCTTGGAGGCGATAACCCATCACACATTCTCCACCATTTACAGGGACTTCTCTCATTCTTGAGGTAGATAGGATCAATCCCCTTCATGCAAGATCCTTCACGCGCACGAGGTTGACATGGCAACACGATCTGATCTCCATTACACTGCTAACTTGTCACACAATGCCATTGGTTGAATCACACAAGCTCGAAACACTTCAACTGGAAACCCTGAAGCTGAGACTACCAACCAGTAGTCATACCATATTAAACTGCTTCACCTTTAGCACATATACGGGTTCTCATCATTCTACCAGTTCACTTTACCAGTTGCTTAACTTCAATAAACTTGTTCACTCTTCATCATATTACCGGTTCACTCTTCAGCATATTACTGATTCTCTTTCAACATATTATCGGTTCTCTCTTGAGCATATTGACATCAATGACAACATAATATCGTCATGTCAACATATTATGCACATATGCCAACATCTTTATCCTTGAACTATCTGAAACTATCATTAAACAACCTAAAATTGAAACTGAAAAACCTGAATAATCAACTAAAGCATAAAACTCAGTGGTCAAAACCTTGTAACCTGTCAAAACTCATTTCTTGTTTGATCCTATTCCGTACGAGTCAAGACCTTAATTGCCCAGTTTGTCATACTACTATCTGAGAAATGTCGTATGAGCCTTTGTGTATTGTTGTATGAGCCTGCAACTTTCATTGTCTTCTTTGAACAACTTTTGAACAATTTTAACAACATCTTGTATGAGTAACCTAGTTTTTCGTACTGCTATCTGAGAATTATCTTATGAGCCTCTGTGTATTGTCATACGAGCCTGCAACTTTCACTACCTGCTTTGAACAACTTTTGAACACTTATAATAGCATCTTGTATGAGTAACCTATTTTGTAATCCGGTTACCTTTAGTTTGTTGTATGGTCTTAGGGATTTTGTTGTATGAAAATCTATCTTCTTGAGTCCAGAAAACTTTGTTTGCATGATTCTGATATCTTTTATAGACCTCTGTCATACTTTCCTGGTTAGTCCTGATACATCACAAGACAACATATACCTGGTATTTTTCATCTTGAACATAGCATCTTGATAGTATGCCTTTGTCATTGTGCTACATGATTTTGTCGATTATATCCTAGTTGGTTCAATCAGTCATCGATCAATCTTATCCACTTAGATTGTGTCTTATGCAGGATAGATTATTCCTGAAACCAAAATTGATCTCAATCTTTTCATCTAATCATCACCTCAAACAAACATCTAGCTTCAATTTGATCTTGACATCTATATCCCTTCTATCTCTCAGTCACATCAATTGTACACGCTCGTTTTAACTAGGGCTTAGAGACGAAAGACCAAAAAAACATAAATAGAAACACTTGAAACGACAGAAGATCACGAGGAAACGACACAAGGAAATGAAATACAAGAAGAAGAGATAACTAATCAACACATTAGAGAAATCCAACAAGATCCTAAATTTGATAAATTCATGGAGAAAATATTGGAGGGTGAAAAATAAAAATACTTCCTAACATTAGCAAAATCTGGTGCTAAACTTTCCCAAGATTTTGATGTAAACAATTTAAGACAAAGGGGAAGATCAAGTGACACTTATAATGACAATAAACAAAATGAAGAAATTTTCAGTCGCAAAAAGGATGACACAAGAATTCATGATGATACAAGAACTCATGAGGATACACGAAGAACTAATGATGACACAAGAAGGAATCATGATGATACAAGATGAGATCATGATCACACAAGAACTCATGATGATACGAGGAGAAATCATGTTGATGATCCTCTCTTATTTCTCACACAATAGATACAAACTCTTCAAATGCAAATTCAAGATATACAAAGAGATAATACTAAGAGATATTCACTTCAATAAATTTTTCCTTATCCATTTGACATAAGTCTCAACATGATATCTTTTCCTCCATATTGTGAAATTCCTAGATATGACAAATATAATGGAAGAACTAATCCCCAAGATCATACAAGAGAATTTTGCACGATGAGCATGGAATTTGCACATGAGGACATATACTTAATGAGGTTATTTCCAAAGAGCTTAAGTGGACAAGCTATGGAATGTTTCTCAAAACTTCCACCTGGAATTAGATCATTTGCAGATTTGGTGGACAAGTTTGTTTCACAATATGTGTACAACATAAAACATGAGAGCACAATGCTAGACTTGTGTCACACCAAGCAACAGAGTGGAGAACTTTTCATGACATTTCTACAAAGGTGGAGACGATTAGCTGCACAATATCCTTGTACGGTGCCATAATATGAGAAGATGGACATATTCATTGACAATCTAAATGAACAAATGAGTTATAACCTAGAAATGCAATGTCATCCAAGTTTCGAAAAGATGATTGATAATGGAATCAAGATTGAGGAAGCTATGGTAAAGAAGGAGAGTTGAAGATATACAAAGAAGGAGTTAATCCTCCTCCCAACAACACTACTACTAATTGTAGTCACACAAATCTGTCCAGCTTAATTAAATAAATAAACGCTATTTATTTGATTAAAAAATCCACTAGCCATCAGTTAATTAAATTAATATTTAATTAATTCATCCCCAAACATTCTTCTATTAATTAAATAAATTATTCAATTTATTTTAATTAATTCATTAAACCAAATTCAAATCAATTAAATAAATAAAATCTATTTATTTAATAGAATCCCCTTTTTCCTCTTTTAAATAAATTAAATAAAAATATTTATTTAAATCAGTATCCCCCCCCCACTTGCATTTTCCTACAAATGCAACTTGCACACATTTATTGAAATAAATGAATTTTTATTTTAATAAAATCCTATTTCCCTCACCCACCAAATCCACTTGCAAAAATCTAATCCCCTTCTAGATTCTTCTAACCCCTTCCTAATTAGCCTAATCCATCCCCTAATTATTGTCACATTCCTAAGAAAAATGGAGTCACTTCTCAAAGACTCCAAAGTCTTTGAAAAACATTTAATGCTTTGTGTGTTCAACAAATTAACCCCCAAAGTCTTCCAAGACCACTAATGGCTCTTACATGACCATTTATGGCTCTTACATAACCATTTATGGTTATTTCAAACTTGTCCCCCCAAACATTTATTGTTTTGACCATATTCATCCATTTCACATTTGCACAAGAGTTTATCCATTGGATAAAAGCTTTATTCTTTGAATAAAGAGTTTATTCATTCAACCAACCTTGACTTTAACTTCCAAAGTCATATCAAGCATTTAATGCTTATTTCCTCCCCTTTCAACCTATCTCACATTGACACTTGTCATCCCGGGATTGGGTTGAAAGCCCTCACATGGATTTGAAATCATTCAATCCTGACCCTTGTTGAGATTGCTCAATCTCAACCATCCATTGCTCCATTTTTCCTATAAATAGAGCCCATTTCTTCATAATCCACATCCTGAAAACTTGTATGCATTTAAGCTATAGGCATTTTAAGAGAGCATTTTAGCATAATTAACTCATATACTATCATTTTGGATAAAATCAATCATTTTAGTATCAATAGCTTAATATTTGCTTCTTTATTTACATTTAGAGCAACATTTCAATCTCAATCCTCCATAAGCATCCATAGTGCAAAAAGCTGCTGAGAGCTACACTATTTTAGAACTTGGAGAGGAGAGGAACAAGGGAGAAGGAGCTAAGAGCATGCTAAGAGGCATTTGGAGATGCCTCATTATCTTTGTTTCATTAGTTAGAGATATTAGCATGATTTTAGTGTCTCTCTTGATATGCCTGTTTAGATTAGTTTTTGATTGAATAACACTAACGGTTTCTTGTGTGTTTTGTGTTGTTTCTCTTAGACTAATCTTGTTCACTTTGCAGGGCATCATTTGGTGAACCCAACATGAATCCAAGCACCAAAAATATCATTTTTTTTAACCCACTAACATGTTTGAATGTTGAAAATGTCACACAGGTTGCGCTTTGGTGCTATTGAACTCATTCTAGCGCTATCGATACTTATAGTTTTAGTGCTATTGTTCTTACAATAGCGCTATTGCCTCAAGTTCAGCACTTTTGAAACTGTTTTGGCACGTTTGACATTATTTTAGCGCTATTAACCCTGTTTCAGCGCTTTTGCCTCTCTATCTTTCCCTTTCTTTTAGCGCGTTTGTGTTAAATAGCACTTCTGTTCAAACACAGATTAGCGCTATTGTAACAGAATGTCATAAAAATCACCTTGTAACCAAAAAAAATTGGAAATTTTAGACTTGTGGAAGCCCCCCTTGGACATAGATTTTACTAACAATTTGTTGTTTGTGCAGGTTTAAAACTCACCAAAAAAAATCACAAACTTGTCTTTTTGGTGCTTTTAAAACTTGAACAAAAACAAATTTTCCTTGTTTTCTAGTTAGGGTCACTCGTCTTTTGGTGCATTAAAAATTGAACAAAAGAACCATTTGCTTTCATTGCAAGTTAGGACTCATTTTCTTTTGGGGCTTAAAATCAACAATTTGATTTCCTTGCATCAATTCGGACTTAAAATTTACAATCCACACTTCAAAATTTTGGTGCAAATAAAATTCACAATCAACCTGTCTCAAATTTTGCACAAGCCATTTACTTTATGCAAAATGTGCTTTTTTTTTGTTAAGTTGACCAGGACTTCCCATTCCTAGTTTACAAAACAATTGCCTTTAAAGCTAAAAAGAACATCATGATTTTTGGAGCAACATCTCCAAATAGTTAGACCACATTGCGATGATGGATTAAAAAGAACAAAGTGTTTTTTTGTGTTTGGCATGCTTGTGCAAAAAGTCGGTCGAGTGGTCTACCTCTAACACGCACTATCCTCTCCCTTGGCTTTCGTGGTCCTAGGTGCAAGAGAAAAGTGTTAGTAACACTCAAATTTTATCTTTTTAAGAGAGGCCTGCCAAGGGATCGATACTCTTGGGAACGACCTCGAGCGGTAAATCCTTTGAGCCACTATAAAAATTAGGTGAGAGCAAAAGCTGTAGCCTTGGGTATAGCTGTTCCTACAGTGTAACTGGCCGAAAGGACAAATGGGCCCCACCACCAGTTACAAGGCTCTTAAGTGAGTCACTGCAGAATGAACTTATGTCCAAAAACATCGAACATGACTAAACACCTTTAAGTAGTATCCCACCTGTTCTATTGATTGGGGATATTTGCGATATAATTTAGTGCAAGAGCATAGATGGTTTTTCTCCCAAGATACTCACCATACATATTTCCTTGAGTAGAAACATAGCTTTTTGAAAAGTCACTTGTGGCTTGATAAAAGTGGTGACTCCCCCATCATAGGGATCATCTATTTGTTATCCTCGTGCAAGACTTAGTATATCACATCCTTACCTACCACGGCGGGATTCATAAGGTATGTAGTACCAGAGTTGAAGAAATGTCAAGATGTGGGCTAAATTTGTCACAACTGGCCATTTGACCTTAGGGATAAAAAGTGTTTGAAGTGTATTCGTTTTAGTCAAGACCAAGTGCAAATTGAGCCGACTTCAGGCTTTGGAAATACACCTTAAAATACATCTAAAGGAAGGGTCATATACAAGTCCAAGGATTGGGTTGATCTAGACCCATACTCATTTGTGCCTTTGAGGCTACATTCTTGTGTTTGTGTGTTTGCTTTGTTTTCTTGTCAAAGAAACATCAAAAGAAGATCACTCCCAAAAACAAAGTATTCATCCAACCAAACATTTCTCAAAACAAACAAACACATCAAAAACAAAGTGCAAACAACAAAGTGACAAATTTTATGACCATTCTTCACATCTTGCGAAAGAAGAAGTGTCATCAGAATATCAACTTGAAAAGAAGACCATTAAGCTCAAAGGCTTTGATCAAAAGGAGGAAATTCTTCTATATCAATAGACAAATCTTTGTCTCCCATAGAGTTTTTCTGCGACACATGCATCTCTACCTTCAAGGCAAAACAAACGAATTCGATTCAGAGACATTGAACCACAGAGCTTTTATGCAATATAGAGCTCTGAGTTATCACAAAAACCAAGGAGGTAAGATTAATCCCAACTTTTTCCCAAACGTCTGTATCACATACAACACAGCTCAAGAAGTGCCACCAATGCCCGAAAGGGAAGAGGTAGAATTTGTTCCATTTATGACACAAAGTTTTTATTGAAGTTAAAAACATTTCATCCATCATCTTATTCATACATCATCACTTCATCATCAATTCATTCCAAACTCTCAAAACATTAAGAGGTTCTTGTCCCAAAGTTCTCTTTTAGATATTGCTTGAATCAAACACTTCACATCACTTTTTAGATTGTTTCTACATCTAGGATAAGCTCATCCTAAGAGACACATCTATGCAGGTTAAAACTAGTTCATGAGTGAATCCTCTCATTACTAGGTAGTTAAATCTGTAACACATCTCAGATTTCTCTACACCTTATCACATCAAAATCCTATCAAACAAGAAGGAATTTCGGTTACATCTACCTTAAAAGTGCTAGAGATCTACATGCAACACAATTCACCAACCATCAATCTTTCATTTCATAAAAAACTCTTCATCATTTTTCACACAACTTCAACAAAAGCTTGTAAGCAAAATGGCTCGAACCTAATCACAATCAAGGCAACGAGAAATAGAAATGGAAGAAGAAGAAGAAGAAAATCTCAATGAATTTCAAGAAGCACTTGGAGGAAATGCGAATGATGAAAACCCAAGTACTCCTACTCCTGCAACAATAGAAAGGGCTCAACATAACCCTCTCTTTAACAGACCGTTTGACGAAATACTCAGGAGCAATGCGGATGCTCACTTCTTAAAACTCACTCAAGAAGGAGCAAAACTCCCCTCTGACTTTGATCTTGCCTAATTAAGACAAGCATCAGAAAGACAAAGTCGCCATGAAGAGGAAAGAGGTAGAGATCCCATCAGATATAACATTCCTCGAGGTAACCCACCACCTCCTCCTCCAACTGAAATGGAGATGTTGCGACAACAAGTCAAGAATCTCGCCCAACAACTTCATAGTGGTGTCAAGACCAACCAATTCTCACTCAATGACATCTGTCCTTATCCTTTTGATCGGAATCTTTATATGCCACCCTTTCCATGAGGATTCGAAACACCCAAATTTGAAAAATATAGAGGAAAGGGGGATCCCTGTGATCATGTCAGAGAATTTCATTCCACTTGTCTCGAAGTGGCATATGAAGACACATACCTAATGTGCCTTTTTCCCCAAAGCTTGGGAGGAACAACCACATCATGGTTTTCCTGACTACTAGGTGGCATTAGAACATTTGAGGAACTTATCTAGAAATTCCTCGCTCATTACTCTCATAACATTGAACGCGACATCACCATGGCTGATCTATGCAACACTAAACAAAAACTAGGTGAACTATTCTCAGTATTCCTACAACGATGGCGCCAAATGTCTAGCAAACATTCTCTTCAGTTACCTGAACGAGAACTAGTGGAAATATTCATTTCCAACTTAAACGAAGAAATGGAATTTCACTTGGATGTCAAAGACATAGACTCTTTTAATGATATGATCACCAAGGGTTTGAAATGTGAACGGGCACTTATCAAGAAAGGACTCATCAAAATCTTTAATGAACCAAAAGATGGTCCTCGCCCACGCTTCAATAGCGATAAACCAAACTTCTAGAATAAAAACAAGAATATCATCAATGATGGGGTTGTGGATGCCCGGACTATCCAAAATGCACAACCTGTGGTTCGGTTTGTAGGACAAAATCCTCCACCTCAGAATAACACAAATGTTCCTTCCAATCAAGGTCGCATCACATCTCATGATGAACCTAGACCTCGTCAGCAAAAATAGAAATGAACATACACTCCCTTAGGGGAACCCATTGAAACAGTATTGCGACAACTCATTTCTCAAAATTTGGTCACTCTACCTAAACTATCAAACTATGAGCTTCAGATCAAACCGGCATGGTGGAGAGATACTGAACACTATGAATTCCATCAAGGAAGAGGACACAAGACAAGTAATTGTCACCGATTAAAAGATCTTATTCAAGATCTTATTGACTGAGGAGAAATTGAAATTGAAGGACATGACCCAAAAACAACAAATAATGATCATCTAATGTTCAAAAATCCACTTCCATCACAAGATCAAAGGGATCCTTCCACTTCTAGGTGAGGCACTGATACCACATATTATATGCAGGCTGCGTATAATTACACTGTAAATCATCTGTATGATGCCAGTGAACAAGTTGCAACCATAACCTTCAAAAATCCCAACTCAAATTGCAATGTTGTTACATGTTGCGGTAAGGTTACCATAAAGGCAGCTCCACAAGGCACCACCTCCATCCCAAAGCAGTACAATCTTGTGGAACAATTAGATAAAACGCCTGCACTTATATCCATTTTAGAGCTATTGCACCTATCGCCCTCTCATAAAACTATCTTGGATCAAGCACTCCAAGAGGCATCAGTCCCTGCAAATCTGAATACAGACCAATTTCAAGCCATGGTTGGAAGTCTAAAGTCATCACCTTGTCTCACTTTTTCCGAAAGTGACAACTCTTCCTTCCAGCAACCTCATAACGCCTCACTCCACATCGAAGGATTTATTAACCAGCATAGGATCAAGCGAGTCTTGATCGATAATGGAGCAGGCCTAAATATTTGTACACTACAGTTGGTCACAACATTGGGATATGTGGTAGAATTAGTGGATCCTCGTAAGAAGATCACAATCAAAGCCTATGACGATGCAGAGAAGTCATCCAAAGGAGTTGTGGCACTACCAATCCAAGTAGGCCCTGTGGTAAAGCACATCATCTATCAGGTTCTGGACCTTCCTCTGCCATACAATCTACTGTTAGGAACACCCTGGATACATGCCATGCAAGCCGTTCCATCTACCTACCATCAGTGTATCAAGTTCCCACATAACGGTGTAGAGATCACAATCTTGGGCAATGCAAATCCCTTTGCCTACTACCATAATATCAGTCATCAACCAGAGATTACCATTCCTAATAATAGAGAAGCCATTTCTTCCACATCATATATAAGTCCCGCCTCTCTTGCCAGTTCAAACACCACTATACCCAAGCAAGAAAAGCTTAAGATGAAGATAGAAGAGGAAGGTCTTGGGGAATACAACCTAAGTCAACTCTTTTGTGTGGGACAAATGCCCATTTCTCCTAGAACATATGGTAAACCACAACAGGTACTCCAGCAACCACTAGTCATGCCAGCATGTGCTTTGACGCCTTTCATCCTTGGAAAGAGTTAAGAAGAAGAAACCCAAGATGAGGACTTAGCAAACTGGATCTATAAAGATCGCATCACCACTAATATACCACAAGTTAAGCTTCCTACGGATCAATATGGCAAAGGTCTCCTCATTATGCAAAGAATGGGGTATGATGGTCAGAGTGCTTTGGGATATTGCAAACAAGGACGACATGAACCTCTGCTGCCGGAATTAAAGCCCAAAGGTAATACAGGCCTAGGCTTTGAAAAAGAGATTTTTCCTAAATTAAAATTCAAAGGAAAACCCAACAAACCATTTTGTCTGCCTATTGCAAAAAGGACACCTTTCATTATCAAAGCAACATCGAGCACCATCACAACTGCCCCACCGAGGCTCAGAATCCCAACACAACCATCATCAATGCCACTCATCCCACCAATCAAACCTGTAATCCCATCCGCAACAACAATAACACCCATAACACCATTAGCAACAACAACTGTATCAGAACCCGCAGCAACATCTATGGCACCAATAGTTCCAGCAGAAGCCACAGAGTCAATATTACCGATACTCTCTGTACCAAATCCTTTAATCCCCATCAACCTTCCTGCAACACCAATCACACCTGCAGTATTTAACTCAAAAGACATCCCAGTATGGTATAGTAATCAGATGTTGGAAAGTGACTCAGAGATCGACTCACATGAGTGGGAATTTGATTCTGTACAACTTAACACTTCAGATGAGGAAGATGCATCACTACCTCCACCACGCAAAGATATCCCTGTTTATGGAGAAGCACAGATAAAGACCACTTGGGTTCCTGAACTGGAAACATCTTCCACAGACCCTACGTCTCATCCTATGCTTGATTCTGACAGGGAGAGTACCATTAACGACCTTCACCATAACATCTTAACCCTCACTGATACATCTAGCACACTTAACCTAATCGATGAAGTAATGCCCATTATCCACCCTGAACTCATCGAATGGAACCAACCAAATCCCCCATGTCTTGACTTCTTCCAAAATGATGAGGCCATCATTGACTGTTTGGAATTAAGGGATAACCTACCAAGCGGGGATCACAAAGCTGGATTTGCCATAGAACTTAATAGCGCAACATACTTCGGGGCAAATGCCAAACCTTTTAGCTACAAAAATATAACAATAAAACATGGATCTTCCAGTGAAAACCACACTGTGGCACTATTTGATCCGACAAAAGTAAAACGAAAGAGCGTATCCACCGGTGAAAACCTCTCTAAGGCACCTGAGGATGAAGGGTTTGACATTCTCCTTGGTAATGCACAACAGGAACGATCAATGATTCTCATCGAGGAAACCAAAGAATACAATGTGGGGACTCCTGAAAATCCTCATCTCATACATCTGGCATCTCTTCTCACTCCAAAAGAACAACCTAAGTTTATAGAGTTCTTCTAGAAGCGTCAGATCAACTTTTCATGGTCATATGCAGACATGCCTGGGCTTGATCCTGATTTAGTCATGCATCACCTTACCGTAGCAGAAGGAACAAAACCTGTCAACCAAAAACTTCGTAAGATGCATCCTCAAATTGCAGTACTAGTCAAAACGGAACTCAAGAAACTCCTAGATGTTGGTTTCATTAGACCAATTGATTATGCAGAATGGATCTCCAATATTGTGCCTATCGGCAAACCAAAAGGGGGCATCCGCATTTGTACTGACTTCAAAGATCTGAATAAAGCCTGCCCTAAGGATGACTTCCCCCTACCAAATATCGACATCATAGTGGATCTGACAGCAGGACATGCCATGCTTTCACTTATGGATGGCTTTTTAGGATACAATCAGATAAAGATTGCACCAGAGGATCAACATAAGACAGCCTTCACATGTCCATGGGGCACATATTGCTGGAATGTAATGCCTTTTGGTCTCAAGAATGCAGGAGCAACCTATCAAAGAGAAATGACTGCCATCTTCCATGACATGATGCATACTATGATGGAAGATTATGTGGATGACTTACTAGCAAAATCACTCACTAGAGAAGGGCATCTCCACATCTTAGATAAAATCTTTGATAGACTAGAACAATACCATGTTCGACTTAACCCAAAGAAATGTGTCTTTGGAGTAACCTCCGGGAAGCTTCTAGGATACATTGTCTCAAGCAAAGGTATTGAGGTCGATCCAGCAAAGGTTAAGGCGATCATGGATATGCCACCACCAAAGAATATCAATCAGCTAAGGACATTACAAGGGTGACTTCAATCCATCCGAAGATTCATTGCACAATTGGCTGATAAGTGTCACCCATTTACACACCTGCTACACAAGAACATCCGCTTTCAGTGGGATGCCCGATGCCAGCAAGCATTTCATACACTTAAAGACTATCTCATGAATCCACCATTGCTGATGCCACCAGATCCAAGTAGATCGTTGTTACTCTATATCTCAGCAACAAGTACAGCATTGGGTGTACTACTGGCACAACATAATGTGGAAGGAAAAGAGTGTGCTGTTTACTACATCTCTCGCACACTGGTGGGCTATGAACTCAATTACACACCTATTGAGCGAGCTTGCCTAGCAGTAATCTTGGCAGCCACTAAACTGAGGCACTATCTATTAACACACAAGGTACAACTCATTGCAAAGATTGATCCACTCAAGTATTTACTCAGCAAAGCAGCATTGACAGGTCGCTTGGCCAAATGGGTGATGATTCTAAGTGAATTTGAAATTGAGTATGTAGACTGTAAAGCTATCAAAGGTCAAGTTATTGCAGATCAGTTGGCCGATGCACCTCTCATAGGTGATCATCCTCTTATTTCTAATTTTCCAGATGAAGAGATATTCATGATCACAACAACACAACCATGGAAACTCTACTTTGATGGTTCATACACTAGGCATGGCTCGGGGGCAGGCATTCTGTTTATCACACCCCAAGGTGATAGCATCCTGAAGTCTTACAGGCTCACATTTCCATGTACCAACAACATCACAGAGTATGAGGCCTTGATCACAGGACTCGGGCTAGCCATACAATGGAAGTTACAGGAACTGCAAGTATATGGCAACTCACAACTAGTCATTCGACAAGCAACTGATGAATATCAGACCAAGGATGATAAACTCATGCCATATAAGCAAATGGTGGACAATCTAAAGACATCATTTACTACTCTCACTTTTGAGCAGATACCAAGAGATCAGAATCGAGCTGCTGACGCCATGGCTACCATCGCATCTCTACTAGATCTTCCACAAAATTCAACATGCTACGAGTTCTTGGTCGAATAGCTTTGGATTCCCGCTTATGATATCCCCAAATCTGAAATGATATGTCGCCTTGTCGGTTCTGAATCCCCATGGTATGGTGAATTCTACACCTATCTCCACGATCACACCCTTCCTCCCAACCAATCGAATAACCAACGTAAAACCTTCATTCGCCAAACTGCTCGATATACCATTATTGCTGAAACCCTATACCGACGCGGTCTTGATGGTACTCTCCTTCGATGTCTAGAACAAGGTGAGATAACAAAGGCTTTGGAAGCAATCCATGAAGGAATTTGCAAGACTCACTCGAGTGGTCCATCACTAGCCAAGAAACTCCTGCGCAATGGATACTATTGGCCATCTATGGAAAATGATTCCTACTACTTTGTCAGAAAATGCAAGAAATGTCAAGTTCATGGTGACCTGATACATGCACCAGCACGGGAACTACAACCAATCACGACACCATGGCCTTTTTGTCAATGGGGTCTTGACCTTGTGGGTAAGATTCATCCATCTTCATCCAATGGCCATAAATTCATTATTACCGCCACCGAATATTTCACAAAGTGGATCGAAGCTGTTCCACTTACCCAAGTCACCGACAAGCAGATTGCCTCATTCATCCTCAACTACCTCATCTTCCGGTATGGTGTACCCATGTCCATCATCACAGATAACGGTCTTCCTTTCAAAAATCAGGATGTCCATGAACTTTGTGAGAAATTTCATATCCAACACCACTTTTCCACTCCCTACTATCCACAAGGAAATGGTCAGGTTGAAGCATCCAATAAGAACATATTAAGAATCCTCAAGAAGACAGTCAATGATGTCGGCCGTGATTGGCATGTTCAACTAAATCCAGCACTATGGGCATATCGAACTAGCCTTTGAACCCCTATAGGCGCAACTCCTTACTCATTGGTCTATGGTGCAAAAGCTATTCTACCTATTGAGGTTGAGATAACATCACTACGGGTTTCCTTGCATAATCTGATAGATGATGAAGCATATAGAGTCTCACGCCTCTAAGACTTAGAATTACTTGATGAGAAGCGACAAGTTGCATACAATCATCTCAAAGCCTATCAGTAGCGCATGAGCAGAAGCTACAATCACCGAGTTAGACCTCATACATTTGAGGTAGGTGATCTTGTTCTACGAGAGAATCCTCGCAACCAACCAAACAGAGAACATCAAGGCAAGTTTGAATCAAACTGGCTGGGCCCATATGTTGTCACTGCTGTGTTCGGGTCCAGGGCATATCAGTTGGCTACATCAGAAGGAGAACTGCTTGTAGATCCAATCAACAACATGCACGTAAAATGGTTTTATACCTAAGGTGTACAAAGCATCAGGCTCCCCTACATACCCGAAAATACCAAAAACATTCAGAAAAATGTCCTAAAGAAAATACAAAAACATTCAAAAAAAAAGTAAAGAAAAATCATGCATCCAAATGGTGAACAACCACTCCGGTGGCACCTTGGGTAAGTACGATGGTGAAAACCTGGCAAATAGGTGCCACTTGTAAAGGCTATGGCTCCATTATCTTTCAGACTTGTTGTGATCACATCTACTTCATACATACATCCATCCATCCAAAACCATGGCTTTTTATTCCTCTGCAATTATGATAGTACTCCATACATCTTGCATCCCACTTTTTCATAGTCATGTCTAAAAACTGGGGGCAATGCCTTTAACCTATTGATGGAAGTGGATTCTACATTGTCTTATGATCCATTAAGTTCTTCATTCAAGCAATCATCAAAATACCAAAAACATTGGAAAATGTCTCAACAAACAATACCAAAAACATTCAAAACAATTCAAAATCCAAAAACATCAACAAACCATTGAAAAATCCAACAAAAACATGGCAACACTTTGTACATACTCATCCATGCAGATACCAAAACAAGCATTGACAAAATACTCACACGATGACCATTTACCAATTGACCACACAATCCACATCAACACTCAAAAAACTGTCTTCAACAAGGATGCATCCTTCCTTACCAAAACAAAGACAACAGTGACATTTTCTTTGACAAGAAAATTATGTTAAGCTATCAAATACTTGGCTGATTTGTGAGTACAATCATTCGTTTATCTGTATCGGGATCTTTCAGCATTGTTTTGTATTGTTTGCGCATTTTTTTCGATGAAGTTCTGGGGCATGTACTAATGGTGTCTACGTGGGAAGTTCACCAAGCTACGTGATCATAGGCAAAAATGTAGTCATAGATCATTACGGCTTGATGACTACAATGTATACCTCGACCATATGAGCATGAACCATTTCCAAGGATCCTTATTCTTTATTCTTTATGTATATACTATTTATTTGTAGGTACAATGCTCTTCCTTTGGTTCCTCCTACCTCATCCAAACTGGATAAAGGTTTTTATCTCTTAGTATGGTATGCACTTGTCTCAGGATATGATCAGCCTAAGATCAAGGAGGACAATCCAAGTCATGCATGAACAGAGATAATCCTTGTCTGTTCCGCAAGCAATACTCTTGTCGACTTGACCCTTATATCAAGTCGTTTGTATTAACTTGCTATATAAAATCCATGTAAGGAATACTCAGGTCATCTTGAATCATTATGTCAAGATGCTTGTATTCTCTTCCAACATTTTAAAGCTCAATGATGAAAATAGAGCACTATGGATCATCATTTCATCTCATCTGTTTATATCTTGCATTCCATTGCATATCACCCATTCATTCATTCATATGTAGGTTTTATATGCAAAAGTGACCATTAAAACTGGTCTTGGATACAATCACGACCGAGTACTCTGATACATCATCAATGCATCATGCAAAGTCTCAAAAAAACCTTGCATTCCTCATGGTCATATCATCATTGCATTTAGTTGCATCTTGCATTAAGTACATTCATGTCATTTTTAACTTACCATTGCATATAGTTCATTTTTGACATTAGTTTTCATTAAATCATTTGCATCATTACATCAATCATAAATAATTAGATTTATTCATGGGATCAAATTGTCTTTTGATTGTTTTTAAAATCATTTATTAGGCATTCATATAGTGTTGATTATCCATCATCATTTTATCATCCTTTATCATTTATTATTGCATACATTCATTTATAGTTAAAAAGTGCATTCATTCATTACTAAGTATCTTATTATGCTCATTTTAGGATTCATTCACATTGCATTCATTATCCTCTTTTTAATTGCATTAAGGTGCAGTTATTAAACCTGTAAGTTATAATATCATCACATTATCATTTTTACTTAACAATCATATTTACGCATTTAGAATCATAAATCCACTTGTTTATAAAACATTGGTTCATATCCATTATATATATGCATTCATTTAAAACATTATCATATAAACATTTGTACTTTACATTTTGTTTATCCATATTACATTCATCTAAAAACATCTAGATGCATATCCATACATAACATCATCACATAAATCATCTCATCATTATATCAAAATAGGAAACACCAAAATCCTGTTCATAAATTATCATAAGCATACATCATCATCATGGCATTACATACATAAAAGCATTACATCAAAAATCAAAACAAATCATACATATATAAACCTGCATTCATATGTCAGTATCGTCATAAAAACACATGCATACAAGAAACATCTCATCAATGCATACATGTACACATATCCATCTAAGCCATAACTCATCATCCTGCATAAACATCCATACATAATCAACTGCACATCATCAAAATATGGGATCTCCATATATATCTCATCTCATATATCAGAGTGCAATGAAGTCTACAAAATTGGCTACCAAGAAGCCATCCAAGATACAGTCCAAAAAATAGACAATGATACAATACATATATGCAAAAAAATGCTCTCTCAAATGCCACTCTGGCCAGATGCTGTACCACTAGCACCATCGCCACCTGCTCTCCCACTGATGCCTGCACCACCTGATCCATCTCTTCGTGGAGGCCTCATCGAACCACCACTCACTCCTGCATCCCCTGATCTCTCCCTCCGCAGTGGACCCATCACACCCCCACTGCTCTGCACCCTCTGCGATCGCTCTGATCTAGCCTGCCGCATCTGTGAATAGCTAAGAGCTCGCTGACTAACTGGCACCACCAGCTCATATAAACCCCGCCAGTAGTCTATCTCTGCCTGTGCTCATCGCATCTCCCTCATCACCTCCCCCATAGGCCCCTGTACTCCTACTCCAATCCGCACTCTCTCCTACAGCTCTGCCAATCTCTCCACTACACTATCCCTCTCCCGCAACACCACCGCTAGCTCTGACTCCCATGCAAATAGCTGCACATCTCTAGCTGCTACCTCCACCTCCAAATCCTCTATCCGAGTCTACAAATGTACTATCATATGATCTCGCAGATCTCCAGTGGCTCCCTCCCCAGTATCCATAGCTGCCTCACCTGCACCACCCTCTCCAGTAGTCCCCTCCTCTCTATCCATCGGGATCTCCCTCTCCATCCCCCTCCCACTTAGCTGAACTCCTCCCTGTATCAATGGTCCCTGTGATATTTGTAGAGGCAGTCCACCTCTCCCTCTCCACTGACTCCGCATCCCCAACCCTCCTCCTCCTCCACCTCCTCTTCCTCCATCTCCTCCACCTACCCTCGATCCTTGACCTCTTGCCCTCCTCCATCTTCGTCCCCTCTCATCCTCAAAATCCGGGATCGGTTCTGCTGGATCAGATATCCGTAAGATCGGGTGCACTGCACGGTACTGTGTGTACTCATCTATAACACCTGCATCCATGACCCTCGGTCGTATATCCCACGGTCTCGCCTACAGTGTCCGGAACTCTACCAGTGCCTGATCATATGGTAGCACTGGCCCCCATGCATACCTCTCCCGAATAACTCGAGCATACTCTCTTGATCCACTGGGCAGTCCCTGCTGCCGCCCAAACTGTCTCAGCACTCTCCCAGGCACCTATCTCTCCACATGGTATGCGGTCCTCCCAATGAGGAATCAGGTCATAAAAACATAAGGCAGTGCCTCTGCATCATCATCCCATGGCTCACACTCCAAGTATGGCTGCCATATAACTGCATCCAGATCATCTAATGCCCGCTGCCACCACTCTAACTTCCCCAGGTGGGGCTGACTCATCATGCCGCTATACATAAACATGTACGGCTGATCTACTACCCAGAATCTCAAACTCACTGGTCAAGTCACTGATAGGTGCTCCCAAACCCAAATATGCAGCAGCGTCATGCCCACTACTAAGGAACCCCTCCCCCAGTAAACCACCTCATGGAGCTCCTGGTACAGGTGCGCCAGCACGCACGGCCCCCACGCAAATTGGGTCCCCTCGGTCATCATCATCTCGATAACCTGTCCCCATCTGACGGCCAAACCATGTGATCGCCTGTCTGGACAAAGAAGACCTCCTACGATACCTAATAAAACTACTTGAAGAGGCTCATATAACGCCGCTATCTCCTCCTAGGCAATAGAACCATCATCAATAAAAACGTCCTCATCAAAAATCCTCTGCACTGCAAGAGTCCCCCAGGATCAGTCATATGTGACCAGCTCCCCCCGAATCAGAATCCGTAGGATGCGCCACACATCCTCTAGGGTCACTGTCATCTCCCCCTATGCCAGATGAAAGGGGCATGTCTCGTTATGCCACCACTCTGCTAATGCTGTGATCAATCCGTGATTCATACGAATCATGGGCATGTGCATCACCTCATATAGTCCCATCGCGGCAATACAGTCTATCTCCGCCTGTGTCAATCAATCCCGCAACCCCTATGTCGTAGGATGTCACTCATGTAACTGCAACACACGTAGCTTCTCCTGCACATGGACATTCATCAATCACCATCAGTTGTTTTGTTTTCAAACTTTCTTAAGTTTAAACCTAGACTATCAATAGATACTTTGATCAAGTATCTTCGGGTCTCAATAGGTAAGTAATCATGGCCACCTAGACTTCAACGTGCATTTATCCTAACAAATGACCTAAGTCTCATTAGGTTGCTATGGTTCAAAACAACTCCCACTTCACCTCGCCATCCATCAATAATTGGCATCGGGAGATTTTCTTCATCCAAACTGGAGCATCTCTTTATCCTAAAGCAAAAGTGCTATTTTACCATCACAAGCACTAGTTTCCCACCAATAGCGCTACAACCTTAATAAAAGCGCTCAATCAGCTATCCCATAGCACTCAAACTACAAATGCGCTCAAACAACTACACAGTAGCACTAATAAAGTTCCATACCGCTCACACATGCCCTCAATAGCGCTTATTAATCAACAACACTTAAACTTGCATACAATAGCATTACAACAAAACAAACGCGCTCAAACAATGGGGCAACATGCCATTGCGATGCAGTAGCGCTAGTTCATGAAGCAAAAGTGCCAAAACCGTAGTTCCAGCGCTCTTGCTCCGACTTGACTTGGATTCAGCTAAAAACCTATCAAAAATGCATAAAAATTAACTTTTCGAATTTGCGTACCGCTGGTCCATAGTCGTCTGGGTGTTGGAACCGTCGAACTCGCTCAAATCTATGCTCGGTAATCGGTATTGACATCCTGACTGCTGCTCGCTCCTCCAAAATGTCCCTATCAGAGCTCTGATTTCCAATTGGTCGCGGTCACAAATGATCCTGTTTTCATCCCTTTCACCACATTTATACCCTTCGCCATCACTGTAACTTCTCACCGCCGTGGTCCCCGTGAACTTCTCGAGCCCCCCATTTCTCCATTTTACCCCCAATTTCTTCTATTTTTCACCCATAAGGCTAACTCCTTCTCTTCTACCTCCCCTCCACTTCTCAATCTTTTTTGAGAGATTGCCCGATTTTTTGAAATTTTTTGGCCCATCTCTCGAGGGGGCATACCACCCATTAAATTTACATTTTATGGGGTGTTTTCTTTACACCAGTTTTTCTTTCTTTGAAACGATGCGATAAACCGCACCGTCTTAAAGAGGGGCAAATGTAGTCACACAAATCTGTCCAGCTTAATTAAATAAATAAACGCTATTTATTTGATTAAAAAATACACTAGCCATCAGTTAATTAAATTAATATTTAATTAATTCATCTCCAAACATTCTTCTATTAATTAAATAAATTATTCAATTTATTTTAATTAATTCATTAAACCAAATTCAAATCAATTAAATAAATAAAATCTATTTATTTAATAGAATCCCCTTTTTCCTCTTTTAAATAAATTAAATAAAAATATTTATTTAAATCATTATCCCCCCCCCACTTGCATTTTCCTACAAATGCAACTTGCACACATTTATTGAAATAAATGAATTTTTATTTTAATAAAATCCTATTTCCCTCACCCACCAAATCCACTTGCAAAAATCTAATCCCCTTCTAGATTCTTCTAACCCCTTCCTAATTAGCCTAATCCATCCCCTAATTATCGTCACATTCCTAAGCAAAATGGAGTCACTTCTCAAAGACTCCAAAGTCTTTGAAAAGCATTTAATGTTTTGTGTGTTCAACAAATTAACCCCCAAAGTCTTCCAAGACCACTAATGGCTCTTACATGACCATTTATGGCTCTTACATAACCATTTATGGTTATTTCAAACTTGTCCCCCCAAACATTTATTGTTTTGACCATATTCATCCATTTCACATTTGCACAAGAGTTTATCCATTGGATAAAAGCTTTATTCTTTGAATAAAGAGTTTATTCATTCAACCAACCTTGACTTTAACTTCCAAAGTCATATCAAGCATTTAATGCTTATTTCCTCCCCTTTCAACCTATCTCACATTGACACTTGTCATCTCAGGATTGGGTTGAAAGCCCTCACATGGATTTGAAATCATTCAATCCTGACCCTTGTTGAGATTGCTTAATCTCAACCATCCATTGCTCCATTTTTCCTATAAATAGAGCCCATTTCTTCATAATCCACATCCTGAAAACTTGTATGCATTTAAGCTATAGGCATTTTAAGAGAGAATTTTAGCATAATTAACTCATATATTATCATTTTGGATAAAATCAATCATTTTAATATCAATAGCTTAATATTTGCTTCTTTATTTACATTTAGAGCAACATTTCAATCTCAATCCTCCATAAGCATCCATAGTGCAAAAAGCTGCTGAGAGCTACACTATTTTGGAACTTGGAGAGGAGAGGAACAAGGGAGAAGGAGCTAAGAGCATGCTAAGAGGCATTTGGAGATGCCTCATTATCTTTGTTTCATTAGTTAGAGATATTAGCATGATTTTAGTGTCTCTCTTGATATGCCTGTTTAAATTAGTTTTTGATTGAATAACACTAACGGTTTCTTGTGTGTTTTGTGTTGTTTGTCTTAGACTAATCTTGTCCACTTTGCAGGGCATCACTAATAATAACAATGATAAGCCCAAGTTTGGGAACATAAATCGAAACATCATTAATGATGGGATAAGGATAACAATAATGTGAAACCAAAGCAACCAGTTTTCAATTTATCAAATCACACAACAATGATTCAACAAGATGATACTAAACAAAAATCATTTTTCAATAATTTCTTTCATAAGAAATTTACCAACATTGGTGAACCACTTGGGTTAGCATTAAAGACACTTCTTGCAAACAAGTTGATTACCTTGCCAAAAGCAAGAAAATTTAAACCTAAGGTAAAACTTGCTTGGTGGAACGACAACCATTATTATGATTTTCATCAAAACAAAGGACACCAAACAGATGATTGTTAGCAGTTAAAACATGTCATCCAAGATTTGATTAACAGTGGCGTAATACTGTGGATGGGCATAAGACAAATGAATCGCACATAGCTTTCAAAACTCCACTTCCTAATTATTAGAAGGGTGAATCATCAACAACATAAAATGGCAAGGGTAAAGAAAAAGTGAACTATGTTCATACCTATGATAATGTCATGCACAAACTTTTGGGCAAGAATGGGATAATTTTTTTTTAAAATTCGCACTTAAAAACAATTAAATATGGCAAATATGAAATGCTCTAACATGTTTTGACTTAACTATGTTTAGAGTTAACTCTATCTACCATCACAAGTAAATAAATAACGTAAAATTAAATGCGGAATATTAAATGAATGATTTATGTCAATAATTAAAATGTGCTTAAATTAATTTGACTAAGGGTCAATTAAGCCATAATGAAAATCGTTCTATAAGGTTTAATTCTAATAACCTATATCCAAGTATAATAATTATATCTTAAACGTCATTCTTTTTAAAATACTCTTAGGTTGATTAAAATCAATATTTGTCCACTTGATTATAAAAAAACATATATATATGTCTACAACACTTAATAAAATATTTAGTCTTCAATAGTTATATAATGTCTAAATTTCGTTCTACTCTATAATTAAAATGCGCCTAGATTAAATCGACTAAAAGGGTTGTTAAATATTCTCCCCATAGCCAAAATAATCTTACCCCAACTCATTATAAAGTCTCAACAAGATTAACTTCAAGAGTATTTTAAATTTAAACCTTTTATCTTCTTTGAATAAATCCATATGTTTATTAAAAATATATATAAATTATAACTCAAGATAAAATATTAAATTTAAAAGGTCTTCCTTTCTACACATGTTTTCAATTCCTATATATATATATATATATATATATATATATATATAACTACAATAATAAACCACACATCTTTATTAAAAAAAAAACTCATGCAAACCCTAAGTAAGGGTGTTTATTATATAATACCCTACAATCTTTTAAAACTCCATTGTTATTTCATTCTACCCTAACCCTACCTGGGCTAGGGTTTTATTTTTTTATTGATTTGTTTTGGGTATTTTGTAGGGGCTGAATGGGCAACAATGGCGGAGGCGTTTCTTTTTTTTTGTTTTCACAGGGGTGGTGGTGGAGGTTACGGGTTTGGGCGGCTTCAACGCCCATTAGTGGGTCGCCCACTGGATGTGGTCCTAGTAGGTGCATAGACTCTGGCTCATTCCCACCCTGACTCTCTACGAGAATAGGAGGTGGACTCCTGCTCCATTCCCTACCAGCCGATCTATGACTCCCTGAGTTCTGATTTCCAACATGATGGTCCTCTGCTGGAAACCTATTCTGGACTATACCAATTAGGTTCTGGAGTGCTTCTAATATGTTTCGGTTTGGATCATCTGGCTGTTCAGGAGGAGCCTCTGGGTTCACTTTTAGAACCGATTCCTCCCTATCTACCTCTCTGCATGCTATGCGTACACGCCTAGGACCCCTTCCGCGCTTGTGAGCTTGTCGCGTAGTCGGAGGCATCCTAAGAGAAAAATAAAATAAAATAAATAAAATAACTAATTTCTTTGGAATAATATTTAATTATTTAAATTTAAATATCCTAGAAAATTAATATAATAAAATTAATTAAATAATTTAAAGTGAAACGTAAAGGAGAAAGGTTCCTAGTGTTGGAAACCTTGCTCTGATACCAAAATGTCATGCCCAAACTTTTGGGCAAGAACGGGATAAAAAATATTTTAAATTCGCACTTAAAAACAATTAAATATGGCAAATATGAAATGCTCTAACATGTTTTGACTTAACTATGTTTAGAGTTAACTCTATCTACCATCACAGGTAAATAAATAACGTAAAAATAAATGCAGAATATTAAATGAATGATTTATGTCAATAATTAAAATGTGCTTAAATTAATTTGACTAAGGGTCAATTAAGCCATAACGAAAATCATTCTATAAGGTTTAATTCTAATAACCTATATCCAAGTATAATAATTATATCTTAAATGTCATTCTTTTTAAAATACCCTTAGGTTGATTAAAATCAATATTTGTCCACTTGATTATAAAAAACATATATATATGTCTACAAAACTTAATAAAATATTTAGTCTTCAATAGTTATATAATGTCTAAATTTTGTTTTACTCTATAATTAAAATGCGCCTAGATTAAATCGACTAAAAGGGTTGTTAAATATTCTCCCCATAGCCAAGATAATCTTACCCCAACTCATTATAAAGTTTCGACAAGATTAACTTCAAGAGTATTTTAAATTTAAACCTTTTATCTTCTTCTTTAAATAAATCCATATGTTTATTAAAAACATATATAAATTATAACTCAAGATAAAATATTAAATCTAAATGGTATTCCTTTCTACACATGTTTTCAATTCTTGTATATATATATATATATATATAAACCACACATCTTTATTAAAAAAAAAAACTCATGCAAACCCTAACTAAGGGTGTTTATTATATAATACCCTACAATCTTTTAAAATTCCATTGTTATTTCATTCTACCCTAACCCTACCCGGGCTAGGGTTTAATTTTTTTATTGATTTGTTTTGGGTATTTTGCAGGGGTTGAATGGGCAACAATGGCGGAGGCGTTTCTTTTTTTTTGTTTTCACAGGGGTGGTGGCGAAGGTTACGGGTTTGGGCAGCCACGACACCCATTAGTGGGTCGCCCACTGGATGTGGTCCTGGTAGGTGCACAAACTCTGGCTCATTCCCACCCTGACTCTCTATGGGAATAGGAGGTGGACTCTTGCTCCATTCCCTATTAGCGGATCTATGACTCCCTGAGTTTTGATTTCCAACATGATGGTCCTCTACTGGAAACCTATACTAGACTATACCAATTAGGTTCTGGAGTGCTTCTAATATGTTTCGGTTTGGATCATCTGGCTGTTTGGGAGGAGCCTCTGGGTTCACTTCCGGAACCGATTCCTCCCTATCATTGATAGTGATGGTAAAAAAATGACATCCCTTTCATATGCTCCCCTTAAGCTGCATTGCGGAGATCATACGAAGAGACACGGGTCTTTGAATCTTAGTGATTACTATGGGCGAACCATCATCATCCTCACACTCGATCTTTTTCAGACGACAATCCATCTTGGCTCTGTGGGCATAAAGCCAATCCATGCCAAGTACAATGCCATATGATCCGAGTGGGGTAACTCTAAGGTCTACTACGATGGTGGTATTGCCAATCTGAAGCTGACATGCCCTAACCTCTGATTCCACTGACACTCTAGCCCCTGAAGCTAATTCCACTTCCCAACTGACACCCTGTCCAATTGCCACTAGCCCGCAATGCTCCGCAACCAATGGAGATATAAAGGAGTCAGTAGCTCCTGAATCAAATAATATAGATACACTATTACCTTTGATCATACTTGTAGCCTTAATGACCGTGGCCTGATGCTCAGCCTGGCAGTTGTCAACCGCTGTGAATACTCTATGGGACCTACCCATATCACCAATTGTAGGCTCTGAAGCGACCATCCTCTGATTTCCTGCCATCTGACCCTGAGGGCAATCCCTCGCCATATGCCCCATGGCTCCACATGTAAAGCAAGCACTGCGTGCCTGAAACTGGGCGCCTTGAGGCCTAGAGAAAGCCTGTCCCCCTGTCCTGCTAGATCCACTGTACCCACCCTTGGAGGACTGCTGAGTCCTCGCCAGAGGTGTGTAAGGAACCTGAGCTCTCTGATCTTGCCTCTGACCCTGAGACTGCCACTTGGGAGATATTTACAGAGAGGTTCAGGGAGAGGTACCTATCAGAACATTACAAACAACATCAGATAGACGAGTTTCACGACCTCCAACAAAAGGGCCTCTCAGTGACTCAGTACGAGAGCAAATTCTTTGAGCTCCTACCATACGTGGACTATCTAAAGGACGAGAAACTTCTCATTAACCATTTCATCAAAGGGCTGAATGTCGGCATAGCAGGACCAGTGAGGATGTCCACTCTAGGGAGCCTTTGGGTTGCCATGGAGAAGGCACTAATAGCAGAGGAGATTCAAGTCAGACCACAGGATACTAGGGATCGGTTCTAGAATCGAAACCCTACACCCCAAACATACATATTTCAGAAATCCCATTGGAAGGGAAATAACAAAAACTCACAGGCATTCTCCAAACCCCCTCCTCCACAACAGCCACAACAGAACCAGAGGCAGAATCCTCCACAGTATCAGCAGGGCACAAAGCCCAAGCAGTGAATCACACATAGCTTTCAAAACTCCTCTTCCTAATTATTAGAAGGGTGAATCATCAACAACATAAAATGTCAAGGGTAAAGAAAAAGTGAACTATGTTCATACCTATGATAACGTGGTCAATGTGATTGTGGTCAAAGAGAAACAACAACAAGAGCCTGCTCATGTTATCACAAGAAGCGAATCCAAAGTTACTTTGTCAGGTCCTACAACTGACACGTCATCCACTTTAAAACAATATAGTATAGTGGAGAAAATATAGAAAACTCTAGTGCAAATATCAATTTTAGAACTTTTAAAACTTTCACCCACATGTAAAGAAAAAGAGCACTAGTAGATACGACAGTGAGCTCTGGTAGTGAGATGGTGGTGATTCTAGTAATTCAAGTTATTGTGGTTGTTGTGATGCAATTCATGTTGCTTGTGAATATCTCTAGATCGTGTTGCATGCATATTGGTGGTCCACATTGATTATTGTGTGTTATTAAATATTTTCTTTGTCTGGTGATGTTCTTTATGTTATGCAACATTATTGGTGGTTGTAGCATGTTGCGAATGATTGAGACGTAATTTTTGGAGGTTTTGTATGTTTGTGGTATTGATTTGGTTCCAGACTATATCTTAGCTGACATTTTTTTGGTCCACGTGCATTGTTGTAGTGTGTGAGGTTATTATTTTATAATTTGTATTGAGGGTTTAGCTGACCTTGAAATATAGGTCAAACACCATCATAATTGATTGTCAACATGAAAAATTCACTTGTGGATATCCAAATCATGAACCAATTGAACTGAGGACACACATCAATGTCCAAAGCACATCCCATAATAGCAATTTTAGAGCAATTCAAATCACAAACCAGAATACTGAATAACACGAACAACTAAATATCAACCTCAATACCAGATCTCATAACTCGAGAAAAACATCATGTGGACCACTGATACTTATGTTGAATCAACTAGAGATACTTATCTCAAAATCCATTAAACCGCAATAACTCAATTGAATCACACTGACCAAACCAACTCATTAAACCAAACTACAACACTGGAATACACAGAAGAATATGTTGACATCAATGACAAAACATCATTCTAGAAAATATCTCAACAATATCCATCACTTTGAAGCATGAAGAAGTTGTAGACAACTGTTGAGTGATAACTACTATAGTGCTAAATGAAGAACCTCCTCTTAAAATAAGATGATGATCAAGATCAAGAAGACATAAGTTTGCATTAGTGCCCCTAATGGCACTAATCCAACAAACAAATGGTAAAGAAATACAAAAAATCAAACAATCAAAGATATAGATGGAACATGAAACTACTCAACTATGCAAGAGTAAATTGCTAGTTGAAAATATAGGTTACAATAGTCTAAAGAACACTAATCAATAGAAGATGGAAGGTTGCCTTCACAAAACTAGAATGAAAGAATGTATTACTCCAAATCAAAACCAAGGAAGCATTATCATAAATAGTAGAAACCCCCCAATGTTGACAAGAGAGAGAGATAATAGGTCCACTAAAACTATGTGTCACCAAATAGTAGAAACCCCCCATGGTACTTTATGTTAGAGTTATCATGTATTAGCTAATAATTATTTATTTAATTATTGGTCTATTATCCTCTATGCTTAAGCTAGACTTAGGCATTTATTAATATGGTAGGTATTCGGTAATTATTTTAATTATCAAATAAACTTATCCCTTTAGGGTTTCTTTAGGGTTGCGTATTTTCCTTTTATAAGGATTGTATTGGATTTTTCTTTTCATTCCCTCTCTAAATGATAATCTTTTTCTTTAGAGCCATTATTTCTTTTTGCCTCCATTCTTCTCTTGTGACAGGTATTTTGTTTGCAAGTGTTCTTGGGATCTTTGAAGTTGTATTTCTCAACTTATTCATGGTATCAGAGCCTACATCTGTTGCTACTTGTTCCTGATTTTTCAGAAGATTTTTGGAGGCTAGGGTTTCAAGCTTTTTCTTAGTTTTTAATTTGCATATGGGGATTTTTTTGTTTTTGGAAATTTTGGGCTCAAACAGACCTCACCGTTGAGCTCAGAACACCCAAAAACCCCCATTTTCATATAAAATTTGTCCAATTTGGACAACTGTGGCTCTGACAATTTTTTATTTTTTTTGCCCTTCTTGGGCATGTTTGTTGAGACGAAAAATTTTAAAAAATATATTTTGGGTAGTTTTACAGCTTACCCAAGCCGAATGCACCAAAATTTGTGAAAAAAAACCTTTAAAAAATAGAGGTTTTTTTTTTCTTTTTAAAAACCACATTCAAAGGAAGGGTCTGACGGCCTCTACAGGTTCGTACGACCCACAACAGGCCATGTACCCACCCTTTGGTCTTTGTGCCTAGGCCACCGCCCAACAATGGTCCCTTCTCCCTACCCACATGCATGGTCTGTGGTTCCCCACCGTTGCCCAGGCCTACTACCGCCTGTTTTCAGCCCTCTCGACGTGCCTCCTATCGTTGCTCCTTCAGCTGCCGCTGCCTAGGCTCAAATCGCCACCACCTAGGCCGATGACCTCTTTGTTGCCGTCGGCCACCACCATGCCGAATGTCACCCTCTTGACCACTACTGCTCCCGCCCACCATCCACGACTGCTACTTGTGACCTCGCACACCATCCACAACCACTGCTTGCGACCTCACCCGCTGGCCATAGACCTCTGCCGCCTCTCGGGCCCCACCTTCTTTTGTCAGCCAGACAAATTCTTTTCCTAGCAGGCTGGAGGATTTTTCCATCAAGGAAGCCCTTTTTTTTGGCGATGACAACACTTTTGCGGGTGCAAGGATATGTTTCCGATGATTTTTTTTCGGCAGCAAGCGACTTTTTTCAGGCAAAGGGGGATTTTTCCGGCCACCAAATTTTTTTTTTCCGGCGAGTATTTTATAGGCATACTATTTTTTTCCTATGATGGTCATACGGCCGTGAAATTTATGCTCGTAGTCTACTGACGTCACCACTGTGTAGGTAGTCTTCAGGCCCCTTCTAGGCCCGTCTGGAGCACCTTCAGTCTTTTGGCCATATCTTGGGCACACAGAGGCATTTTTTGACAAACCTTATATCGTCGGAAATCTCTTTCCGAACTCTATCCAGATCTGGAGGTTTGAATCAATTTTTCTTTTTTGATGGTGTTTTTTGCTGTCAAAGCCATAGGTATGATTTTGCACTCCAGGAGACATAACTTGAGCATCTGAACTCCATTTTTTGAAAACTTTATATCGTTGGAAAGCATGTTCTATGAACTTTCCATTCATATGATTTTTGTTTCTAGATTCTTCTCCAGGTACATTTAATTCAATTTTTTTCTTTTTAGCGCTTTGGTGAATATCTTGGATGTTTCAGGTCATGAGATCTCTTTCTTTGAGTAGGATGTCTCATCTTTGGCTATTCTTTCTGTATTTCCAGCCTTATGTCTCTTCTGATCATTTTAGACTTTTTTTAAAAGCATTTTCTTTATGCAAACACATTGAGATAAAGTACCACTATGCATTGTATACTTGGGATCTTACACATCTTGTTCTTTATTGTACATGGACTACATTATAAAGTGTCATGGGGGGGTTGATGTTTTACTTTTTTTCCATCTACCTTTGTCACATGAGTGTTCCTTCCATGACAATAGCCTCATGATGTGTGTCAAGTGACTGTTCCTTCCACAACACTATGTACTTTCTCTGCACCTTCAATCTTCCTAGTTCTTCGTCATGCAGTTCTTGTTGGCCGTCCTTTTCAATGTACCCATCCCTCACCCTTGTCCACATTATGGGGGGGGTTTCTCCTATTGTTCTAATTCTTCCTTGGTTTGTCAGATCAACTCTTTAGGATTTGGTGTTTTATGCCATCTATATCTTTGAGTTTAGTTGTTTACCTTTGTTTGCCATCTGATTCAAGTAGTGTTATTTGAGGGCACTCATATAGATTACAACCTTCTCTACCTGATCATCTTCTATTTTAGTGGAGGTTCTTTAGATCGATAGTTATTCTTTGATAGTGTTTGCAGGTTCTTCATGCTTCAGTAATTCTTCTGCTCTTCTTTTGTTCCTATCTTTTGGAACATTCTTGTTTGGAGGTTTCTTCAATCCTTCACTTGTATTTCATCTCTTTTTGGAGTAGAGTTTTTTCCCATGAGGTTTTCTCTATTTCTCCGCTTTATAGAGATCTTTTGAACTTGGGTACCTTATCAGGCTTTGTTGTCGGGACCCAAATTCGCCTTCATCATGTAGTTGCATTTTTGCTTCATGCATTTAGTTTTTTTGGCTACTCCCCAAGTTCATCTTAAGGGGGGGTGTTAGAGTTATCATGTATTAGCTAATAATTATTTATTTAATTATTAGTCTATTATACTCTATGCTTAAGCTAAACTTAGGCATTTAATAACTTTAGGGTTGCATATTTTCATTTTATAAGGATTGTATTGTATTTTTATTTTTATTCCCTCTAAGTGATAATCTTTTTCTTCAAAGCCATTATTGCTTTTTGCCTCCATTATTCTCTTGTGACAGGTATTTTGTTTGCAGGTGTTCTTGGGATCTCTAAAGATGTATTTCTCAATTTTTTCACTTTATAATACAATGCATGTATAAAATAAGGCATAATAAATTGTGTAAAATCCTTCAAAAAACCATAAAAAAGAATGACACTTTATCTCAGTGTGTTTACAAACAAAGAAGTGAATGAAAAGGATTCCCAAAATATGAAAATAAGGTGAAGTGCTAGAAACACATGTTAAACAGCTCGAGGGAAGTCATCTAGAGCAAACAAAAAGTTTCTAGGAGCCAAAATGATCAAGTAATTAGCCATAAAGTGAAAAAATAAAAACCACCTAGGGAAAAAACTAGAAAAACTAGTAGCAAGTTTGGATAGATCATTGAACCACCTTTCCAACGATATTTGGTTTTTGAAAAATGGAGTCTAAATGTGCAAGTTATGGCTCTAGAAGCACAAAAGAGATCTGAATTCAAATACTTGTTGCAGTCACAAAAATCAAAATTCTAGTCAAACTACCTACAAATTCAAGTATCACTTTGAACCAGCTTTCCAACAATATGTGGAAGTTGATAAAAGGACATCGTATGAGAAAGTTAAGGTAAAAAGACCAACTACATGTCAAAATTAACTTGGAGGCTTGAAAAGGTTTTAAAAAATAGAGACTTTTTGAAAATATAAAATTTCCAAAAATCGAAAGGTTTCAAAAAATACAAACTTTCCAAAAATAGAAAAATTCTATTATTAGAGAGTGTTGCAAATGTGAAGTTGATGGCCTGTAAGTATGGTTGTCATTGATGTCAACATACCTATTCTCTATTTTAGTGATTGGTTTGTGCTTCACATTTCTGATTTGTTGCAGTTGTAGTCATGAAGCTTTGGTATTGTTATCCCCAATTTGGACTTATGAAAAATTCTTTAATATTATCCCTAAGTTTAGGGATTTCCTTAGAAGAGGCCACAACAACTTTCTTCATGCTCACCCTTGTTCTCTTTGTCGTGCCACCAGGAGCACTTTCCACAATCCCTGTCTCAATGGCATCTTCATCAATATCAAGGTCCACGATGGGTTTGGGAATGCTGGAGCCCTCAAGGACCTTAGAAATTTCCTCTAAGTTCTTAGTAACAACGGTAAGGATATCCGGAATCATAACCAAAAGGTTTTTCATAGCAGTTTTCCCTTCCTCTAGATTATCAATCCAAGCTTCCATCTTCTTAGATTTTTCCTCCATATCCTTCTTCCACTGCTTCTAGTCCCTATCATCTTTCTTCCTTTTCTCTTCCCACTGCTTCCCATTTTTTTCTAGATTCTTGATTCCTTCATAAGCCCACCTGTCAAAACCCATTCTAGCCTCAGATAGGTTTTTGAGATTATCCAGAATTCACCCTTCTCCAGCATACTCCTTATCCTTGCTCGGATTCTCCTTGTTCATCTTTTGCTGAAATTCCTTATTCTTCTCCTGCTCCATATACATTTCTTTTTCCTCATTAATCTTATTATCCTGCTCCTCCATTGGCTGGCTATTGACAGTGCCTAAACTAACACTGTGAGTAGGGCTATCTTGAGCGGAAACATCCTCAACTCCTCCTTCCTCTTCCCCCACCTCCTCTTTCCAGCTTTCCTTTCCTCCAGACTCATTAGTTTCCATCTCACTACCATCTTTTCCGATATCCTCTGAGTCATTCTCTGTCTCCCTTTGAATATCCTTGTCCTCTTGAATTTTCAACCCAGTAGCATTTTTGCTCTTTTTCTCTGAGTCGACTCTTCCTTACTAGGCTGCCTTCCTCCATATTTCTCTCACCTTTCCCCGGAGACGCAGACAATCTCTTATTTTCCTGAATAGCAAGGATTTTGCAATGCTCATAAATGAGAAAAATGAGGCCACAATGAAGCACCAGAATCGTAGGGTTCTTGCTATGCTTATTAAGAGACCTCGACAGAGACCTAAAGAGGTAGTAGGGCAGGGAAATCCTCTTCTCATGCCTGAAATGATTTAACATCACAAAATGGTATGTGTGGACCCTAGTAAAATGACCCTCTAGAGTAATGTATTCCATAATAGCATTCAACACACAACCCCAAATTTTCTTAATGTTGGAAGCATCATAATACCCCCTATAGCTTTACCAATTTTTGCCCTCTCCTTCTCTTTGCATTGAAAAAGCTTAACCCCATTATTAGAAACTTTCAAGTCTCTAAAGAAATTAAGACCTGAGTGGGGCATCCCTGTTACCATTTCTATGAGGTCCGCATCCAGCTTAAACCTCACACCATGAATTTTGAATGAATCCTTAATCCAGTTTTCAATGACTTTGGTGACTACTAAGTTAACTCTTCCTTTATCATAATCGACCAGCTTCTCCATGAAATTCGTCATGAATCCTTATTCCATCTTAGTCCATACCTTTGACATTTCCTTCCATCTGGAAATGTTGTCTAGTTCCTCTCTCCTTAGATCCCCCCCATTTTCAAGTTTGTAATACCAAGTCTGTTCTTTTGCAATTTCGGACCTTCCTTCCAATTGACTCTCAAAATTTTGAAAATGTTAACCCACAAAGTGTGTGGAAAATTAATAGCTTTGATTAAGATTCTACCATTCTGTTAGGTCATCATTACCTTTCTATAAATGTGTAGATTATTCATTATAACTTTCAAAATTGATTGTGTGATCTATCTTTCCCCATGAATATGTCCTTTCTTAAAAGATCTTTAATATTAAAATTAACATTACCTTCCCCATACCAAATACTTTGTGCTTCAGAAATTATGCCTAGGTTTGCCAGACCATCCGCTACCAAATTTTTTTCTCTAAAGGCATGTTCAATTATAATAAATTTAAAGATAGCTATAATTTCTCTAGTTTTAAAAATTATATTTTCTATAGACCACGATGGCTCAGTTTCTCCCTTCAGGCACTTAATAATGTTTAGAGAGTCACCCTCTAGCCATAAGTTATCATGATTTAGATTTGTTGCAATAATCAAAGTATTCAAAGATGCAGAGGCTTCAACATAATGACTAGTTTGATTACATGGAGGGCCAGCAACTGCCACAAGGCAACTTCCAACAAAATTCTTGACAATGCCCCCATAACCAGCTTTACCCGGGTTCCCCTTAGACGCCCCATCAAAGTTGGCCTTAATCCATCCCCGAGATGGAAAGCACCACACAAGACCATCCTTGCCCTTATCCTTACTAGATTTGATATTAGAGAGGTTCCATCTGTCATTAAAATCCTCTTTAGCAGCTAAACCATGATTAGTTCCATTTAAACATTCAAATATCCCTTTATAGATTTTATCCACCACTACTTCAGGGTTAGCACTTTTATCCCTAAAAATCCTGTTGTTACACTCCTTCCAGATATTCCATATAACATTAGGGAGAGTAAGTTTCCACAGCTCAACATTCTTAGAGTTGGAATTAGGACAGTAACATTGCTACCAGAACTCCCCCAGAGAATTTGGGAAAACCCAGCTCAGCTTCCACCTACTAAAAATAATATTCCAGATTTCCTGACTGAAAGTGCACTGGTAGAGGATGTGACAATCAGACTCAGAGGTGGATTTGTTGGGCTCATTTCTCCCTTGAATTTCAATGTTTCCTCCATTTTTATCGGCGAGTTCCTTTCTCTTTGGCTTTTTCTGTTAGTCTTTCCATGACTTTTCTTTTTGTGCCCTAGTCAGGGTGCTTTGTTTCTGGTTTGCATCTATATCTTCCATGTTTTGGTCAGGTTTACAAACCCAAGCCACGTTGTTTTTTTTTTATGGCATGATTTAGGTTTTTAATTCTATATCTTATCATCGCCATTCTTTTTTTTTCTCCCTACTCTTAGTGGCATTTGGTTTGGTGAATTCGAATTCCACCAATTTTGGGTGGTATTTGGGTCGATGAACCCGAATACCACTTTAGTCTTTTCTTGTTTTGCCATTTTTCTTGTAGAGGTGGTGTTCAGGTTTACCAACAAGAACAACACCATTTACTTGGTGCAGTTCAAGCTATAAACCCAAATAGCACCAAGTCATCCATGCCAATGCTTTTGTTATTATTGGTGAGGTTCGGGCTTGTAAACCCGAACAACACCAATCTGTGATGGTGTTCAAACCCGAACCTCACCATTTTGTGCTCTTGGTTTTGGTCGAGCTGATAGGTATGACCTACACCACGTCTCTCTCTTTGGTGCACTTCAAACCTATCAATCCAGCCTACATTTTGTTATCCAATGCACTATCCAGGTGTAGTTCGGACCTACAGATCCAATCTACACTAATGATATGTTTTACTCAAGTATAGTTCAGGTCTTTAGATCCGAACTATACCTAGTTTTTTCTTCCCTTTTCAATGTACATATTAGATCTATGAACCTGAACTACACATTTGATCCACACTTATCCATAAGTGTAAATTGGGTCTACGAACATGAATTACCCTAAATGCACACACATGTAAATAGGGTTCATAGACCTAATTTACACTTGATCTTTGTCATATAGTGATAGTTTTTGTAACCCTAATCACATCAAATGCAACACATGCATGATCCTATTTAGTTTTAATGACCAAGATGGTTGATTATTGTTCTCCTCAAGTATTGATAACTTCTCTATTCTATAGTGTCATCCTTGTACATATGACAAAACCATCTCTAGGAAAAAAGACAATGAAGTTCAAGAAGTAAGATCTACATCCAGTCTTCCCACCTTTATCAATATATTCAACTATTGATAATATAAGGGATATTGAAATAGGTCATGTGGACCTAATATAATTTCTCAAAAGGATTGAGCAACCACCCTCATACTATAAGATGGAACCTATTATCAACAACAATATTCATTTGGTCCCAACATTTCCATTGTCAACTCAGGAGCCTGAATTTGTTCTTGTAACTACAAATCATTTTGATCCTGTTAGCAAAAGTGTGAAAGATACTAGTGGAAAAAAGCATATCAGGTTTGATGGGGACTTTTTTGACACTATATTCAAGTGTCTGAACATTGAAAAGTATTCTGATATCACTATGCAATCGACATAGGCTTACTATGATAAGAATTTAGATAAGTGCAGAAGGAATGTGAATGCCAATTGGCTGAAGTCCTCAAGATCTACAATTGTTAGGTGGTTAAAAACCTTTCCCAAAAATGATCTTATCGAAGATACCAATGACTTGGTTACTCTTTTGAGCCAATGATTTGGTTACTCTTTTGAGCAGAGTGAAGGGACTTCATACTTCAAATACCTATTATGAATGGATGTATTAATACATCCATGTCATTAGGCAAAACAAAGAGAAAATATTTTGGGGTAAACAAATAAGTGATGCCTTGTGTTAGAAACTCACTAAGGTAGCAACTACCCTCAAATTCTATATGACACCTTATGTGGTACATGTAGCGGCTTCTATGAGACATTTCCCAATTTGTCTACATTAGGAGATAGAAGGAAAGTTGATGTGTACAAATACGATTCCTAGTTAGCATTGAAGAATAGTTTTCATCATTTTTGAAGGGTGAATGATGCATTATTTGTCTACCATATGTGCATGCTAAACATAAATTTATACAACAAAAGAATGTCTGATCATGCATGGGAAGTAGTGAAACAATATGGATGTATGTTCCTCCAATTCCCTAATTTCACCTAGCTTAGGGTGGGATACTTTAATGGTGAACCTTGTATGCTCCCAGGGTACCCATTAGATAAAATTGTCTTGATGGAATTCACTGGTCAAATGGTGGTAGTGTATGAAGCACAGTATGGTTCACATAAGGAAGGTTTCAAGTTCTCATTAACTATTGGTAGCTACTCCACCAACTCAATTTTAAAAGCAAGGGAAATGGAAGAAGAGATGAGAAGAGTAACCATGAGATTATTTAGGGAAATAGGAGAATTTGATTATAGAGGAATGAGGAATAAATTGAAGAAGAAATATGTCCATGTACATTTCATTGAAGACATTTGGGTTGATTGTATAGGACAGGGCATGATATTAGGTTATTGGATTATTGTCAACTCACAGTGGAGCAATTTCAGGAGCTTAATCTTTCACATTTGCAGATGACCTTGAAGATGATGGAAATTTTTAGATCCTATTTATGTAAAAAGGAAAGTTTCAAGAACACCCTTCCCACTTATTCAATGGTCACCAAAATAAGCAACTTCTATTAGAGATAGATTCCAAAGTTTTCTTGCAAATACTAATGTTTGGATTTCTAACAAAGGAATCTAGTTGAAGCCCTTCTCCACTGGTTCTAAAAATAATAATACTAGACATATTGGTAATAGGTCAGATATTAGAACAAAGAAAAAATAAGATCCTTCTATATGCAGGGAATGAAGACGACAGAAACGTAAAAGTCTGATTCAAAAGGCCCACACACCAATGAGACTCTTGGTGCAATTTATAGGAACTATATTGAATAGCTCAACTTCCCAAGGGGTGTCCCATTGTTCTCTATCTCACAGGATCCCTAAAGTCAATGTCTTTGCTCTCAGATCACTGAGCAAAGTGACTTAGGAATGACAACTCCAAGAACGAGTGATGTTTTATTATTATGCATGAATGCATTCCTAGATATGCATGATATTGAAACTATGATGATTAAGCTAGCATAAAGATGATGATAAGAATAGATAATTATCCTAGCAATGATATTGTAGTCTAACATGGATATTCTATGATATTAAAAATGCTTCTAAATGCTTATTAAGATAATTTATCAAGGAGAGGCTAAAATGCTTAGTAAAATGACTATGAGTTTTATGCACAAAGACTTGGATACATCATTAGCAAAATGACTATAAGTTTGATGCATAAAAACCTCTATATCAAAATGAGAGAATGAGAGCTCTATTTATAGGGAAAATAGGGCAATGGATGGTCAAGATTGGATAATCTTAACAAGGGCCATGATTCAAAGTTAATCAATCCATGTTCACAATTCGCACCAATGAAATGGTGACAATTATCAACAAGAGGTTTCTTGAGAGGAGAGGAAGGAAGCATTAAATGCTTGAGAAGACATGGAGGTTACCTTAGGAGGTAAGGGTTAAGGTTAGGTTAGGGTTATCCAATGGATAAAGATTTTACCCAAGGGATAAACTCTTGTGCAAGGGTTAAAGGGATAACCAAGGTTAAAGCCACGAATGCTTGATGAGACCCTTGGGTTAGATGAGGATTGAGTTAGAGAGAAAGTCTCTAATCATGCAATAACGTTGAGTTAACCATTAATGGTTATGTAAGAGCCTTAAATGGTTTGGAAGACTTTGGAGGCTTAACTTGTTGAGGACATAAAGCCTTTAATGGTTTTCAAAGACTTTGGAGGCTTTGAGAAGTGACTTCTCTTTGCTTAGGATTGTGACAATAATTAGGAGATGGATTAGGCTAATTAGAATGGATTAGAAGAATCTAGAAGGAGGTTTAGGAGGCAAGTGGGAGATGTAGGAAAATGCAAGTGGAGGGAAAAAGATTTTAATTAAAATTAAATTACTTTATTTCAATCAAATAGATGCAACTTGCATGAATACAAGTGGGGGATTTAAATAAATAAATTAGATTTATTTATTTGCAAGGATCAATTTAATTAAATGTAAATTTAATTAAAAAGGGAGAAAGGGGAATTAATTAAATAAAGTGATTTATTTAATCAAAGGCTAGAAAAGGCTTAGGTGAACTTAATTAAATAAATTGAGTAATTCATTTAATCAATCAGATGAATGGGAAGGAATTAATTAAATAGAATTTAATTAATAGGAGGAAAGGGGTTAAAATAAATATTAAATATTCATTTAGGAAAGTGGTCAGATTTATACGTCTACATTTTGCCCCTCTTTGAAGTGATGTGTGTGCACATGTTGATTCAAAGAAAATCTACCATATATGCTATCAAAATTTGATCGATATGATGTTGTGTGTTGAAATGTCGATATGATGCCCCATCGGGAGATGAATCAAGGATTTAGTAAAAAAATGTCAAGTTAATGAGCGGTTGTGGATTAATTGCAATTTGAAAATATTGACTGCATTGAATGTATGTTATTGATTCATCTCCCAAAAATGATGTTGATAAGGTTAAAAAATGAAAAAGTGAGGAAAATACATGCCCCACTTATTAACCTTGTTGATTTTACCCTATCAAAAGGTTAAAAGTGAGTTGAAAAATCATTTGCACACTTGTCACTTTGTGATTGTGACATTTGGAGATCTGATGACGATGTCGATTCCATACTCCTCGCACCAATTTGAGGGTGTCAGGCGACACTGGAGACCCACTGCCTATGGCCTACCAGTAAGTGGTCGAAATCTCTCAGCATTTTTGATTGATTTAATTCATTTTCATCATGTTTTTCAAATTTTGCATCAGATTTTGTCGGTTTAGCACATAGGTTAAGTTTCTTAGCACATACAATAGGACTATTAGCACATAGGGTTAACCTAGGTGTTCTAGCATCTGGGTAGCATATGGTAGCACGAATGGGGAATAGGCTAACGTGTAGGTTTCTTTAGCACATTGGGTTTGCATAGAAGCGTGATGGGTAGGTTGGGTAGCGCATAGGGTTGACAGGGTAGCACTTAGGAGGTTTCCGTTAGCACGTGGTACATGTTTAGCACGTAGGGGTTTATTTCTAGTTCATTGGTGAAAAAGATTAATGCATAGGTGTCATTGTAGCGCTTAGGAGCTCTGGTTTAGTGCGTAGGGTCCAAAGTTGATAAAAAAAGGAATGTGAAGAATGCGTCCTGAGTTGAATAGATTAGATAGATGTCATAGATGTGGATATGTGTCTGCTGATTGTTCTATTATGGTTCCTGAGCCAATGTGAGTCCTTTTTGGTGATAATGTCTGATTCTGTTATGCTGGTGTAGAATGATCTAAGTCTGCTACTGTCAATATGTGTTGCTTTTGAAATGGAGTGCCAAGTTGATTGATTTTTGATGTGTATCTCGATCTTGACTTTGATATGGATCTTGATGTTGTTTTTCAATATGAATATATTTTTTGATATGAGTCATTGATTTGATTTCCGATATGAGTCTTGATTTGATGCTTGCGATATGGATCTTCGATGTTTCTTGATATGGGTCTTTTATTTGGTTATTCGATATGGATTTGTGATTTGATGCTTGCGATATGGATCTTCGATGTTTCTTGATATGGGTCTTTTATTCTTCTATTCATTATGGATTTGTGATTTGATGCTTGCGATATGGGTCTTGGATTCTCGATATGGGTCTTTGATTCTGCTTTTGATATGGATATGTGTTTTATTTCTCGATATGAGGCTTGAGGTGGTGCTTGCGATATGAGTCTTGATTTGATGCTTTCGATATGAGTCCTGATTGATTTTTTGATATGGGTCTTGATTGATTTACGATATGGGTCTTTGATTCTCGATATGGATCTTTGATTCTTGATATGGGTCTTGATTCTTGATATGGATCTTTGATTCTTGATATGGGTCTTGATTCTTGATATAGATAGTTGATTTGATTTCTTGATATGGGTCTTTGATTCTCGATATGGGTCTCGATTGATTTACAATATGGGTCTTTGATTTATTCATGGATTGATGTGAATATGTTTATGATGTGTTCTTGAGATGCTTCACCATTTCAAGTTAATTTTTCTTTGATTTGATATATTAGATGGATTTGGGAACTGATGATGGACATTTGTTGTTTTGCAGGCAGAGCTTGGCGTGCTCCAGTCTTGAGAGCGATTTTAGAGACCATGGACATTGATTCCTCATTTGTCATAGGCTGATAGAGATGTGATTGAGAGATGTGGGTTGTCCTCATTATTAGACACACCTCAGTATATCATTAACCAAGGTTTATTGACAGTGTTGGCAAAGAGGTGGCATACTGATACAAACATCTTTCACTTGGCTATAGGTGAGATGACAATCACACTAGAGGACTTGATATCGGATTATGTGAATTCCTATACTTGGGGCTCTATTGTCGTATGAGCAGACTGAGGGTGGGACATAAGCTCTTCATTGCATCTTCTAGGATGATCAAATTAGTAGGTAAGAGGTCCCATGGTAGAAGTTTTTGGATTTTGGTTACACCCTGATGCCATCTATACTAGCAAGGTTGATTGGTGGATTTATGTGTCCTGATCATAGGTCAAAGGGACTAGTTGTTGGATGGGGATTGGTGCTAGAGGACATGGTAATGCAGGGATGCAGGTTTACATGGGGGTCGTGTATGATGGCCCATCTTTACAAAGAGCTTCACTAGGTGGTATATCTGGGATATACTATTTTATCAGCTGGGGTGACATTATTACACGTGTGGGCCTGGGAGCACATTCCTGTGTCAGGACCACTTGCAAACAAGGATAGGCCAGTTGGTCGAGCTTATGTTTATGGGTATACAGGTGTAGTTGTCTAGCGTAAGCTAAGCAAACTAGATAATTGGCAGAGGGCACTGGATGATATTGATACAGTCATTTGGAGACTGTATATGGATTGTAAGGTGTGGGTAGAGGATGGGCTAGAGATGCCCTATGTATATATGCCAAGGTACCTAATCGAGCGGACTCCCTTTATTATTGAGTGATTCTTGCACAGTCGTGTTCAGTGGAAGTATGGTACACAGTGGGGGATGCCATAGGGAGCTTGTTTATATGCTTGTTAGAGATAGGATGTGCCATAGTGGGGACCTACTTTGGATAGCATAGCAAACGTGGAAGAGTATATGACGCTGGCTGGATAGATCTAGGATTATGGAGTTGGGGTTGTGGATGCTAGGATGATAGAGGAGTTTGTAGCTTACTTCTTGGCACATGCAGTGGCATGTATATTTGATCTGATAGAGATGCTACCTTCTTTTGATGATGATGAGGATGAGGAGCCACATAGGTGAGGGTGAGTTAGATGGAGAGACAAGGAGGGAGAGGAGGTAGGAGAGGCAGGTGGTGGTGGAGGTGGCGGGAGAGGTGATTTTGATAGAGGGAGAGGAGATAGAGGAGGTGGTCAAGGAGGTGGTGGTTTAGATAGGGGAGAGGAGATAGAGGAGGTGGTCTTGCTCTCAGTATTGGTGGGGTTGGTAGGGTAGGTGCTTTGTTAGTTGCGGTGGGTGGTATAGAGGATGTCAGGTGACCTGCCCAAATGAGGAGATTTGATGTTCTACCTCCACTAACACCTTGGACAAGGATAGGTGTGGGTGGGACCACAACACAGGTACCCATTGAGATTAGGGTACCCACCCATTGACAAGATTCACAGATCAAAGTGTGATAGGTCACAGTGCAAGAGCTGCAGGCAAAGGTGTTAGCGCAACAACGCCAGATTGTGCAGATCATTGCAGAGTGGGATACAGAGAGAGAGTGTCAGGGTCAGGCATAGGATCTTGCTGATAGGTTGGAGAGAGCGATGACTGGTGCCCTAGTTTAGGACATGTTGAGAGAGATACAATACTCGGCCAAGGAGGCTGAGTATTACAGGCATCTATACGAGGAGGTGGTCCCTAGAGGTCACAATGATCCTAGCTATGTTGTAGTTGTGTCCAGTCGATCTGGCCATAATCTTACAAGGATAGAGAGTAGAGGTGTTACTGGGCCTACCCGACGTGATCCACCTGGTGGAGATCCAGGGGCAGGGACATCTACTGCTAGACCATCAACCTCAGGAGATAGTCATACCTGAGAGATCGGTCTCTGTTGTATTTTGATAATTTTGTTGTATTTTGTCAGACATGATATCCCTTGTACATTTCAACCATTTTTGAGATAGATATGGCACTGATTTTCTCTGATCCACATGTGATGTGCTATTGATGATGATTGATGATATGCATTATTTTTTGATATGAGATTGATTCTTAGATAGAAATGCTCTTGATTTTGATGATGATGTGAATATATGATTCATGATGAGATGAGAATGTGATGATGTATTGCATTGATTATTGGATTTATGAGATGTATCTTGAAAATGAGATGTATGATAATGACTAATGCAAGATTAAGATGATATGCAACTTAATGCATGATTTAAGAATGATATGAAACTAAATGCAAGTGTTAAAATGATATGCAACTAAATGCAAGTGTTAAAATTGTATGCAACTAAATGCAAGTGTTAAGAATGATATGCAACTAAATGCAAAATGATACGATCTTGTTGTTGTCATTCCTGTGTAGTCACTTGTTTGTGCTCTGTTCTTGTTTGTCATCATTGAGATTTTGATATGTTGGAAGTTAATACAAGCATCATGGTATAATTGAACCATAACGACCTGGGTAAAACTTACATGGATGTTTGATATTGCAAGATGACACAAGCGTCGAGGTATAATTGAACAAAGATGACATGAGTGTTGCTTGGGTAAAATAGACAAGAGTTAACCATTTCCATGTGCAAAAGTGGAAAATGTCTTCAATGATATGTTTCCAATCATGTCTCGAGATAAATTTGCACTATACTAATGATCGCCTCACAGACAGAAAACCAAAAAATATTAGATTCCTTCGTTGCTTCTCTAGCTCAATGCATCCTCGAGTAGCTTAGGAAATATAATGATTCAAAAATGAAGATACAAAATAGTCAAAACTTCATGCCATATGTAAAAAAATCATAATTCAGAAAATCATCCATCATGTGTGTGTTAAAGTTGCAGTTTGATAATGGTCTGGTTTTCTAGCCTGATGAGCTATTGTTGACATTAGTTCTCTTAGCATGCTCCAATCCTTGTCGTTTGTTGTCAAAAAGCTGAAAGTGAGAGGAATGCTTCCCCTAGTCACAAATATTTATTGATGTGGATATAAATTTTGATCACCAAGCCATGGTGGGATATGATATGGAGAATTGTTTTTGGATAATCGAGGATAGTGACTACACTAAGTATGTCTGGGATAATGCTGCGTGAATAAGTGTTCTGACAATGGCTTTTAGCTAAGACTAGATGGTTTGAAAGATAGAAGTACTAATAGATAGAGGAGTTTATTCTCTCACAAATAGCGTTTGTTGCTAGGTTTTCACTATGTGTTTTATTGCACTTTTTTGTTTTGTTTTTTTATGTTTTTTGTATTTTTCTGATTTTTTTTTTTTCTTTTCTCGCTTTTTCCTTGCATTGGATGACTTAAATGTAGAATTTATTTAGATGGATACTATTAGTTGGTTCATCAAGCATGTCCCCTTCTAAAGTTTTTAATTGATATGTGCCTGATCCATAGGATGATATGATGATAAAAGGACCCAACTAGTTAGGTTCAAACTTCCTCTTCTTTTCTCGATCTTGTTTATTTCTTGGATTTTACTTTAGCACGAGATCACCGGCTTTGCAAGCCCTAGGGATGACTTTGTGATTATAGCTTTTTCACATTCACTAGTGATATGCCTTGAGATGGTCATAGACATTTTGTCATTTTTCATTAAGAATCTCTAGTTCATGCAGCTTGTTGACTCGATATTCCTCATCTGGTATGAGGCCTTTCAAAGATACTCAGAGAGATGGGATTTCTACCTCAAGAGGTAAACTTGCTTCTAAACCATACACCAATGAATATGGTGTAGCCCCTGTCGGTATTCGAATACTAGTCTTGTATTCCCAAAGTGTCGGATTGAGTTGTATATGCCAATCCTTGCCCGCATCATTTACTGTTGTAGCGTTGTAAATTGTACGCACTTGCTAGGGTGGTACAATTTCACACCTAGTTTAGCACCCGCCTTGGCGCATTTTGCATTTTGCATTACATTTCCCCTTTAGCACTTAATTAATTAAATTAATTAGGTCTAAGGTCCTATTTTATCATCTCCTATATCATAAAGTTGGGCCCTTTCATTAAAGTGTGCCCTTTTCATTTTATTCTTCCAATACATCATTTAATCAAAAACCCTAATTAGGTCCTATTTTGAACTTGGGGGCTTGATTTCGGGAGTCAAAACATCTCGAAATCACCTGTAACTTCGGGATTCTCTCTAAAATCATCATATCCGACGGCCCTGAAAATTTGGTGAAAAGTTGTCGAGACTGTGGCGCCCGGTGCACATGGTCCCGGACATTTTTCCCAAAATTTTGGGAGCACGATCCAATCATAAAATAAAGCTTAACCCCAAGAAATTGGCGGGATATTCAATCTCTAGGTCGGCCAAAATACGAATTTACGACCTAGGGTTTCATACATAAAAGCTCTCTTTCCTCATTTGAAGGGATGGGATTTTTGGCTTTCGAGGACCTTCTATGCAGTGAAAGAGTAGATCTTCGAAGACTTCAACAACATTCAACATCCTTCTATCAAGAATTTATCAATTTCATTCATCCATTTAGGGCTTGGAAGACATTGAAGAACAATAGGAGATTACCGACTGAAGATTGGCTTGTACTCCTCCCTTGAGGGTTGGGTATGATTTCATGTTGTTTTCATGTCTTTTCATAAGCTTCAATATATCCTTTATGCATGCTTTAGATCACTTTGCATCTTGATTTAGAGCATTTACATTATCATTTACAAGTAATTAGGGTTTACTTTCTAGGTTGCTCTAGTTTGCTTTCTTGCATTTAAGGACCTTGCACACACACTAGGTCTGCACACACAATACATTTTACAATACAACTTGGCTATTCATGGAGGTGGAAATCACCGAAGCGGGGGTTTGACTAAGGCAAAACCCTATATAGCTGCCCAAACACCTTTTCAGATATAAGTGCAGGTTTCGGGACTCAGACGACGCCGCAGGTTGCAGATCCGGGAGAAGCAGACTGAGACAAAACAACACACCAAATTCCAGTCCAGAAAGCTAGGACAGGGGCGTGGGGCGCCCTGGTCCTACCAGGACAAGGACGCTGGGCGCCCTGGTCCTACCAGGACAAGGACGCTGGGCGCCCTGGTCCCTGGGACAGGGGCGCTGGGCGCCCTGGTCCTCCTGACAGACAGCATTTTCAGCATTTTTGACAGCTTTTCCAAAGTGCAAAAACAGCAGTTTCCGGAGTAGTTTCAGGGGCAGAATCAGGACAGTGGTGCCCGCGCCCCCGTCCCGAACATTTTCAGTCAGATTTTAACTTCGGGTATGCATTTGCATTCTTGTCTTGTCCTTGTGTTTACAGCTTTCCATCATTTAAGTTCAATTCTGTAATCTTGTTATTAGTTCGTACTTGCACTTTGGGGTTAGGGATTGAACTTGCATCATTTCATCTTTCAATTACAACAAAGGAATAGAAATCCTAATAGGTAGCCCATGGCTCTCTCTTCCACAAGAAGAAGTAGCCAATTGTGTGATACCTCTAGGCTCTTTCGTATTCCACAAGTGTGTGGTTGAAAGTGAGATTAGGGCATGTTTGCTTAGTGTCACTTTTTCTCCCACACATTTTGGTGAACCCGACGTGAACATCCTTTCTGATTTTTCATGCTTAGATCTGAAAAAATTGATTACATTTCCTTGTTTGATCTTTTGCAAAATTTTAGAGGTGATTGCATAAAAACCCTAAAATTTCTTTTTAGTAATTAAGCTTGTGAAATATTTAATTGTTAATGCTTGTTTCAGATCTGTCCTTCTATTACAAATTATCAATTCATATCTATGTTTTAATTTTATAAATTAAGCAGTTAAGTGTCAAAACCCTAATTTTTGAAACCCTCTTGATTCAACCTTTGTCCGACAATTTCACTGATCAAAACATCTCAAAATCAGTTGTAACTTTGGAGTCCGCAATAAAATCATAATATCTTTCATCCCTGAAAATTTGGAAAAAAGTTGCGAGGACCGTGGCGCCGAGCGCCATTGTCCCCGACATTTTTTCCAAAATTTCGGGAGCAAGATCTTACTGTATTTTCTTGCTAAAATCCAGAATTTTGGCTGATTTTATCAATTTTAACACCTTCAAAATTACAGTCAAAGTTGGTCTTGTAATTGCTTGGATTAAGACTTTTAAACATTCAAAAATCAATGAAACTAAAATTTTGTGTCAAAATTGTGTTCTTACTGTCCTAAATCTGAAAAGTGCGTTAACATTCATTAAAAATTTCAGTGCTTTATTCAAATTCTTGCATTTTGTAACTTTTGAAATTAAGTGCTTAATTACAACAACTTTGATTTCCGCTTTCAAAATTGAATTTTGCGTGAAATTGAGTCAATTTTTAAATTTCAAAATTTGCATTACTCTTGATATTCCCTCTAAAATCATAAAATTCAAAATTTTAGTTTCCCTCTCTTTTTCAAAATTCAAATTTTGCATTTTTTCGACAATCTGGTAAGGTTCAATTTTGAGATTGCAACTTTAATTTGGCCTATCTACAGATCGTAAAATCACTCAATTTTTTCAGATTGGCTTTAAAATCATCATACCTTTCATCCCTCCAAATTTCGAAAAAAGTTGCAAGGACCGTGTTGCACTCCGAGCGCCACGGTCCCGGACATTTTTTCCGAAATTTCGGGAGACTATGGTGATTGCATTTAACAGCTTAAATCCAGAAGATTGGCTGATTTTACTGAAAATTGCTACCTCTAAAATCAAAACTTTCTCTCTCTCTCTAGTGCATGAGTTTTACAACAATAAGCCCTACTTACACTATTCCCGTTAGACGAAGCCGTAGAATTAAGTCTTTCCGAGGTTTAACTACTGAGGAGATGGAACCTAATTTGAATAGCCTTTTTAACAAGGACATGGGTAATTCCTCTAATCCTCCTAATGATGAAGAAGCTCTCCATGAGGTTTCTGAAGAACAACTTTCAAAATTGGATAACCAATTTGACGATTTTCGACAATGGATGTCTCAAGAATACCCTGATAGTCAAGCTCTTCCTTTAATTGAGGGTTTAAAACGTATGCTTCAAAGTGATAAGAATGGAATTGATATTTTGTGTGGTATTGCACACATCGTGGATTCGAACGTGATGCCTATGAAGAGTTGTGCCGAAACTTTAGGTTATACACAACCTCATACACAAGTCAATCATTCTATTCCTTTGATGACTTCTATTGCTAGCATACCTACCTTTACATCAAACATAATGGCTACTTCTACACAAGACATTCCTCCTGTGATCACTAGTCATGAGGGCAATCCTTCCTTTTCAATTAACCCTCTTCCTTCATTCAATCTGACTTCTTCATTCATTCCTTCAATGAGTGTTCCTATTACATCTCCGCAAATGAACATGACACAAGGGGGCAATTCATTTAATCATTCCATTCCTCCTTGTAGTGTTCCTCCTGTCCAATCATCTCCTATGACTAATTATCATAGGGTCCCACCACCTTACTCTTTACCTTCTTTCAATAACATAACACCTCCATCTCAATCTAACACATCTAATATGAACTCTTCGACTGAAGCGACCATTAACAATCTTGCACAAACTGTCTCTTCTTTACAGCAACAAATTGCCTCTATGAATCAATCTAAGTTTAGTGTGCCCACATTCGATGTTGCGAGCCCACTTTCTCTTGACATTGTTCGAGCTATCCCTCCTAAACATGTTGAAATCCCGCATTTGGAGCTTTATAATGGTAAAGGAGATCCTCTAACACATGTTAAGACTTTTCAAACAATTTGTATCGATTTTGCTTATGACCAAAGGTTGCTTGCAAAATTGTTTACTAGAACATTAAGAGACATAGCCCTACAATGGTATTGCTCGTTGCCTTCTTATTCTATTACTTCTTTTGAACAACTTGCAAATGCTTTCATTCAACAATTTCAAAACAATATAAGTCCTAAAGTTACTTTGATTGATTTAATGCATTGTAAACAAGGTGTTAAAGAAAAATTGACTGATTTCATTGGTAGATATAAGCATTTGTATGCTCAAATTTCTTTTCCAGTGCCTAACAATGATATTCAAAGAATCTTTATTTCTAATTTACAAAAAGATATTCGAGACAAACTTCTGTTTTCTGAGTTTACTTCTTTCCAACAGTTGTGTGCAACTCTTCACAATTATCAACTGACTGTGAGTCAAATGGAACAATCACATCCTATGGCTTCGAGTGATAAGGGTGATAGCAGTCAACAACCATTTGGAAAGTTTAAACCGAACAGAGATTCCATCAAATTCAATGAAAACATCATCAACAACAATGTGAATGCAGCATCAGGTGTGCCTCCTATTTCTAAATTTTTCAAGAAAGAAAGAAAGTATACTCCTTTGAATGAATCATTGCATAGTATTATGAATAAGTTATTGGAACAAAATGTGCTTACTCTTCCTCCTATAAGACAAATTGATCCTGCAAAGATTACTTCACCTTATTTTGATAACAAAGCCTTTTGTCAATTTCATCGTCAGCCTGGGCATGATACTAAAAGATGTTTTTCTTTAAAGGGTAAAATTCAAGATTTGATTGATAATAATACTATCTCTGTTTCTGGAGTGAATGATAGAGGCAATACATCTGTAGCTCCTCCTAATCAAAATCTTCAGATTTTCACTGATCCATTACCTTCTCATACCTCTAATACAATTGAGACTAATGATTCCTCTTTTTCATCTGATGGTCTTGTGTCTATGGCTCCGAATGTGATTAACTTTGTAGAGCAGCAAGAAAACCCTAAAGAATCTTCCATCACATTTGATTCCAGTGAAACCATTAGGGCACCTGATGGTCCTTTATACATAGTTGCAAAAGTCAAGAATACACCTTGTCGTGGAGTGCTTATTGATCCTTCGTGCATGGTTAATGTTATTACTGAAGAATTTCTTTTTACTTTGCAATAGAATCAAGTGATTTATGACAAAACAGATGTGATTGTGAAACTATTTGATGCATTTTCTTCTCCCGCAATTGGTTCTATTACATTGCCTATTGAGGTCTATAACAAATCCCTTGATGTGAACTTTGCTATTATTCCATCTTCCGAAGAATTTCGTGTGAAGCTTGGCTATCCTTGGCTATCTTCCATGAAAGCTATTGCTTCTCCCATTCATAAGTGTTTGAAATTTCCCCATAATGGTGAAGTTGTTACTATCAATCATAGCCTCTTTAAACCAGTTGAAAGAACCTCTAGTGTTCCTCTTGATTACTTTTGGCCTAAACAATTCCAATCTCTTCCTCCGCGAAGTGATCATCTTTTCAAATCTTATCAAAAGTGGAAAACAGATATGATCCTATCTTTAAGTGAACCTAGAAAACCTAAACTTGACATTCCTATCATTCTTGAGAAGGAAGTTCTTCCTTTGAAAGATAAAACTAATGTCTTTCCTCAAGAAGATTCCCAACCCATCCCTATGGATGTGACTATGTCTATGTCTAATAAACTTCCTAAAAGTAGACCTATACCTCCTCGTCATGATGGACTTGGTCTTCTTCCTAAACCAAATATTCCTCCTTTATATGGAGCAGTTCCTCCTCCTTCTTTTTATAGAGAGAAGAGACCTTCTTCTTCTCCTATTATCCAGCCTAAGAGACCACAACCTAAACACCCAAGTGATAGGGATGAGAACATTCCTCCTCCTCAATCTTCTTCACTTCCTACTAAAACTAGATGAAATCGTTCTGCACGTGAACGCCGACGAAAGCGTCATCTTAGAGCTCAAGCAGCTGCTTCTCAAACTTTGAAATCTCCAAAAACACCTTCAACAAGCATTATTCCATTTTCTCCTCAGCCGGACATTGAGCCTAAATCTCCTAAACATAAGATGCATGATGGTCTTGATCCTGTGCGAGTTAAAGATCCTATTTTTATAAATCTTGATGATGATATAGATGAAAATGTTATTCATGATGAAAATGTTACTCCTGTTCATTCTGATAGTGAATATGAACTTGTTGATATTGATAACCATTTATCTAGTGAATTTTCTAAAGCACTTATCCTAGCTCCTAGACAAGAACAATGTGGCTCGGAACATGAACATAGCCCTTGTTTGGATCTTGTGATAGCTCCATCTGCTGTGTTGGATGTTCCTCCTCTAGCATGTTCCCTGCCTTCCTGAAACATTGATCAGCAAGATCGGGGGGTAGATGACGTGCTAGACTAGTTACATTAGCATAGCAGATTCTCTCCTCCTCTCTTGTGTTACTTCTTCTATATGTTATTCTCATTCTTCTATCTGTTGTCCTTAGTGTTGTCTACTTGAGGACGATGCAAAGCATTGAGATCTCTCGATCTCTCTCATGTTGACTCAGAAGACACATGTGTTCCCTTCTTCTAGGTGACCTTCCTTGATTGGGGAATGAAGAACAATTATGCATACATACATATGATATATATACATGACTTATCATACAGCATACTGACCCCAAGGAAAGCGAAGTCACCTCATGCTTTGTGTTTTGTGTCTATTATCCTTGGGCTTATCTCACACTTGGGGGCTAAATCCTTGCGATAACGTGCTCCTTTCCTTTCTCATTCTTATGTGTATCACTACGTTAAAACAATCACCCCCGGTGAGGCATGTGCGATCGCTTTAACGTAGGGGGGCATACATACCGTTCATATCTTTTCAAGATACTTGAGAATTTCTTGGCAAATTTAACCTTGCCTTGAAAATTTTTGATATCTTTCTTGCATGACTCATAGTGAGGGAACCTTACTACTGACAGTCATGGTTCTCCCTCGTGATCTTCCCTTTTACTTTGTCAATCGAAGTCGTAAGATCCTTAGTCCACTGGGGGTTTGGTGTATCTTGCCTCCTTGACGTGGTGAAAGTCTTTCAATATTGTTTCCTTGTACTTTACCGGAAGTATGAGCATACATACTCCCGCTAAAGTGGGGGCTAAATGTAGCGTCCTAAAATTGCGACACTTGCAATTTTGACTGCATTTCGGTCTTCACGATGGTGACGCAACATGCAACCTGAATGGAGACCCTGAAACTTGCTCATGACACCAAAAACTGCATTTTTCAAGTACCTTGGCCTGAACCTCCTTGCACCCTGATGTCCCGGGAGGTGGGACCAGAGCGCCCAGCGCCCTGGTCCCTCAGGACCAGGGTGCCCAGCGCCCTGGTCCCCAGGACCATGGCGCCCAGCGCCCTGGTCCCTGGGTCCTATTTTGGGCCCGGTCTCCTAAGGGGTCTCGGGTCTTTTTGTTTGCAATTTGGAAATTAACTTTCCTGGTTAGCCTAAGGTCGGGAAAATCAGTGTATCAGCCCTAAATGACAAGTATATAAACTACATTTTTCTCTCTCATTTGGAGATAACACATACATGATGAAAAAAGCGTGGAAACTATGCTCAAGCATTCAAGCATTCAAGCATTCGTTCAAGCAATTGATCATTTCAAGTCTCCATTCAAGGCTAAGTGTTGCATTCAAGACAAGGATTCAACCATTGAAGAGGAGATCACATACTACATGCTACATACAACATACAAACATACAACAAACAACAACATCTAAACCTTCGCACATAAGGATACAAACATCCTTAGAACAAGGTATTAGTACTTGTTTTACGGTCATTTACATTTACAGCTCTTGCTCATTTCTTGGTTAATTCCAAAACCGAGGTTTGACCTAAAGGCAAACCCCTAATCCCTAACCCCCCAATCATCTTCGCTTTTCTATGTGTAGGTTGCAGGTACGCGGCTGAGATTGAAGATCTGGAATCCTTATGCAGAGACGAACAGATCCCCCTTCGTTTCGCGGATTTTTCGGAGGACCGTGGCGCCGGGCGCCATCGTCCCGACAACTTTTGTTCAAATTTGCAGGACAACGCCGTATCAACATTTTACTGCTAATTCCAGGTCCGCAGCTTCATACTGTATTCCTATCTCAGTTTATAAGCAAATCTTTGTCACTTTCTATGCATTCCTAGCTTAATTCTCCTATGCACATTCTTTACAAAAGAGGGTAGCCTTGCTGTCTTAACCCTTGAAACTCATTTAGCATCCAATCTTGCATTGCGTGGGATTGGATCTTGTGGGTTTCAACCCCTCTTTTGAATGTAAAGTCTCCCCCCTAAGTGAAAACCATCGAATCCTAGCGAACCTCCCTTCTCTCTCCTTGGAGTTGGAAGAGGGGAGAGCAACTAGGGTTCGATCGCGATTTTCCGCTTTACATTTTGGTGAACACTAAGCAAACATGCCCTAATAAAGTTCCCTCTAAAATCATAAAATTCAAAATTTCAGTTTCCCTCTCTCTTTCAAAATTCAAATTTTGCATTTTTCGACAATCTGGGTAGGGTTCAATTTTGAGATTGCAACTTTAATTTGGCCTATCTACAGGTCGTAAAATCACTCAATTTTTTCAGATTGGCTTTAAAATCATCATACCTTTCATCCCTGCAAATTTCGAAAAAAGTTGCAAGGACCGTGTTGCACTCCGAGCGCCACGGTCCCGAGCATTTTTTCCGAAATTTCGGGAGACTGTCGTGATTGCGTTTAACAGCTTAAATCCAGAAGATTGGCTGATTTTACTGAAAATTGCTACCTCCAAAATCAAAATTTTCTCTCCTTCTCTAGTGCATGAGTTTTACAACAATAAGCCCTACTTACACTATTCCCGTTAGACGAAGCCGTAGAATTAAGTCTTTCCGAGGTTTAACTACTGAGGAGATGGAACATAATTTGAATAGCCTTTTTAACGAGGACATGGGTAATTCCTCTAATCCTCCTAATGATGAAGAAGCTCTCCATGAGGTTTCTGAAGAACAACTTTCAAAATTGGATAACCAATTTGATGATTTTCGACAATGGATGTCTCAAGAATACCCTGATAGTCAAGCTCTTCCTTTAATTGAGGGTTTAAAACGTATGCTTCAAAGTGATAAGAATGGAATTGATATTTTGCGTGGTATTTCACACATTTTGAATTCGAACGTGATGCTTATGAAGAGTTGTGCCGAAACTTTAGGTTATACACAACCTCCTACACAGGTCAATCATTCTATTCCTTTGATGACTTCTATTGCTAGCATACCTACCTTTACATCAAACATAATGGCTACTTCTACACAAGACATTCCCCCTGTGATCACTAGTCATGGGGGCAAGCCTCCCTCTTCTTTAATTAACCCTATCCCTTCATTTAATCCGACTTCTTCATTCATTCCTTCAATGAGTGTTCCTATTACATCTCCGCAAATGAACATGATGCAAGGGGGCAATTCATTTAATCATTCCATTCCTCCTTGTAGTGTTCCTCCTATCCAATCATCTCCAATGACTAATTATCATAGGGTCCCACCACCTTACTCTTTACCTTCTTTCAATAACATAACACCTCCATCTCAATCTAACACATCTAATATGAACTCTTCGACTGAAGCGACCATTAACAATCTTGCACAAACTGTCTCTTCTTTACAGCAACAAATTGCCTCTATGAATCAATCTAAGTTTAGTGTGCCCACATTCGATGTTGCGAGCCCACTTTCTCTTGACATTGTTCGAGCTATCCCTCCTAAACATGTTGAAATCCCACATTTGGAGCTTTATAATGGTAAAGGAGATCCTCTAACACATGTTAAGACTTTTCAAACAATTTGTACCGATTTTGCTTATGACCAAAGGTTGCTTGCAAAATTGTTTACTAGAACATTAAGAGACAAAGCCCTACAATGGTATTGCTCGTTGCCTTCTTATTCTATTACTTCTTTCAAACAACTTGCAAATTCTTTCATTCAACAATTTCAAAACAATATAAGTCCTAAAGTTACTTTGATTGATTTAATGCATTGTAAACAAGGTGTTAAAGAAAAAGTGACTGATTTCATTGGTAGATATAAGCATTTGTATGCTCAAATTTCTTTTCCAGTGCCTGAAAATGATATTCAAAGAATCTTTATTTCTAATTTACAAAAAGATATTCGAGACAAACTCCTGTTTTCTGAGTTTACTTCTTTCCAACAGTTGTGTGCAACTCTTCACAATTATCAACTGACTGTGAGTCAAATGGAACAATCACATCCTATGGCTTCGAGTGATAAGGGTGATAGCAGTCAACAACCATTTGGAAAGTTTAAACCGAACAGAGATTCCATCAAATTCAATGAAAACATCATCAACAACAATGTGAATGCAGCATCAGGTGTGCCTCCTATTTCTAAATTTTTCAAGAAAGAAAGAAAGTATACTCCTTTGAATGAATCATTGCATAGTATTATGAATAAGTTATTGGAACAAAATGTGCTTACTCTTCCTCCTATAAGACAAATTGATCCTGCAAAGATTACTTCACCTTATTTTGATAACAAAGCCTTTTGTCAATTTCATCGTCAGCCTGGGCATGATACTGAAAGATGTTTTTCTTTAAAGGGTAAAATTCAAGATTTGATTGATAATAATACTATCTCTGTTTCTAGAGTGAATGATAAAGGCAATACATCTGTAGCTCCTCCTAATCAAAATCTTCAGATTTTCACTGATCCATTACCTTCTCATACCTCTAATACAATTGAGACTAATGATTCCTCTTTTTCATCTGATGGTCTTGTGTCTATGGCTCCGAATGTGATTAACTTTGTAGAGCAGCAAGAAAACCCTAAAGAACCTTCCATCACATTTGATTCCAATGAAACCATTAGGGCACCTGATGGTCCTTTATACATAGTTGCAAAAGTCAAGAATACACCTTGCCGTGGAGTGCTTATTGATCCTTCGTGCATGGTTAATGTTATTACTGAAGAATTTCTTTTTACTTTGCAATTGAATCAAGTGATTTATGACAAAACGGATGTGATTGTGAAACTATTTGATGCATTTTCTTCTCCTGCAATTGGTTCTATTACATTGTCTATTGAGGTCTATAACAAATCCCTTGATGTGAACTTTGCTATTATTCCATCTTCTGAACAATTTCGTGTGAAGCTTGGCTATCCTTGGCTATCTTCCATGAAAGCTATTGCTTCTCCCATCCATAAGTGTTTGAAATTTCCCCATAATGGTGAAGTTGTTACTGTCAATCATAGCCTCTTTAAACCAGCTGAAAGAACCTCTAGTGTTCCTCTTGATTACTTTTGGCCTAAACAATTCCAATCTCTTCCTCCGCGAAGTGATCATCTTTTCAAATCTTATCAAAAGTGGAAAACAGATATGATCCTATCTTTAAGTGAACCTAGAACACCTAAACTTGACATTCCTATCATTCTTGAGAAGGAAGTTCTTCCTTTGAAAGATAAAACTAATGTCTTTCCTCAAGAATATTCCCAACCCATCCCTATGGATGTGACTATGTCTATATCTAATAAACTTCATAAAAGTAGACCTATCCCTCCTCGTCATGATGGACTTGGTCTCCTTCCTAAACCAAATATTCCTCCCTTATATGGAGCAGTTCCTCCTCCTTCCTTTTATAGAGAGAAGAGACCTTCTTCTTCTCCTATTATTCAACCTAAGAGACCACAACCTAAACACCCAAGTGATAGGGATGAGAACATTCCTCCTCCTCAATCTTCTTCACTTCCTACTAAAACTAGATGAAATCGTTCTGCACGTGAACGCCGACGAAAGCGTCGTCTTAGGGCTCAAGTAGCTGCTTCTCAAACTTTGAAATCTCCAAAAACACCTTCAACAAGCATTATTCCATTTTCTCCTCAGCCGGACATTGAGCCTAGATCTCCTTCCTAAGCATGAATCTTTGGAGAAATATGTTCATGTTCCTCCTAAAAAACACTCCCTTCATGAGGATCCTTTTGTGCAAGAAGATGACATTATCCCTACATTTCCTATTGATGGCATTTCCTTTTCCAACAAAATTCCCACTAGAGATGATGAATTAATGATAAATGCTTACCCTTCTCCTAAAGTTTGTATTAGCCATAAGCATCCCTTAGAGAAAGAAGATGAAATAATAAGCAATTTCCTTAATTCTCTCTCCCCTAAAGATCATATTGAACATATTTTGAGGAAAGAGGATGAGTTTAACACATCTATTGATGCTTTCCCTTCTAAGGATGAGGAATTAATAAACAATGTTATCTCCTCTCCCGAAATTGACAATACTTCAAACATTCCTTTCAACAACCTCACTATTTGGGATGAACCATTAGAAGAAGGTGTAGATTATTCTCTACCCCTAGCCAAAGGGGATGAAATCAAGATTGAAAATTCCCTTGATAGTTTCTCACCTTCCTTGAATCTCAATTATTCTCCCTCTCCTCAACTTGGTTCTACTCATAAGGAAACCCTAGTTCAAAGCAAGATGGTTAACATCTCTTTCAAAGATCTCTCTCTCAAAAGTGAGAATTTAGAGAGAAATGTTGATCCTTCTCCTAGAGAGTTTATTCCCCATGTAGATCCTTTGATGATAGAGGATGATATGACCTTTCCTAGTATTACTCTCCCTACTAGAACATCAATGCCTATTCCTTGTCTCTCTCCTAAAATTGATTTAATCCATGATAAGATTTTAGTGCAAGAGAAGACTATCAATAATTCTTCCAACACTTTTGTTCATTCTCCTAAACCATCCTCAATCAATTTTATACATGTGAATGAGACACCTAACAAACCTCTCTTCACTGTCCAAGGTGCTTGTCCTTCTCAAAATTCTCAACCTTTAAATAAGCCTATCTTAGTGGTTCAAGGTGGTTATGCTAATGATTCTTTTTGCACTCCTAAGAAACCTATTATTACTGTGCAAGGAGGTTATTCTACTAAGAGCCCTTATGAGTATGCTAAGCAACTGACTAGAGAGAGTTATCATGCGGTTGCTCATACCTATAATACTAGAAACAATAGGCAACCTAATCCTCCTCTAGTTATCCCAACTTCACTTCCTCCTTCTCAACCAATTCTTCCGCAAGCTCCACGTATTTCACAAGTTCTTAGTAAGGAATATGATCTCATAGAACAACTTAAAGCTACCCCTGCTAAGATATCCCTTTGGGATTTGATCCAAACTTCTTCCGTTCATCATGGAATGTTACAAGATGCCTTGAAAGATTTGAATGTTCCTCCACCTAATACATCTAGTAATATAGTGTCTTTGGTTAACTCTGTGATGAATCCTAAAGCTCAAATTGTGTTTACCCAAGATGAGTTGCCTACTAGTGAAATTCAACAACAATATGATCCCTTGATGATTGTGGTTATCATAAATGACACTGCTATAAGATGAACACTGGTAGATAATGGCTCTGGCCTTAATGTGTGTAGCATTAATCTATTGCATAGGATGAATGTGGATACATCTCTCATTGAGCCTGACTCTCATCCCATTTGAGGCTTTGACAATGTGGCTAAGACTTCATTAGGTATTATCACCTTACCCATCACAGTAGGACCTGTTACTTTGCCTACTCCTATCCATGTTATGTTAGGAAATCTAACATACAACTTGTTATTAGGGAGACCTTGGATTCACAGTATGCAAGCTGTCCCCTCTACATTGCATAGACAAGTTAAATTTATTTATAACAATAAGACATATACCTTGATAGGTGATACTAATCTTCAGGCTTGTTTGCAAACATCTACTTCCAAAGGGAGTTCTTCTAAATATTCCTCTTCTAATGATGACTCTTTAAACAAAATACCTATGGATGAATCATCACCCTCTGATAATCAAAATTCTTTGGATGAGTCTAAAGCTCCTGAAGAAGATCCTTCTCGACTTGAGTCTACACATGAAAAGGCTTTTGATCCTGAGAAGGTTCTCGCAGAAGATGATTGGGGATCCCTTGATTTTAATCCCACCTTTGTAGGTGAATATAGGGTTCCTCCTAGAGATCTTAAAGTTAAAAAGAAGGAAGAAACTAGAGATCAATCAGTCTTACCTGAACCTATGAGTAATAATTTTGTGGCCGCTTCTCAAACTTCTTCTCCTCACACTTCTAATTCTGAAGAGTTTGATTCTTTGTCTTATGAAAAACCACCTTCTCTTTCTAAAATGGCTGATCATTATGGTCATGGTTTTCACATTTTTGCTAAGCATGGGTATCATGGAAATGGTTGTGGTGCTCATGAACAAGGGATGAAGGTTCCTCTAGAGACTAATTTTCACAATTATGCCTTTGGACTTGGCTACAATCCCTACAAACACACTAAAGCATCTAAAAGACCATCTCTTAATGTGAATGCTATATTTAGTAGTGATGATGATCTCACTTTAACTAAATCATCTTCTACTTCTATCAACTCTCATTCCCCTCATAAGGAAATCTTGGCGATGAACAAATCTCTTTATGACTCCCCTCAAATTTCTAAATCCACTTATGAATCTTTATTTCCTATTCATCATAAAGTCCTTTCCTCCAAGGATAAGGCTCTAATAAATTACACTCATCCCTCTCCTAAGATTTCTTGTGACTTTTCTTGTTCAATTTTTATCATTTTACACATGTTTTTGATCTCACTTATAGTTGAGCATTTAGCATGTCATATTCAAATACCTCATTCAATCCATCATGTCTTTAAATAACATTAATGGCTATTATGTTGCTCATCATTATGTGACATTGGTAGCTCATTTACTGGGGGCTCATTGTCATTCATGATAGTACAATTTCAAGTGCAATCATATTTTTGAAGCAACATAATAGCCTAATTCTCTATGTTATCTCTTGTTCCTATGGGGACAAGAGTGATTTCATACATCTCTTCTTTTGCTTATGTCCAAATCTCTCCCTAGAAGATTGTGTAAGTCTTTCTCATTGTCCTTATCCTTGGGAGGCAATGATCTTTCCTTATTTCTATCTAAGGATCCACTTTTTCCTATTTCGTGGATGGTGTGAACTTTATTACTTGATGTTATTCCTTGCATGCATTTGTTGTTGTTTGTTCAAGGATTCTCTCTTACAAGAGGTGTAAGTCCTTGACTACAACCTCTTTTGCACTTGGTAAAATACATCCATAATGAATTCACTCTCCCAATTGGGTTAAAAGGAGCGTCATCCTTCATTAAGAATCACTTTCACCTCGCAAAAGAAGGAAGTATTGCATTCTTATTCTCTTCTTTGTCTTATTCTAGAAGATGTTATATTTGTCTAAGATAGTTCCATATTTGTCTAAGACAGTTCCTCTCGGGGATAGGTATCTTTTTTACAAAGATCTCTTCTCCTTTAAGGATCTCCTTTACACATACTACAAGATATCCCTTTTCAACTATCTTATCCTTGCTTAAAGAGTGCAAAACTCTCTTGCTTGGATCTATGACATTGTTGCATTTTTGGGGTATCTTCTTTTGTGATGAAGGTAGGTATCCTTTTTCTAATTTTTTTATGACATAAACATTACACTTTTTGAGCAATGGGTCATTCTCGGAACCAGAGCACAGACTCTTAGAGCGAGAGGTCTCCATTTTTCTTTTATGCAAGGTGATTATTCTCGGAACCAGAGCATAGACTCTTAGAGCGAGATGTCACGCTTTTGTACTATACATATACAGGTTGTAGCATACTCGGGCATAGACTCCTATGAGATGCTTCTAACCTCACTTACACACACATGCACGAGGTTGAGTGGAACTAGCGGCATAAGGCTAGACTTTCTCACTCTCCTCCCTTACATGGATCACCTAGACAGACTCTAGGGGCTAGTTTTCCATGTCCTTTTTCCCATGGATCACCTAGACAAGATCTAGGGGTGAGAAATCCATGTTTTTCTCTCTCACTATTCTCCTCATGGATCACCAATGTGTGTATTCATGCTTTTTTTTTCCTTTCTTTTCTTCTCTTTGCATTTTGTTTCCATTTACATCCTTCATCTTGTGTTAGAGAACTCTCGAATCCTCACACTCTTTGTTGTGTTGGAATTGAGATTTAGTCCTCTTTCTTACCAAATGATTCTCCATTAGTTTTTGATCTCATATCAAATCTTCTTGTGAGGATTTGTCATCAATATTCTTTAACAATTCGAAGTGGTAAACATGATACCCTGTTTCAACTCACTAAAATTAGCAAGCCGAAACAGGGGGGGCATATAGCTACCCTCGAATTTTCATCACCTTCCTTAGTAAGCATTAGGTGATTTTGTGATCTAACATGTGGTTTTGTAGGGTGCGGTTCCTAACTGTGTACTGCAGATGCCGTTGGGGGCTTCGTTCGCCAGACCTATGGATATATCCTTTTTCAAATAATGTTTACTTTTCTGTACTTTAGCTTGCATATGCACGTAGTGTTCATATGACCGCTAAAGTGGGGGCTAAATGTAGCGTTGTTAATTTTACGCACTTGCTAGGGTGGTACAATTTCACACCTAGTTTAGCACCCGCCTTGGCGCATTTTGCATTTTGCATTACATTTCCCCTTTAGCACTTAATTAATTAAATTAATTAGGTCTAAGGTCCTATTTTATCATCTCCTATATCATAAAGTTGGGCCCTTTCATTAAAGTGTGCCCTTTTCATTTTATTCTTCCAATACATCATTTAATCAAAAACCCTAATTAGGTCCTATTTTGAACTTGGGGGCTTGATTTTGGGGGTCAAAACATCTCGAAATCACCTGTAACTTTGGGATTCTCTCTAAAATCATCATATCCGACGGCCCTGAAAATTTGGTGAAAAGTTGTCGGGACCGTGGCGCCCGGTGCACATGGTCCCGGACATTTTTCCCAAAATTTTGGGAGCACGATCCAATCATAAAATAAAGCTTAACCCCAAGAAATTGGCAGGATATTCAATCTCTAGGTCGGCCAAAATACGAATTTACGACCTAGGTTTTCATACATAAAAGCTCTCTTTCCTCATTTGAAGGGATGGGATTTTTGGCTTTCGAGGACCTTCTATGCAGTGAAAGAGCAGATCTTCAAAGACTTCAACAACATTCAACATCCTTCTATCAAGCATTTATCAATTTCATTCATCCATTTAGGGCTTGGAAGACATTGAAGAACAATAGGAGATTACCGACTGAAGATTGGCTTGTACTCCTCCCTTGAGGGTTGGGTATGATTTCATGTTGTTTTCATGTCTTTGCATAAGCTTCAATATATCCTTTATGCATGCTTTAGATCACTTTGCATCTTGATTTAGAGCATTTACATTATCATTTACAAGCAATTAGGGTTTACTTTCTAGGTTGCTCTAGTTTGCTTTCTTGCATTTAAGGACCTTGCACACACACTAGGTCTGCACACACAATACATTTTACAATACAACTTGGCTATTCATGGAGGTGGAAATCACCGAAGTGGGGGTTTGACTAAGGAAAAACCCTATATAGCCGCCCAAACACCTTTTCATATATAAGTGCAGGTTTCGGGACTCGGACGACGCCGCAGGTTGCAGATCCGGGAGAAGCAGACTGAGACAGAACAACACACCAAATTCCAGCCCAGAAAGCTAGGACAGGGGCGTGGGGCGCCCTGGTCCTGCCAGGACAGGGGCGCTGGGCACCCTGGTCCCTGGGACAGGGGTGCTGGGCGCCCTGGTCCTCCTGACAGACAACATTTTCAGCATTTTTGACAGCTTTTCCAAAGTGCAAAAACAACAGTTTTCGGAGCAGTTTCAGGGGCAGAATCAGGACAGTGGTGCCCGCGCCCCCGTCCCGAACATTTTCAGTCAGATTTTAACTCTGGGTATGCATTTTCATTCTTGTCTTGTCCTTGTGTTTACAGCTTTCCATCATTTAAGTTCAATTCTGTAATCTTGTTATTAGTTCGTACTTGCACTTTGGGGTTAGGGATTGAACTTGCATCATTTCATCTTTCAATTACAACAAAGGAATAGAAATCCTAATAGGTAGCCTGTGGCTCTCTCTTCCACAAGAAGAAGTAGCAAATTGTGTGATACCTCTAGGCTCTTTCGTATTCCACAAGTGTGTGGTTGAAAGTGAGATTAGGGCATGTTTGCTTAGTGTCACTTTTTCTCCCACACAACTGTTTTCTTGAGGATTTTCAGAATTGTTTTATTTGATGCTTCTGCTTGACCATTTCCCTGTGGGTAGTATGGTGTGGAGAAGTGATTTTGGATTTTTAATCTTTCACATAACTCTCACACATCTTTATTTTTGAAAGGATGCTTGTTGTCATTGATGATGGAACTGGGAATGCCATATATACAAATGGGATAATTGAGAATAAATGAGGCAATTTGTTTTCAAGTTATAGTGGTCATCGGGATTGCTTCAATCCACTTTGTGAAATACTCTATTGCAGTGATAATGAACTTATGTCCATTTGAAGAAGAAGGATGAATTTTTCTTACTAAATCAAGTCCCCATTGATAGAAAGGCCAAGATGTGGTGAACGACTGTAGCTCCTGTGCTGGTGCATGGATAAGATTGTCATGAATTTGGCATTTGGGACATTTCTTTGTGAATTGATAAGACTCTTTCTCCATTGTCGGCCCGTAATATCCCATTCTCAAAAGTTTTTTAGCGAGAGAAGGACTACTTGAATGTGTATCACAGATACCCTCATGAAGCTCGTGCAAGGAAGAGTAAGACTCGTTATGATCAAGGCATCGAAGAAGAGTACTGTCTAGACCTCGACGATAAAGTGTGTCTGTGATTAAGGTGTAGCGGGTGACTTGTTGGATGAAGCTACATTTTTGGTTGTGAGATAGGTTGAGTGGAAGAGTATTGTTTTTGAGATACTCATAGATTGTCCCATATAGAGGTGAGTCTAACCGGTTAGGGCATAGATGACTTGGGATGCGGAATTGTTATAGGCTGGGGAAAACAATTGCTCTACTAGGAACTCATAATGACTTTGTTTCTCTGGAATTTGTAGTAGTGAAGCGATAGTGGCCATTGCATCGGCAACTCTGTTGTCCAATCTTGGTATTTGATCAAAGGTGATGTGTACTAAGTACTATTTGAAATCATCCACCATTCTCTTGTAGGGTATTATCTTATCATCCTTTGTCAGATATTCTTCGTTGATCTGATTTATAACTAATTGAGAGTCCCCATATACTCTCAATTTCGTGATTCTCCATTCCACTGCCATTTTGATTCCTGTTACCAGAGCTTCATATTTAGCGATGTTGTTGGTACGTGGAAACATTAGTATATAAGATCTTGGAACTATGTGCCCTTTTGGAGTGATGAATAAGATGCCTACACCCAATCCATGTTGTGTATAGGATCCATCAAAGTACATGGTCCATTGTTTGGGTGTGACAATGAGTACATCCATGTTTGGAAATTCCACCTGTAGTGGTTGTTGATCTGGTAGTGGTGCTTCAGCCAGTTGATTTGCAATTACCTATGCTTTTATAGCCCAACGTTTTGTGTACTAGATATCAAACTCACTGAGAATCATGACCCACTTAGCCAATCATTCTATAAGAGTTTCTTTGCTAAGTAAATACTTGAGAGGGTCAATTTTTGCCACCAGCTTGATTGTATGGGCTAGCATATAGGGGCAGAACTTTTGAGAGGTGAACACCACAACTAAGAAAGCCTTCTCAATGAATGTATAATTTATCTCATATTCGTTCAAAGTTTTGTTGATGTAATAAATAGCTCATTCCTTGCCTTTTGGATCTTCTTGTGCTAGCAGTGCCCCTAATGATACTTTTGTTGTTGATATGTAGAGAATGAGCAGCTTTCCTGCTATCGGTGGTACCAAAACTAGAGGGCTCATCAGATATTGTTTGAGTTGGTGAAATGATTCTGCACACTTGTCTTCCCATCTGAAAGGTATATTCTTATGAAGAAGATGATTGAATGGTAGACATTTATCTGCTAGTTGAGCTATGAATCACTTGATGGATTGCAGTCATCCTTGCAAAGATCCAAGTTGACTAATGTTCCTAGGAGGTAGCATGTCCATAATTGCTTGTACCTTCATCGGATCTACTTCAATGCCCTTTTCTGACACAATTTAGCCTAACAATTTACCTGATGTGACCCCGAAGACACACTTCTTAGGGTTTAGTCTGACCTTGAATTGCTCTAATTTGTGAAACATTTTATCTAATATGCCCAGATGTTCTTCTCGGGCGAATGATTTAGCCAATAAATCATCCACATAGTATTCCATGAAGGTATGCATCATATCATGGAAAATCGTTGTCATGGCTATTTGATAAGTTGTCCCAGAATTTTTCAAGCTGAAAGGTATGATGTTCCAACAATACATTCCCCATGGACTAGTGAACACAGGTTTATCTTGATCTTTTGGAGCTATCTTGATTTGATTATAGCTAGAGAAACTTTCCATTAATGATAACATTGCATGGCCTACTATTAGATTCACAATTATGTAAATGCCTGGTAAAAGAAAGTCATCCTTTGGACATGCTTTGTTGACATCTCTAAAATTTGTGCATATTCTGATACTTCCGTTAGGTTTTAAAACTGGTACAATGTTTAAAATCCATTCAACATAGTCTATAGGTCAGATGAATCTAGTGTCTAATAACTTCTTTAGTTCTACTTTGATCAATAATGCCACATGTGGATTCATCTTTCTTAACTTCTACTTGCTCGACTTGGCTCCTGGAGCGATGGATAAATGATACATTATCAGGTTTGGATCTATTCCGGGCATATCAACATAAGACCAAGCAAAATTGATTTTCTTTTCATTGAAGAATTTGATAAAATCTAGTTGTTCCTCTTATGTCAGTGAGTTTTCTAGGTGTATGGTTTTAACTATTGCTTCAGTACCACTGTTTATTGATTGAGTTGGCTCAATCAATATGGGTGACCTTTCTTGATAATGTTTAGGAAGAGTGTCAAGTCTCCCATCTTTAGGTGCCTCAAAAAGGTTTTCACCTGCAGATGCGTCCTTTATTTTTACCTTTTTTTGATCTAATACTGCCATTGATGGGTTTTCAACATTAGATCCTTTGTTTCTTTCATTTTTGTGACTAAGAGACTTGGCACTCCCCTGATTGCAGATATCATTATTTTTTTCACTGGTAGAGTACGTTTCCAGGTTGACTGAACATAGATACTGGAGAATGGATTCATCATTTGGGAATATTGGTATATCATGGTGTTCAGGTTCTTCCTAGTCTATGAGATTAGGATATACGAGCAATAAGGAGATTTTTGGTGGGTTGAGATCATTCACGGTAAGTGTCATGATATAGGCATCATTATAGTTGTTTGGAATATTGGTTAGGTCTATGATATTATCAAGGTCTTCGATGGTATTATCTTCGATGTAGCCTTGTTCATATTGTCACTTCTTGTTCTCACTAGCCTCGTAGATATGTCATGGTCCAAATTCAAGTGGTCAAGATTCTGAGCCTTGTCCCTCCTGAGAAAGGGATGTGTATGGGTGGATGGTATCTACCTCAATATCTTTAGTAACATCTGAACAACTAACCCACTCATATTCATTAGAATCAGTTTCAGAATTACTGTCCCAGAGTATCTTGTTGCTTCTAACAATTATGTTGTACGGTGAGAAAAGATCTCTAACAATTGATACTAGTTTTGTAGCTTTTTTTGATTCAGAATTAGAGCCTGCTTGTACTCTTTGCATTTGTTCATACAATCTTTCCCTTTAGTGAGTAGTAGTTTCTTTGGGTGGTGGCTCTACCTTGGTTTGATTAGGTTCTTGCACATGATGCACTTTCTTATAAGAAGCTTCTTCCCTTTGAATGGCTAGTTCTTCTTGTTTTTTATGATTTTCTTGATGTTCTTGCTCTTTCCTTGTTGTTTTGACTGCTTGGTGTAGTGCTTCTTGCCATGAGTTTTCATTATATTTTTTCTTTGGTCTCCACTAAGGTTTTTGCTGTTTATTTTGATTTTTCCTAGGCGGTACATGTTGTCCATACCCTAGTCATGTTTTGTCTCTTGCAAATTGTGAAGGAAGTTGTAGAGGTTTTGTAATGCCTTCTTGACGCTTGTTGATAGGTCCTTTGCCATTGTATCCCATCTACTGCATGAACCATAATCCTTTTCTATATTGTTGTGTTGGTATGACCACCTCTATGGTAGTAGCTCTGACTTCTTCTTCATCCTTGTATAGCCAACTAAGGATGTCTTTCTCTTCTGATTCATTGGCCAGTGTGCCCAATTGGATAAATTTGCCATCAAACTTGGTGATGAGCTATGTTGCTTGATGTGTTGATGCAGAAGGTTGTCCATAAGATTTTGGTGATGTTGGCAATTTCGATAGACAAAGGGGTTCAAAAGAGTACTCCCCCATGCCTTGATCCTTTATTTTCATCTTTTTCTTAAAGTCTATGGATAATGACTTGAGTTCTTCTTGACGATGATTGTAGACTAAGGAATCTTGGGCCTCCCTGTTGTGTGGAACCAGGATGTCTTGAGCTACCCCCATAGCATTGCAATGCTGAAAAGGGTTATTATCTACAGATATGGGAATTTCATGTCCATTGTATCGGAACTTGATAAACTAATTATATGTTGAAGGCACTTCTTGCATTTCATGTATCCATGGATGACCTAATAGAATATTGTATGTCAAGTCTATGTCCAAGACTTGGCACATAGTATCTTTTTGTATTTGTCCTACCTGAATAGGTAGTATTACTGTTCCTTTGGATGAGCTTTCTTCATCATCATAGGCTTTGATGGTGATGTTCTTGTTTGGATCAATAGACTACTCAGAGAAGCACAATGCACGAATGAGCTTTAAAGTACAGATATTGAGACTGGCTCCTCCATCTATTAACACTCTTTTTACTCGATGTTTATAGATTAAGACTTTAATATGGAGTGAAGTGTTATGCAGATGATTCAAGGAGACATCATCATGTTCAAAAAAGGTAAGGTTATGATTCCCTATCATATGAGCCACCATGGCTTGGAATCGATCAATGTCCAGATCTTTAAATATGTTTGTTTTGACAAGTGCTTGTTCCAAGATATCTTTGTGTTTTGGCAAGAATTTGAGCAACTCGAGTATGGATATTTGAGTGGGAGTTCTTTGCAATTGATCAACCAAGTTGTAATGATTTTTGGGGATAGTTGTGGATGTTGATGTGTTCCCTTTCAAGATGTATTTTTTGTGCTTTGGTTGTCACATTGATCGACGCATGTTCTTGTTTGTCCTTGATTTTTATGACATTTACTTGGTTGTTGCATGTCGATATGTGAGTGATGTTGTTCTTTTATAGGTGATTTATATGAGCTCCTCTGGTATCGTTTGATGTTGAAGCTCCTCCCTTGTTGTAATTTGGAAGATGATTTTTAAAGACTTCATGGTCACCATTCATTTTGTGACCATCAACTGCTAAATTGCCTCTATTGATCATGTCTTGAATGATGTTCTTTAGCCTCATGCAATCATTTGTGTGATGTCCTTTGTTGCGATGAAAATAAAAAAATGCGAGTCATTCCACCAAGGTGGTTTGATCTGGGGTTCAAAGTTGTTCATGGCTGGCAATGTGATAATCTTATTCACCAAGACTTCATGGTGAATAAGATGCATTGATATGGGAAAGTGTTGGTGTTGCTTGTCTGGTTTGCATTATTCCCTCAGTTAGTGTTGTTGCCTTGGTTAGTATTGTTGCCTTGGTTATTTTTGTTGCCTTGGTTATCATTGTTGGTGTTTGATGTTGAATTTCCTTGGTTGGTATTTTGCGAATAAGCATTAGTGCCTTGATTAACACTTTTTTGATCTTTGTTGGATGGTGGGTTACCTGATAAAGATAACACTGATTATTTAGACTTCACATTGTTGGCATCATCTACCCCATCATTAACAACATTTTTGGTCCTTGTCCAAAATCTAGATTAGTCTAAAATGTTGTTGTTGTTTTGGTTGTTAAAGGGGTTAGTGCTTGATGAACTAATACCTTCCTTAAATAACTTCAATGTTCCTTTCTTGATGAAAGATTCCTCCACTTGGATTCTGTTTTCTATCAATTTGACAAAATATGGTATGCATTGGAGTTTGAGTTGATAGATCATCTCACTATTTAGATTATCGATAAATATTTCCATCTTTTTCTTTTTAGGCACGTCTCGAGGATATCTTGAAGCAAGAATGCGCGATGTGATGTAAAGAGTTGACAATTGATATAGAGAAATTTATTCCTTTTAGCAAGTGCCTTAGAACTAGGTTGTCTCTTCTTCAACTTAGTTTTGTGATGAAGACTTGTTCTTCTCAAAATATGAGGAGTGGTCATACACGAATGATTAAAGGTTGACATTGATGTTGGATTTGGATACTTCGTTTGAATACTCAAGTTTACTTTATCAAGTAGAGGTTTAGTAAGATTCACCTCCATGAAAAAGTGTGTCAAATGATATGGATAAAGTCTCCCAATATGGAAACTTGATTTGACAACTTAAGGATTAAACTACGTATTTTGTTTTGGTAGAATCCGTTGGATTGTTAAACTTTGATCACTATTTCTGATACTTCCTGATTTTGTTGGATGAAGTCTGATCTCAAGCTAGTTTAATGATTTAAAAAATCATTCTAAGAGCACCTCATTGAATTGGAAATTTTCTCACTGATGATCGCATTCGAAGTTTTTCTACTGAGTTTTGCTAAAGGACCTAAACGGGTATTTGAAACTGTCGATAAAATTTTCCCAAAGTGTTGGATTTTCTCTTTGTTTTTCCCTAAAATTGATTATGTGCTAAGACAGAGACCAAATGTGCTAAAGAATATTCAGAATGAGCTACAAAATGTTCCCTATGTGCTAAGATGCCTTTACTACGTGCTAGTTTAGACTGTTCGAAAATGAGTGTTTTGGATAGGTTATGTGCTATTATGTCATGATTACGCGCTATGTTTTGACTGAAAGTGCTATTAATTATTTTTGATGTGCTATACTGATGTTTTAGTGCTCTATACTGATGCTGGAAAGTGCTACTGGGAATTTCACCAGTATGATACTAAATAGGCGCTAAGATAACTGATGAAAGCACTATGTGTTGGTTCAAATGCACTACTATATGCTCCCTACACACTAGGATGTTGCTCCTATGCGCTACTATCCTGATTTCTTTGTTTCTGTAGTTTTGAAAGTTTAACACTTGTGATTTTGATGGATGATTTTATGAAAAATAATGACTCGAAAACACGACACATAGAAGAGATAACAATTTTTCCTATGCTAAACAAGTAGTGTATGTTCTTCTGATATGTTCAAATCCACAATGTTTTCACTGGTTTGGATAACAAATAAGATAAATCAAGCAGACTCTTTATTCAAGGGTCATCAACAATATCATATTCCACTAGTCTCGATACTTCGTCAGCTCAAATAGCCTTGTCACCCTCTAGGGGGTACCTATTTTTTTGCCTTTTAACAGAAATTAACTCAAAGTGAATTTTTTCTCAATTGAGTAGTTATCTTGGGAGATATTGTTAGGTCCCGGAGACAACTGAGAGGGGGGGGGGGTGAATCAGTTGTCTAATAAATTTAAACCAAGAACAACTTAATCAACTTTTTGCTTAATACGAGTGAAATAGTCTTTTATATCGGTGGACAGTTTTATCAGATAATTTGCAATACCGGTAAATATTAATGCATGAAACAAAAAGACAAAGTCATGTACAACACATAACACCAATATTTGTACGTGGAAACCCTGTAAGGGGAAAAACCATGGTGGGAAACCTTACCCACAATCAGATGATACTACTGCAGATAGTAAGTGTATACAAATGGGGTCTGCACATGCAGAAAGGCCAAGCGCCTAGAGCTCACTTCTCAAACACAAAATAGGAGTCACACTGACTACAATTGGATGGTTAAATCCAATAAGGATGTACTGCTCAAAATAGCATCTTCATATGTTGGATTCAATACCGGTGTAGTTCTGATATGCTTTCACAAAACCTTCCTTCACCTTCAAATGATGTCTGCGTGTATAGCTCTACTTATTCTCACATACACCTTCACACAAGTCTTCTTCGCATTCCCCTACTAATCTTACAAATAAGATCTTACATTTATATCATAACCTAAGACCAATTTTAGTAGGTTGACTCTACAAGATATTACAATAAAATCATTTTACAAAAAAAACAATATCTGATGCAATAACCGATTCAACATGTCAGCTTGATGCATTTACAACAATAATAAATCATCTCCATAGTGTGTCGTGCTGATCTAGAAAAGATAAACCTGTCGGTGTATATCTTGGACCTATTTGCCGGTAACATCAAATATGCAAATATGAATATGCCAATAAACAAATCACCAAGACAAGGTGTCCAAATGATTTCTTCGACATTACCAAGTGTTTTCCATGCCATTCCAAGTGCCGATGGTCATTATATCCTGTCGGTGTACCATATACCGATGATTGTGCATAAGTCATTTGCTTGCCGTTGAATGTTGCTGATTCTCCAAAATACTAGAGTTTTAGTAGGTGTAGACATCAATGACAAAACCATACCAAAATACCAACAATCCCCCCCTTTGGCATTGATGGCAACACAAGATGGAAAAACCATCAAAGTGCCAAAACATAAATGCCAAATACCAAAGTACCAACAATTACCAAAGTATAAGTAAACTCTCCCAAAGTATCAATCTCTCCCCCTGAGAGTAACATGTGTTTCCTTGTGTTTTTCCATACCAATCTCTCCCCCTTTGACATCAAATGCCAAAGTTATTACCAAGCCAAGTTCATATACAAAATACTAATCAATTTAGTATACCAACTACCCCCCTTGAGAAGTAGTTTCCTCATCAAAGTTGGAGTAAAATATTTCTCTGTTAATTCTGTCGGTTGATGACAAATATCAACTCTCTAAGTATCTACCGGTGGGGGTATGACCCCAAGCCATTCTCTAAGATATTCAAAAGTCTCCTTAGGTAGAGGTTTAGTGAAGATATCTGCAATCTGCTCTTTAGTATTCACATAAACCAGTTTTATTTCCTTTGCTTCAACATTTTCCCTTAGAAAATTCAGTTTGATGGAAACATGTTTTGTTTTAAAATGTAGTATCGGATTCTTAGATATATCAATTGTTGCAGTGTTATCATAATAGATAGTCATAGGTTCCTTGCATTTTATCTTTACATCTTTCAACATTTGTTTAAGCCAAAGTACTTGTGTACAGTTAGTTGCTACTGCAACATATTCTGATTCTGCTGTTGATAAAGATATACAACTTTGTTTCTTACTCAACCAAGAAACTAGTCTGTTTCCAAGAAAGAATGCTCTGTCGGTGGTGCTTTTTCTATCATCCACATCTCTTGCCCAATTTGCATCTGTGTATGCACATAATTCAAAGTTTTCATCTCTAGGATACCATAATCCAAGATTTATAGTGCCTTGTAAGTATCAGAAAATCCTTTTTACTACTGATTCATGATTTTCTCTAGGATTACTCTGAAATCTTGAAACAATACATACTACATTCATGATATCTGGTCTGGTTTGTGTCAAATACAACAAACCTCCTATCATAGATTTGTACCTAGTTGGATTAATAGGTGTAGATTCATCCCTTAGTGATAGTTTGTCATTTGTAGTCATAGGTGTGCTTACCGGTTTAGAGTTCTCCATCCCAAATTTCTTTAGTAACTCCTTTAAGTACTTGGATTGACTCAAGAATATAACTTTATCAGTCTGTGAAATCTGCAATCCTAAAAATAATTTTATTTCTCCAATCATAGACATTTCAAATTCTTGCTGCATTTCAATATAAAATTCTTTACATAATCCATCTTCTCCTCCAAAGATTATATCATCAACAAAAACTTCTATAACCAAGATGTCATCATTAGTCACTTTATAGTATAAGTTGTTGTCAACATTACCTTTAGAAAAACCAATCTTCAAAAGATACTTATCCAATCTTGCATACCAAGCTCTTGGAGCTTGTTTCAATCCATACAAAGTTTTCCTTAACCTGCAAACCATATCTTTGTTATCTGTCAAAGAAAATCCATCAGGTTGTTCAATGTAAACTTCTTCTTCAAGATCTCCATTAAAAAATGCACATTTAATATCCATTTGATATACTTTGTAGTTCTTATGTGCTGCAAAAGCCAAAAATAATCTAACTGCCTCAATTCTAGCTACCAATGCAAAAGTTTCATTATAATCAATTCCTTCTTTCTGAGAATATCCTTTACACACTAGTCTTTCTTTATTTCTAATAACCTTACCATCTTCATTAATTTTGTTTCTGAATACCCATTTGGTTCCAATTACATTTTTATCTTTAGGTTGGGGAACTAATGTCCAAGTGTTATTCTTCTCAATTTGTTCTAATTCTTCTTCCATAGCTTTAGTCCAATATTTATCTTCACATGCCTCATTAACTGATGATAGTTAAATTTGAGAAATAAGACATACCTCTTCATTTGCCAATCTTCCTCTTGTCATAACTCTTTTATTCTTGTTTCCAATTATTTGATCTTCAGAATGATTCAATCTTACATACCGGGTGTCTTTGTTTGCTGCTATTCCTCAATCATAGTGGAATTTTCAGATGATATCGGTGTAACTGGATCTTCATTCTGTACTAGTGGGTTCAGTGTAGGTTCATTTGTTAGAATTTTTGTTTCTGGTTCAGAATCTATATACCTTGAAGTTCCTCTGAATTGTTCATCAATCTTCACATTTGTACTTTCAACAATTTTCTGCAATCTTTTGTTAAAACATCTATATGCTTTACTTTTAGATGAATAACCAAGAAATATTCCTTCATCACTTCTAGGACCAAATTTCCCAATGTACTCATCTCTTCTAATATAGCATTTACTTCCAAATATTTTGAAATATTTAAGAGTAGGAGTAATACCAAACCATAGTTCATGAGGGGTCTTACCGGTTTCACCTTTGATGTGAACTTTGTTGAATGTATAGACCATTGTACTTATCGCCTCTCTCCATTATACATGTGGTAGGTTTGTTTCTGATAACATACTTCTAGCTGCATCCAAGATAGTTCTATTTTTCCTTTCAACAACTCCATTTTGTTGTGGTGTCTGAGGTGCTAATAGCTGTCTTCTGATTCCATTTACTTCACAGAATGCATTAAATTCCTTAGATGTAAATTCTCCTCCTTGATCAGACTTAGACATTTGATTTTCTTACCGGTTTCATTTTCTACCATTGCTTTGAACAGTTTGAACTTTCCAAGTGCTTCTGATTTTTCTCTGAGAAAAGTAACCCAACACATTCTAGAATAGTCATCCATGATTAGCATGAAATATCTATCAGCTTGTAAGCTTTTAGTTCTAGCCGGACCACATAAATCAGTATGAATTAAATCAAGAGCATTATTGGATTTTTCTGGAATACTTTTGAAACTAGCTCTAACTTGTTTTCCAAATTGACATTCCTTACATACTGTATTGTGAGGTTTGACAATTTTAGGTAAATCTCTAACTGCCTTAGTAGTACTGATTTTCACCATGCAATCAAAGTTTACATGATAGAGTCTCTTATGCCATAGGCAACTTTCATCAATATGTGCAATCAAGCATGTCTTTTCACTATTATTTAAATGAGAGATATTACCTCTAGTTTGATTACCGGTTGCAATTTCTAAACCAGTTCTATTCATGATTTTGCATTTTCCATTTTTGAATTATAACTGAAAGCCTTTCTCAACTAATTGACCAATACTCAAAAGATTATGCTTTAAACCTTCAACATAGTAAACATTGTCAGTATTATGCTTACCATCAAGAGATATTGTACCCTTACCTTTGATCAAACAAGCTTTGTCATCTCCAAATATCACTAGACCTCCATTATATTCTTGAAAGTTCAAGAATTTACCTTTATCACCTGTCATATGATGTGAGCATCCTGAATCAATGATCCATTCATCCTTTACTTCAATTTTAGCTACCAAGGCCTGCTCTACTAGTTGGACTGTAGGTGTCAGTTGATCTTATGTTATAGCAACAAAAACCCATCCATTCTGTGCCGGATCCTCATCAGAATCATTAGTCACTCTTTCATTAGCAAGATAACAAGATTTGTCTTTATTCTTCTTAAATCTGTATCTTTGATATTCAGGGTTAGGCTTGTATGTTCTTTTAGCTTCTTCTCTTAGTCTAGCATGTCTATCAGGGCATGTTGAGGCCATATGACCAATCTTATTATAGTTGAAACATTTAAAGGGTTCTTTACCTTCATACTTACTTCCAATTGGACCTTTAGGCATTTTCCTTGCAAATAGTGCTTCAAGTTCTTCATTTTCTTTCCTGCTTTCTTCAAGTTCTCTTGCATAAAAGGCTTTCCAATCAGATTTGTCAAATGATGATGCAGATGATGTTGATGCTTTAAAGGCTAAATCTATCTTTATAGTAGCAACATGACCAAATTCCTCAATTTCAAAGGCTAAAAGTTTTCTGATCAGTGCATCTCTAGTTACTGATGTATTAGGCATTGTTCTTAATTCATTTATAGCAGTAACCTTCATTTTATATGCTGGTGGTAATCCTCTTAAAACTTTTGATACAATTTCATCCTCACTTAAGGTTCCTCCACAACATTTATTACCCAAAACAATTTCATTAACTCTTTCCATAAAAGAAGAAATCCTTTCATCTTCTTCCATTTTTCAAATTTTCATACCTGACCCAGAAGCTTTCAAGTTTTGCAATTTTGACTGTGGAATCTCCTTCATTTAGTGTTTCCAGATGATCCAAAATAGCTTTAGCAGTTGATCTATCTGATAATCCCAGGATTTGTTGATTTTTTAATGCGCTCAAAAGTGCTTCTCTTGTTTTGCAGTCATTTTCTTCATCTTTAGTCAAGTTAGGTGGATGAGGCTGGCTTTGAGTAGGATCAATATAGCCATTCTTTGTAACATCCCAGATGTCCTTTCCAATGCAATTTAAATGTGTCTCCATTCTTATCTTCCATATTCCATAGTTGGTTCCATCAAGTTTAGGACTATCCTTCTTGAAATAGTTAGTAGACATTGGATCTCCTCAAGCTGTTAAACTTCTGCAAAAGAGGACTAAGATCTAATACCAATTGTTAGGTCCTGGAGACAACTGAGAGGGGGGGGGGTGAATCAGTTGTCTAATAAATTTAAACCAAAAACAACTTAATCAACTTTCTGCTTAATACGGGTGAAACAGTCTTTTATACCGGTGGACAGTTTTATCAGATAATTTGCAATACCGATAAATATTAATGCATGAAACAAAAAGACGAAGTCATGTACAACACATAACACCAATATTTGTATGTGGAAACCCTGTAAGGGGAAAAACCACGGTGGGAAACCTTACCCACAATCAGATGATACTACTGCAGATAGTAAGTGTATACAAATGGGGTCTGCACATGCAGAAAGGCCAAGCGCCTAGAGCTCACTTCTCAAACACAAAATAGGAGTCACACTGACTACAATTGGATGGTTAAATCCAATAAGGATGTACTGCTCAAAATAGCATCTTCATATGTTGGATTCAATACCGGTGTAGTTCTGATATGCTTTCACAAAACCTTCCTTCACCTTCAAATGATGTCTGCATGTATAGCATTTCTTATTCTCGCATATACCTTCACACAAATCTTCTTCGCATTCCCCTACTGATCTTACAAATAAGATCTTACATTTATATCATAACCTAAGACCAATTTTAGTAGGTTGTCTCTACAAGATATTACAATAAAATCATTTTACAAATAAAACAATATCCGATACAATAACCAATTCAACATGTCATCTTGGTGCATTTACAACAATAATAAATCATCTCCATAGCGTGTCGTGCTGATCTAGAAAAGATAAACCTACCGGTGTATATCCTGAACCTATTTGTTGGTAATAGAAAATATGCAAATACGAGTATGCCAATAAACAAATCACCAAGAGAAGGTGTCCAAATGATGTCTTCGACATTACCAAGTGTTTTCCATGCCATTCCAAGTGTCGGTGGTCATTATATCCTGCCGGTGTACCATATACCGATGACTATGCATAAGTCATTTGCTTGTCGGTGAATGTTGCTAATTCTCCAAAATACTAGAGTTTTAGTAGGTGTTGACATCAATGACAAAAACATACCAAAATACCAACAAATATATGGTGAGTGATCTTGGGGGCGGATTCTTCCCCACCCTTGCACTATGATATTGAAAATGTCTGGTAACTGACTCGGCTCAAAGCTTCTAATACTAAAGTTATTAATTAGTCTTTTGTTGAGTCTTCAATGATAAACTCCCTCAAGAGGCTTCCCAAACTTTAGAACAAAGGCTTTATGTATCTTAAAGATACAGGGGGAAGGCTAATTGCTGAGCAAAATCGTTGAAGGGGACTTTTGTTAGCCTCCACTTTTGATTATAGTGGGTTGGAACACTTGGCGATAAAGTCATTTCCCACTTAGGTCTTCTAAAGGATTTAAGTGCTTGAAGTAAAGAAAGCATAAGTGTGGTTTGGCTTTTTGATCACCCAAAGGGGAGAGCATATACCTTCCACTTTCGAGACAAAGAAAACAATGGTTCTTTTTAGCCTTCAAGGTAATGATTTTCTAACTTCTATTTGGAGAAGTTGCTCCAACAAACATGGTGTTCTTTTAAACTTTTCATAGCAAAAATGTGTATTTCCAAAACTTTTGAAAACAAACTTGGTCAACAAAATAAATCGCGATGTTGGTCAACAAAAGGAAAAGCATGAAATCAATCCTCAATCAAAACTCTTTTTGCACAAAACAATAAAAGTGAGATTCTTTTTATCCTTTCCAAAAATGAAGTGAGGTTTTGTTTTAAGCACCAAAGGAATAATGGAGTTATTTTTAACTAGCACCAAAGGAAAAATGGGATTCTTTTTAACCTTTGCAAAATTGAAAGTGAGTTTGTAGTTATTTTTAACTTTTGCAAAAGGAAGTGAGTTTGTAGATCTTTTTAACCTTTGAAAAAGGAAGTGAGTTTGTAGTTCTTTTTAACCAGCAAGAAAATGAACTATTTTTAAACTAACTTAAAAAGGTTAGAAACAAAAATAATTAAATGCCTAAATAAAACTCCTCCAATCTACAAACAAATATTAGTAACCTACAACAAACAGCTAGTGAAAATTTTAAATCTTAGGTGAGCTTATCCAAGCCTAAGTTTTACTTCTATTACAAATTATGTTTTTCTTGTTTTTGATAGAGTCATGCGTTGAGCTTCTGCACAGAAGCGCTACAGACAATTACAAATGCACTACAAAAGGACTCCTAAGTGCTACACTGATTACCGAATGCACTATATTGTTACCCCGATACGCAGGAAATTTTTTTGAAGTATTATGTGCTAATAGTGAGCTCCAACGCACTAAAGAAAGGTTATGATGTGCTAAACAGTATGTCGAAAGTGCTACTATTTGCCACGGATGCGCTAACAAAATTTTCCGATGTGCTAAAATAGTATTCCAATGTGCTTGTAATCTATGTCCTGCATAAAAAAAATGATTTATGCGGATGAGCCCCATGGTGGGCGCCAGAAATGTATGCGGGGAATGAGGGTGACAAAAATATAAAAGTCTAATTCAAAAGGCCCACAAACCAATGAGACTCTTGGTGCAATTCATAGGAACTAAATTGAAATAGCTAAACTTCCCAAGGGGTGTCCCATTGTTCTCTATCTCACAGGATCCCTAAAGTCAATGTCTTTGCTCTTAGATCACTAAGCAAAGTGACTTTGGAATGACAACTCCAAGAACGAGTGATGTTTGATTATTATGCATGAATGCATTCCTAGATATGTATGATATTGAAACTATGATGATTAAGCTAGCATAAAGATGATGATAATAATAACTTATTATCCTAGAAATGATATAGTAGTCTAACATGCATATTCCATGATATCAAAATTGCTTCTAAATGCTCATTAAGATAATTTATCAAGGAGAGGCTAAAATGCTTAGTAAAATGACTATGAGTTTTATGCACAAAGACTTGGATATATCATTAGCAAAATGACTATAAGTTTGATGCATAAAAACTTCTATATCAAAATGAGAGAATGAGAGCTCTATTTATAGGGAAAATAGGGCAATGGATGGTCAAGATTGGATATTCTTAACAAGGGCCAGGATTGAAAGTTAATCAATCCATGTTCACAATTCTCACCAATGAAATGGTGACAATTGTCGACAAGAGGTTGCTTGATAGGAGATGAAGGAAGCATTAAATTCTTGAGAAGACATGGAGGTTACCTTAGGAGGTAAGGGTTAAGGTTAGGTTAGGGTTATCCAATGGATAAAGCTTTTACCCAAGGGATAAAATCTTGTGCAAGGGTTAAAGGGATAACCAAGGTTAGAGCCATGAATTCTTGATGAGACCCTTGGGTTAGATGAGGGTTGAGTTAGACAGAAAGTCTATAATCATGCAATAAGGTTGAGTTAACCATTAATGGTTATGTAAGAGCCTTAAATAGTTTGGAAGACTTTGGAGGCTTAACTTGTTGAGGACATAAAGCCTTTAATGGTTTTCAAAGACTTTGGAGGCTTTGAGAAGTGACTTCTCTTTTCTTAGGATTGCGACAATAATTAGGAGATGGATTAGGCTAATTGGAATGGATTAGAAGAATCTAGAAGGGGGTTTAGGAGGCAAGTGGGAGACGCAAGAAAATACAAGTGGAAGGAAAAGGATTTTGATTAAATTAGAATTACTTTATAATTTCAATCAAATAGATGCAACTTGCATGAATACAAGTGGGGGATTTAAATAAATAAATTAGATTTATTTATTTGCAAGGATCAATTTAATTAAAAAGGGAGAAAGGGGAATTAATTAAATAAAGTGATTTATTTAATCAAAGGCTAGAAAAGGCTTAGGTGAACTTAATTAAATAAATTGAGTAATTCATTTAATCAAATAGATTAATGTGAAGGAATTAATTAAATAGAATTTAATTAATAGGAGGAAAGCAATCAAAATAAATATTAAATATTCATCTAGGAAAGTGGTCAGATTTATACATCTACATTTTTCCCCTCTTTGAAGTGACATGTGTGCACATGTTGATTCAAAGAAAATTTGCCAGATATGCTGTCGAAATTTCATCGATATGATGTTGTGTATTGAAATATCGATATGATGCCCCAGATTTGATGAACGATATTGATGATACCCCCTCAGGAGATGAATAAAGGATTTAGTTAAAAAATGTCAAGTTAATGGGCGTTTGTGGATTAATTGCAATTTGAAAATATTGACTGTGTTGAATGTATGTTATTGATTCATCTCCCAAAAATGATGTTGATAAGGGTAAAAAATGAAAAAGTGAGGAAAATACATGCCCCACTTATTAACCTTGTTGATTTTACCCTATAAAAAGGTTAAAAATGAGTTTGAAAAATCATTTGCACACTTGTCTCTTTGCGATTGTGACATTTGGAGCTCTGATGTTGATGCTGATTCCATACTCCTAGCACCAATTTGAGCACGTCAGGCGACACCGAAGACCCACCGCCTATGGCCAACCAGTAAGTGGTCAAAATCTCTCTGCGTTTTTGATTGATTTTATTCATTCTGATCACATTTTTCAAATTTTGCATCAGATTTTATCTATTTAACGCATAGGTTAAGTTTCTTAGTGCATACAATAGGACTATTAGTGCATAGGGTTAACCTAGGGGTTCTAGCATCTGGGTAGCATATGGTAGCGTAGATGGGGAATAGGCTAGTGTGTAGGTTGCTTTAACACATTGGGTCTGCATAGAAGTGCGATGGGTAGGTTGGGTAGTGCATAGGGTAGTTTAGCGCATATGGTTGACATGGTAGCGCTTAGGAGGTTCCAGTTAGCGTGTGGTATAGGTTTAGCACATAGGGGTTTATTTCTAGCATATTGGTGAAAAAGGTTAGCACATAGGTGGCAACATAGTGCTTAGGAGCCTTGGTTTAGCATGTAGGGTCCAAAGTTGATAAAAAAGGAATGTGAAGAATGCATCGTGAGTTGAATAGATTAGATAGATGTCGTCGATGTGGATATGTGTCTGCTGATTGTTCTGTTATGGTTCCCGAGCCAATGTGAGTCCTAATTTGTGATAATGTCTAATTCTGATATGCTGGTGTAGAATGATCTGAGTCTGCTGCTATCAATATGCATTGATTTCGATATGGAGTGCCAAGATGATTGATTTTTGATGTGGATCCTGATTTTGAGTCAACTTATTTCCACAAACTATCTCTCCAAATGACTTTGATTTCAGTCCACTTATTTCCACTAAGCCCAAGACTACCAAGAAAGCCAAGACCTTATCAAGGATAAAGGTAGACAAATCTAAGAACAAGTGTGCTGAGGTTGTGGTTCCTCCTTCTTATAAGGACATTGATCAAATTCAAGACTCAAATTATACTATTAGCAGGGTTGATTTGGGCAAACAAACTCATGACTCTATCAAAGGAGAAATTCAAAGAGTCTTAGATGCTCTCATTGTTAGATATGATGAGGACAAAATGAAGAAAAATAAGCTTAAAGAACAAGTAGAACAAATCACTATTGTTATAATCAAGGTGACCAAGTGTTGTAAAGAAATTGAACTAGTGACTTCATCACTATATGTACAAGTCATGAAGAGAGTCGGGCAAGAAGCTTTACAGAGAAGAGAAATGGATGAATGGATAGATATAATGCTCAGTAAAGGAACACAACTCCTAAGTTTAGCTGTCACCATAGTCAATAATCTTGACACTAAGAAAATTGAGGTGGATAACACTATAGAACTCTTCTCCCAAGAGTTGTAAACACAAGAGAAGGATTTTGATAAATGGTTGAAACTTGAAGATTTTGACTCAGATGTTCTTATAGAAAATGGTATCATTCCTTCTTGAAATATATATGTAGAAAAATGAGAAGCATTAGAGAATCAAATGAATACTCTAGAGCGACTTATCAAGGGCATGAGAAAGGCTCAAAAGGAATGCATGGATAAAGAAAGGAAATTGTTGATAAAGTATTAGATATTCCCTGCACTTTCTTAGATGAAAATAAAAAATTTCTAGAGTGTGGATATGATCATCAAAGAGTTTAGTTTGTTGCTACCCATTGAAATTGAGAAAGAGGACTTCTCTTTGTCCTCTATTGACAAATTGGTAGATCTTCAATTCATTTTGGATTTTTTGGATTCTCTCTTAAAGAAACATAAGAAATTATGCATTGATTTGGGAGATTTCATTATGCGGGTCAAGACCATCACAAGTCATACTCAAGGACCCAATGAAGCCCAATTGAAAATTGATCTACAAAAGTTTGAAGAATTCCATAAATGAGATCAATATGAAGATAAAGATTCTTAGATTATTTTATGCTTTCTTAGTGTCATTTTATAATAAGCTATTGACACCTCAGGTGTCATTCTATGTATGCACTAGTACACATATAGGATTGCATGTGTCCTAAGTCAAATAGGTTTCTACTTTTGACTTAGTCACAATTAGTTGTAACTTTTTCGTATTTTTGTGCATCATCCCTCTTCTATATATATGAGTGATCTTTTTATAATAATCATCTTATGGATAATACATATAAACTCTACAAAATTGAAATGCTATCTAATACTTTGAGGTTGTAGTGTATTCAAGAAGTTTAATCAAATAAGAAAATAAGTTGCATCCAATCTTTGTCTTGGAAGTGCTTTATTGTGTGAGGAAATGTTCTTATGTCATTCTTTTCTACTTTCTTTGAGATTATATCTTTCTTTGTGAAAAGTATTTGAGTTAAAAGAGATAAAGTAAAATATTGTAGACTTTGTGTTATGATATCTTACTGAAAAGTTTGTATTAGGTGAATAATAAGGTGAAGACTTTGTGATTTGTTGAGTTATCTTGTTAGGGTAGAAAGTCTTGTGATATATTTGGAAGACTTTGTGCTTAAAATATATTGTGAATCTTATTTTAGTGTCAGTTATAATCAATATTTGGGGTAAAATGGTTGATAGGATTTGAGTATTTGAAGGAGAGTTTGAGTTCCTTATATACAAGAAACTTCAGAAAAAAATGAAGCAACATAAGGCTTTGTACTTTCATGGACACTTTGCTTCCAATTAGCATATTTTTAAGATAACTACAAGTTAGAATTGTTTTGTTTCTTTGTTCTAAATAGAGAATTGGAGAAACATGTGTTCTTTAAAAAGATTACTAAGTTATTATATCATCCTGAAATTAGTGTAAAGTTAGTAGGTAAATTAAGAATATATATTGATTGTAGTAGAAAAGGGGAGCCTTCCCTTATAAATAGGAGAAACCATACCTTTCCTTCTGAGAGGTATTGTCTCACACACTATGGTGAAAATCAACATTTTGTAAGCCTCCCCGAGTTTACAAAATTTTCACGCAACAATTTTTGGTGACTCTATTAGGGATACGAGCACAAAACCAATTTCTACTCTACCAAGTCAAAGTTACATGTGTGGGAGAAGAAATGAAGGTGTTGTTGAACCTAGTTTTGAGCTTCTTCAAAAGCATCATTTTGATTATTTACCTATGCATGCAAGTTCTTCCCTTCAGAGGACAAGGAGATTTCCACCTAGTAGTCAGAGATCTCCTATTCCAAGTGGAGCTTCAAGTGCACCAAGGTATTTTATTATTCCATAAGTGCAATAGTTTGTAATTTCTCCATATCAAACTATACAACCAATAGCAATGGATGCACAAGGACTGTGGGGACAAAATTTTGGTCCCCTTAGTTTGACTCCACCCTTTCATCCTCTTCCACAAAGTTCTCGAAAGAATATTCCCAAGTTATTTGGGGTTGGAAAGAAACACTTGAATGAACACATTGGAACTTTCTATATTGAATGTGGAATTCTTGGTGTGGAGAATGAAGATGTCTTAGTGCGAATTTTTGTTGAGACACTCCAAGGTGCAACAACAGATTGGTTCTACCATTTGGCACCTCAAACTATTACCAACTGGGATACCCTCAAGACTTAGTTTGAGGCACAGTTTAAACTGATAGAAGATGCACATACTATTCTATCTCAGTCAACTTCAATAAGAAAGGAACCACATGAACCCATGAGGTATTTTGTGGAAAAATTCAATAAATTGAAGAATATAGCTCCAAATATTTCTCAACCAAGTGGGGATAACTTAAAGTGTTTCTTTAACAATGCTCAGTTGCTTGAAGTCAACTTTATGTTAAGAAGAACACCTCCTACAGATTTGGCAGTAGCACAAGCTCAAGTTGTGGAGATAGAAGATCACCCGATTCTTACGGGAAAAATTAAGGACCCAAACAAGGTGAAAGTAAGTTTTTATTCTCTAGAGACTTGAAATTATTCCTCTTCAAGTAATACTAATGCCATGTTGTAGAGGTTTGAAAATGAAGTACTTTCTTTTAAACAAGCAAATTTTGCAAACCTCCTTTCCTACCCCATATAAGGATGTTCCACAGAGGACCTACCCCAATAATGCTTCTAGCTATGTAGCTAGAAATCAGAATAAGTTACCTCCTCCTCTAAAAACTTTGGCTCTTGAAGCTCATCCTATCAATTCTTCTATGGGATATTATGAGACAGAGCAAGGAGATGATACCACTGAATAACTTGCTTCAGAAGATATTGTTAATTCCTTTCAAAAAGAAGAAGGTGAGTTAACTGGAGACTCTAGTATTTGGTTTATGCAGTACCAAGAAGCCAAAGAGGAATACAGGGGTGAAGCCTTTGCTGTTTTCACCCATTCACAAGCTCCAAATCAACTTGATTAGCAGTTGAGTGACAATTCCAACACAAAATATTATCCACAATCGTTGGTCACTCTAGTAAATAAACAAGTACTCTCGACCCTTCTCCTTTGAATGTGTTAAAGAATTTACCTATTGGTCCTAAGCTTATTAGTGATATTTTACCTCCACTAACTTTACTGTATCAACCTTTTGACATCATAGATCATGCTAAAAAAACAAAGATTCAAATGTCAGAGCTAGAGTATTTAAAGGAAAATCCTGACCAGTTTGATATACTAGCCAAATTTCGTAGGAAAAAAAAATCCCCAAGTTCATGTTGCTTCCTAGAATAACTAAGTTGTTGTCCCATCTTCTATATCAGGTAGGATCTAACCTTTCTATGTTTCCATTCTCATTAATGGTTATAAACTTAGCAACTATGTTATTGATTCTAGAGCTTTTGATAATGTAATGCTAGCTAAGGTACCTAATGCCTTAGGCCTTACCCTTACCAAAACTTTTGGTAAATGTTTTTCAATGGAAAATAAGAAAGTCCCCTTGATTGGCCAAATAAAAGAATCCTAGTTCGCTTTTGAGACCTTTCCAGATAAAAGAATCAAGATGACTTTTTTGGTGGCTGATGTCCCAGCCTCCTATGGTATGCCTTTGGAAAGAAATTTCTATAAGAATGTTGGAGGTGAGATTAATATGGATTGGTCAGAGGCAAGGATACCCATCAAGGGTGAAATGCATAAATTTATTCCTAAAAAGGAAGTGAAATACTCAATGGTCAAATCAATAAAGCTCAAATTCTCTTTGAGTCATCCAAGATGGGTACTTACTTTCTACAAACAAAGGAAGATTCAAATTATTCAAATGGATTTGATAGTGAGAGTCTGTCAATTGATGACTTTTTGTCAGTTTCCTCTTTTGGTGAGACTTCAAGTTTGGAACATGCCAATTTAGATAATGATAGCTAGGTATAGTTTATGGAATTTGATGGTAGTTGTACTTCTGATAGCTCTAGTGCAGGAGTTGTTTTCATTTCTCTATAAGGTGATTTTTTTCCTTACTCTTTCAAGCTCTAGTTTTCTAATACCAACTATACAATTGAATATGAATCTTTATTGTTGGGTATTGATGTTGCATGCAAGAGAGGTATCAATAATCTTCATGAGAAGGGGAATGCAGAGGTTGGTAGTTTGCCAATTCAGAAATATTTATCAAACCAAAAATGACCAGTTGAAACATTACTAGAATTTAGTTTGGGACAACATTGAATGTTTTGATGCTTTCAACATCTCAATAGTATCTAGAGAGTTTAATTCTAGAGCAGATTCTCCTGCTCAATTCGCTACTCTTTTGATTCCCCATAAATATTTTTATCAAAATAAGTATTCCATTGAGTTAATATGTAGGCCAAGTGCACTAGACAACTGGGATTACCGGGAAATATTTAATGATGACAAGTAGATTATTAAATTTTTGGAAACTAGTGATAGTTTCAATAGCTTGTATGTTGAAGGAAGTAATTGCTCTGACTCAACAACTAGTGATGATTCCTCTCATGATGATTTTTTTTGCAATTAAGGGGAAACAAAATCCCAAAAGGTCTAGTATCACTAGAAAAGTTGTTTGATAAGCATGATCAATACATTAAAAAGAAACAATAGGTAATATCAGATGCAATCATGGGTTTTGAGAAGTACAACATTGGATCAAATGATGATCCAAAATATGACAACATTGGTAATAATTCTACTCCAGGAGAAAGGGAATAGTTCATTCAATTGTTGTGTCAATACATTGATGTATTGGCATATTCATATGAGGATAAAAAATCTTTCCAACCCAAAGAGATAAAACATGATATTCCTCTTAAATTCGGGGCCACACCTTTCAAGCAGAAGAAAAGGTAATATAATATGAAGATTTTAGGTACTATTCTTTCTGAGATTCATTAAATGCTGAATGCTAAAATAATATTTCCAATTCAACATTCAAAATGGATTGCTAATATTGTACCTGCACAAAATAAAAATGGTTATATTTGCATATGTGTGGATTTTTCGTATTTTGAACTAGTCATATTTAAAAGATAAATACCCTTTACCAATGATGGATCAAGATCTTCAAATAGGAACAAGATCTTTGATGTTCTCTATGCTTGATGGCTTCTTGGGATATCATCAAATTGAAGTTAGTGAGGAGGATCAACACAAGATTGCTTTCACAACTCCTTGGGGCACCTTTGCTTATCGAAGGATGCCATTTAGGTTGATAAACCTTAGTGCAACTTTTCATAGAGCTATGGATATAGCTTTTCATGGTATTATTGGAAGGTATCTTGTTGTGTACTTAGATAATTTAATTGTCTTTTCAATAGATCATGAAAATTTTCCTTTTCATCTAGATATGTCTTGAAGAGATGTAATTGTATATGGTAAAAAATGATGGTGATAAAATATTGCAAAACCACAAAAATCTAACCACAAGAAAAACCCTAGTTCTACAACAAAAGCATTCACCATACAACAATGAAGAAACCTAAGAATATGCAAATCAAAAAATTGAAACAATAACACCATTCACATGCCAAGTAGGGTTTGATCTCCATTGTCTCATATCTCCATTGATCTTTTTTGATATATTTTCTCTTAGATTTTTGTATTGTGCACAAGAGCTCAACAAAAAATAAATTGTGGTTGTAAAGTCACTTGATTGCATAAAGATTGCTGGATTAGATTAGGATTGTGAAAGGATAAAGGAATCCTCTTATATAGAAGACACTTTAGAAAATGGAGAGATAAGATTAAGAGGTAAAATAAATAAATGGTCAGATAGGATTAAAGGGTAGGTAAAATAAATAATAAAATAATGAAGGGGGTAGGTAGAAGAAAATTAAGAGATAAATGACATATGTTATGAAGAGAAAAAGCTAATAAATTAATTAAATAAATAAAAATTGATTTAATTAATAGAGAAAGTAGGACCAATTAAATAAATAAAATATTTATTTAATTTAGGGAAAAGATAATTTAAATAAATAAAAATACTTATTTAAATAAGGAAAGGCTAGAAGAAGATTAATAAATAAATTAAATAAATAAAAATCTATTTAATTAATAGTTAGGATAAAATAATTAAATAAATAAAATATTTAGTTAATTAAGCTATGATAATTTTAGGTGTCTACATTTTGCCCCTCTTTGAGACAATGCAACCTGTCATGTCGTTTCAAAGAAGATAAACTGATACAAACTTGCCCCAAGATAGGAATGATATGCCCCCTCGAGAGATTGGATGACAAATTTGAAAAAAAAATGCAAACAAAATCTTGATAAGAGAGAGGCTAGAAAAGTGAAGGATAAAAGGTAAAATTGTGTATATGCACTTATGGCTTGTATATGCTTGGCCTTAGTATGTATGTGTCTAGGTAGGATGAAAACAATAGTTCTGTGATAGACATATGTTGTCAATTGGATAAACTATTGAGAGGACTCACTCAAATGGGTTCCCTAGGGAAGACAAATTGAAAACAAGGCTAAAATTGGCAACCATGTGATAGACATGCATCACCAATTGGATGAGATACTGAGAGGATTCACTCAACATGTTCCCTACTGAGGATAGGATAAAACTGATAAGTAGGTTTAGGATAAGCTGTCGAATTGATAAAATTTGGTGAGTGCTCTAACAAGATAGGATCAAGTGTAATGTGACGTGGCCATAACTTACAAATGATGACCAAACAACAATAAAGGATAGGTGAAGTACATCTAGTGGTGGGGTTATGGGTCCACCACCACCACCACCAGAGTCCACAAGTAGGGGCAAGCAAGATGATCCAGGGGTTGGGCCTTCAAGTGCTCTGATTTTTTTGAGGCCTGTCGACTGTGAGGGAGGTTCTTCATCATATAGCTCTCTTGGATCTAGTTTTTTTTGTATTAGTTTTTGTATGATGATATAGACATCTTCAAGAGATTTTGTAGTCATATGATATTTTGATATTATTGTATCATGACACTGATATTTTTGATATATATGTTTATGTGATTTGATATGATGATGCAGTCTATATATGATGCTTATGGTATGGATGCGTGTTTATGATGATCTATGATTACTTATATGATGCAATGAAATATATACATGATGTGATAAATTATTTTTATGTTGTTCTTATACTTATGTTATATATGAGGATGCAAATGAATGGATAGTATGCAAATGCTTATATTAGGTACTAATAAGTGGTGTGTGTAGGATGTGATGCTATTATGATTTCTATATGCATACAATGAAATTTACTAACATTTGATGATGCAAATGAACACTACATGAGATGCAGATATTTTTGGCATGTCATTATTACTTAGTCATGTGATAGAAAGCTATATGGACTCGGGAAGGGACAAAGGAGGACAAATGGAAAAAAGGGGGATGTAAGGTAGAAGATGTGGAGGTGAAAATAACTTCTTGTGCTTTATCATCATTAAGCTTTATTATGGCAAATAGGTTATGACCATCAAGATATGTGTTCGACCTAGAAAGTCACAAACAAGGAATGCCCCAGTTCACACTAGACTCATAGTGCCACTAAGAGACAATCCACAACTAGTAAAATAAGTGAACATACCCCATCCTTTCCTTTCTAGTCAAAGACATCCTAGAGATAGAATATCTAGTCAAAGACATCCTAGAAAAGCTAAAAGACATGTCACCAAAGATAAAATCAAAAGAAAACCAAGACTTCACTCCAACATAAACTATAATCCTCAAGTTATTAGTGTCTCTTTCCACATACATTAACATGTTTGATCTGGTCACAATGTTGTTTTCCTAATAGAGGACATATAATGCTGAAAAACCATGTTGTTGCAAGAGTTTGCTGAAAGATTTGATTTGTTGAAAGCCCACTACTGATTGTGTCTAATCTAAAATTGACTAAATCCATGAAATTGATACTTTTATTGCAGAGAAGAATGCCACTTTATTGCATATCGACGATGCAAGTGACCTTTTATTACAGATTATGCATGAAAAGGAGGAGGAATGAAAAGACAATGGTCCTGAAAACATGTGATGCTTAGGGTTCCACTTCCAACACTAGATTTAGGATTTTGCCCCAGTTATAGATTGGACCTGATTTATTATGGAAGGAAAGGGTGAAAAGGGGTTATTATGAATGGAAAACCAATCTTAGGTAGATCAATAACAAGCCATGATGGGAATGGATAAATTTATTATGGGATGGTAGGTTGTGAGTGTGTGTAAAGTGAAAGGGTGAGATTCTATCCTTAAGAAGGGAGGAGCATGTTAGATATTTGGTTAGTCCCAAAGACACTGAGAGGGGGGGTGAATCAGTGTCTGACTAGTAGATGAAAGATTTAAACTTGTTTGCAACTTTACAATCAAATTAATATACCGGTAAGAAAATAATAATGCAGTAAAGAGAAACAAAAGAATAATCATCAATGCACACCATAACACAGATATTTTTGGTGAGGAAACTCGGTAAGAGAAAAAACCTCGGTGGGATTTGTGACCCACAATATTTATTCACTAGCCAATATGAATAAATATTACTCTGTAAAATAGGGGCCTACACATGGAAGAAGGCCAATTGCCTAGAGCTCACTGTTCAATACAAAATAGGAGTCACATTGACTACAATTGGATGGTTAAATCCAATAATAATGTACTACTCAAAATAGCATCCACAATGTTGGATTTAGTACTGGTTTAAGCTCTGTCTAATACCTCTACCAAAACCTTGCTTCACTCTTCTCTGCTTCTTATTCTCTCTCAAGATAAATACATCAAAATGCATATACAATTATTCACTCTCATATATCATTTACATACATACCTACATACATACTCTCACACTATTCAAATGACTTACAAGATCTCATACATATATGAGTCTTTACAATACATCATGTCGGCCATACAAATATAATATTACATTACAATACATTTCGCATATACAATATTATTTCCAGGTTAGCTTGAACTACCAATATAATATGTTGTTGATGTAACTAGATGCTAGTGTGAATAACCTTATAGTGACTGCTGGTGCCGGTAGGTGAAGTCTATTGCCGGTAGAACCTTTGAACCTTGTTACCAGTTGGTTTCCATCAATGACAACATCAACCATTCTCATCTGAGTGTATAATGCCAACAATCTCCCCCTTTGGCATTGATGGCAACAGTCATGAGAAAAATCCAAATTGATATCCAAAATTTGAAGTCCAAAAAACTAAGAGTGCTCCCCCTAAGAAGGTGATCTCCTTATGTATATTTTTCTCATTACACCACTCCCCCTTTGACATGAATGACAAAGGATGTCAAAAGTATCAAAAATTCAAAATTTACCTAGAAACTTGTAGCCGGTTATGTACAATCTGAAAAATATCTGCCAAAACCAAGTTAAGACCTTGCAAAAACTTTGTACTATTAGAAATTATAGTCTTTGTCTGTCGTATCATCCTGGTGAGATAATGTATCTACTTCTCCGGTGATCTTTCCCTTTGAATAGTTGCCTTAAATAGCTCATTCCAGTGTGTTAACAAATTATCCAATCTAGGACCAAGTTTGTTCTTTAACTCTCGTGTTTTCATCTTTAACCTTGCTTTCTCTCTTTCCAATTTCTCAATCTTCTCTTCATAAGTAGCCATCTCTTGATCCAAAACTGATGTGAGTTCTGAAGAACCAATCATATTGTCAGCAATGTCATCAATTTATTTCTATGTTTTCTTTATTTTCTCATCAATATCTTCTGTTAGATGGTGAGGTTTACATGCTAACTTGTACAATTATTTGTATTCCAGAATGGTGGAATTCAGTGTCGGTAACAATGAATCAATCTATCCTGTACAATCCTTTATTGTTTTGTTAAAGAATTCATCCTTCTCCTTATTAACTCTTTCCTTGATGGTCTCCTCATTTATCTTATCTACAGTTTGAATGTTAGAAGAAATGAATTTGGACAATGTGTCTAATTTACCTATAGACCCAACAATGTGATCCACCTTTCATGCCAGTGCAATCATTTGCAAAATTGGTAAAGAATCATCGATAACCTTAAATTCTAAGGCATTGCATTCTGTTATCTTTGTGATGGAATCCAATAATACATCAATAACATTTGTCAGTCTGTAGTCCATAGTAGAAGTACTGGGAGGAGTGCTAGGTTCTGCAATAAATTTCTTCTCTTCTCCAAATACCTTAACCTCTTCTTTATCCACTTTCTCTTCCTCATTCTTATTTACTGCTAGTTCTGATTGTGTCTATTCTTGTTCCTTTTCTGATCCTACTGGCATCTCAATATTCTATTGAGTGTCAATAGTCTTGATCGATGAATCAGGTTTCTCAACATTTATAGCTTCAAATTTTTTTTCTTCTATAGTTTCTGTTCTCATTTTTGATGATTGATGTTGTGATTGTCATTGATGGACACACACTTGATTTGAGATCACTTTTTGTATGTATAAGTTAAAGCTCAACCGGTATTTGTTCCAACTGGTATGATGTATTATAGTCTTTAGACTATCGGTGTTTTGTAGAAAGTGTTTACCGATCTCAAGCAGTATGAAGACCCCAAGTAGTTCAATGATCTCAAGCGGTATGAAGGAACGAAGCAGCACAACTCATATTTCCCAATCTTCATTATTGTCAAATTGGAAAATAGTATTTTTCTTAAACCGGTATTTTGTATGAACCGGTAATACTCTGTGATGAGTTACCATCCACCGATTGTTTTGCGCTGTCGACACTTTGGCGGTGATTTTTGTGTCATGTTACCAAATATGTCTAGATGCATTGAACCTAGGAAATTGTATTGTAATCTTATTGGACCAACATGAAACCAGATTCCTTTATAAGAACATCATGTCTAGGGTTTTAGGTTGTTGCTAGGGTTTAAAGTGGTTGATGAGTTTTTGTAAGTGTGAATATAGAAGAGAAATTCAGGTCTACAAGAAGAAGTAGAGTGTGAATGTGTTGAAGACTGAAGTAATGCTGGAATGCATTAGGAATGAGCTATCAAGGATCTAACCAAGAAATCTGTGCTATTTGCTAGATCACTCACTTGTTGATTACTCACATCTTCGACAAGTCTGAAGCCTTTGTAAATCCTCTAACAAGGTGGTTCACATCTGTGGATCTAAAATCCTCTAGCAAGGTAGTCTTTAATCAGATTTATCTCCTAACAGGATTTGTTCTAGTAAAGAACATTGTATGACCTTAACTGATCTGACCTTAACCGGTCTGGTTCCTATTCTGCAGATAGTTACTTGTGAGTTTTATCTCACCGTGGTTTTTGCCATTTGGGTTTCCATGTCAAAATATCTCGTGTTATGGTGTTTGTTCTTCTATGGGTGAATGCATTATTTGCTATTTGGTTTGCATGTATGCTAACTAGTTTGTTTGCTAAACTATTTTACCGGTTTACTGCTAGACTAGTAAAGTGTTAAGTATAGTAATTTTTGGCATACTAATTCACCCCCCCCCTCTTAGTATTCATCAATTGGTATCAGAGCCAACCTTTCTATAAGTTTAACCACTTGGAAAGAGATATGGGGGAATACATTGTGAGGGAACTTACTCATCGGCTCACTCAGTCTGAGCAAGCCTATGATGATCTTATGGTCAAATATAAGGCCTCTTAGGCAAAAAGGAGAGAACATGCTGAAAAATTGATGGAGCTATCTAAAAATAATTCCTCTGATGTAGCAGACATGGAAGCCCTAATTCAAGAAGTACAAAAGCTAAATGAATCCAATTCCAACCTGAGAAAAGAGTTGTAAGGACTGACTATTCGAATGTGCCAAGAGCTTGAGAATCGGAGGAAAGCTGAAGATCTACTAAAAGACAAAGATCATGAAATCTCCAAGTTGAAGCAAGAGATTAGTGCCCTAACTACTCAATTCCATGTGAGCAAAGTGGAAAAGGAAGACATGCAAGGAGAACTGAACATAACCATCTCTGAGAATGCAAACTTGATGGAAACAAATGCTGTTGTTTCCAAAGAACGTTCTGAGTCAAAGGAAATACTTGCTAAGTTCAACAAGAATACTGTTAAGCTAGAGCAAAAGCTTGAATCGGCCAAACCTACCAAGAATATTGATGGACTTGGTTACTCCGGTCATGAGAAAGGAGAGACCTCTGGTGAAAATGCTAAAGCATCGAAGAAGCAATCGACATTCAAAGGTAAAGGTAAGCAAAAGTTCAAACCTGTTTGCTTTAACTATCTGAAAGAAGGACATACTACTAATGTGTGTAGGAGCAAAGCCTACAATAATTTTTCTTACTTTATAAACAATGTACCTAGATCCAATAAGTTCAATGGTAATGGTTATGCATGCAACAAGTTTAGGCATAGAGCATCTGAATGCAGGTCTGTTATGAACAACACTGGAAGATATCCTCAAAGGACTCAAGGAGTTGGTCCGAAATCTTTTGTGAACCGGGATCACAACTAGTTTAATACCTTTAATCATCAGGTCAGGAAGCGGTGGCTATCAAGAGGCAACCAGATGGAGAGAAAACTGTTTGATTTGTCATTGTCATGGTCACACTGCTACAGCATGTAGGAGGAAGAATGGTAACATGAATAATGGACCATGGAGAGCACCTGGAATGGTCTACTATCATTGCAACAAACTGGGTCACATTGCCAGATTCTGTAGAACAAGAAAGAACATATCGGATGACATACCGGTCACTCTAGAAGGAAAGATTGATATTAAAACTATTCAAGCGGATATGAACAAAACTTGGAAAAAGAAACCAACGGTGTTGCAAGAAGATCCGGTTTTTGCACCTAGTGTGGGAATCACGGAACCGACAAACTAAGCATCAGAAAAGCTTAGGGGGAGAAAATAGAGAAATACTTCGAATCACTAGTTTACACCAATAAAAGACCTTAACCAGTATGAGATACCTATCAGTTGGCAGAAGACTGGAAACGGTAAAAGGCAAATTAGGATTTACACCCTAATATTGGAGCATTTATTATGGTAGGTGGAGAACCTATTTAAAAGGAATTTTCAAATCATTTCTCACTTATCATTTTTTGAGCGAAGAAGTTTTTCAAGTGCAGAGTGAAGAAAAGCAATTTACACTGCAATTCAAAGAATTTATCAAATTGCCGAAGAAGAATCTGAAGCAAACATTTGCTGGAGGAGTGTAGAACGCAAAGCGGTATCTCTGCAACTGAAGGAGTGTGAAGCGAAGTTCAAATTGCGAAGCCCTAAATTTCAATCTGCGAAGGTATTTTTCATAATTCTTCATTTATCATGGCTTCCGCATCACATGATAGCTCTAGTGCACCCGTTGATTCTATGGACTTCATTCAACAAAAGTCGAAATACAATGCCCTGTCTCAAGTACCTGCTAGTGTTATAGTAGAAGAAGGCATTTTTTATTACATAAATTGCAAAATCAAAGACCTAGGGTCTCTTGTGATCCATTCCTAGCTAAGCCTATTCTACGAAAAGGATAAGAAGATTAAACCGGAATTCAGCATTTTGGAAAAGAAGAAACTTCACAATGCAATTTACTTTCTTGAAATTTTTTTGGATGATCACATTCGCATTATTCTAAGCAGGGTACATGGTAATAAGATGTACCTAGAGTGGACGCATGATATCACACTAGAAGCGATTCATGTCGTCACTAGTTTTTGTAACACAAGGGAAGTGCCAGCCCTAAGGAAGGTCAGCAAGACTGTAATGTCCAAGCTCACCGGTTCAGTGAGTGACTCATGTGGAATGACCATCAACTCAATCAAGGACGATCTGGTCAAGTATGCCTGCATGGTGATAGGTTAGTGGATGTTCTCTGCTAGCAAAATTAATTTTGTCTTTGCTGTAGCGGTAAATGCCGCTTACAGGATGATCAAGGAAGATGCATCATTTGATCTGTGCACTTGTATCTAAAGACAACTTCTATTGAATCTTAATTTGATCAAACAGGACAATGCACTAAGATTTAAGTTCGGACAACTACTGGTTAGGTTGTTCTTTTACTTCCAAGGCTACTTTCCAGGAGTAGGTGACATTCAGTGGTTTGCCAACCAACTGGTGACAAAACAAATCAAGGAGAGCCTACAAGTGGTTGGAACCAGCTATCCGAAAGTGCTGAACAAATACTTTGATGAGTTCAGATGCAACATGAGCCAAAGTATAAGATTATCCAGTGATATAGTCAAAAAGTATGAGGAATAAATCTACTTCACCATCAAAGTGGATGAATGCATAATGGAGGCAGTTGAGCCCAGACAGGAAGAAGTGGAGCCTATGGGCTATGAAGTAATGAATGATATGCTGGATGGGTATGCTTCTACCCTAATCGCCTCACCCCTTGATCCTAAGGCAAAGAGAATCGACACCTATTTGGAAAGGGTTACACCAATTGTAGAACCCTTAGAAAAGAAAGGAAAGGCAGTGCCTTCAGCATCGGCATCAATTACTGTAGCCCGTCCCAAAGTGACCAAGTGGTCACCAGCTAAGAAGAAACCAGAAGCTGCACCTGCCAAAGTCTTTGAGAGGAAGCGGAAGATGAAAAGCAATACACCGGACTCAGAAGAAACTGTGTCAGAAGAACCGCCTAAGAAGACTAGGCAAATGAAGATAAAGACAAAGAATGAACCAGCATCATCTGCACCAGTAAATATTGATATTTCTTCTTACAAACCTTTGACACATTGTCAAAGAACTATAAAGAATATTAAGAGAAAAGTGCTGAATGATTTAATTGATTGTTTTGATGACTTCAATGATAAAGAAAAGGAAGAATTTGAACAGGAAATCATTAAGTATTTGTGTGTTAATGACTGGTCACCTTCAGAAATTAGATCTGAGACACCAGATTCTTTGTATAATTCTCTAGACAATAAATGGGGCATTGCCATAGAAAAGGAACAGGAAATGAGGGAGGAAATATTTGCTCAACATTTTCCTCATGTATCAAATTTAGAACTTTTCAAAGTTATGAGTAAATACAAAGGCCTCTTCTTCATGAGAAGAAGAAGACTCTTGTTACTGGAAGGAAAGGTTCATGAAGTGATCAAAGATACACATACTCATGCTCAAGAAGCTCTTAAGATACATCAAGTGACTGAAGCCAACAGGAAAGCTGAGCAAGAACTGGAAACTAGCAAACCGGATGAGGTGTATAATAGTGAAGAAGAACCGGTCATAGAACAAATGGACCCCATTGATGTTGACGCCTTAGATGGTAAAAATGTTACTCAGGGTACACCATCAGAAGGAACGGGACAGGAAAAGAAGACAGAAGAAGAAAAGAAGCAACAGGAAGCAGAAAAGAAGAAACAGGCAAATGAAGAAGATAAGAGAAAAGAAGAGGAAAAGAGGAAAGAGGAAGCAAATAAGAGAAAAGAGGAGAAAAAGAAGAAAGAGGAAGCGGATAAGAGAAAGGAGGAGGAAAAGAAGAAAAAGGAAGAGGATAAGAGAAAACAAGAGGAAGAGATGAAGAAGAAGGAAGAGGAAAAGAAAGAAGAAGAGAAGTGGAAATAGGAAGAGAAGAAATAGGAAGAGGAGAAGAGGAAGAAGGAAGAGGAGAAGAAGAAGGATGAAGAAGAGAAAAAGTGAAAAAATGAAGCGAAGAGACAAGAAGAAGAGAAAAGAAAGAAAGAAGAAGAGGAGTAGAGGAAGGCTCAAGAAGATAAGCAAAAAGCCAAGGACAAGGAAGTAGTAGTAAAGAGCACATAGGTGGAGACCCCAATGGCAACCGATAGTCAGGCTAAACCAGTTGACATTACTAGTCCCATTGACCTCCAGTCCGCAAATGAATCAGAGTTGCTACAGAGAATTACAACTACTCAAGAATGCCTGGAAGTGATAAGAAGGAAAAAGGAGCAAGATGTGATCCAAGTTGCGGTGGACACTCTTACCAGTTTGATACCCGATACGAACCTTCCTAGTACCAATTCCTCACTTGCACAATTGAAGATCCTATGCACAGTTGTAGAAGACCAGGTGCAAAGCCTGGAAGAGGTTGCAGAAGCAAATGCCAAGAAGGAACATCAAAAGGCTCTGGACATTGCCTTGGTGAGAAAGTTAACAAAGCTCTGGTCTGATCTTCAGAAGGCACAAAAGGACATTAGAGATGTAATGGATGAGGGCAATCTACTACTCAGAAAGATTTTTCAACCTCATTTATTCTGTGATGATGTGCTCACTCAGAAGGACAAACTACAAACTGATATGCAGTCATTTATTAGCACCTTCAAGATTCCCTGTGACTCCTTCTCCACATATGGCCAAACTGCTCACCGGTTTCAACTTTAGTCTGCAAGACTAGAGGCAGAGATAAGCAACCAGACACAAAAATTGCAGAAACTTCAACTAGTCCTACTGCCAGGACTGCAAATTCTCCAGAAATGCTATCTAAATCTTGATGCCCTAACAGTCACTCAAGAGATGAGCATGATAGATGCCATGGAATAACAGGGCTCCTAGATGTAGATAGAGAAAGAGGTGGCTACCTCCCTACTTGACTCATGGTCCTTATCCACAAAGCAATTTTTGCAGGACTTTAAATTAGTTTTTGACAAGTTTTACTCTTTACTGTCATAAACACTTATTATTTTAATACTAATGAAACAGGGGTTAGTCTGCAATGTTTTTGTCATTGTTGGCAAAGGGGGAGAAGTATATAAATTTAGATGTTTTGAAGTATACTTTCATGTTATTTCTATTAAGGAGTAGTATACATTATATTTTCTGCAAAAGGGATAGTGTATATGCTTAGGGGGAGTAATTTTGATTATGGCATAATTTTGTTGTAAAACACTTAGATGTCAAAATTTTCCTAAGTGTTGCCATCAATGCCAAAGGGGGAGATTGTTGGCATTTTTTATGATTGATGCTATGATTATCATTGATGGACACACACTTGATTTGAGATCACTTTTTGTATGTACAAGTTAAATCTCAACCAATATTTGTTCCAATCGGTATGATGTATTATAGTCTTTAGACTATCGGTGTTTTGTAGAAAGTGTTTACCGATCTCAAGCGCTATGAAGACCCCAAGCAGTTCGAGGATCTCAAGTGGTACAAAGGAACGAAATGACACAACTCATATTTCCCAGTCTTCATTATTGTCAAACCGATAATCGGTATTTTTTCTTAAACTGGTATTTTGTATGAATCGGTAATACTCTGTGATGAGTTACCATCCACTGATTATTTTGCGGTGCCGACACTTTGGCTGTGTTTTTTGTGTCATGTTATCAAATATGTCTAGATGCATTGAACCTAGGAAATTGTATTGTAATCCTATTGGACCAACATGAAATTAGATTCCTTTATAAGGACATCATGTCTAGGGTTTTAGGTTGTTGCTAGGGTTTAAGGTGGTTGATGAGTTTTTGTAAGTGTGAATATAGAAGAGAAGTTCAGGTCTACGAGAAGAAGTAGAGTGTCAATGTGTTGAAGACTAAAGTAATGCTGGAATGCATTAGGAACAAGCTATCAAGGATCTAACCAAGCAATCTGTGCTATTTGCTAGATCACTCACTTGTTGATTACTCACATCTTCGACAAGTCTGAAGCCCTTAACCGGGTAGGCCCAAAAAGCCTTTTGTAAATCCTCTAACAAGGTGGTTCACATCTATGGATCTAAAATCCTCTAGCAAGGTAGTCTTTAATCGGACTTATCTCCTAATAGAGATTGAGATTCCTAATAGGATCTGTTCTAGTAAAGAACATTGTATGACCTTAACCGGTCTGGTTCCTATTTTGCAGATAGTTACTTGTGAGTTTCATCTCACTGTGGTTTTTCCCATTTGGGTTTCCATGTCAAAATATCTTGTGTTATGGTGTTTTTTCTTCTGTGGGTGAATGCATTATTTGCTATTTGGTTTGCATGTGTGTTAACCAGTTTGTTTGCTAAACTGTTTTACCGGTTTACTGCTAGACTAGTAAAGTGTTTATGTACAGTAATTTTTGGCATACTAATTCACCCCCCCCTCTTAGTATTCATTAGTTTCCTTGTCCAACACAATATTCATGTCCTGAGTGTCAAAATTCATTGTGAATAGAATGTCTGACTCAAAAGCAACATTATCTATTTTTACTTCCTCTAATATCTTTTCATTTTCAGGCTCATTTTCCTTTTCTGTCGATGCCTCTGATACTACTGATGGGGTGTCCTATGCCAGCGAGGGTTTTCATTTCTTCCTTTCCACCCTTTTCAATTCTGCAACCTTACCACTATCAGAATCAGATGAGGTAGCCACAGGAGAAATATGTGCTACAGTTGTTGTTCTGATTTTCTTTCTTGTTCAGCAACACCTCTCATCAGATCTAGTTTCAAAAATCCCTTCTTAACAGTTTCAACAAACTTAGAAGCATCTTTTATTTCTTTTTCTCTTTTCTTCCTCTTCTTCAGCATAGTAACATCACTTTCTATAGTTTCAGCATTACCAAAGATCTTCTTAGTGGGTTCCGGTGGAGCATGTAGTATTATCTTGGCATAAGATTCCAAGATGTGTGAGTCCACTTCATAACCCATCTCTGTTATCCAGACAATTCTAGGTCTAACTGCCTCCATGCATACTTCATCTCTTTTAATCAAAAAGCATATTTGTTTGTCATATTTGTCTACAATGCTCTGAGGGATCCTTTCCCTTTGCCTCAGTTTTGCTTGAAAGTTCTTGAAATACTCTTTTACGAGTTTGTCACCATTTGAGCCTATGCCAGTAATTGCCTCCTTAATCTATTTTCTAACAGAAATATCATAGGAAAAGTCCATATTTCCAATACCGGGAATCTCCTTTGAGAAATATAGCATTAAGCATACAATCAAATTCCCAAACTTGAAAGTTCCCTTCTTGTCACCTTTAATCTTGCTTAAATTTTCTAACAGTTCATCTTTCAACCATTTAAAGATGTCAATTTTATCATTATTCATAATCATCTCATAGGCACTAAGAATGCATACAATTGTAATGGAATTCAACCTATTAGTATGAGCAAATTTGTATCCTGTAACCATACTAGCATATTTGACATTGTTGTCAGTTATATCACTAACCCTAAGTGATTTGTTATCAAATGTAGCACCAGTTAATTTCATAACCTCTTTGTTTGGAATTTTCCTTTTCTTATCAGGCCTAGTGCCAGTAGAAGGTAAACCAGTAACATCCTTAATTGCTTCCTTAGTGATCTTGAAAACTGAATCTAACCACAAAAATTCACCGTGTACTCGGCTAAGAACATAACGAACAATTTCATTTGATAATTTAGGCATGTGAAGAATGTTAGTGAACCCTAAATCTTTAATAACCTTGTGTTCCAGTTTGACTATACCTTGGTTTTCAGTAATAATATTCATGAACATGTTTCTTAAGTCCTCAGACCCTAAATCTTTGACGTTACAGTGACTGTATGCCCTAGGGTCTTCAACAAATGCGACTCCCTTCGAGATTTTGAAAAATGCACCAATGGAGTCATCCAACTTAGCTATCTTAGGGATGATTTTAAAGATTGGTTTAGGATTCTTGACATTTTCCACAATAGTAGGGTTTGCAATGAATTCAGGAATGAAGGATGAAGAAGCCATTTCGTAAGATAAATACCTTTTATTGTCAAATGCAAGTGAAAACCTTTGCTTCTTCACTTCTTGAATTCTTGTGCTCAACTTCTGCGCTCTTCGAATGCTTGAATGCTTTGGTAAGTTGAAATGAGAAATTCAAGTGCTTTATAACCAAAAAGTTAACTTACAACTACATTAAATGCTTCACCGGTGAAGTGAATTTTAAACATATGTGTCGGTAAAGAAGAATTGTGACTTCTTACCACCAACTGAGGGTAAATGCATGATCTTCAATTAGTTTCCTTACCCCTAAGGATTATTCCTTAGTTAGATGAAGAATCTCCTACTGGTGCAGGATTGCTCTATTCTGCCGATGTAGAGACAGATTCATCATTCCTCTTATCTCTCTTCCTGATAAATTGTTTAGTGAATTCTTGCTTGATTTTATTCACCTTTTCCTTGCCTTTGTCATTAGCTCCTTTGTTGTTTGTCAGTACATTCTTGCTTCTACAAAATCTTGCAATATTGTTGCATGCATAACAGGTTACATTGTTTCTTTGAATAGCTTTTCCATAACCTTGACCGGTTGAGTTTTGCTTTGATTAGATAGCTATCCAAATCTACCACAAACATAACATTTCATATTCATTCTACAGTTGTTTGAGCTATGACCATTTTTATTGCATTTGGAACATTGACCAGTGGGTGAGTTTGTATTCTGATTATTCCTAAATCTGGACTGATTTGCTCTATGACCAAACTTGTTGCAATTAAAACATTTGCCATTGAATTTATAAGCATTAGGTTGTCTTACTAGTTTGTTGTGATCATGATTGTTTGTAGTTCCAAAAATTTCTCCATGTTCAAATCCAAGTCCAACTATTTCTCCATTAGGTTTTTGACTTTTCAGCATATCATCAAGCTTCTATGAACTATTCTTGAATTTGTCTTTGTATTCATTTGCAGCGACCAACTCACTTTCCAAAGTACTAACTTGTATTAAAAGTTCCTCTTTGTCATGTTGCATGTGAATCAAATCTATTTTAAGCATATCATTTTCATAACTAAGCCTTAGAGATTCATCCGATCTTTCATTAAGTCTTCTGGCCAAATCTTCTTCATTCCTCTTTCTATCTTCAATATCCTTACTGTAGCTAGGAAATGTGGAAATCATCAAAGCAAGTAGTATTAGTAATCTAGCTCAATCACAAAAGCTCAAATGCAATGATCAATCCTAAACACACTCAATAAAGACATGAAAACAAGACATTCAAGATTGAAAACTAAGCAAACCAAATGCAGACTTGAATGTCTCCTTCATGTGGCTCCATTGTCCTTCTTTCTCCTTCAAATAGCTTTGTTTGTGGATCTCACCTACTAGTGCATAAGCATGGTATGAAAGCAAGTAGACAAGATTGTAGCACAAGAATACTCGAAGCATGATTGATTCGACCAGGTAGGGATCTTGATTGAAGAAAATCATCCAATTTATAGACAAATTGGAGAAAAGATCAAATTAGCATGAAGAGAATCGAATGGAAATTGCAAATCAAGAATGTCAATTATGACAAATTATGACAAATTTGCACTTTCTATGCAAGATTAATTGATTGATAATTATGACAAAATTATGACAAATTTCTATGTCAAAATTGATTGATTGTCAATTATGACAAATTATGACAAATTGAAATGTCATTCCCATGAAATTAGGAGGCAAATAGGAGAGAATTGAAAAATAGATGAAATAGAAATTAGGAAATTAGGAATTAGAAATTAGGAATTAGAAATTGATGAAAAATTAGGAAATTAGGAATTAGGAGAAATTAGGTAAATCAATTAATAATTTGTCATTTATTAATTAATTCACAAAAAGAGGAATAATTAGTTAGCTAATTAAATAAACATTTAATTGTGACACGAAGATCTAGGATAAATAAATAAATTATTTAACCTAGAGGGGGAAATAACAAACAGGGTTAAATGAATAAAATCATGAAACCCTAAAAGATGAATTAGAAATGCAAGGATGACAATTAGGTCCTGACGAAAGATAATTGACGTCAATTCGATTTGATCATGATTCTGACTTGATAGATGACCAATGCTGATAAGTGATTTGATTGATAAATGTGCCAATTGACGAGGAACAATGACTAATTGATCCAAATTGACATAATTGAGAAAGATGACAATAGATGACAAATCGATCGCAAAATGACAAAATTGACAAGAGGACAAGGATCAATGACAAAATAGATTGCAAAATGACAAGATTGAAAATGTCAACGATCGATGACAAATTGATCACAAGACAACAAGATTGATGACAAATTGATCAAAAGGACAAGGATCGATGACAAATCTATCACAAGATAATAAGATTGAAAATGACAACGATCGATGACAAATCGATCGCATGATGACAAGATTGATAAGAGGAGAAAACCCTAATTAGGATTGATGATGTCCAAAATGATGACAAATTAACATGCACATTGATACGACAGGATAAGATCGACCAAAATCATGACTGAAGATTGCTATCGACAAGACCAAAATCAAAAGCGAGACAAATGAAGAATGTAGAAGAAGGACTCGATACTCGCAAATGATAAAGACCAAGTGCGTGACATAGAAGAAATGTTAATGCGACACAAAAACCCTAAAATAAGGCAATGCACAAATGTTAAAGTATGACTCCGCAAGCGTTGACCATTTTTAGACGTCTACATTTTGCCCCTCTTTGAGACAATGTGATTTTAAGCGTTGTTTCAAAGAACAATAATGAAAATGCCTCAGACAATGATAATGACATATGCATGCCCCCTCGAGGAATTGGCCAGAAACATCCAGAAAAGAGGCCAAGTGATCGATAAGAATGATAGAAAATGATAGGTTCAAACGGATCAAACAGACTACCAAGACTGACGAAAGAAATGTTAGTAAGAAGAAATTAGACAGAGGACAGTTAGAGATGAAGAAAAACTTGCTTTCACAAATGCACATAAGTAGGTGAGAACCTTTATTTTAATGTAGCAAAATGGATGCGTAGCATCATGGCATTGAAGGCCAGAGCTAAAATGCAACCCTTATTGCAAAAGACAGACACATCACAGACAAACAACAATCACAAAAAAAAAAAAGGGACCATGAACCATCCCAGTCACTCTAAATCACTCAGTGACATCATCGAGCAACATAGGAACATGATCGAAGATAAATCAATAAATGATAAGACTTGCTAATTCCAACAAGTCAAACAAACATCTTGATCTTGATTGTCAAAAGTTGAAAGTGTTGATAGGACGATCATGTTGTCTGGTTTCAGGGAATGCGGTACCCCGTCTAAGATAGGACACAGTCTGGTTTCAAGTATACCACACCCTGTATAAGACCCATGATAGTGTGCCAAGGATGAATGATATTGATGTTGAGTGATTGATATGACAATTGTGACCAGTTTGAATGTCTAGGTTGAGTGAAAAAGTTCATCTGTTAACGCATGATTGCATTAAAGCACAACGTTATGATTAATTGTTGTTGGATGGATGCTCAGTGATCTGTCTATGGGGGGTTATGAGTTTTTACAATTTTTTTGTGTTCATTTTTTCAGGACTTTATTTGACTTTTTAGGGATTTTTTTAAGGACATTTTTTGATTTTTTTGGATTATTTCAGGACATTTTCAATTTTTTAGAGATTTTTTCAAGACATTATTTGATTTTTTTAGGGATTTTTTCAGGACATTTTTCAATTTTTAGGGATTTATTTCAAGACATTTTTCAATTTTTAGAGATTTTTTTAGGACATTATTTGATTTTTAGGGATTTTTTCAGGACATTATTTGATTTTTTAGGGATTTTTTCAGGACATTTTTCAATTTTTTTGAATTATTTCAGGACATTTTTCAATTTTTAAAAGTTCCAATGATTGATCATGACAAGGGGAATGCACCCAATGCACATTTGAAAGACATATGTACAGGAAACTAGAGTATGCAAGACAATGATGTTAACCAATCACAGGCCTGGAACAGAACATTGGGTCTTGACAAAGATAGACATGATAAACCGGCCGAGAGAAAGCATAGCTAGAGGTCATGACAGATGACAGAGCAATGATCTCATTACACATGGCACCTGATTGCCAAGTTTTCACCATGGTACTTGCCCAAAGCGCCTGTTTGCCAGGTTTTCACTAGAGGGCGAATCATTTTTCTTTACTTTTTTGCTCTTTTTCTCTTTTGTTTTTTTTTTCACTTTTTTTTTGTATTTTTTCCCTTTTTTTTTATTTTTTTGTATTTTATGCTTTTTTGATTTTTTTGTATTTTTTTAGGATCATACTTGAAGAAGTGTTGATAGAAAATTATGCCCAGTACTTGTGAAGGTGCATGCTATTGACAGGATCAGACAAAGGTTCACCTTCTGGAGTGGCAAGCTGATATGCCCTCGAGCCATAGGCTACAGTCACTATGAAAGGCCCAACCCAATTAGGTTCAAACTTTCCTTTGATGATGTCAGTAGACTGTGCATTCTTAGGGTTTGCCTTTAAAACTAGATCTCCCGCTTCGAAGTGTCGCCCTTTGACCTTCTTATTATAAGAGCGACGGAGATGGTTTTAATATGCTTGCAAATGTGTCAGGGTTGTCTGACGTTTCTCATCTAACATCTCAAGCTGATGCAACCGAGAGACTCTATGCATCTCATCATCAATTAGATGTTGCAAGGAAACATGCAAGGAAGGAATCTCCACTTCCAAGGGTAAAATGGCTTCCGCACCATACACCAAGGAATAAGGTGTTGCACCAGTAGGTGTGCAGATAGAAGTGCGATAGGCCCATAGTGCTGGATTCAACTGTACATGCCAATCTCGACCAGCGTCATTGACAACCTTTTTTAGGATCTTGATAATGGTTTTATTTGATGCTTCGGCTTGACCATTACCCTGTGGATAGTATGGACTGGAGAAACGGTGTTGGATATGAAACTTTTCACAAAGTTCCTTGACATCTTTATTCTTGAAGGGACAACCATTATCTGTGACTATGGCAAGGGGAACCCCATATCTGTATATGATATAATTCAATAGGAATTTTGAAATTTGCACACCAGTGATATAGGTCATGGGGATAGCCTCGATCCATTTTGTAAAATACTCTGTGGCTGTAATGATAAACTTGTGTCCATGTACAGATGTCGGATGAATCTTGCCAATAAGATCCAATCCCCATTGAGAAAAAGGCCACAGAGATATGACAAAATGAAGCTCTTGGGCTAGTGCATGAATGTAGTTTCCATGGATCTAGCATTTGTAACACTTCTTAACAAAATCATGAACATCCTTTTCTAGAGTGGGCCAATAATACCCAACACGAATCAACTTTTTGGCTAAGCTTAGACCATTGAAATGGCCCCCACATATACCATCGTGAACCTCATGTAAAGCCATTTGTGCTTCGTCAAAATCCAAATAGCTGAGGAGGGTATGGTCAAAGGAATGATGGTAAAGGGTGTCGGCAATGATGACATATTTGGCTATCCGTCAGATGAAGGCTCAACATTGGTTAGCGGAAAGGTTAGGTGGTAAGGTTTGGGATTTCAAATATTGATATACATCATTGTACCATGAGGAGTTAGGACTAACAAGAACACACATGACATCTGCTGTCGGAATGTCAAAAGAAGGAACAAGCAACTGTTCGACCAAAAATTCACATTTGTCCATATTGTGGGGCATATTTAACATGGAAACAATCGTAGCCATTGCATCTGCCGACTTGTTTTGCATTCTTGGAACTTGACTGAAATAGATAGCCGTGAATTTTGTCTTGAAGAAATCTACCATATGCTTATAGGGAATAAGCTTTTCATTTTTTGTTTCATAGTCATCATTCACTTGTTGGATGACTAATTGAGAATCTCCATAGACTTGTAAATGCGTGATGTTCCAGTGGACCACTACTCGGAGTCCTGTGACTAGTGCTTCATACTCTGCAATGTTATTGGTACAATGAAAAGTTATTCTGTAGGACTTGGGAATAGCATCACCTTGAGGGGTGACAAACAATATGCTTGCTCCGGATTTGAACTTGGTATGGGACCCATCAAAGTATAACTTCCATTCATTAGAAGATGTAAGAGCAAAGACTGACTCATCCGGAAAATCTATCAACATAGGATGATCATCACAAATAGGAGCCTCTGCAATTTGATCTACTATGACTTGTCCTTTTATCGCCTTTCACTCCATATACTCAATATCAAATTCACTAAGGATCATAACCCACTTTGCTAGGCGACCCGTCAAAGCTGCTCTGCTAAGCAAGTATTTCAAGGGATCAATTTTTGCAGCCAGCAATGTTTGGCGATTTAACATATAGTGTTAGAGTTTTTGTGTTGCAAATACCACTGCTAAGCATGCCCGTTCAATAGTTGAATAATTCAGCTCATAGCCTACTAGTGTCTGGCTGATATAATAAATAGCTCGCTCTTTGCCATTCTCATCCTGTTGGGCCAAGAGAACTCCTAGTGTCGTTTCAGTTGCAGAAATATACAATATAAATGGTTTTCCTTCTATAGGAGGTATTAGAATAGGTGGTGACAAAAAATAATCCTTGAGAGCTTGAAAGGCTGATTGACATTGCTCAGTCCATTTAAAAGCAACACCTTTATGCAATAGATGCTGGAATGGATGACATTTGTCTGCCAACTGAGCTATAAAGCGGTGGATTGACTGTAGCTTTCCTTGCAGACTTCTTAGTTGACGGAGATTAGAAGGAGGAGGCATATCCATTATTGCTTTAACCTTGGCAGGGTCGACTTCAATGCCTCTATGAGAAACAATGTACCCTAGTAATTTGCCAGCTGTGACACCAAAGACACACTTCTTTGGATTGAGTCTGAGCTTGTAAGTCTCCATTCGGTCAAAGATTGGGCCTAGGATGGCTAAATGACTATCTCCTATGATAGATTTGCATAATAAGTCATCAACATAGTCCTCCATCAAAGTATGCATGAGATCATGGAAAATTGTCGTCATCGCTCTTTGATATGTTGCGCCTGCATTTTTAAGACTGAAGGGCATCACATTCCAATAGTAGGTACCCCAAGCACATGTGAATGTAGTCTTATGTTGGTCTTCAGAAGCAATGCAAATTTGGTTATAGCCGAAGAAACCATCCATCAATGAGAGCATCTCATATCCAGTAGTCATGTCAACTATGATGTCGATATTTGGCAGTGGAAAATCATCTTTAGGGCATGCTTTATTGAGATCCCTAAAATCTGTACAGTATCTGATGCCCCCAGTTACTTTGCTAACTGGTACTAAATTTGAAATCCAGTCTGCATGATCAATGGGTCTGATAAAGCCCACATCCAGTAATTTTTTCAGTTCTACCTTGACCAAAAGAGCCACCTGGGGATGCATCTTTCTAAGTTTCTGTTTGACAGGCTTGGCATCTTCTTTTAATGGCAAGTGATGAAGGACTAATTCTGGATCGAGGCCAGGCATATCTGCATAGGACCATGCAAAGCTGATCTTCTTCTCAAGAAAGAAATTGACAAAATCTATCTTTTCTTGTTTTGATAGAGAAGCAGCAAAATGAATGACCTTAGGGTTGTCAGGTGTACCCAAATTGATTTCTTTGGTCATTTCCACAAGCAATGTTGATTTATCCTGACTTGATAGGGGTATGTCCACTCTTCCACCTTTGGGCATCTCAGAGAGGTTTTCACCTGTAGGTACGTCTTTTATTTTTACTTTTTCATGATCAGAGAGTGCCTTACGATTTTCACTCAAAGACCTATTCTTTTGATTTTTTACTTTTTCTTTTCTTTTTTCATTTTGATGACTGGAAGATGGAGTTGACTCCCCAAAATATGCTATGGAATCTAGGTCAATAGCAAATCCTGCCTTATGATCACCTTGTGGTATGCCTTCCCGTAGTCCAAGGAATTCTGCAATTGCTTCATCATTTTGAAAACAGTCCAATGTGAGTGGTTCTTATTGGTCATGTTGGATAAGCTGGGGATAGATGAGGGGCATGTCATCATCAGTTTTAAGGAGAGAGAGGACTAAGATGGTAAAGATGTAAACATCTGTGGTATCACTATCTGAACTACTAGTATCTAATTCGGAGCTTGGATCCCAGAATGACTCTATCCAAGCATTAGGACATGTTTTAGGAAGGGGGGTTATTTCATGTTTGTCTTCCATAGGCAAATTATCAGGATCAAGGAAAACATTGTCAAGGGCATAGGAGCTAGAAGAAAAAGAACTCCACTCCCATTCATTGGAATCAGTTTCGGGTCGGGTATCCTTAGGTGTTATTTCATCATCAGAGTCATGCCCTTTTCCACACGTGGTCACTTTGGTAGATGAGGATCCAATTCACAATGGTACAAAACCTAACCCTAAAGTTGGAGGTTGTATCTTGGGTATAACAGGTTCTAGCCTTCCATTCTTGTTCAAGCCTAAGCCACTACAGCCGTCATATCCTTTCTTTTGCAGCATAGTAAATCCTTTGTTGTACTGTTCCACTAGCAACTTGACAGGTGGGGTCTCAGTTGGATCCTTATAAAGCCAATCTATGACATCATCATCTAAAGTTTCTTTGTCAAGTTCACCCCATCTTGTAAATGTAGTGGGAGGCTGATATTGAATAACTACCTTAGGTTCCTTTTGCAACAAATGTGGTTTGCCATATGATTTTGGAGATATTGGTAAATTACCGATGAGGAATGTTTGATCCATTGAATATTCTCCACATCCTTGGTCCTGTATCTTCAATTTTCCTTTGACAGCATCTAACAATTCATTAGGATCCACATAACTATGTGAGTGGGCCTCTCTATTGACTGGAACTTGCTGCTGAGGGGAATCCTTTAGAGTAGCACAAAATTGAAATGGATTAGGATCTCCTAGAATTGTTATCTTAGTTCCATTGTAGGGATATTTTAAACATTGATGATAGGTGGATGGAACTGCTTTCATTGCATGGATCCATGGACGGCCAAGAATCATATTGTAAGGGAGATCAAGGTCTAAGACCTGCAAGAAAGTGTTTTCTATCACTGGACTGACTCTGATAGGTAATGTAATTATCCCTTTAGATGGGCGCTCAACATCATCATATGCTTTGATTGTTATTCTTCTGGAAGCATCAATGTCATTTTCTGTATAACCAAGGCCAATGACCACTTTCAAGGTACAAATATTAAGACCTGCTCCGCCATCTATCAAGACTCGTCGGATTTTGCAATTATGGACAAAGACTTCAAGGTGTAAAGGATCATTATGAGGGAGCTTATCAGGTGAGATATCATTATCAGAAAATGCGACATTTTGGGAAACAGCTAGATGTCCAATTCGGGCTTGAAACTGGTCAACATCAATGTCTGTCGGGACAGTGGACTCAATTAAAGCTTTATCTAGGACTGTACGATGCATGGGGGACATTTTCAACAACTCAAGGATTGATATTTGTGTAGGTGTCTTTCCTAGATGATCCAAGAGATTATACTGACTTGCATGAGTTGGTTTGGGAGGAGCTGCAGGAGCTCCTTTCAGGACTATTTTGGATTGACGAGTGGTGACTGCGCAAGAAGGATCTTGTCCCTTTATTCTTAGGGTGGAAACATACTCATTTGACGCTCAAAAACAATTGATGACATTGTTATAACCAGTACTTGCATTATTTGTTGTTTGGGTAGAGTTTGAAGAAGATGCTTTACCCTTGTCATGATCAAGCAAAGGAGTTTTGAAAATGGTATGATCAGTGTTAGAGGTCATGTTGGGCAGATCTACCTCAATTACTCCTTGCTCTAACAAGACTTGAATCATATGTTTCAATTGAAAACATGATGCGGTTTTATATCCTTTTGACCGATGGTACTCACAGTATGCATTATCATTCCACCAATGCGGTTTTACCACTGGTTCTGCCCTGATATCTGGTAGCTTAATAAATTTTGCTTGTATTAATTGTTTCATTACTGACTCAATAGGCTCTCCCAATGGCATAAACTATCGAGGAGGCCCATCCCTTGATTGGAAAGGTTTGCATTGCTGGTTTTGTTGCTGGCCTTGTTGTTGATTATATTGTTGAGTGTATTGTTGAGTATGTTGTTGGTATTGCGGCTATTGAGTAACATTGTTCATTGGTGTTTGATTTTGTTCCATAGTTGACATATTAGGAACACTCAATTTCTTGATTGTGAGCAGGGATTGATTTGCATTCACCGCTCTTGCATCAACAACTCCATCATTAGTGACATTCTTGTTTTTATACCAAAATCTATTTCTGTCCCCTGAATTGTTTGTGTTGTCACTATCTTTGTTAATCTTAATGATTTCCTTGGTTACAAGAGCAGTTTCAATGTTCATCCCTTTCTTAATGAGTTTCTCTATAGTACTGGGACTTTTCAATTTTAGTTCATACATCATTTCTGGGACCAAATTTTGGATAAACAGATTCACTTGTTGTTCTTCAGGTATATCTAGGGAAGAACGACTTTACAAGCTTCGCCATCGTTGCAAGAAAGTCACTAATGGTTCACCTTGCTTTTGCGTGGTGTTGCATAAATCTGACATGGTCACGTCACTGTCGATGTTGAATGCGAAGTGAGATATAAACTTTTGAGCCAATTTAGACCAAGTCTTTATATTTCTTGGCAGATGTGAATACCAATCCATGGCTTGTCCTATGAGACTTCATGCAAATAAGCGCATTAAATATGTTTCCTCATAACTCACTTCAGTACATGCCACAAAAAATGCTTGAATGTGATCTTTTGGATTGCCATTCCCTTTATATTTCTCAAAATTAGGTGCTTCAAAATGCTTAGGGAATGGAGGCATGTATAAGCTCTTGTCAAATGGATTAGGACATAAATCCTGATCTGTATACAACTTCTTTGTTCCTTTAGTTTCTAATGTGTCAACTTGTCGTTGCAACTTCTCAAGTTGTTGTGCAATTGTATCAGATTTTGGAGGTCCATCATTAATCCTGGTGGGTACTCTTTGTCGATACATCGTGTTTCCGATCGGTTGTTGATGCTCTGAAATGGCCATTTTTGGTGTCTCCGGCATATAATGTTCTTGGTACATCTCTTGTTGTTGTGGTTGTGCCATGCCTTGATATTGACCTTGTTGTTGTGCTTCTTGTAGCCTAGGTTGATATTGCAATTGAGGGTGTTGTTGATATTGCAGAGGCACCAATTGCGGTTGTGAAGTATGATAGCTTGTTTGTCTTGGCACATATTGAGGCACATGTTGTTGTTGATGCTGATGAATCAAAATTTGCTGACTTTGTGCCAATTGTTGTCACAGTGTAAATCCCATCATTTGCAAAAAACTTTGTTTGGGTGGTTTTTGTTGTTTCTCCTTAAGATGGGGTATGGCACTTGCATTAACTTGCTGTGTTGTTTGTCCAATCCATTGTGATGGTTGCAAGTTTGCATTAACTTGTAATGGGGCAGAAGGTCCTGCAATTTGTTATCGAATGTGATATTGTTGTTGTTGTACATTTCTTGTTTGCACATTCGATTGTACCTTTTGTGTATTACTCAATTGTTGCAACAATTGTTGTTGGTGCAAACCACTATCCGTAGCTCTTTGTGTTGCCATTATCGAAGGATCTATCGCAATAGTGTTTGGCAAATATATTGAGCTTAATGGGACATAAGAACTTTGTTGCATCATGGAATTGTTTTGGACATTGGTGATATCAGGTATTCCAGTCGTGAAGCTTTCTTGCATCTTAGATTTTGATCCAATTTTATGCATGTAAGGAACCACTTCTTGTTGAGGGATAGTTGTCAATATTTGCATGGTCTTCATTTGATCTTGTGTTACATGTATTGTGTTGAATAATGGATTATTTATTGTCTCAAATGGTGACTTTTGAGGAATAGTCACTGTCAATGCCTTTGAAGCACATTTACTCATCAAGGTAGATTGAGTTTCTTGTTGCGTATTTTCTTCATTTGGATGCGGAGAGAAAATTAACAGCTCACCGCCTTGTTGTTTTTGCACATTGATTTGCTCACTTGAGGAGGTCACATTACTCATCATGTTAAGATATTTTTGTGGGAACATCTTAAAGACCTTGTTCAAGAATTTATCCATCTTTTTTGTCAACTTTGGATCTTGAAGGAACATATCAACATCATTAGAAGCATCGGAATCTGATGAAGAATCTGGTTGGACATTTGGATTCATTTCTTGTTGAATGCCTTGATCTAAACCAAATCCTTGTGAAAGAGTTTGTTCCTCATGTAATGTTTGAATTTCATGTTGTAGGTTTGGTTGATTCCAATCGAAAGGTGCATTTCCTCTTGGTGTTGGTGGAACACTCCCATGTCCTGGTTTCATAGGTACAAACACTGGTTCATATAATGGAGGTGGTCCAAGTTGAACCATTCCATATGGTGGTAGTGATGTGTTTGATAAACCTTCAATTTGTACTGTTTGACTAGTTTGAAATTGTGAATTTGATATGTTGTCAATGGGTTGATACGTTGGTTCGCCCATCTTCTTAGATTTTGACCTTGTTTCAACAGGCATGTCACTTATGCAAATGCAATATTTTTGGAAATTTTCAAGGACAATATATCATATGCAACTAAATGCAAACTAAATAAATGAGAATGAAATCTATGGCAAGAATGCAACCTATGTTTTTGGTTGTTTTTCAAGATTTTGACAAACTTTTTGGAATGCAAATCTAAAAAAGAGACCCTTAGGAAATTGAAATGATGTCTAGACCTCAAAGGACAAAAGGACCAAGTGACAAAAGGACAAAATGACAATGTCTCCCCTATATGCTTGGATACTAAGCTAGGTTTGACCAAATGACAATAATGACAAAAGAGAAAAGGTTTGATAAGATCTAGACTTCCTAACAATGACTTAGGGTTTATCAAAGATTTGGATTACTCAAGTATGACAAAATCTAGTTTTGACACTATATGCAAAGGGACAATTACTATGCAAATGACCCTAATATGATATGATAATGACCTAAGCTTAATGAAGAGACCTAGGGTATGCAAATATGAATGTATAACAATGGTATTACTCTAATGCAAGAGGACACATGCAAATGGATGACCCTTATTGATATGCAAAGGAGTATTACCTAGGTGAAACCTAACCTTGGTAGTTGACAATGACTTTGCAAAATGCAAACCTAAGATGAACCTAAATCTAAGTGACATGAATGTTGAGACAAGATTTTGAAAAATGTTTGACAACCATGTTTGAAGGTGTTTTGAACTTTGTTGGATGAAATGTTCTTGTGTTTAACCTTGTTTTGAATCAATTTGTCTTGTTTTTGAAATGAGATATAATTCAACTTTTGATAAGCAAAGAAGACAAGATATTTCAACTTAGACTCAAGACAATCATGCTCATTCACACATTTCTTATGATAGGAAAGAACATTAGGTACTTGAGAGGTAGACTCATTATGAGATTCAAGGAGAATACATAGATGCTTGACCCCACGGGCTCCCCTCCATGACACGCACTTCTCAGGGCAGCCAAGCATCAGTCCCCATGGAAATATTCCCATGGCGAACTTAGTATCTCTTCCAAGTATCCGAACTTGTTCTTCTCAAGCAACTAGAAGGATTTTTGGCCTCTAAATACAAGGTGTTTAGTAAGGATTTCTATTAAGTGTTACTCCTTGGTGTCACGCAAGCATGATTAAGACATTAAGCCCACCAAGATACTAGACAAATGTAGTCACGCAAGCACAATTTAGACCTTGAGGCCCTACTTAGATGTTGATATGAGAAAGAGTCCAAGGGTCATCACTTCCCAATTAACTACAATTCCCATGTAACCCTTCCTTCAAAGCTTTCGCTCATCAGGTATTTATTAGAATGCCAAGGTATTCTAGCTATACTCACTTTGGGTCATTCCCTTCTCATGATTGTCACTTGCTTGCAAAAGCAAATGGTCGGGAAGGCAGGCCCCCTAAAGGTGACAAACAATCAAAGACATGAGCATGGTATCGAAGATCTGGATTTCTGATCACCCTAAGAAGGATGAGAGCATACTCTCCTACTCCAATGTCAAACTCAACAATCAAAGCAAACATACATTCATTCCATCCTATTTAGAAATCATACTAGGTGCCTAAATATTAATTACAAACACAAAGTTTAGTTGTAGTCCAAGGCAACCTGCAAAACCCAAGTCAGAAGTTTGATATGTTTAGTCTTTGACTATCGAGCCTGCATAAAACATGTTAGTAGTTTCATTTGTTGTCTTTGCCATGAGTAATGCCAAGGTGTTGCACAAAGAATCAGTACCAAAAACCAAAAAAGCAGAAACAGAATGCAAAACAAAACAATTTGCAAGTAAAAACACTGCTTTTTTTACCTCTGTTTCTGGACTTACATAGGTGCAAAATGCTTGACACAGGCACAGATTGTCTCTGACACAGGTGCAGAATACTTGACACGGGTGCAGATTGTCTCACACAGGCGCAGAAGTTCCCAGAAAACCCTACATTACCCTGTTTCTTGGGTTTTTAACCTGCAAATCAACTCAAAAGCACTCAAAAGCATGATTAGGGGGTTAGTTCACATCGGGTTCACCAAATAATGTAGCTAGGAAATGTGGAAATCATCAAAGAAAGTAGTATTAGTAATCTATCTCAATCACGAAAGCTCAAATGCAATGATCAATCTTAAACACACTCAATAAAGACATGAAAACAAGACATTCAAGATTGAAAACTAAGCAAACCAAATGCAGACTTGAATGTCTCCTTGCTATGGCTCCATTGTCCTTCTTTCTCCTTCAAATAGCTTTGTTTGTGGATCTCACCTACTAGTGCATAAGCATGATATGAAAGCAAGTAGACAAGATTGTAGCGCAATAATACTCGAAGCGTGATTGATTCGACCGGGTAGGGATCTTGATTGAAAAAAATCATCCAATTTATAGACAAATTGGAGAAAAGATCAAATTAGCATGAAGAGATTTGAATGGAAATTGCAAATCAAGAATGTCAATTATGACAAATTATGACAAATTTGCACTTTCTATGCAAGATTATTTGATTGATAATTATGACAAAATTATGACATATGTCAAAATTGATTGATTGTCAATTATGACAAATTATGATAAATTGAAATGTCATTCCCATGAAATTAGGAGGAAAATAGGAGAGAATTGAAAAATAGATGAAATAAACATTAGGAAATTAGGAATTAGAAATTGATGAAAAATTAGGAAATTAGGAATTAGGAGAAATTAGGTAAATCAATTAATAATTTGTCATTTATTAATTAATTCACAAAAAGAGGAATAATTAGTTAGCCAATTAAATAAACATTTAATTGTGACACGAAGACCTAGGATAAATAAATAAATTATTTAACCTAGAGGGGGAAATGACAAACAGGGTTAAATGAATAAAATCATGAAACCCTAAAAGATGAATTAGAAATGCAAGGATGACAATTAGGTCCTGACAAAAGATAATTGATGTCGATTCGATTTGATCATGATTATGACTTGATAAATGACTAATGCTGATAAGTGATTTGATTGATAAATGCGCCAATTGACAAGGAACAATGACTAATTGATCCAAATTGACATAATTTAGAAAGACGACGATCGATGACAAATCGATCGCAAAATGACAAAATTGACAAGAGGACAAGGATCGATGACAAAATAGATTGCAAAATGACAAGATTGAAAATGTCAACGATCGATGACAAATCGATCACAAGACAACAAGATTGATGACAAATTGATCAAAAAGACAAGGATCGATGACAAATCGATCGCAAGATAATAAGATTGAAAATGACAACGATCGATGACAAATCAATCACATGATGACAAGATTGATAAGAGGACAAAACCTTAATTAGGATTGATGATGTCCAAAATGATGACAAATTAACATGCACATTGATATGACAGGATAAGATCGACCAAAATCATGATTGAAGATTGCTATTGACAAGACCAAATTTGAAAGCGAGACAAATGAAGAATGCAGAAGAAGGACTCGATGCTTGCAAATGATAAAGACCAAGTGCGCGACATAGAAGAAATGTTAATGTGATGCAAAAACCCTAAAATAAGGCAATGTGCAAATGTTAAAGTATGACTCTACAAGCATTGACCATTTTTACACGTCTACACTTACATAGTCTCATAGTTAAATCTTCCATCTCATTCCTCATGTTACTGTTCTCTTGTCTCAGTTTCTCTGCAATATCTCTGAGAGTTTCTTTTTCTTCATCATCTTGGTTTTGCAGTTGCACATGTAATTATTTTCTCTTATTCTTTGCTATAACCAGGCTATCTTGAAGTGCTTTGATAAATTCCCGATCAGTTCTAAGTTCATCTTCGAGTTTGATATTCTTCAATTTTTCTGCATCAAAATCTTCAAGAGCTCCTTCCAACTATTGTCTCAAACTTTCCATCGGTATCAGTTTCATAATCTTCCTCATGTTGTTAGGCTTCTGCAAATAGAGGACTAGGCTCTGATACCAATTGTTAGATATTTGGTTAGTCCCAAAGACACTGAGAGGGGGGGGGGGATGAATCAGTGTCTGACCAGTAGATAAAATATTTAAACTTGTTTGCAACTTTACAATCCAAATTAATATATCGGTAAGCAAATAATAATGCAATAAAGAGAAACAAAATAATAAGCATCAATGCACACCATAACACATATATTTTTGGTGAGAAAACCCGGTAAGGGAAAAACCTCGGTGGGATTTGTGACCCACAATATTTATTCACTGGCCAATATGAATAAATATTACTTAGTACAATAGGGGCCTACACATGCAGGAAGGCCAACTGCCTAGAGCTCACTGCTCAATACAAAATAGGAGTCACACTGACTACAATTGGATGGTTAAATCATAATAATGTATTGCTCAAAATAGCATCTGCAATGTTGGATTCAGTACCGGTTTAAGCTCTATCTAATACCTCTACCAAAACCTTGCTTTGCTCTGCTCTGCTTCTTATTCTCTCTCAAGATAAATACATCAAAATGCATATACAATTATTCACTCTCATATACCATTTACATACATACCTATATACATACTCTCACACTATTCAAATGACCTACAAGATCTCATACATATATGAGTCTTTATAATACATCATGTCGGATATACAGAAATAATATTACATTACAATACATTTCACATAAACAATATTATTTCCAAGTCGGCTTAGACTGTCAGTATAATCTGTTGCTGGTGGAACTAGATGTCGGTGTGAATAAGCTTATAGTGACTGCCAATGCTGGTAGGTGAATTTTGTTGCCAGTAGAACCTTTGAACCCTGTTACTAGTTGGTTGCCATCAATGAAAACATCAACCATTCTCATCTGAGTGTATAATGCCAACAAAGAAAAGTCTCTACACATGGCATCGGTAACCCAGTTTTTACCATGGTACTTGCCCAAGGTGCCACTGAAGTGGTTTTCACTGTTGGATGAATTTAATTTTTCTTTACTTTTTCCATTTTTTTCTTTTTTTTGTGTGTGTCACAAGGCACTTGTTTACTAGGTTTTCACCATATTGACGATTTTTTAATTTTTATTATTTTTTTTGTATTTTTTATTAGGATACTCTTAAAAACTATGTAAAACTTGCGAAGGTGCATGTTGTTAGTAGGATCTTCTAAAGATTCTCCATCTAGTGTTGAGAGATGATATGCACCTGATCCATATATTATTTGTTGGCATGATTGGAATAAATGATGATGCAGATGGAGAATGCTGGTTGAACCGGTATAGGACTGTTGGTGATGATATAGTTGAGTTATGATGAAGAGATTGAGATTGATTGGCTTGATGACATTGATCAGTTATTTATGTTGGCATTGATGGAAACTGATGTTTACTATGTTGTATTTTGTCATCTTAGTCTTTTTGGTCTACTAGAAAGAGCTAATCGGTAAAGAAATAGGAAACTAGGAATTAGGACCTTAACTAGTAAACAAGGAAATATTTTGATTAGATCTAGTGATTGGTGATGAATGAAGTGTTGTAGTTTGGAATGTGATTGTGTATCATTGTAATATGTATCTGACCGGAACCGATCATGTTTTGGTTACAGGAAGTCATGTTTATGATTTCTGATATATTTTTGCTAGGGTTTAAGGACCGGTAATGATTTTTGGTTCGGCAGTGATCTACATCAAGTTTAAATATTGGAGGTGATGTAGGACAACCCACGTAGATGGATTAATTGATGTTTTGGCATGTTTGAAGATAAAATTTCTTTGGAATCAACAAAGCTCTTAGTAGAGTGTTCTAAGGATTTGATTTTGCATTAGATTGAGTTGTTGTGATGAGATATGATCACTCAACGATTGATATTGTCTTTTAAAATGTTTTAATGATCTGTGATGATCTGTATTGTAAATTATTGATGTATCTAGGGTTTTGTAACTGACCTAGTTGTAAAAGTTATTTATGGTGGTTTAGTTGATGTTTGTAGTGTCGGTGGTTTTGAGAAGAGTGTGAAGTTGAACCAGAGTGAGAAATCTGTCAGAGTGTTGTAGATTTGGAGCATAATTGGATTTGATCAAGCAAGAAGCTAAGTGTTATACCCAGATCATTCATTGTTGTTCCCTAATAATTATAGTAGTCAAAATCCCTTAATCGAGTAGGTTCTAACAGACCTTACATTGTAAATCCCCTAATAGGGTGGCTCAACATTTGAGTTTAGAATCCTCTTGCGAGGTTGATCCTAACAGGTGAAAGCTCCTAACAGGGCTTATCATATTAAATCCCTTAACTAGGTGACTCCTAATAGGGTGTGCTCCTAACTAGGCATCATTTTAAGCTTCTAACTAGGCTAAGCTCCTATCAAGGCGCATTCCAAAAGAGTGCTCAATTTTAGTGGGTACCAATTCCCATCGTGGTTTTTCCCTATTTAAATTTCCATGTGAAAAACATGGTGTTCATATGGTGAATGTTTTTATGTGTCGTTATGTTTTATTTTTATTTAATGCATGGTTAATGAACACTTAATGTGTAGACTTGATAAATCATCTTAACAATTGATTATCAACGGATACCGGTACTAGAAAATGACTTTGTTGTTAGTTGTTGTTTGATTAGGTGAAATTTTTATTAGGTTGAGTTTCAGATTTGAATTTTTTGTTAATATTGATTCACCCCCCCTCACAGTATTAACCGGATCCTCTAAGATAAACACTATTAGTATGACATAAGGGCCAAGCTAATTTGGTTCAAACTTACCCTTCTTTTCTCTATCTTGCTAATTCTTAGGATTCTCTCTTAGCACTAACTCACCTACCTTGAATTTACGAGTTTTACCTTATGATTATAGTTGCGACTCATTCGTTGCTGATACACTTTGAGATGATTGAAAGTAGTTTGTCTATGCTCATCCCATTATTAAAAATCTTGTAATCAAGAGACCCTGTAGTCTTCATCATTGATTAGATTGCACAAGGAAACCTGCAGGGATGGTAAATTGACCTCAATAGGAAAGATGGCTTCAACACCATAGACAAGTGATTAAGGGGTAGCTCCAGTAGGTGTGCAGACACTTGTGCAATAAGCCAAAAGTGTAGGGTTGAGTTCGATATGCCAGTTACAACCAACGTCATTGATTGTCTTTTTGAGGATTTTGAGGAAAGTTTTATTAGATGCCTCAGCTTGACCATTACATTGGGAGTAATATGGAGTGGAAAAGTGATGATGGATATAGAATCAATCACAAATCTCACGAACATCTTGATTTTTGAAAGGACACCCATTTTTTGTGATAATGGCAAGGCAAATATTGTATTATAAAATAATATAATTTAGAATAAAGGTTACAATTTTCTTTCCAGTAACTTGGGTGAGAGGAATGGCCTCAATCTACTTCATGAAATATATTGTACTTGTAATGATGAATTTGTGGTCGTTGGAAGAGGGAGGGTGAATCTTGCCTATGATATTGAGTCCCCACTAGCAAAAGGTCTATGGACTGTCAATCAACTGAAGTTCTTGCAATAGTGCGTGAATAAGGTCTCCATGAATCTAGCATTGCTTACACTTTCTAACAAATTGACATGAGTCTTTTTCCATAGTAGGCTAGTAGTATCCAGTCCTCATTAGTTTCTTAGCTAAAGGTTGGACCACTAGAATGAGCACCACATATACCTTTGTAAACTTCTCAAAATGCAATTTGAGCTTCATCACTTTCTAAACATCTAAGGAGAGTTCCATCTAGACCTCGTCAATAAAGGGTATCGGCTAAAATGACATAGCGGGAGGATTGATGAATGAAGATACGATGTTGATTATTGCAAAGGTCGAGTGGAAGGATCTTGTCGCAAAGGTAAATGAAAATAGTATCGTACCAAGGGGAGTTGGGACTCACGACACATATCATTTCTGTAGAAGTAATCTCATATGAGGGAACCAAAAGGTTATCCAAGAAATCATAGTGGGTCTCATTCCGAGGCATGTCAATCAAAGAAGAAATGATAGCCATGGCATCGACAACTTGATTATTATCCATTGGAATCTTCTCAAAGACTATCTGTGTGAAGTATTGTTTGAAATTATCCACCATTTTCTTGTATGGAATCATCTTTTCATCCTTAGTCTAATAGTCATTATTTCCTTGGCCAATCACAAGTTGAGAATCCCCAAAAACATGAAGTTCTTGGATCTTCCACTAAACTGCAATTCGTAGGCCTGTTGGTAATGCTTCATATTCTGCTATGTTGTTTGTACAAGGGAATGACAATTTATATGACTTAGGAATGGAATCCCCTTGAGGTGTGATGAAGAGGATACCATCTCTTGTGCCATGTTGTGTGTATGAACCATTAAAATATAACTACCGAGGCTTTGAATTTGTCACCATGAAGATAGATTCATCTAGGAATTCTGATATAATAGGAGTGTCATCAATCATAGGTGCATCTGGTAGATAATCTGCAATGGCTTGTCCCTTAATGGCTTTTCTATCAACATATTCAATATCAAACTTGCTCAAGATCATAATGCATTTAGCTAATCTGTTAGTGAGTGTTGCTTTATTAAGAAGGTATTTAAGTGGATCTATTCTTGTCATGAGCTTTGTTTTGTGAGTTAGCATGTAGTGACACAATTTCTACAAAGCAAAAGCCATGACAAGACATGCATTCTCAATTGGAGTGTAATTAAGCTCGTAACCAACCAATGTGTGACTAGTGTAGTATATAGCTCGTTCTTTACCATCATGATCCCGTTACACCAAAAGTGCCCCCAATGTTGTTTGTGTACTTAATATGTAAAGCAATAGGGGTTTTCCTTGAATAGGTGGCATCAATACTAGTGGATTTAAGAGATACTCTTTGAGAATTTGAAAGGCCTGTTAACACTTATCATCCCAAGTTTGAACTTGATATTTTTGTGAAGTAGATGCTGAAAAGGATGATATTTATTTGCAAGTTGTGCAATGAATCTACGTATTGATTGAAGTCTTCCTTTTAAAGATTGGAGTTGGTTGATGTTCTTTGGAGATGACATTTCCATTATGGCTCTGAATTTCATTAGATATGCTTTAATTCCCCATTGTGAGATAATATATCTAAGGAGTTTTATGGAGGTTACCCCAAAGACACATTTCTTGGGATTTAATCTAACTTTGTATTTTTCCAAATGATAAAAAATTACTGACAAAATATCCACATGTGTTTCCCTTGTGACTGATTTTCCCAAGAGATCATCAACATAGTCTTCTACAGTGACATGCATGAGATCATAAAAGATAGTTTTCATTTCTCTTTGATATGTTGCACCTTCATTGTTTAATCCAAAGGTCATGACATTCCAACAAAATGTACCCCAAGGACATGCAAATGCTATTTTATGTTGATCTTTAGGTGCTATTTTGATTTGATTATACTTGAAGAATCAATCCATTAATGAGAGAATTGCATGACCAATTGTGAGATCAACTATTAAATCAATGTTTGGCAATGGAAAATCATCTTTGGGACAAACCTTATTGATATATCTAAAGTTTGTACATATTCTAATGTTGTTGTCTAGTTTACTAATCGGTACCAGATTAGAAATCCACTTTGGATAGTCAATTGGTCTGATGAAGCCAACGTCCAATAGTTTCTTAATTTCCATTTTTAATAGTAGTGCTACCTGGGGATGCATCTTTCAATGTTTTTGTTTTACCAGCTTAGCTCCTAGAGTGACTATCAAATGATGCATTACTAAATTAGGATTCAATCCAAGCAATATCGAAGTATGAACATGCAAAATTGATTTGTCACTTTGTAAAGAATGTGATGAACTTTGGTCTTTCATTTTATATCAAAGACTATGCCAATAAGATATTGTGTGGTACCTTTGTTGTCCCAATATTTGTCTTGATAATTTCGTTAATTGGCATTGATGATTTTTCTTCATATGATCTCATGGGTAGAGTGTCAAACCTTCCATCCTTAGGAGCCTCTAAGAGGTTTTCACCATTGGATACATCATTTATTTCTACTCAGTTAGATAGTTCCACGATGTGGTTTTCATCATAAGACCTATGATTTATTTTTATTTTTATACTTTTGCGAATGGAAGGTTTGGCATCATCTCCAAAATATGCCATGCTATCGAGTTCTATGATGTATCCTACTTTGTGGTCCCTAGGTGGAAGATCATCTTGTATGCCAAGGTAATCAATAAAGGCCTCATTTTGAAATGTATAGAGTCATGGAGGTCCTTGTTGGTCCCATTCAATGTTGCAGATGAACAAGGGGAAGGCCATTGATGTTTTCAAAGTCAATGGGTGTGAGGGTAAAGATGCAAGTGTCTTTAGGTATCTCAATGCAATTGTAAGGATCATTGCTAGTACTCTCCTCATCAGTCTCGATTGTAAATGAATCCAAATCTACATCACTAGAAGGATACTCAGCAACATGAGTCTTCACTCTTCACAGTTTTGACCTAGAACCTTGAGATGTAGAGGGTTTGGGATCCCAAAATGTTTGAATCCACAATTCTCCACTATCTTTCTTTTCTTGAGATGTAGAATCTGATAAAGTTGCTTGACCAACTTTCAATAGTGATCTAAACTTCTCTTCTTCAGTGGGTTCACCTAGTTTTTTAAATGTTTCTACAAGATGATGGTCAATAGAGTACTTATCTAAACCCCATTCCCATTCATTAGAGTCTATGGAATAGCATTTCTCTTGTTATTGGTCATTAGTGGAAGTGGAACCTATGATTTGTAATTTTGTCTTAGAACCAAGACCACCTAATCTGAAGGGTCTGAAACCAAGTCATTTGGTGTGTTGTTTTATTGGTACTAGCTTTGGTTGCAATGACTCAACAATTCCTTTATTTTGTAACCCAAGAGGGCCTTTTCCATCATATCCAAATTACTGTAAGAACTGAAAACCTTTTCCATAATTTTCACATGGTATTTTGATATGGTCTAGTGTAGATTCTTCTTTAGGTTATCTATAAAGCATTTTGCAAAGATCCTCTTCTTCCATCTCACCCCATTTCTTGAATTTAGTGGGATCCCATTTTATAGCAATTGTGGTTACTTTCTTAGAAGGATGTGGTTGTCCATAATCTTTAGGAGAATCTGTTAGTTGTCTTAAGTACATGGTTTGATTCAAGGTGTATTCTCCAATGCCTTTTTCTTTGTATTTTCCTTTGAGCTCACCTTGTTTTGACGTAGAAGCTTTCAATGATTCTAGATCCACATATGTTGAGGATGAAGTTTCTTCTCTATTGATTGGGACTATTACTTATGATCTTGGTCCTAGGTTATTGCAATATATGAATGGATTTGGATCACCCTTGACTATCACTTTGAATCCATTGTGTGGAAATTTTATACATTGGTGATATGTTAATGGTACTACTCTTATTTCATGTATCCATGGATGTCCCAAAAACATGTTGTAGGTGATCTCTAAATCATGAACTTGACAAATCATATCCTTAGTCACTGGCCCAATGCTTAAAGGTAAGTTGATTGTTCCTTTGGATGAGTGTTCTTCATCATCATATGCTTTGATGGCGATTTTATTTCTTGAATCCACAGTTTTCTCAAGTATCACAATTGTATAATGGTATTTAATGTGCAAATTTTTAGACCTTCTCCTCCATCTATCAATACTTGTTTGACATGGATTTTATGGATAAATGCTTCAATATGGAGAGGTGCATTGTGTGGCTAACATGGAGATGCATCATTGGATTTTGTGAATGTAAGGCAATATGGACTGGAAAGGTATCCCATGATGGCTTAAAACTGGTCCACATTTAGATCAATGGGAATGAAGGTTTCTCTCAATGCTTTGTCAAGGATAGCCTTCTGTGAAGGAGAGATATTCAACAACTCAAGGAAGGCGATGAGGGTGAATGTCTTCCCTAACTAGTCTATAAGGTTGTACTCATTTTTGGTATATGATGAAGTCATGGCCTTGGATGGAACACCTTGCAAGGTAATTTTACCACATCGAGTTGTAACATTGCATTCAAGGGTTTCCTCATTAGATGATGAAGAGGATGGTCCAATGCCTTTCAAGACAACTTTAATCCTTCAGGTAGAACCTTCAAAATATTGTCCATTGAAATATGGTTGATTGCATAATCATAAGTTGTGGTAGTATAAATGACATTGTTATCTGATTTGGATTTTCGCTTATCATGCTTCAAAAATGGTTCCTTAAACATCACATGTTCCTCATTGGAACTGTGACCATCCACTTCTATATCACCCTTGTTAATAAGATCTTGTATGATGTTCTTGAATCTATGAAAATTGCTATTCTTATGCCCTTTTCTCTTGTGATACTCACAAATCTCATCATCATTCCACCATACATGATTACTTTTGGTTCATAAGGTGGATTGTTTAGTATTTCTATAGGCTTGTTTGCAACCAATTTCTTAAATTTTGTCTCAATTGTCTCTCCTAATGGAGTGTAATTTCTTGGAGGCTTTGATGGCCTTTGAGAATTCAGTTGATTATTTGAGTTGGATTAGTTTTTACCTGGGAAAGTCATCTTTGGTTTCACCATATTTGCATCTACTACCCCATCATTGATTGTGTTCTTTTTTTTGTTCTAAAAGTGAGGTTTATCTTTCCCATTTGATTAATCTTTGTTATCATTGAATAGATTAATGGTGGCTTGTTCAATAAGGACTTTCTCAACTGCCAATCTCTTATCAATGACTTCCTTAAAAGTGGACAAACAAGATTTTCTTAGTTCATATCCAATATCCTTGTTGACATTTTGAGTAAACATTTCCACCATTTATTTTTGTGGGATATCACAAGAGCATCGAATAACAAGACCTCTCCATCATTGTAAGAATGAAGCAAAGAAATCTTCATTTTAATATTTGGCATTACACAAAGTAGTCACTGACACATCTATTTCAATATTGTATGAGAAGTGTTGTATGAAAGCTTTTGCTAGATCACCCCATGACTTGATTCTAGGTGGAAGTTGGGAGAACCATTCCATAGCTTTTCTACCTCAATGCAAGCTATGGAAAATTCTCTTATGTGTGCCTTGGGATCTCCCTTGCCTCTATACTTATCAAATTTTGGTGTCACAAAATCTAGAGGAAATGGAGGCATTGGAATAATTTTGTCAAATGGATAAGGATATATGTCTTTCATTGTGTATTTTTTCTTTGGTTCATTCATATTTTCCATTTATTTTTGTAAATCCTTGATTTTTGTTGCAAGTCATTCTTAGGTGGTGTCTTATCTCTTTGAGTTAGTCCCATGCCTCAACCACTGAGTGGAGGAGGAGAGATATAATGTATGTATGGATGATATTGGTCATAGATGTGTTCATATGGAGGAACATAGTTGTAGCTAGCATATGGACCACTTCATATGGTATTATAATAAAGAGAACTAGGTAGAGGTTGATTATACATGTAATGAATATGAAGATAGGAGGTATCATAAGAATGATCTTGGATATTTCCCCCAAATCTAACATCAGGTCTCCTTGTGTCATGATTTTGAATGTTGCCTTGAGTATAATTGTATGTATTGGTTTGATCTTGGGTGTTATCATGTGTATAAGCATATGTATTAGAATTTATTCTCCATGGAAAAGGGAGAATATGGGGTTGTTCATGAGAGTTTTGAGAAAATTTGGGTTGAGCATGAGTGTTGATAACTTTTAGTTTTTTAAATAAGGACGAGGGTGACTTAGGCATGAAAAATTCTCTTCGATTACCACCATTATTTCCTCTAGGATTTGCATTTGTTTGATTCACTTGATTAGGATCCTCCTTTAGAATTTGTGACACATAAAAATCATGAGGTAGTCTTGTTCCACTTTGTAACATGACTTGAAAGAAGTATTGTTTATCTCTTCTCATGATTTCTTCAACCATTATATTGAACCTTGGATCTATCATAGTATCTTCAATGTCTACGGAAGTAATGGATGCATTGTCATTGTCATTGTTGTTCTCATTGTCATTGTCTGGTATATTACTACGATTCTCAATTGGGTTGTAAAATTCATCTCCTTAAAATTCATAGGTACTCATGTTGAGAGATCTTAAAGCTTCCTCAGCTTCTGTTTTAGAATTTTGGGAACAAGTTTCAACCATGAACAAAACCTTGGCTAAAATGAAATATGAAAGAAAAATTGAAGACTATGGAAGACCAAGAAGGAATATGAGATGGAATGAATCTAGGGTTGTCTTGCAATGTCCAAAAGTATAAGTCCAAGATAAGTGTGATCTAAAGTAAGGTGTGGATTACAAAGAGATGATAGATCTCTTGATGAGGTAAATTGACCTTGACTAAAGAGGATCAAGTGGGACCCTAAGATGATAGATCTGATATGGGAACCACCTAGTGATATTTTGTAGTATGTTTGCAAGATATGATTAGGACCACAAAGAAACATTTTGACTTTAGTTTGAAAAGTGTGTATGAGGACTGCAAATGATGACTAAAAATGACTAAAAATGTGTGACAAGGTTGTGATAAAGACTAGTTGACTAAAAATGAAGCCCTAAAGGAAGCTGTCTTGGAAGCTCTTTTGATCTCAGAACACAGATGTGTCGTGAGTTCGCAGACACAAAATTAACCCACATAAACATAGTTTTTGGCAAAATTTTGTCATTTGTCTCAAATTGTGACCAAATCTTAGTGTTAAATGTCTTGTGGCAAGAAAAAATGACAAACAATGAAGACTGAATGTCTGAAGGTGTTTTTGTCAAGTTTTTTGTGGAAATGTGTATATTTGAAGACACTTGAAAACATACACAACCTAGGCTAAAAGCGAAACCATTCAATGGCCCCCCCGGGATAGAGAAATACCTCAAACAAGTATAAAACTAGAGATTCTGGTAGCACTGGCTCCCCCACCATGACACTCACTTCTTAGGCATACCAGATTATCTTACCTTGAAGATCTAAAGATAATCAAGGAATTCATGTCTCAACATGAAAGGGTAAATGAGGGGTATCTATGGGGTATGATCCACACACCTTGAACCATGAAATGTAGGTATTTTGGCCTCTAAAGCATAGATACATGATATCAGTCCAGTCATCAGTCATATCATGAACAATTTCTCAATTCTTAGGCGGGGTGGGTGAGACGGGGGCATAAGCATCTACTTCTTGATTGATCGAATCAACACACCAAGCGATAGAATTCTCTCATTCCGCCAGTTTGAGACTACCGCCTGGGAGGGATATAGAAAGTGCTAGGGTTTGCTAGCATTTACTCCCAAGCATCTCCAAGCAAATCCAGCCCATCAAACTAGGGATAGGAAGGGTTAATTCCCGTAAATAAGTGCTATTTCTTCCATCCAGTGTATAGATATAGAGTTCGATGGGCTGGCCCCTATATTTCTATGGCGGGTCTACTCCATTCCCATCTTACGTGAGGAATTATCTTGATAAAGGGTGAGTCAACATTTACTTCAATGGGTGAGGTAAAAGCGAGTGGCAAAATCCTTCGAATCGAATTGAGGGGGCTTGGGGCACTTAGTCGTTACCAATCTCCTACGGATCTGTTTCACTGATCGGACAGGCAAGCTTGTGGGAAATGCCTTGAAAAACATGAACCTCGACCTTCCTCTCACACCACTCCCTATTCCTCAACCTCCTATTACAACATATATGATATGACTTGGTTTTGAGTAACAAGTTGTTGATTATTTTGGATTTTAGTACAAGACTCTCTCCTGAGCGTCCATATACACTCTCTCCCTCAGGAAGCTTCCTTCTTGTAGAACATAGGTACTGGGGAAGTTGACATAGGTAGGTAATTAGCACCCATTGTGAAGAATTTCATCCTCACATATTTATAGCATCCAAGAGGTGACTTGGCCTTAGCCCATTATCGCTTGGGTTGTTCCCTCTCAAAAGATGGGAGGCAAGCCCTCTAAACGATGATAACAATTTCTCTTAAAACCAAGTTCCAATGGAAGGTGAGGGGAGATGATAATTTTTTTATCACCTTAGGGTTGAACACATAGTGTTCCAAAGGAACCAAACACTTCAAATAAGTTAATTAACCCTCATTAAATAAAGAAAAATATTAATGAAAATGTGTGAGCCTAAGTAAACTAGGAATTGAAATGCAAAGACACACACACACACACACAATAAATTACCCCTACAAAAAATGATTAGTAGTTTTTATAATCACCCCCACCTGCAAGCACACAAGTTAGGTAAATTTAATAAAATCCAAATCAAAATGTGAAAAGGGAGCCTTCGACAATACATTTTTTTTTTTTGCCCTAGTCAACAAGATTTGATTTCTTTTTGCAATGATTTTTACCCTAAAAATTAAAATGAAAAGAACAAACCCTTACTAAAATTATGAGGGATTTCTGAAAATGATTTTTTAATTAGAAAAATAACTTGATTTGAGCCCTAGAAAGAAGATTTATTGAAAAATCCTAAATTCCAAAGATCTGATTTTTTTATGAATTATTTTGCATCAAAATTAAAACCCCAAAGAAAAAACACCCACTAAAATTCTAAGATATTTCCAAAACTGTAAGAAAATTCAAAAAAATTGCTAATTTACTCTCAAAATTAATTTTTTATGAAAAATCATAAATTTTTTATAAATAATAAAATATTTATAAATAATTCAAAACTAATCCAAAAAATCTAAGTTTTGGACTAAGAAATCTTGATGCCATTTCAAACTTGCATAAAATATTTTTTATAGAAATTCCCAACCATTTGTGAGATATGATCAAATCATTGCAAAAACCTAATTTTCAAAGACTTGATTCTTCATGAATTATTTTGCATTAAAATTAGAATAATCAAGAACAAACCCCTTGTAGAATTCTAAGATATTTTTAAAAATATAATAAAATATGAAAAATTTGCTAATTTACTCTCAGAATTATTTTTTATGAAAAATCGTTAAAAAATTATAAATAATTCAAAATGGGTCCAAAAAATCTGATTTTCATATTAAACACTCCTGATAAAATTACCAACCTATAAAAAAAAAATTGGGTCATAAATTCCCAACTGTAGACACCTAAAAATGTCTCATTGATCATGTACTAATTATTCGTCTAATTGATTAAATAATTCTTTAATTCTTTAATTAAGCTAATTAATATTATTCTTCTAATTTCATATTTCCTCATCATCTTACTAATTATTCTATTTTCTTATTCTTTTATCACTTAATCATTTTAACTATTTTTCTAATGTTAATTAAATATTTATTATTTAATTAATTCTGATTAATTCCCCAATTTAAATAATCTTTATTATTTAAATAAATTAATTTTCAATTTCTATCTCTAATCATCTAATCATTAACCCTTTTCTAAATATTAATTATTTAATTAATTGTGATTTAATCCTTTAATTTAAATAATCTTTATTATTTAATTAAATTCTATTTCCAAAATAATTAAATAGTTTCTTTAAATTATTTAATTAACTAATTTTTTTCTTCGATAAAAGTGGATAAAACCACTGAAATATATTAATAATTATTATTTTTACAGTGTCTGATTCAAAGAGCCCTGAAGGGAAAGAATCAGTAAGAAAATCCTTCAGTATTGCTCAAGTAACACAAGCCTATCTACCCATTACAAGAAGCCCATTGGCATAATTCATCCAAAAACCCATCCCAATTACATGAGCCTCATTAGATATAAAGGAAGTGCCAAAGGAGGCATACAGAGAGAAATATAATAGAGTGAAATCTCAGGAAGAAGTATATCCATCCAATAAACCAGAAGATCAGCCAAAAACTCAAAGCTGGACCACCCCTGTCTATGAAACACAATTCTCCAAGCCACTGATTAGAATGATACCACAGAGTAGAAGGGAAATCAGAATAAGAGATCCTGCCAATATAAACATTATGAGTAAACATAATATAACCCAAATAAGGAGAAGGAGAGGATGATGAAGACCTCGTGGTGCTAGAGTAAAGCCAAACCACATAAATGCCCACACAAGTAGCCAAGAAAAGAGCAACAAGATGAGAAGCCATCTCATGTACCAAACCATCTACAAATTCCAAGTTCTTAAAGACAACCACCAGCCTCCAAACCTAACCAAGATCTTCCGAATAAAATAGAACATCTTACCATATAAAAAATGATACCATAGAAGAAAGAAACATGAGAAGACCAACATCAGAGCCCCAATATATGCCACTCCAACAAAGGAAGAATTATGAGAAATACCAAATCCACACATGAGACCTCCTCGAATGTGCATAGACCAACTTCAAAATATGATAAATAAGAAACATTCCACATAATCATATGCCAGAAAAGAGAAACCAGACTGGAAGAATGAAATCACCCAACTATGATGAAGCAAAGCCATGTTACAGAAACATGACCCCCACTGATTACCCAAAACAATAATCAATCTACCATGTCAAAGTAATCATAATTAAATTTCTGAGAAAGTGAACAGTAAGTAGTAAACACATTCAAGCAATGATACCCAAGACATCCTCCCCAACATATCACAAGATGATTAGCACACAAAACTGCCAAAGAGTAAGTTATAATGAAAGGAATATGCCCACACAATACCACAATTATACAACTAATGAGTACATCTCAAGCAATAAGCTTGACAAGCCCGAATACTCATACAACTGCCATACTCAGAAAACCAAATATTAACATGAGAAATAGGCAACATTGGACCTGTGAAGAACAAATTCATCACAAACCAAGCCAACAGGAAGGATGTAGGGCACACAATTGCAGCCTCCACACCCTCCTTGCTCCATGTGGAGATACTTATCGAATATGCCATTAACAAGGGATTTACCATAAGGCAGACAACACCCTCCTCAATGTCACATGTGAAAGAAAAACCACACCTAGGCTCCCAACAAGGGGTGTAATGTAGGCTACAACCATGCCCAATCTATTTTAAAAGAGAATACAAATATAAGAGGCAGAGATATCTCGGGGGGAAACCTCCAAATACTCAACCCCTTTAACAACAATCCTATTAGCCAAGTAGTCTACAATAACATTTATCTCCCTATAACAATGAGATATAGTAAAGGTAGAAAAACACTTCAACTGTGTAAGGATGTGCTCTAACAAGTACTGTAGATGCCAAGAGACACATTTCTTAGCAGAGACCGACTGAAAGACCAACATTGAGTCCCCTTCAATGATTATGTCCTTAATTCCCAGAGATATGGCAAGATCCAAGCCAAAAGATAATGCTCGAAATTCAACAACATTATTGGAGCTGACACCAGTATATTTGCCGACAACCTTAACAATCTTAGAATTATGATCAAGAATGACTACCCCAGCCTTCCCCGAATTACCCTTAGCGGCCCCATCAAAATTTAACTTGAAGGAGAATTGAGGGGGAGGCATCCAATTGGCCCTCCTATGATTGGCAAGCAAGGTTAATCTAGTTGTGACCTCCCCATGAGAAGGGATGACTCGAAGTGAGCTCCATTTCCATGTAGCCCAATTATCCCAATGAGAAAAGGACCTCAGATGCTCCAAGTTTTTATAGATATAAGAAAGAACCACCTCAGAAATGGAGGATTGAATCTTGTCAATAACCTCCTTAAGTGAAGTAGACTTATGATTAAAAATTCTAGAATTCCTCTCCAACTAGATACTCCAAATAACTACAAAAGGTGCCACAATCCAGATAGAGGAGTAAAAAGAGGATGAATACAACAAAGGCCCAAAAATGTGATAATAAACTAGGACTAATAGTAGAGGACCAACCAAGCATTCCAATTAACCAGTACCAACATTCCATAGAAAACGGACAATGCAAGAACACATGATCCATGGTTTCCATAAAAAAACCACAAAACACTCAAGGAAAAACTGAAATAATCCCAAGCCTATCCAATCTCATCTTGGTGAGGACTCTATCTTGAACTTCCAACCAAGCAAAAGAGCCAGCTTTAGGAAGACACGCCGAATGCCAAAAAAGATGAGAAGGCCAATGGAAGGAAGGAGAGGACTGAGACAAGGATTTATACCCCTCCTTTACTGAGTAGGAAACTGAGGCACTTTTAGTCCAAACCAAAGTATCTTCTTCGTTTTGAAACACAAGAGATCTATTCCGAAGTTCTACCTCAATAGAAACTCTAAGCTCATTCTCAATGGGTAGGAAAGCAATAGAATTCCATCGGGATACTAGATAAGGACTTGAAGAATCAATGACAAAATAATCAACAACAAAAACCCCCCAAAGATCAAAAAGAATAGCAGACAGTGGAGACCAATCACGAATGGAAGACAATGCAGGATGACCATTCTAGACTTCATCCCAAAACGAGCCTTCTTCCCATTATGGACAACCCAAGAAAGGTGTGAAAGGATGACCGATCGAAAACTAACTAGAAAATTCCAAAAAGATAAACCTTTTGGAAGAGAAGAGGTTGTGAAAATCCTTTCTCTAGGAGCTCCCCTTAAATACTTTATAAACATAATGGATGCCCATTTACTCGATGGATCCTTATATAATTTCCAAACAAGCTTAACCCACAATTCTTTATTTTGGGACACTAGATCTCAAATACCTACACCTCCCAACTCTTTAGGGAGGCAAACTTTATCCCAAGCTAGAAGGGGAAGCTTCCTTTTGCCCCCAATGTTATCATTCCAAAGAAAGGATCTTAGAGACAGCTTGAGATTCTGGATAACTTTGGGGGGAGTTTTCAAGATAGACATTAAGTATGTAGGAATGGCATGAAGTACTAACTTACTTAGAAGAATCTTAACTACCAATGTGATCCATTCATGATTCCAACAAGAAATTCTGGAAGAAATTGCATGCACCACTTTATCCCAAAATATAGCTTTATCCAACCCAACAAAAAAAGGAATGCCTAAGTATTTGCAAGGAAAGGCACCCACTTGAAATCCTCAAAATTGAATAAGCCTATTTTTACCTAAGGGGGATACATTCAAAAAGAAAACCTTAGATTTTAAAACATTAACTTTCTGACTGGAAAAAGAAGAGTAATCAATAATAATCTTCTTGATTACTCTAGCCTCTCTCAAAGAAGCAAAACCAAATAGAAGAGTATCATCCATGAAAAGACAATGGGATTGTGAAGAAGGATAACCATCTATTCTAATACCACTCCAATGACCAGATGCTGAAGCATAATAAATGGCACCACTTAAGGCCTCTACCAAAATTATAAACAAAAAAGGGGAAAGAGGATCCCCTTGTCTAACCCCCCGAGAGGAAGAGAAAAACCCAGAAGGTGACCCATTAATCAAAACCAAAAATTGAGGAAAATAAATGCAAGAAAAGACCCATTTAATCCAACTATGGGAAAATCCAAAGTGCTTCAATACAACAATAAGAGACTGCCAGTTAACCCAATCATAAGCTTTAAGCATATCAAGTTTCAGAATCATAGCCAGAATTTTTTGTCTAAAAATGGAATGTAGGACCTCATGGGCTACAATTGCACCCTCTAGAGTTTCCCTACTAGGAACAAATCCATCTTGTTCAATGGAAACAATCTTGGGAAGGAGCATAGCCAATCTAGCTGAAATTGCCTTGGTAAAATTTTTTGTATAAAGTATTACAAATAGCAATAGGGAAAAAATCAAAAAAGGAGCTAGGAGGATCCACTTTAGAAATAATAGCAATAAAAGTAGTGTTAAGTTCCTTAAAAATAGATCTATTCTGCCTAGACTCTTCCAAGGCTAATAAAACATCATTCCCCACAAAATTCCAATACTTAAAAAAAATAAAAATCGTAAACCCATCCAGACCCAGGGCCTTTTCCGAAAGCATGTAAAATACCACCCCCCTTAACTCTTCCAAAGAGAAAGGAGCCATAAGAATCCTATTATCCTCATGACTAACTAAAGGGGGGACTGAATTTACAAAGGTATTATCTAAGGAAACTGTAAAGCGGAAAAATCGAACCCTAGTTGTTCTCCCCTCCCCAACTCCAAGGAGAGAGAAGGGAGGTCACTAGGGTTGATGGTTTTCACTTAGGAGAGACTTTACATTCAAAAGAGGGGTTGAAACCCACAAGATCCAATCCCACACAATGTAGGATTGGATTCTAAATGAGTTTCAAGGGTTAAGACATCAAGGATACCCTCTTTTGTAAAGAATGTAGATGGAATGATTGAACTAGGAATGTATGTAGAAGCAAGAAAGATTCACTTGTAAACAAAGATAGGGATACAGGATGAAGCTAGGAACCTGGAATTAGCAGTAAAATGTCGAGACGATGTTGTTATGAAAATTTGAGCGAAAGTTGACGGGACGATGGCGCCCGGAGTGCACACGGTCCTCCGAAAAATCCGCAAAACGAAGGTGGATCTATTTGTCTCTGCACAAGGATTCCAGATCTTCAATTACAGCCGCGTACCTGCAACCTACACACAGAAAAGAGAGGACGATTGGGGGGTTAGGGATTAGGGGTTTGCCTTTAGGTCAAACCCCAGTTTTGGAATTAACCAAGAAATGAGAATGCTATAAATGTAAATGTTTGTAATGTAAACAAGTACTAATACCTTGTTGTAAGAATGTTTGTATTCTTACATGCGAAGGTGTAATGTATGTTGTATGTTGTATGTTGTATGTTGTATGTTGTATGTTGTATGTTGTAGGTGATCTCCTCTTCAATGGTTGAATCCTTGTCTTGAATGCAACACTTAGACTTGAATGGAGACTTAGAATGCTCAATTGCTTGAAGGAATGCTTGAATGCTTGAATGTTTGAATGTTTGAATGTTTGAATATCGCTTCCACATCTTGCACACATATGTTTTTTCCTCCTCCCCTTTTGGAAGAGGAAATGTAGTTTATATACTTGTCAATTAGGGTTGAGAGACTGATTTTCCCGACCTTAGGCCGACCTAGAAACATTATTTTCCAATTTGCAAACTTAAAGACCCGATGCCCAACAAGAGACCGGGCCCAAAATAGGGCCAGGGACTAGGGCACTGGGCGCCATGGTCCCACCTCCCGGGACAGCAGGGTACAAGGAGGGATCATGCCAAGGTGTAGAAAAATGTAGTTTTTGGTGTCACAAGCAGGTTTCGGGGTCTCCATTCAGGTTCAACATTGCGTCACCATCGTGAAGACCCAAATGCAGTCGAAATTGCAAGTGTCGCAATTAGGACGCTACAGAAACAGGCTCAACTGAGAGTAGAGACTTAAAGAGATTTACTGCTTCAGAAGCAATATCATCCTCATCTGATAAACTCTTCCCATGAGAATCAATAATACAAGAGATTCTATTACGCTGGTGCCTTAACTTAGTTGAAGAATGAAAAAAATTAGTATTTCTATCCCCTCTGATAACCAAAGATCCCTAGATTTCTGCCTCTAATAAGATTCTTCCCTAGCCAAAACTTCCTCTAATTGACTTTTCAAAAACTTAAGCCTATCAAAAGACAAAGAAGTCATACCCGAGCTCAAGATAATCTTATTAATCTAATCTATTTCCTCCTGAATCATATCTTTTTCCCCAAAAATGTTCTTAAAATGAAAATAATTCCAACTTCTGATTTTACTTTTCAAAAAAGCCAATTTCTTAACTATCTGAAACATTCTTGATCCATCAACATATGGAGCAGATGACCACCATTGTTTTAATAAAGGCAAAAAAGATTGATCGTTGAACCACATCGACTCAAATTTAAAAGGAAGCTTCCTAGGAGCCCTATCCTCAAGTATAGGAAGCATTATAGGAAAATGATACGACCCAAAAAAAGGTAAAACTGAGGAAAAGAAGTCCTGACCAGAATTATACCAGTTATCAGATACCAAAAAAAAATCCAATCTTTCAACAATTTGACAAAAATCTTTCCTCATATTAGTCCAGGTGAAAGGACCATTTTGAGGCTTACAATCAAATAAATTCAAATTACTGATAAAGAGGTAAAATTCAACAATAGTATGCTTATTAGGAATGATTCCCCCAGCTTTCTCTTCTAGATAGGAAATTGCATTAAAATCACCCCCAACAATCAAGAAGGCATTCAACAAAGGAGAAGCAATCAAGGCTAGATTTTCCCAAAGCTTCCTTTTTTCCACCACCCTAATAGGGCCATAAACTTTAAAAAGCCAAAATTTAATATTTGGCAACCTACTCTTAACGAGACCAAGCATCCAATTAGATGAAGAGGCGACCAAAGAGAGATCCACTGTAGAATCTTTCCAAAGAAAGGCAAGCCCTCCTAACGCCCCTAAAGAAGGAGAAGCACAAAACTTCTAGGATCTCCAAGAGGAAAATAACATATCCGCTGAAGTTAATTCTAATTTAGTTTCTTGCAACATCACAATATCACACTTCATTAAGTCTAATTGAGACTTAATCAAGCATCTCTTGTTAGGGGCATTTAAGCCCCTAATATTCCAAGATATTATCTTCATTGGGCCAGAGGGGAGGCATCAGCTCCCTTGTTTTCACAATTTGGAGACTGAGAAACTTTTCCCACAACAAACTCCTTTTGAAGGCTCCTTTTAGAACCCAAGGCTCTTGTAGCTGGCGGACTAAAAGGATTTTTGGTTCTCTTCTTCTTGGAAGAATCCAAAGAAGCAAGAAGAGTTGATTGGATACTAGCATCAATCCCAATTGAGTTTTAACATGCTTAGGCTTACGACCCCTCTTTGGAGGAGTACAAAAAGGAGAAGTAGGTGAAAGTGGGGATTGAATCAGAGGTGAGCCATCTAGAGGAGTAGGGACCTTATCCTTACCTAAATCCATGCCCTCCTCCCTAATAACATGCAATGGATCCCCAAGAACAGAGGGAACCAAAGCCCTTTCTGGACTGAGCAATTCAAAAGGGTTACTAACAAGAAAAGAAGATAAATCATTGTCCAACCTACCTAAATCAGCTTTAATTGAGGTTATTATTTTATCAGCCAGATCAGTATTTAAAACAATGTTATTATTATTAACAATATTTTGCACTTGAGCAATAAGTTCATCATCCGGAGTGATAAGAGGACTATTAGTAACCAAAGAAGGCCCATTAGAAACCAGCTTAGTAGGGCTAATAGGAAAAGAAGAACCCTTAACACCCAACTTATCTTTTTCTAGACCCACACATTTCAAGGGCAAATTCCCAACAGTTTTAGACAAGAGATTAGCATTACCCACACAAGTATCCTTATCCAAGCCCAAGACTTTTGAAGGAACAAAACAATTAATTGAATCTTTTGTAATGCCAACTGAAACATTTTTATCCAAAGGAGAAATGATAGGAGAAATGTGAGAGTCTTTTAAAACACTTGGCACAAAATTCCAAGAAAAACCTTCAGGATTTCTATAAACAAAAGAATCTATGGATCTGGAAGCAAATCTAATCTTTTTCATATCAAAAAACAAAGTTGAGTCCATCACAACTAAAGAACGAGAAAATTCCAATGAATCCTTTGTTGGTATTTTGGTATGGTTTTGTCATTGATGTCAACACCTACTAAAACACTAGCACTTTGGAGATCCAACAACATTCACCGACAAACAAGTAACTATTGCACAGTTATTGGTATATGGTTCACCAACAAGATATAATGATCACTGGAACTTGAAATGATATGGAAGACACTTGGTAATATCAAAGACATCGTGTGGACATCTTATCTTAATGAATTAATCATTGGTATATTCATATTTGCATATTTTCATTTACTGACAAATAGGTCCAAGGTTATCTAGGGTTACACCGGCAGGTTTATCTTTTCCAGATCAACATGGCACACTATGGAGATGATTAATTATTGTTGTAAATGCATTAAGCCAACATGTTCAATCGGTTATTGCATCGGATATTATATTGTTTGTAAAATGTTTTTATTGTAATATCTTGTAGAGCCAACCTACTAAAATTGGTCTTAGGTTATGGTATAAATGTAAGATCTTATTTGTAAGATCAAGTGTGGAATGCGAAAAAGAATTGTGTGAAGGTATATGCGAGATTAAGCAGTGCAATACATGCAAACATCATTTGAAGGTGAAGCTAGGTTTTTGTGAAAGCATATCAGCATTACACCGGTACTGAATCCAGCATATGAAGATGCTATTTTGTGTAGTACATTCTTATTGGATTTAACCATCCAACTGTAGTCAGTGCGACTCCCATTTTGTGATTGAGCAGTGAGCTCTAGGTTGTTGGCCTTTCTGCATGTGCAGACCCCATTTATGTACGCTTACTATCTGCAGTAGTATCATCTGATTGTGAGTCAGATTTTCCACCGTGGTTTTTCCCCTTACAGGGTTTCCACGTACAAATATTGGTGTCATGTGTTGTGGATGACTTTGTGTTTATGTTTCATGCATTAATCTTTACCGGTATAGCAATTAACTATTAAAACTGTCTACCGGCATACTTAACTAGTTTACCAGTATTAAGCATTAAGTTGGTTAAGTTATTTTTGGTTTGAATTTATTAGACAACTGATTCACCCCCCCCTCTTAGTTGTCTCTGAGACCTAACATCCTTCACAAGGTTTTGACGCCAAATAGCAGTAGAGGACCACATGTTGCAAGTTCGAGGAGGGGACACACTCACAGCAAGAAGAACACAAATTTTAGCCAAAAAATAGCCATCCTCAAAAACAGAGTGCGATATTAAAAATTTGCCAAAGGAATCCTCAATTTTCTTTAAAATATCCGACTCAACAAATTCAGAAGGTAACTGAGGGAGTTTAAACTAGACATGAATCTATTTGGAAGGAACCCAAGTGGGATCAAAGAAGGGCTTCCAGATTTCAACAAAAACCAAATTCTTACCCAACCAAAAAATCGGGACCTCTAAAGCCTTATCCCTAGCTTCAAGAGAATCAAACACAACAATAAAAGCACTGGTAGATAAAACTTGGAAGTACAAGGTTCCATACTAGTGCGAGTGGATCTTACATTGAATATTTGAAAGAGGAATAGATTCTCCCCAAACTTGGATAATGACTGCCAGAGCCTAAAGATCATGAGCCTTTTTCCCCAAAGAAACATCAGAAGCATCAATCAAAGGTATCGAAATCCATACAGAGTTTGACTTCAGAGACATCTTAGGATTCGATAGAGGGAGAACAACTTCCTCTGATTTTTCCTTCCTCAGAGAGGCACCCAACATCTATTTTACAGGGGAAACCCTAGGTTCCGTATTTGCCACCCAATGTCGTGCCTTATTAACAACTTGGGAAGCCCTAAAATTGCCAACCCTTGAACCAGATTGCTGAACACCAAGAGACTTTGACCCTCTTTTATGGCCCCATCCATCTGACTGTCAAAAAAACCCCTGAAAATAATCAAAAAATGGGAAAGAACAAAAATCATGCCTAACATTTTTTACCCATGGCAAACCCTCATTCCCTACATGAGCACCATGGAGAGGAAGACCTGAAGAAACTTTATGTCGAGCAGGCATGTCCACCCACTGACCATTTCGAAACACCCACTAAGGCACATGATCCATATTGGTGCCAAAAGGATCTTCAGGGGGATGGTGATCAATGACTACTTCATCCCCCCAACCAAACTTCAAACCCTCCTTCTGCATGCCAAAAATTCACTTTGACAACTCCAATTACCTTGCAAAAGGTGTAAAGACATTATCTAATTAACTAATTATTCTTCTAATTTAATTTCAAATTCTAAATAATCCTTCTAATTTCATTTAATTTCCAATTCTTCTAATTCTTCCAATTCAAATACATGTGCAGGATTTCAAAAACCAAATTGAAAATCAAAGTCAAGTTCTAAATATATTCAAATACTAAATTGAATAAATTCAATTATTTGAATAAATTTCATGCAAAGATTAAATTGAAAATATAAGTTAAAGTGCAAGCACATTCTAAATTAATTAATTAAATCAATCAATTAATTAAATCATTTATCTCTCCAATCTCTATTTCCATCTTCTAGTTAGCTTTGTCATCTTCTTAATTTCCTCCAATCATTCTTTTTCTTCCTTCAGTCAGCTTTTTCTCAATTAGTTAACTCCTTTAATCTATTCAATCTATTTTGTTTCACCTCCAAGTCAGTAGTTCAACTATCAATCAACATGTGAGCTCACCTGAGCTCCACCTCTTGATCATTCTATTCCACCTTTCAATCAATCTTCTCCAAAAATCTATAAATTGAGCATTCAATCTCCATTTTCAACAATCACGAACTTCAAATCTTTGTGTCAATTGCAGGTTTCCAACACAATATCTGAGAGTCACCATACCATAGAGAGGAAAAGAACAATGGAAGCCATGATACACAATAGGGAGCTTCATATTGTTTAATTTAATTCCATTTTGCATCTATTTCATTGGTTTTATGTTTGAATTTCTTAGATAGTTAAGGAATTTGTGATTTTCCTTATTTCCTATTTAGCGATGATAAATTTGAGCATAGCACATTTTGGTGAGCCCGACGTGAACAACAACTAATTAACCTCTATTTCTCTATGTGATTTTTGCAGATCGTACAGATTTATTCTTTTTTTTTTCAGATTGCACGGATTTTGAGAACAAATCTTTCCATCACACAATCACATAGATAGGGCTACGCAATCGACCAAACAATGTTATGCATTCATGTGGAACCCATCACATAGTCAACCTATCAGGGTCATGCAATCACTCTGTTAGTATCACGCATTCCAGGGAAAATTGTTGTTCTATTGTTTTTATTCTCATACCTGTTATGTTCTCTAATCTGTTTAATTCTAAATGAAATTGAGTAAATCTAGAAATGGGTTATTTGTATTACATTTTTTTATTATAACAGTTTATGGCACATAAGGTACACTTCAGGATTTCAGGTTCCAGAAGGACAAAGGAACAAAGAAGACAGGCCAAATGCTATTCTCAAAGTAGAAAAGCAAATACAAGATTGGGAAGACCAACCAGCGATTGATAGATACAATAGCTTGGTTCTCTCATATCAGGTTAAATATAATTTAATTAACATTGAATGGATGATGAGAGATCTAGCTAGGGCCTAACAATCTGTTTTGCAGGGTTTCACCTTTTTTATTTTTTGTGTTATCTGCCTATGTGTCACGCAATCGTCCTATTATCATTATGCAATCAACCTGTTAAGGTCACACAATCGCTCTGTTAGGATCACGCATTTGAATTGATAAAATTACGCAATTGCTTATCCAGAGTCGCGCAATCGGGCAAGTATCATCATGCATTTGCTTCTATTAGTTTTTGATTCTCTATTTTTTGTTGATTTGATTTTATTGCTAATCATCTATTTGCAGCCTGTGGTGAATTTACAAAAAGGATCGGATTAGTATTAGATCAATTGCACTCATAATCTCACACTTCATCTTTTGGTGCTTAAAATCAACAATGGTTAAAATGGACATGCATGCATAATCTCACACTTCATCTTTTAGTGCTTAAAATTAACATTGGTTAAAATTGACATGCATGTATAACACTTTGGTTTGGGCTTAAAATCAATAATGGTTAAAATTGACATGCATGCCTTCACATTTCAATTTGGTGTTTAAAATGGGCATGCACATGTGTATTCAACACCTCAGTTTGGGCTTTAAAATGAATGTGAATCAGACTGCATATAGATTAAATCACATTTGATTTTCTTAAGAGAAAACTTTTATTGTGTTTGGGGTAGACCTACTGTTGCATTAACTAACTTTCCACCTCACCTTCGAGGTCTTGGGAGAAAGCAAGGATGTGATCACAACACTCAATTTTATTTTATTCCATGTAGAGAGGGGTATCTTTGACTAGGGATTTCATCACCCCACAGAGGTACTTCAAATTGGGATGCGTTGGGGATATCATCTCTCCCAGTGTACTCTCGAGCAGATTTTTTGAGTCGCTATATAAATATACTGGTCAGGTAGCTAGAGTGTTGAGTGAATTCAACATATGTGGGGGCCTTCCCTGCGCCAATAAGCTCAACTAAAGTCTTAAATGGATTTCTCTGAGAATCCATCATTGGATCGGGACCCCTCAAAATTTTACAATAAGAACCAATTTAGTAACCCAAAACCCTACATTTAGTGATTTCGGGAGTGCGGATCATACCCCATAGATACCCTTCATGTACCTTACACTATGATACAAAAATTCCTTGATTATAATATCTTCGGATCTTTAGGGTAAGAGAGACAGGCATGCCCGAGAAGTGTGTGCTATGAAGTGGAGCCAGTGCTACTAGACTCTCTATCTATTTTTTTTGTTTTGGTATTTCGTAAGGGCCTCATTGAATGGTTTTCAATTTCCAGCATAAGATTGTATTTTGTGCTTTTTTATGTATCGTTGTATTAGACTAGTATTGAGTCAGTTCTTTGGGCTATTTCAGGCCCTATCCTGCGTATCTCTGAATTCTCTAAGATTGTTTGAAAAACTAGTTTAGTCAGCTATATTTACCTCCAAACAAATTGTTCTCAGACTTGAAGAAACCACAAAACTTGTCCTCTACACAAAATTATTGAAAACAAAGTCCATTTTTGAAACATCAAAACTCAAATCTATACACACTTGTGATCATAGGAAGTACTTGCATAGTCCTCATTTATGTCCTTATCATCATCCTTAGTCCTTGCATATCCCTTATTTACATCCTTATTATCATCCTTAGTCCTTGCATAGTCCTCATTTACATCCTTATTATCATCCTTAGAAGTTGCATAATCTCTATTTATGTCCTCTTTATCATCCACATAGAGTTCCCATATACGCCGGCATAATCTTCGCATAAGTTCTTATTTGTGTCCCATTTACCTCCTAGGTTATTCTAGTGTTGTTATAATCTTCAGTATAGTCCTTGTCTAGACTTCATATATGTTTGTCTTAGTTCATCATTATTTGCATAATCATCCTAGAAAGTCATACCCCAAATGTCCAAATCACAATCAGAGGATCAATCAAACTCAACCTCAACTCAAACAAGTTGGTCAAGTTCAATCAAACATTGTCACATTCAGAGAAATGGAGAAAACATCTTACATGTTGTGATCCTAGGTCCAAACCAATCAAGAAAAAATCATGGATTGGCATTAAACATTTCGTAGAGAAGGTGGAAGATTCATCCCTTCCATTTCCTATTCCATCACCACCCATAGAAACCTTAGCTCAATAGATCAAGACTTTGCAACAACAAGTGATAGACATGACTAGTCCTGACAACCATAGGGGCTGGTTAGAAAATATGATGAGAGAAGTGATGACCACGAGGGGATCAGTATCTAGCCAGCCTTCTTCTTTTGGTGAGACCATTCAAACATGCCAACCTTAATTCCTCAACAAAATCATTCCTACCTCAGTTCAACCAACATTAGAGTCATGTAAACCTTTTTTTTTTTTCACCCCACTATATCAATCATACCAATCACACCAACCCAACAATCAAACTCCTTTCAACCAAAATCAAACCCTATACAACCAAATTCCAAATCAAAATTCGTACCAACCCAACATTCAAACCCCTTTCAACCAAAGTCCAAATCAAAATTCACATCAACTCAACATTCAAACCTCTTTCAACCAAAATCACACCCCTTTCAACCAAAGTCCAAATCAAAATTCATTCAACCAAAATCAAACATATTTCACCCAAAATCATACTCCTTTCAACCAAAATCAAATCCCTTTCAACCAAATCCCAAATCAACCATATCTATCCACCATTTTGTCATCCTCTGAAGTCACACAAGAGCAATCCACACCATCTTTATCCAATAATACAACCTCCCAATCGCTATCCATTGTACAAATCCAATCTAATTCAAGTCATGATTCAGAGGATCTCATTCAAAATCCTTCTTCATCAGGACAAAATGTTGAAACATTCCAACAATCTCCCATGCATTTCCAAACTCCTTCCCCGTATCAAGAGGATGATCCAAAATCAGAAGAAATGAGTCTTGAAACAAATAAAGATCAAGAACAACCACTTCCATCCTACCTAATTTTTGATCAAGATCCCACCAACCAAGAGTCTTATGATGATCCCCTCGCTCTTTCCTATTCCATTCATAATCAAACCCTTTCATCTCAAGAACAAAGTTTCATTTCATGTCTCATCCAACATCCATGTCCTAAGAAAGATCAAGATATCCTTTTCATCCTTCCTAATAATCCCTTTACAAACCAAGATCAAAGCATACCTTTACCTTCATGTCCTAAACAAGCTCCCATTATTTATCCAAATCCTAATCAAGATCCCTTCATCTCCATGTCATAATCCTCCACGTTCTTCACAAGATTCCCTCTCAAATGAATTTACCATTTCTCCTAATGATCCCAATCCCTCTACACAAGTTGTTCATGAATCCCTTATCAATGAAATCACCAATCCAGATCATACTACACCAAGCAACATGTCAACAATTGTATGTGAGCTATCATCACATGCTAAAGTGGTGACAAAAACAAGCATAACACCAACTAATGATATCGACACCTGGTTGACTTCATCCTTTTCAAGTCCATCAATAAAAAAAAGCATAACACCCACTGATGTCGCAACTTCAGAACTAATATCTATTTGCCTCATGTACCCACACTTGAAAGACTAGGGGCAAGAGGATCTACCATAGTTGAATTGCATTGAAAATGATAACACTATAGCTGAATTCATGGGTTCCAGAGATGGATTTCCCTTTGATGATCCACAAAATCCAAAAACTCAGGAAATAAACATTGGAGATGTTGAACATGTACACTTAGTTGAGTCCTTATATCCTATTGGAAAATACATCTTTATTCGACTCTTCAAACAAAGACCATGGAACTATCTACATAAAATCTATATCGACCCTATGAACAGGATGCACCTTAAACAATATTATACCTAAGGGCTAGGTTAGTTTAGGTTTTACTTTCCACATTGCATATCATATTATTCAAAGCACTGCATTGCATATAGTTTCTTTTTCAAATGCACCACATTCATAAATTTTCTACATTTTCATATAGCAGCACCAATAAAATAAGACAACTGTCCAAGTTTATCATCTATTTACATTTAAGAGAAGAAAGGGTCATCTCCTTTCTTAGATATTAGGACATGAAGTCTTTGAGATCCTAAGGTCATTCATTTTCAACATTACCCTGTGACGATGCTTTACTTATGGTTGGGTAGTGATTTCACTATTTGAGACTTGTTAACCCAAAATCTAGTAGGTTTCATTACTTACAAGTCAAGGCAAGAAAATAAAAAGAAAAAGAGAAATGATATATAACTGAAATATCATGCATGCAAGTGCGACAAAAAAGTTTGACTATGGGAACATGCAAGTAACTCCATCAGGGCTATGAACGCCTATTGACAATGGAGAAATATTTGAGAAATTATAGTCTATAACCTCGTCGGAGCTCTAAAAGCTTGCTAGTAGCGAGGCTCTATTCGGGATGCTTTTGAAGTTAGGATAATCCATGTAGCTAGTCATGTAGGATGCTAAGGATCTTTAGTGAACACAAGAGAAGGAATTAACTCATCTACACACACATGGGCAAAAGAAGACCAAAGTTTCAAGAATCAATGGGGAAGTTTTCCACGTCTCATTTTGTAAATCCTAGTCACTAAGTGTGTTGATTTGGATGTTCCAAGGGACCTTAGGGATCGATTGATCGCTTATCTATGAAATTTTTTGCACCTCCATTTCAATTGGTATATTACAAAAGGCTAAACAAACACAGTCAACCTTGTTCAAATAGGAAATGCATCTTCATCATGCATATTGCATTAACATAGGTCATGTAAAAAATTCATTGTCTCCACATGCATTCTGTAGATCATCATGTCATACAGGTCTGCACACTAGGGGCATAACTGAAAAAATCCAAACAAAATCATAAAAAGTCCTGAAAAAATCCTAAAAATCATATAAAGTCTTTAAAAAATTCTAAAAATTGTAAAAAGTCCTTCAAAATCCAAAAACACTAAAAAACTCAAAATATCAAAAACAGTGAAAAACTCAAAAATCCAAAAACATTCAAATACGATCCTGAAAATCATCCAAAAACATTCAAATATGATCTTGAAAATCATCCAAAAACATTCAAATATGATCCTGAAAAAAAGCATCCAAAAACATCGAAAAAGCTCTTGGAAAATAACTAAAAATTTGAAAATCAATCAAAAAAATTGCAATAAAATGTCTTGCAAGAAACAAATACCCTAGAAGATATCCAACAAACACTTCACATGAAGTTAACAAAGGATACGACTATCCAGTCCAGCATCTGCGATCAACTTATCAATCATATCATATCCATATCAAAGTGATCATTATCTTGTCTTAAATAGAAGAGGATACACTCGAAATCAGACAGGTCAGTCTTAAATGGAGTCCGTAACTTTTTGAGATCAGACATTATCAACTATCACATCAAGCAACTGAGAACGAAGGCATGAGGTCAGTATAGCTATTGAATTTTCTCTGGGTCAGTCTTTATCTTTTATCATTTGGCAACAGATTATGTTCCTATGCTACTCAAGGATGTCCACAAGTGACTAGAGGAGAAATGATGGGCATTATCTTTTTCTTTGTTTGCTACTTGACTACTACATGTTTCTTTCTACAATGAGATATCTTTACAACTTGGTTCCTTATACCCTGATGTGCTAAGCTCCATTGTTCAATAATAAGGCTCAGTGATGAATATACATTGCGCAATAAAATAAATGACACAGGTTCGTGATTCATTCAATTTCTTTCTCATCTCATTTGCGTATTGCTAGTTTGTTGATTCTTTTCATCGTCTCTTTCTAAATCATTTTCTATCATCTAACATTATTCTTTTATTCTATTTCATTCTAAGGTTCATTCTCTCATATTCTATCTCAATATCATCTTCACATCACCTATCTCTATCAACTAACCATTCTTCTAACTATTCTTCTATCTCAATTTTTTTTTTTTTTGAGAGATCATTCATATCTTTAATGCACAAACAATCTCTTGAGGGGGCATTAAACCCTAAGTGTCGTCGGGGCATACTAGGGCAAAATTTTTCATTTTCTTTGAAACAACATCATTCCGACTTTATCTCAAAGAGGGGCAAATGTAGACACCTAAAAATGTCTCATTGATCATGTACTAATTATTTGTCTAATTGATTAAATAATTCTTTGATTATTTAATTAAGCTAATTAATCTTATTCTTCTAATTTCATATTTCCTCATTATCTTACTAATTATTCTATTTTCTTATTCTTTTATCACTTAATCATTTTAACTATTTATCTAAAGTTAATTAAATATTTATTATTTAATTAATTCTGATTAATTCCCCAATTTAAATAATATTTATTATTTAAATAAATTAATTTTCAATTTCTATCTCTAATCATCTAATCATTAACCCTTTTCTAAATATTAATTAAATATTAATTATTTAATTAATTGTGATTTAATCCTTTAATTTAAATAATCTTTATTATTTAATTAAATTCTTTTTCCAAAATAATTAAATAGTTTCTTTAAATTATTTAATTAACTAATTATTCTTCTAATTTAATTTCAAATTCTAACCAATCCTTCTAATTTCATTTAATTTCTAATTCTTCCAATTCAAATACATGTGCATGATTTCAAAAACCAAATTAAAAATCAAAGTCAAGTTCTAAATATATTCAGATACTAAATTGAATAAATTCAATTATTTGAATAAATTTCATGCAAAGATTAAATTGAAAATCTAAGTTTAAGTGTAAGCACATGCGAAATTAATTAATTAAATCATTTATCTCTCCAATCTCTATTTCCATCTTCTAGTTAGCTTTGTCATCTTCTTAATTTCCTCCAATCATTCTTTTTCTTCCTTCATTCAGCTTTTTCTCAATCAGTTAACTCCTTTAATCTATTCAATCTATCCCGTTTCACCTCCAATTCAGCAGTTCAACTATCAATCAACATGTGAGCTCACCTGAGTTCCACCTCTTGATCATTTTGTTCCACCTTTCAATCAATCTTCTCCAAAAATCTATAAATTGAGCATTCAATCTCTATTTTCAACAATCATGAACTTTGAATCTTTGTGTCAATTGTAGGTTGCCAGCACAATATTTGAGAGCCACCATACCACAGAGAGGAAAAGAACAATAGAAGCCATGATGCACAATAGGGAGTTTCATATTGTTTAATTTAATTCCATTTTGCATCTATATCATTGGTTTTAGGTTTGAATTTCTTAGATAGTTAAGAAATTCATGATTTTTCTTATTTCCTATTTAGCAATGATGAATTTGAGCATAGCAAACCAACCATTAATGAGATATTATCAATTCTTTCCAAAATCCCAATCTTGTGTCTTAAACCCTAGCTGCACAAGATTATTCTTCAAATTGTTTTACAAAATAGGAATATAGGGTTAAACAAAAACCATGCAAAAAAAAACATAGATCTAATAGAAATCCATGTCCCACTGAGCATGCCAAATTATATATGGTGAAAAAATGATGATGATAAACTATTGCAAAACCACAAAAATCTAACCACAAGAAAAACCCTAGTTCTACAACAAAAGAATTCACCATACACCAATGAAGAAACCTAAGAACATGCAAATCAACAAATTGAAATAATAATACCATTCACATTCCAAGTAGGGTTTGATCTCCATTGTCTCATATCTCCATTGTCTCATATCTCTATTGATCTTGTTTGATATATTTGCTCTCAGATGTTTGTATTGTGTACAAGAGCTCAACAAAGAATGGATTGTGGTTGTAAAGTCACTTGATTGCATAAAGATTGTTGGATTAGATTAGGATTGTGAAAGGATAAAGGAATCCTCTTATATAGAAGACACTTGATAAAAGAATCCTCTTATATAGAAGACACTTCAAAAAATGGAGGGATAAGATTAAGAGGTGAAAAAAATAAATGGTCGGCTAGGATTAATGGGTAGGTAAAAGAAATAATAAAATAATGAAAGGGGTAGGTAGAGGAAAATTAAGAGATAAATGACACTTGTCATGGAGAGAAAAAGATAATGAATTAATTAATTAAATAAAAATTCATTTAATTAATAGAGAAAGTGGGACCAATTAAATAAATAAAATATTTATTTAATTTAGGGAAAAGATAATTTAAATAAATAGAAATATTTGTTTAAATAAGGAAAGGCTACAAGAGGATTAATGAATTAATTAAATAAATAAAATATTTATTTAATTAATCTAAGACAATTTTAGGTGTCTATAGTTGTAAGCGTGGAATCTCCTTAAATCCTAAGAAGACAATTTTGGGGGTTACAAAAGGCAAGCTTCTTGGACATGTAGTGTTGAAAGAAGATATTAAGATTGATATGAAAAGGGTGAAGACAATTCAAAGTTTGGCTCTACCGACAAGTAAAATTGTTGTACACTCATTTTTTGGCAAAGTTAACTTCTTGAGAAGGTTTGTTCCAAACTTTATCGAGAAAATTTATCATATTGTGAATATGATGAAAGGGAAAACTATTTTTGACTAGATTCTAGAAGGGAAATCAACCTTCGAGGAAATCAAAGAAGCCATAGCTTATGCTCCGATGTTGGTATGTCTTGACTTTACTAAGGATTTAATAATGTATAGTCATTCTTTTGATCATACACTTTTTGCAATTCTAGTTTAGAATAATTTGAAAGGTATAAAATCACCAATAGCTTTCATGAGTTATCCCCTCAAAACTCATGAGCTCAAGTACTGTCAGATCGATAAGAATGCTTTCACTACTATCAAAGTAGTAGGATTTTGGAACCAAGAGAGGTAACTGGATAGAAAAGATCTAGGAATATGATTTGGAGATTAGGCCTACCAAATGGGTTCGGGGGAAAGGTTTATATTAGTTGATGGTAGATAATAAACCTAAAGAAGTGGTTCCCCTTGAAAAAGATTCACAAGGAAATGTTCCCACAATGTCATTTGTAAGAACTGCAGATGAGGGGTATTCTAATATTGCTATTTTCTTACTTATGGTGAATGTCTTGTGCATCTCACATATAAGGAAAATAGGACTTTAAAACTGGCTTTAATAAATTATGTCCTTTGAGAAAATGGATTATACAAAAGGAGCCTTGATGGTACCTTCTTAAGGTGTGTGGATAAAGCTCAGCAAGCCAAGTTTTTAGAATCATTTCATAATTTGGCATGTGGTGGACACTTCTCAACTCCTATGACAACCCATAAAATTCTATGAGCTAGATATTCTTGGCCTACCCTATTTCAAGATGTCTATGATGATTGTGTATGGTTATGGTTGACCAATGTGGTAGTGTATCGATGTTGTTTGGTACTAGAGGTAGTGAGCCAAAGGTCTCTTCTGGCTTTTTAACTTAGTGACAATTGTGCTATAGTGGTGGATTCTTTCTTTTTCCTTCTTCTTCTAGGCAGTGCACCCTTTTCTAGTGGTTTTAGCCAAGAAGTGAGCCCACCTATAGTGAGAATTTTGATAGTGAGCCACCCTTTGTGAAAATCACCTTAACCGGTGTCACCCTAATAGGTGTTTAATACTTGAAAACTAGCATTCCTTGTGGTTTTTCCCCTCTTGGGTCTTCCACATCAAATATTTTGTTTCATGTGTATGTTTCATGCATGTGCTCTCTCATACATATATCTATTTATGGTTAAGTAATTAGGAATTAATTTACTAGATCTATTTCTGTGGAATAAGATATATATTTTAATTGATAACAAATTCAGCCCCCTTCTCAGTTGTCTAGGATATTCAATAATTTGTATCAAAGCTTTAGTTCCTAGAAAGTGAGACTAACCTCTTGAGGATATCTAATGACACAATTTGACTATTCCTACTTTTGAAGGATCTAGCTATAGTTTTTGGAGAGTGAAGATGAGAGGATATTTGATTTCTCTAAGTTACAAGAATTGGAAAGCTATGGAGGCTAAATATATGATGTCGGCAAATGAACCTACTACATTGGATGAGATTGAATCCTATGAATAAAATGAATGAGAAAGGTATGCTATCTTTAGTGCCCTATCTAAAAATCAATTGGTGAAGGTTGTTGCATTAGATACTACTTATAAAGTCTGGAAAAGATTGAAAAACATCTATGAAGTAAAATACAAAGTTAAACTAGGTAAGATGCAAACTGCTAAAGACAAATATGGGAGCTTGAGGATGGAAGAAGGTGAAGACATAAAAGTTATTTTTAGAAGGTTTACATGTTGACAAGAATGCAGAAAATTGAGAGGGGGGTGAATCGGTTTGCACAAAAATTCTATACAACTCAAACTTAAATTCAAATATGATAATTAACAGTTAAAGCACAAATTAACACCACATCAATAACACACATAACACCAATATTTTTGATGTGGAAAACCTTTTTAAGGGAAAAACCACAGTGGGAACCTACCCACAATGAGATAATACACTATTAGGAGTAAATGAAATAAAATAATGGGGAATGAACATGCATTCAGGCACACTTCCTAGAGCTCACTGCTCAAAGCACATAACAAGAAGGGCTGCAACCCTGAGGAAGACACACTATCTTACAAAAGGATTTGGATTACATCCTGAGAATTGAACTAATGGAATAGCATCTCCTCATGCTTGGTTATAGTTTCGATTAAGCACATAAACTCAAACTCTGCACTTTCACACTTTTGCACAATTCTTCACACTTCTCCTCTGCTACTAAAAGATCAAATCAATATTCACATGCACAAATACATCTCTTAAATTGATATTACATGTATTTATACAAATCATCATCCTATACTTCAAGGTCGGCTCAACCCTCAACACAAATTACAAAATAATAACCATACACTCTACAACAACACATGTAGACCAAAACAATGTCGGCTAAGACATAGTCTAGACCCAAATCAATACTGCAAATACAAAACACTTCCAATAATTATGCCTCAAAAATGTCGCATAACATGAAGAACACCACCGGATCAAGAAAATGATCAATATCATGCACAACGATCAATACAGACCAACAAAATGGATAGAACCTGATCTAGAAACATCCACAAGCAACATGAATTACTACAGGAACAACAACAACATCACATCTTACTATAATCTTCATCATCATTATACTCAACCTCAAGAACATCAACTCAACTAACTGTCAAACTGAAAAATTCACTTGTGGACCTCCAAATCATGAACCATCAAAATTGAGGACACATCTAAATGTCTCAAACACTTTAATAAATCCACAAACCAAGATATTGTAATTCCAGAGCAATGCAAAGCACAAACCAAAATATCGAATAACACAAACAACTAAAAAACTATCTTGAATATTGGATCATACAAATCGATCAAATCATCATGTAGACCATTGAAACTTCTGCTAAATCAACTAGAGATAAGTATCTCAAAACCCATTAAACCACAATAACTCATCTACAACACATTGGCCAAACCAACTCATTTAATCTGACTGCAACACTAGAACACACAAAAGATTATGTTGACATGAATGACAAAACATTGCTCTAGAAACTTCTCAACAATATCCAACAATCTCCCCCTTTGGCATTGATGGCAACATATGAATGTGAAAAAAAATTAATGCAAAGAAAGAAATTAACAACCTGCAATCTCCACATAACAATAAAAATATTCACTCTCTCCCTTAAGATATTACATAGTTTTTCACATGACTCTCTCCCCCTTTGATAGCAATCCCAAGAAAAATCTCAATAATATCCACAACTGAATATCTGAACCACCATACTGACTACTCCCCTTGAGTAGCATCCACCACTCATCAATTTGGATCGCAAGATATCTCTGTGAAGTTCACCGGATTAATGAAAATGCATGCATGTTAGTTCTCATTAGGAGGGGCAATTACCCCTAGCTTCTCTATGAGATATTCAAAAGTATCTTTAGGCAAAGGATTCATGAAGATATCTACAATCTATTCCTTTGTAGGTACATACTCTAATTTGACTTCCTTCTCATTCACCTTCTCTCTTAAAAAATGAAACTTGATTGATATATGCTTAGTCTTAGAATGTAGCACCAGATTCTTTGAAATGTTAACAAAACTTGAATTATCACAATATATAGTTATAGTCTCATCAAAGATAACTCTAATGTCTTTCAAATTTTTCTTCATCCAAATTACCCGAGTACAACTACTAGTAGCAACAATGTATTCAGCTTCTGCAGTAGATAAGGAGATGACATTCTACTTTTTACTTGACCATGAAACTAGTCTCTTTCTAAGGAAAAACACACCACCACTAGTACTCTTCTAGTCATCAATATCTCTTGCCCAATCAACATCTGTAAAAGAAATCAAAGTAAAGTCCTTATCTTTAGGATACCATAGACCAAAATCAACTATCCCTTTCAAATATTTGAAAAATCCTCTTCATAGCTACAACATGAGATTCCTTAGGATCAACTTTAAATCTAGTACCAAGACAAACAACATCCATAATATTTGGTCTAGTCTGAGTCAAATACAACAAACCACCAATCATATATCTATATCTAGTCTAATTTGCTTTCAGAGAATCATCATGTTTTGTTAACTTACATCCGGTTACCATGGGAGTACCAATAGGCTTAGCATCATCCATACCAAACTTCTTCAACAATTCTCTCACATACTTAGATTGTGATATGAATACCTTTACCTGACTGTGAAATTTGCAATCCCAAGAAGAATTTCATCTCACCAATCATAGACATTTCAAATTCATTTTGCATATCATCAGCAAACTTCTTGCACAAAACATCATTTCCACTAGAAATAATATCATCAACAAATACCTCAACAATTAAGATGTTATCATTATTGATTTTGAAATATAAATTACTGTTATCAGTACCTTTGTTAAATTTAAGTTTTATCAAATACTTATCCAATCTAGCATACCAAGCTTTGGGGGCTTGCTTCAGTCCATACCGTGCTTTCTTCAATCTGCAAACCATGTCCTTTTCCTTTGTCAGCTGAAATCCATCAGGTTTCTCAATATAAACTTCTTCTTCCAACTTACCATTAAGAAAGGTTGACTTGATATCCATCTAATATAGTTTGAAATCTTTGTAAGCAACATAAGCGAGGAATAATCTAATAGCTTCAATTCTAGCTACTGGAGCAAAAGTCTCCTCAAAATCAATACCTTCCATCTGAAAATATCCTTTACAAACAAGTCTAGCTATATTCCTAATAACCTCACCTTGTTTATTCAATTTATTCTGAAATACCCACTTACTTCCAATTACATTCTTATCCTTAGGTCTAGCAACAAAAATTCATGTGTGATTCTTTTCAATATGATTGAATTATTCTTCCATTGCTTTAACCCAATTTTCATCTTTACAAGATTCATCAACATCCTTAGATTCAATCTTAGAAATGAAGTAGTACTCTTCATGAATTCTTCTTCTAGTCATCACACCTTTGTTATTATATCCTATGATCTGATTTTCTAAATGATTTAACTTTACATACTTGGGAGTCTTAGGATTTTCTTTGTTTTCAGACTCTTGAACTTTGTCTTTTGTATTAGCATCTTCACCTTCATTCTCAATATTTTTAAGAACACTCTGAATTTGATTCTATGTCTGTACTTGCTTTCCTTTATCTACACTAACATCCTGATCATCTGAATCATATCCGCAAGATCTAGGCTGATACACATTTCCTTCATCAACTTTAACATTATCACTTTCAACTATCTTTCTCAATCTTTTGTTATAACATCGATAGGCCTTACTCTTAGTAGAATAACCAAGAAGGATTCCTTCATCACATCTATCATCAAATTTTCCTAGATCTTCATCTCTTCTAATATAACATTTATTACCAAATATTCTTAAATATCTAACTATTGGAGCATGACCAAACCATAACTCATAAGGAGTCTTATTGGTATCACCTTTTATGTTCACCCAGTTAAGAGTGTATACAATAGTACTCACATCTTCTCTCTAGTAGATATGTAGAACATTTCCTTCAATCATCATTGTTCTAGCAGCTTCCTAGATTGTCCTATTCTTCCTCTCCACAACACCATTATGCTAAGGGGTCAATTGAGAAAATAACTATCTCTTCACCCCATACTATTCACAAAAAGAATTGAATTCACCAGAATTAAATTCACTACCTTTGTTAGATCTTAGACATTCAGCTTTAGTCCAGTCTCTATCTCAACCATAACTTTAAAAATCTTGAACTTATCCCTTAATAAATTAACCCACATCATCCTTGAATAGGAATCAATAAACAACATGAAATACCTATCACCCTGTAAGCTTCTCACTCTAGAAGGACCACATAAATCAGTATGCACAAGATCGAATATTCCATTAAAAGTATATTGTTTTCTTCCCTAACTGACATTCATTACATACCATATTAGTAGGATTTATCAACTTAGGAAGATCTCTCACAGCTTGAATAGAACTTATCTTAACCATGTAATCAAATTTCACATGACACATCCTTTTATGCCATAACCAACTTTCATCAACCTGAGCAATCAAAAAACTTTTCAAGTGAAAGATATTACCTTTAGTCTGTGTACCTGATGCAATCTCAATTCTGAAGTTACACAAGATTTTACATTTTCCATTCTTGAATTGCAGATCATATCCATTGTCAAATATCTATCCAACACTCAAAATATTATTCTTTAGACCTTCAAAATAAAAAACATCATCAGTGTTATGCTTACCATGAAGAGAAATAGAACCTCTACCACAGATTATACCAGCTTTATCATCTTCAAATCTTACTACACCACCATCATACTTTCCATACTCACAAAATTACTCTCATCACCTGTCATGTGATGAGAGCAACCACTATTAATAACCCATTCATCTTTCTCTTCAACTTTAGCAGCCGAAGCTTTCTCTTCAATAATGCAGCTAATAGAATTAGTAGTCACTAGATCATCTTCCTTGATAGCAATGAACACCCATTCATCTCCTAAATCTCCCTTCTCAGACTCATCATCTGTCACACCTTCATTAGTAGCATAATAATTCTTATATTTAGGCTTGTAAGGCTTCAATAGCTTCTTAGGAGTTATTTCTCTTTTGGGACACCTTGAGGTAAAATCTCCTATCTTATTACATGAGAAGCACTTAAGAGACAACTTGCCTTCATACTTACCGATACCCTTAGGAAACCTTCTAGCAATTTGGGCTTCAAGCTCTTCAATCTCTCTCTCTCTTCTTCTTCAAGCTCTTTCATCTCCTTCTTATATTTGGATACCCTTGTAAAACTTTCCCCAGATCATATTTTTGCTTCCCAGATATAGTAGCTTTGAATGCAAATTTTGACTTAGGAGGAAATTCATCAAATTTGATCAATTCAAAAAGTAGCAAGCATTCCAATCAACATGTCTCTAGTCACATTTGTCATAGTCTGGATCTCTTCAATAGCAGTAGCCTTGTGCTTGTAAGGAGGAAGGGATCTCAACATTTTAGCTATGATATTAGATTCTTCTAATACTCCACTGCCACATCTGATAATCAACACAAGCTCATTCACTCTCTGCATAAAGGAGGTAATGTTCTCATTTTCACCCATCTTCAGCATCTCATACTTTCCTTTCAAAATTTGAAACTTATCAACTTTCACATGAATATCACCTTCATACAAAGTCTATATCATCTTCTAGATCTCATGAGTAGTCTGCAAATCCATCACATTACTCATATCAAAATTAGTCAAGGCACTCAACAATGCTTCCTTAGCTCTAATATTGAATTCAACTTCCTTAATCTCATGTGGAATAGTGGGATCATTTTGAGGAACATTATACACATTCTTAGTAATCTTCCAATAGTCTTCATTGATGCATCTCAAATGACATTCCATCTGGTTCTTCCAAAGAGTATAATTCATTCCATCAAACCTTGAACTATCCTTCTTAAAAGAAAATGTTGCCATCCCAGATCTCCTCGAGTGACCAAGCTTCTTCTGGAGGATCTATCTCTAACACCAATTATTGGCAACAATGCAACAAACTAAGAGGGGGGTGAATCAATTTGCACAAAAATTCTACACAACTCAAACTTAAATTCAAATATGATAATTAACAGTTAAAGCACAAATTAACACTGCATCAATAACACACATAACACAAAGATTTTTGACATGGAAAACCTAGTTAAAAACCATGGTGGGAATCTACCCACAATGAGATAATACCCTACTAGGAGTAAATGAAATATTGCAATGGGGAATGCACATGCATTCAGGCACATTGCCTAGAGCTCAGTGCTAAAATGATATAACAAGAAGGGATACAACTGTGAGGAAGACTCACTGTCTTACAAAAAGATTTGAATTACATCTAGAGAATTATGAACAGATGAAATAGCTTCTCCTCATGCCTGATTATAGTTTTGGTTAAGCAAATAAACTCAAACTCTTCACTTTCACACTTCTTCAGACTTCTCCTCTACTACTGAAAGATCAAATCAATATTTGTACATCCAGATACATCTCTCAAATGAATATTACATGTATTTATACAAATCATCAACCTATATTTCAAGGTCAATTCAACCCTCAACACAAATTACAAAATAAAAACCATACATGCTACAACAACATATGTGGACCAAAACAATGTTGGCTAAGACATAGTCTAGACCCAAATTAATAGCACAAATATGAAACACCTCCACTAATTATGCCTCGAACATCTATAACACACTACAATCACCATAAATGTTGCATAACATGAAGAACACCATCAAATCAAGAAAATGATCAATAACGTGCACAACGATCAATGCAAACCAACAACAAAGATAGAACATGATCTAGAAACATCCATAAGCATCGTGAATTACCACAACATCACATATTGCTATAATCTTCATCATCATTATACCAAACCTCAAGAACATCAACTCAACTAGCTGTCAAACTGAAAAATTCACTTGCAGATCTCCAAATCATGAACCATCAAAATCAAGGACACACTAGAATATCCCAAACACTCTGCTAAATCCACAACTAAAGATATTGAAATTTTAGAGCAATGGGTAGCACAAACCAAATTACCAATTAACATGAACAGCTAAAAAACCATCCTGAATATCAGATGACACAACTCAATCAAATCATCATGCAAACCACTGAAACTTTTGTTGAGTCAACTAGAGGTAAGTATCTCAAAACCCATTAAACTATAACAACTCATCCACAAAACATTGGCCAAACCAACTCATTTAATTTGACTACAACACTAGATCACATAGAAGAATATATTGACATCAATGACAAAACATTGTTCCAACAAACTTCTCAATGCTATCCAACATGACAATGTAGTGAATGAGATCAAAGATCTTGGCAACACCTTGGATGATAAGGACATGATATAAAATGTTATGAGGACTTTACCAGACTACTACAATGATAAGATTTCAGCTATTGAAGAAACTTATGATCCATCTAAGTTCACCAAGGAATAATTGTATGACACCTTGATTACATTTGAGATGAGGGAGTTTGGCAAAGACAAAGCAAGAATTGGGACAACCTTGAAAGCCACAAAAGATATGGATAAAGATTTAGTTGATGAGAGCCTAGATGAAATGGAAGCAAATTTTGTAAGAAAGTTGAAGAGAGGAACCAACAAGTATAAAGTTATGTTACCTCTTAAATGTTATAAGTGTGGAAAGATTTGTCATTATACATCTAGATTCCTGAAGAGAGGAACACAACAAAATTTTAAAGAAAACAAAGGAAAGTTCAATAAGAAAGCCTACTATGTTAAAGATAATGCTAGTATTTCAAATGATGAGTCAGATTATGAAGATGAGTCTAAACCTATCAATAACAAATAGATATATCTGATAGGTAATACTAAGATTATAGAAACTATTGCTTCAACATTTCATGTTAGAAGAGATAGAAATGAATCGTTCATTGATAGTGGATGTTTAAATGGTATGACTACAGTCAAAATTAAGTTTGTAAAAATTAAAAAATATGATTGTGGTTTTGTTAGATTTGGAGATGATCAAACTGCATAGATTGTTGGAATAGGTTCTACTACTTTTAATGAAAAACATAACACTAACAATGTATACTATGTGAAAGGATTACATCATAATCTCTTAAGTGTTGGACAAATGTGTGAGAATGGTTACAATGTTGACTGTGAGATCCAGAATTTTTATTGTTGTAGGCAAAAGGACAAGAGGGAACATGTATCAATTGGAGGTTGCTAGAAGGCATTTCTTTTTATCCTGGATCAATGAAAGTTGGCTATGGCGCTGAAGGATGTGTCACATCAACTTTGACAATTTTGTGAAGATTAGTTTGATAGGAGCTGTGAGAGATTTACCAAGACTGACTAAATCAAATGATAGTGTTTGCAGAGAATGACAAGTGGTAAAACAAGAAAAGGGAATGTTTAGATGAAAGGAACAATCTTCTACCTGACTATTAGATTTGGTGGAAACATAATTATGTTGCCTTACCAGAATAAGGAGTTTACAAGGTGAGAGGTACTTCATTCTCTTAATTGATGACCATTCTAAAATGACTTCGGTTGCATTTTTAAGAGAGAAGTATGAGGCATTAGAAAACTTTAAGATATTCAAACCTAGAGTTGAAAATTAAGCTAATAGAAGAATCAAATTCTTAAGATCTGATAGAGGAGAGTTTGTTTCTAATGAATTTGACACTTTTTGTGAGAAATATGGAATTAGGAGATATATGTCTACTCCTAGGATACCACAATAGAATGGTGTAGTGGAAAGAATGAACATGACTATACAAAAGGAAACAAGAACTATGATAAAAAAAGAAAACCTACTGAAAGTTTACTAGAAATAAGCAATATATGCTATAATATACATTCTCAATAGAGTTCTATTCCAAAAGAAATATGGGAAGACATCATATGAGTTATGGCATGGAAAGATTCCATCAGTGAAGTTCTTCAAAGTATTTGGAAGTAAATGCTACATCCAAAGAGATGAAGGAAATCTTGGAAATTTTGACAGTAGAGTAGATGAAGGTATATTCCTAGGATATTCTCAAAGAGAAAGTCTTACCGGTGTTACAACAAGAGATTGAGTAAAAATTTTGAAAGTGAAAATGTGAAGGTTGATGAAAACATTTCCAAAGACTCTAGTATACAAGAAGGATATGAATCTCATGAGTCCACAAACATAGAAGGAGAGAAGAAGAACATAGAAGAAGATACATAGAAAAAAACTCAGGTTGCTCGAGTAACTATATCAAAAACTCTGAGGTATGTTTAGAAGAATCACTCCAATAACCAAATTATAGGAAACAAGAACAAAGATGTTATTACAAGAAGCAAAGATGCTAAAGAACAAGTCATTCTATGTTTACTTTTTGAAACTGAACCTAAGACAGTTGAAGAAGCCTTTAGAGATCAGAATTGGATGAAGGCTATGAAGGAAGAGCTAGATTAGATTGACAAAAATCAAACTTGGGATCTAGTCCTTAGACCACATATAAGAATGTCATTGGAACAAAGTGGGTGTTATAGAATAAGATAGATGAAGATGGACATGTTATAAGAAACAAGGTAATATTAGTATGCAAAGGTTACACACAAGTTGAAGGCATTGATTTTGAAGAGACATACACTCATGTTGCCAAAATGGAAGCTAATAGGATGATTTTGGATTTTGCAGCATATAAAGATTTCAAAGTTTATCAAATCTATGTGAAGTCAACATTTTTGAATGGGGAACTAAAAGAATAAGTTTACATTCAACATCCAGAAAGATTTATGTTGTCAGATGATTCGGATATTGTTTGTAGATTGAAGAAGGCAATGTATGGGTTGAACCAAGCTTGTATAGATTGGTATGGAAGGCTAGACAAGTATTTATTGATGCAAGGTTTTCAAAAATGGTCTATTGACAACCATATTTACTTTAAATTTGAATCAAATAAGATCCTAATTGTTGTTGTATATGTGGATGACATAATATTTAGAGGAAATGATGGAATGTTCAAGACATTTGTTGGTGAAATGCAAAAAGAATTTGAAATGTCCATGATTGGTGAGTTTAATTTCTTTCTTGGGCTACAAGTGAATCAAAATAGTAAAGGTATTTTTATTTTCAGTCAAAGTATGTTAGAGTGTTGTTGAACAAGTTTGGATTGGATAATGTCAAACTAGTATGTACTCCTATGACTACCACATGCAAGTTGAATAATGATGATAAATCTTCTAAGACTGATGCAAGGAAGTAGAGATCAATGATTGGAGGATTGTTATACTTGATTGCTACTAGACCGGATATTATGTATGATGTCTACCTTGAAGCTAGATTTCAGCAAGATCCGAAAGAGTCACATGTTGTTGCAATAAAGAGGATTTTTAGATATCTAAAAGGAACATAATATTTTGGACTATGGTATCCCAGAGGATCAAATTTTATTCTAAAAGATTATACTGATGCAGATTGGGTAGGAAGTGTTGATGACAAAAAGAGTACCAGTAAAGGAGCATTTTTCCTTGTCTTCTGATTAGTTTCATGGTTAAGTAAAAAAAAAATACTTTGTGTCTTTATCAACTACATAAGTTGAATATATTGCATCCGCATCATGCTGTTGTTGGCAATTTGGAGGAATTTATTATGTGTTGCATTGATGTTTGTCATTGATGGCAACACTAGTTATATACTGAGTTTTGGTAGAATGGTTAGTTTATGATATTGATCTGGAGATCATCTCCAGTATGCTCTAGTTTGTGGAATTGGTTTGGATTGGTAATTCATACGCTCCTGATGCATTTCACCATCTATTGGTTTGAGAGTTGATGATTTGGAAACTATTATTTATCCTAGTAAGTCTTTTGGTTACCGGTTAGGGTTCTACCGGTAGAGCTTTGTTGAATATCTTTTGATGCACTTGATAAGTGGTGTTGGTGTGGCTTCTAGATGATTTGCGAGATGTTGTTGATTATCTTTTTCATATTCTAGTTGATCGGTGGTGTTGGATTTGGCTTATGGTGACCTATTTTGGGCTCCGATGCTATCTAGGTTATGGTACAGTTTATGTAACATGTTGGTAGTTGATCCCGATGCATTATCGGTTGGATTTATTGATTGGATTATGTTGTTTCATTGTCAGGATGACTTGGATTATCATTGGTTTGTGGGTTTATGTAATTATTGTATTATCTTGTAGGTGGCCGACCTAATTTTTTAGGTCTCGGGTTGGCATTTATGTGATGTAAGATCTCTTTGTAGATCATGGGATGGAATTATGGTTAGGGGATTATCTATGTGTGAATAAAGTTGTAATTATATGCACAGGTTTTGTTCGATCATAGGTGATCGAATTGGGTTTGTGTGAGAGGTCTAAGACCTCTAGTATTGAGCTTAACCGAAACTATACTCAGGCATAGGAGATGCTATCTTTGCAGTTCAATCTTCTTTCTAGATTGTAGTTTAGATTTCTTTTGTAGTCAATGAGGCTTCTTTTATGATGAGAAGTGTTCTCTAGGTTGTTGGCCTTCCTGCATGTTAGGCCCCTCTCTTTGTAATCACATACTTACTACAGAAGTATCATCTAACTATAGTTAGACTTCCCACCATGGTTTTTCCCTTTACCGGGTTTTCCACATACAAATCTTCGTGTTATGTGTTGTGGATGGCTGGTAAATGTTCTTTTATTTTTGTCTATTCTTAATTGTCATTTAACTTTTTGACAGTTGATTCAGCCCCCCTCTTAGTTTTCCACTAGTTATCTAAGCTATCTAACAATTGGTATCAGAGTTTGGTCCTCTCTATAGAAGTTTAACCGCTTGAGGAAGATCCTATGGCATCTAACAGTTCAAATTCATCTACAACTATTTTTTGAAGAGAAATTCCTAGGCTTGATGGAACAAATTACAGAGTATAGAAGATTCGGATGGAGACTCATCTGAGATGTCTTGGGAAAGAGATTTGGGAGATCACTTAGAAAGGCTATACTCCTAATGATCTGGCATTTATCAATCCTCCTCTAAAAAACTTGGATAAGGACATTAAAAATAATTGTAGAGCTAGAGAAGCCCTTTTGTGTGCCCTTTCAGATCAACAAATAATGGGATTAAATGACAAATCATCTACAAAGGCTATATGGGATAAGTTGGAGACTCTAAATGAAGGTGACCCTACTGTTAAAATTGCTAAACTTGATGGTTACTAGGTGAGATATGAGAACCTAAAAAATGGAAGAAGATGAAAGGATTACTACTTTTATGGAAAGAGTTAATGAAATTGTCATGGGGATTCAGTGTTGTGGTGGATCTCTGAGCGAAGATGAGATTGTTTCTAAAGTATTGAGAGATTTTCCACTGACTTACAAGATGAAGGCTACTACAATTAATTATTTGAGAACAATGTCTAATACTTCTATTAATAGGGACATTCTAGTTGGGAATTTATCTTCTTTTGAGCTTGAGGAATTCAGACCTTCTAGAATTACAAAGATTGAACCTACTTTTAATGCATCTACATCATCAACTGACGAGAGCGATTGGAAATTTTTATATGCAAATGAACTTGAAGATATGAAGAAAGAAGATGAAGAATTTGAGCAACTTGAAATCTTATTTGCTAGAAGAGTACCTAAAGGTCCGACAAGAAGTAAGTATGAAGGAAAATCACCTTTCAAATGTTTTGCATGTAATAAGATAGGTCATTTTGCATCTAGATGTTCTAAGAGGAATTCAAGATTTGAAGAAAGAGATAGAAGATCTTTTAGGCCTAGCCATGAATATAAAAACAAGCATAAGTAGAGGAGAAACAAAGACAAATCATGCTACTATGTGGATGAGGAAGGTGTGACTGATTCTAATGATGAACTGACACAAGAATTAGCTAATGATTTTGGCAAAGGAAAGGAATGGGTATTCTTAGCTATTAAGGAAGATGCTTCGGTACCTAAAGAGAAGGCCGTTGCTGATAAAGTTGAAGAGAGGGATGAATGGGTAATAGACAATGGATGCTCACATCATATGACTAGAGATAAAAAGAAGTTTCTATCTTTGCAAGAATTTGATGGTGGTCTAGTTAGATTTGGATATGAAAAAGCATGCATGATCAAGGGAAGAGGAACCATATCATTGGATGGTAAGCATAACAATGATAATGTTTATTATGTCAAAGGTTTAAGGCATAATATTTTGAGTGTAGGATAGTTGGTGGATAAGGGTTTTCAATTACAGTTCAAGGATGGAAAATGCAAAATCATTAACAAATATAGATTGGAGATTGCAACCGGTACTCAGACTAAAGGTATCATCTTTCATTTGAACTCCAATAAAAAGACATGTTTAATTGCACATATTGATGAGAGTTGGATATGGCATAAGAGGTTGTGTCACATAAATTTTGATTGCATTGTAAAGATTAGTTCAAATAAGGCTATTAGAGATATACCTAAAATTGGGAAACCCTATTATCCGATATGCAAGGAATGCCAAATGGATAAAGTTGAGATAGAGACAAGATTGAAGATTAAATGCTTAAGGTTAGATTAGGGTGGTGAATTCACATATGGTGAGTTTAATAGTTATTGTGAGAAGAATGGTATAAGGAGATAGTTATCTACACCTCGGACACCCCAGCAGAATGGAGTTGTGGAAGGGAAGAACAAAACCATCTTGGATGCGACTAGAACTATGATGATGGAGGCTAATTTGCCTCACATCTATTGGAGAGAACATGTTTGCATGGTGGTATACACATTCAATAGAGTTTATATCAAATAAGACACTGGTAAGACACCTTATGAGTTATGGTTTGGTCATACACCTACAATTAAGTATTTTAGAATCTTTGGTAGTAAATTCTATATCAAAAGAGACGATTCCATTGGAAAGTTTGATCCTAGATATGATGAAGGAATGATTATTGGCTATTCTAATTAAAGACAAGCATATAGATGTTACAAAAAAAGATTGCAGAGAATTGTGGAAAGTGCTAATGTCAAGGTGGATGAGCAGAACAAAGGTCAAATCAGAACTTATGAGAGAGAACTAAAAGTGAAAATGATCATAACTGGTCCGATAACACCTACACTAGAACAGAATGTTGAACCAGTTACTCTGGCAACATCAGAAAATTCAACACTAATTGAATATCATAGCAGAGAAACAATAAATATGAGGACTCCTAGGTATGTAAGGCTGAATCATTCAGAAGATCATATCATTGGAGACAAGAACAAAGGAGTGATGATAAGAAGAAGGTTGGCAGCTGATGAGGTATGTTTAATTTCTCAAGTTGAACCGGCATCAATAATTGAAGCATGTAAAGATGAATGTTGGATGAAAGATATGGAAGAGGAATTAGATCAGATAGAATAGAATAATACATGGACTTTAGTTCCCAGGCCTAAAAATAAGAATGTTATTGGAACTAAATGGGTTTTCAATAATAAATTGAATGAAGATGGACAAGTTGCGAGAAATAAGGCTAGATTAGTTTGTAAAGGTTATTCTCAAAAGGAATGAATTGATTATGATGAAACTTTTACTCTAGTAGCTAGGATTGAAGCTGTGAGATTATTTATTACTTATGTTGCACATAAGAACTGCAAGGTTTATCAAATGGATGCTAAGTGTGCATTTCTGAATGGAGATCTTGAAGAGGAAGTCTATATTGAGCAGCCTAATGGATTTTCACTTTTAGATAACAAAAACATGGTTTGTAGGTTAAGGAAAGCTTTATATGGATTGAAATAAGTTGTTGGAGCTTGGTATACAAGATTGGATAAATATCTTTTGAAACTTGGTTTAACTAAAGGTAATGCTGACAATAACTTATAGTATAAGATCATTGATGATGACATATTGATTATTGAGGTCTTTGTTGATGATATCATTTTTGGAGGTGAAGATAAGTTATCTATGGAATTATCTAACAATTGGTATGAGTGATGCGGATTGGCATTAGTCTAATATGCATTATCAAAGCTACTATTCATTCTGCATTGATGTGATGGTGCTACTACTTATGGGGAGTAGTCACCTATGTGGTTTAGAGGATTTATGATTTTTATTTGATGTTTATGTCATATTTTTGGCATTGATGTCAAAGGGGGAGAGATATACATGTGAAAAACAAAGCTTAACAATAATATCAGTCAAAGGGGAGAGATCAAAGCTTAATAGGGATATCAGTTTTAGGGGGATTTTGTTTCAGGCCTATGATTGATGCATCATTTTGTGGGAGATTGTTGGTTTTCTTCCTTTGGGGGAGACTTGTTTGGCATTTCTTGGCCCTTGAATGTTTTTCACATCTAGTGTTGCCATCAATGCAAAGGGGGCGATTGTTGGCAATTTGGAAGAATTGATTATGTGTTGCATTGATGTTTGTCATTGATGGCAACATCGTTTCTCTACTGAGTTCTACTAGAATGGTTGGTTTATGATATTGATCTGGAGATCATCTTCAGTATTCTCCAGTTTGTGGAATTGGTTTGGATTGGTCATTCATATGCTCCTGATGTATTTCATCATCTGTTGGTTTGGGACTTGATGATTTGAAAGCTATTATTTATTCTAGTAAGTCTTTTGGTAATCGGTAAGGGTTCTACCGCCAAAGATTTGTTGAAGATATTTTGATGCATTTGATAAGTGGTGTTGGTTCGGCTTCTAGATAGTTCACAAGATGTTGATTATCTTGTTCATATTCCAGTTGATCAGTGGTGTTGCATTTGGCTTATGATGACCTATTTTGGGTCCAGTGCTATCTAGGTTATGGTTCGGTTTATGTAACGTATTGGCAGTTGATCCTGATTTGTTACCGGTTGGATTTATTGATTGGATTATGTTGTTTCAGTCTCAGACTGACTTGGATTATCATTGGTTTGTGGGTTTATATAATGAATTTATTATATAATCTTTTAGGTGGCCAACCTAATTGTTTAGGTCCCGGGTTGGTATATATATGATGTCAGATCTCTTTGTAGATCATGGGATGGAATTATGGTTATGGGATTATCTATGTGCGAATAAAGTTTTAATCATATGTAGAGGTTTTGGTCAATCATAGGTGATCTAATAGGTTTGTTTAAGAGGTCTAAGATCTTTGGTATTGAGCTTACCTAGAACTGTACTCAGACATAGGAGATGCTATCTTTGCAGTTCACTCTTCTTTCCAGAATGTAGTCTGGATTTCTTTTGTAGTCAATGAGGCTTCTTTTGTGATGAATAGTGTGTTCTAGGTTGTTGGCCTTCATGCATGTGCAGGACACTCTCTTTGTATTCACATACTTATTGCAAAAGTATCATCTGACTGTGGGTAGGCTTCCCACTATGGTTTTTCCCTTTATCAGGTTTTCCACGTACAAATCTTGGTGTTATGTGTCGTGGATGGTTGGTAAATGTTCTTTGATTTCTCTCTATGCTTAATTTCTATATCTTCTATTCAGGTATTCGGTTCATGTATTCCCGTAAAAGGTTTTAAGTGTTTAAAGTCATTTAACTTGTTGACAACTGATTCACACCCCCCCTCTCAGTTGTCCACCGATTATCTGAGATGTATAATAGTTGCACACAGATACTTTGGATGAAATAGACATTAAAGGATATTGGTGTGATGTTTGATGAACTGATCTCAATTATGTGTGACAACACAAGTGCGATAAATATCTCTAATAATTCGAGACTGTACTCTAGAATAAAGAATTTCTTTATTCAGTATCACTTCTTAAGGGAGAAGGTCTTGGAAAATAAAGTAAAATTGAGTATGTACCTACAAAAGAGTAGGTTGGATATATCTTTACGAAGGCTTTGTGAAAAGATACTTTAGAGTATCTTCGATTGAAGTTGGGGTAATGCCCTTTCCTAGTTTAAACAAGTGCATTTAGTAGTGCATTAGTCTAGAGAACTTCATGTATATATTTTAGTCTGAACTAATGATTGGGGCTTCCTCTTAGGGGGAGCTATGTGAGTTCTAAAGATGGTTACATATGTTGAGATGTTTCTTTCCTTTTTCTTTGATATCAAAGGAGGATAGATTGGAGACTTTATAGTTCTAAATCTAAGTTTTCATTTTTCGTTGATGAATGTTGCCATCAATGACAAAGGGGGAGATTGTTGCAAATGTGAAGTTGATGGTGTGTCAGTATGGTTGTCATTTATGTCAACATACTAATTATATGATTGGTTTTTTCTCCACATTTTTGATTTTTTGCAATTATAGTCATGAAGCTTTGGTATGTTGTTGGATGTTGCCTTGGGATGTCATTCTTATGATTTGGTGCTCCAAAAGTGTATATAGTGATGATGATATTTGACATTGTTTGTAGTGCTCCGCATTTCTCTGCATTTCTGGTTTTGATGATGATATCTTGGATTTATGTTTTTCATGTCTTTATCTTTGTTACTCTTATTTAGGACATGATGGTGTGCTCTAGAGTCGTGGTTATAGATGTGTTTATTTTGGGTCAGGTCAACCTTGAATATTCATTTTTTGCTCTAGTGATTATGGCATATGGATAACATGTTATTTTGGTTGATGTAGTGCATTATGGTGTGGTCCACTTCTCATTTATTACCACAACAAGAATGTTTAGTGTACACCTATTTCAAATTGTGTTTCGGTAGTGCTTGGCCAGCTTGGGAGACTTCTATTTCAGAGATTAGTATAAATAAAAGATGCTTGTAATGAAGAGATATGGATGTAATGTTATTTGTAAGGATCTAGTTATTATTGGGAGGGGGTGAATCAGTAATAACAATAAACTTGAAATCTTCAACCAATCTGCATATACTTCACAAAATAATTCATAACCAGTATCAGTAGCTTATCAAACAATTACTCAAATCAGATTTATCAAACTATTACCGGTATCAACTTAAGTGTTCATTATTAAGAAAAGACATCAAATGAGTAACTCATGAAACCAACCACAACATGAACACAAGGATTTTTCACGTGGAAGCCCAAATGGGAAAAGCAACAGTGGGAATTAGTACCCACAAGATTTGCACTCTTTTGGAATGTGGCTTGTTAGGAGCCTAGCTTGGTTAGGAGCAGACCCTGTTAGGAGTCCCTTAGTTAAGGGATTTAACCTTAGACCTATTATGAGATTTACTTTATTAGGAGTAACCTTGCAAAAGGATTTAAACCCAAATTAATGAGTCACCCGGTGAAGGGACCTACCTAGTTAAGGGAATTTAAGTCTGCTGCAACTGTTAGGGAACAACAGATAAATGATCTGGAAATAGTACTCTCTGTTTTCTTGTATAAGTCCTTTTTATCTCCAATCTTCTTTTCTCATGCATACATCACAATCTGGTTCAACACACACACACACACTTCTCTGATTATGGACACAATAAACCATTACAAACTTTGACCTAAATAGACTTTACAACTTTGTTAGTTACAAAACCCTTGGTCATAATAGATCATCACAAATATTTATAAATAATTATACCGATCATTATAACAATTTACAAGATAATTACAGTCATTGAATGATCATAATAAATCACCACATCTCAATTTGCTAAGTAGTTAAACCCTTATCACACTCTACTAAGTACTTCACTCATTCCCCAGAAATTTGCTCCTTGTATGCACCAGAACAACATCTTATCACTTCACACAGATTCAACCACGTCATCATCAATTTACCAACATGATGAAATACACCACCAAACCATAAAGCATCATCGATCAAGAGATTTAGGTACTAGTTCTTAAACCCTACTAAAACCCTGAAGAATATACAACAGTCAATTACAAACATATCTTTTGGTTATCAATGTTAGATTCAATGACAGTCCCAAAGACACTGAGAGGGCGGTGAATCAGTGTCTAACTGGTTGGTGGAATATTTAAACTTATTTATAATTTTGCAGCCCAAATCAATGTATCGGTAAACAAGAAATAATGCAGTAAAGAGAAATAATAGAGACAACATAAATACACACCATAACACATAATATTCTAATGAGGGAAGCCATTGTGGGAAAAACCTTGGTGGGATTTGTGACCCACAATATTTACTCACTGGCCAATATGATTAAATATTACTTACAATAGGGGCCTGCACATGCAGGAAGGCCAACTGCCTGGAGCACACTGCTCAAAAGAGTCTCACTGACTACAATATGGATAATTAAATCCAATACAATGTACTACTCAAAATAGAATCTCTAATGCCTGGTTCAGTATTGGTTTAAGCTCAGTCATATACCAAAAATCTTTCACTGTCCAACAATAATATTCTGTCTTTCTTCCTTACAATTCCATTCCTATTCATTACATTATAAAAATGATCTACAAGATCTCATACATATATGAGTCTATTACATTACACCAAGTCGGCTTACAAATAGTTAATTATATTTACAATACAATTCATATAAGTAAAACTTTATCCCATGTTGGCCTGAGTGCTGGTATACTTCATTTCCGATGTAATCCAGATGTCGGTGAAAGTGCCTATTGGTGCCAGTGCCTGCCGGTGTATGATGTATATGATGTTGTTGAATGTGTATAATCCTATTGTTGGTTAGTTTCCAGTTGGTTGCCATCAATAACAACATCAACTATTCTCATTAGAGTGTAGAATGCCAACAATCTCCCCCTTTGGAATTGATGGCAACACTCATGAGAAAAATCCAAAAAGAAGTGTTCTCCCCCTGAGCGAGTGGTGCTCCTCCTGAGCAAGTGATCTCCTCTATGCATTTATTTTCTCCATACTACTCCCCCTTTGACATCACTGACAAAGGATGCCAAAAAGAATCAAAGAATACAAAAATGCTACCTCATTGCCTATAACTGGTTGGTTACAATTTGAGAAATGTCTGCCAAAATTAGATTTAGGCTCTACATGAATTTTTTGTTGTCAAAGAGAATGGTCTCAATCTACTCGATCATGTCGGTTAAATAGTCCATCTATTGCTCTAGTGACTTTTCTCCTTAAACTGTTGCCTTTGATAGCTCAACTCGCTAAGTAATTAGAGTGTCCAATCTTGGACCAAGTTTACTTTTGAGTTCTTGGGCCTTTAGCCTTATCCTTTCTTTCTCTTTCTCTAGTTTCTCCAACTTCTCCTCAAAAACTACCATTTCCTGCTCAAAAACTGAGATAAGTCTCAAAGAACCTATCATATTATCCACAATGTGATCTATCTCATTTTGTGTCTTCTTGATTTCCTCATCTATATCCTTAGTCAAATGGTAAGGCTTGCAGGCTTCTCTATACAGCTCCTTACATTCCAAAATTATTGAGTTGAGTGTCGGTAATAATGAATCCATATGTTCATTATAGTCTTTTATGGTTTTCTCAAAGAATTATCTTTTCTCTTTATCTACTCTTTCATTTATAGTATCCTCATTCACCTTATCTATAGTTATGACATTATCAATAATGAATTTGGACAATGTGTCCAATTTATCTAAAGAATCATTAATGTGATCTATCTTACAGGTACGTACAATCATCTTCAAGATAGGTAATGTGTTATCAATAGCCTTAAATGCTAAGGCATTGCAATCTATTATCCTCTTGATAGAATCCAATAGAACATCTATTATGTTAGTGGGTCTGAATTCTTCTGTTGATGTGCTTGGTTCTGCTATGGATTTCCTTTCAACATATACTTTCCCAGTTACCTTCACTATTTCCTCCTTATTTCCATTAGTTGCTTCCTCTTTACTTACAACTTCTTCTGGTTTCTCTATCTATGTTTGTACCTCTACTTCTTTTGGTTTTTCAGTTTGTATAAGAACTTCTTCAACTACCAATTTCTCTAATTTCGGTTGCTTAGTGTTAGTTACCTTATCCTCTGCCAATTTCTTTGTCTTTGGTTCCTTATCTTGTGCTGGTATATCAGTATTCTGAGTCAGTAGTGTGTGTCGGTATCTCAGAGATCTTACCATCCTTAACATCATCTACCTTAACCTATGCAGTCTCTTTATCCACAACAATGTTTATATCCCATGTATATACATTCATGGTAAAAAGTATTTCAGACTCTAGGTTAGTATCATCATGAGTTACTTCATCAGCTGCCTTATCCGGTTGATTTTCTATATGTATCGATGATGTTGAAGTTAATGGAGGGGTATCCTAAGCCGATGGAGGGATGTTGTCTGTTACCTTTATAGTAGGTACACCACCAATATTTCTTTTCACTTTGTCCTTTTGGTATACTTTAGCAAAATATTTATCTACTTTTTGTCTTTCCTTTTCCTCTTTCTTTTCCTTTTCAACAAAAAATATATCCCAACTGTCTGTAGTCTCGTCAAAAATCTCTTTAACTCTCCCAGCCATTAGACTAACTTGTCAGTGTCCACTGACAAAAACTGGCTGGTTTGCCTCAGCAATTAGTTCATTTATTTCCTCCTTAGAATTTACTAGATGTATTGCCAATAATGCTTCAACCTTTAGCTTTTTGTCTAATTCCATTACTGACATTGTTTTAGCTTCTAGTCTTAGATATAAGTCATTTGGTAGATCCGCTACAACTTCAATCAAAACCTTCTTATAGATATCTAAATGCAAAATTATACTAGCCTCTATTGTTTCCTTGTCTAAATCTTTTTAAGAATGATAGTATTTATTTACATTGCAAAGATTTCCATCTTGTGTTATCTCATTTACCAGTTCCTCTGATGTCAGGGTATTCGGTGTCTTAGTCTATTTCTTTTTTGGTGTAAGATTATTTTTAGGTTCCCTAACTTCTTGTTTCTTCTTCCTCAAAGTTCTAGTCCTTTTGGGAGAAGGAGAGGGTATCGGTGAGGCTTTCCTCTTCTTTCTTTCAACTCTTTTGAACTCTGCTACTTTTCCACTGTTGGTATCAAAAGAAGTAACAACCGGTGAAACATGAGCTTCCAATTTCAATCCTTCTAGTTCACTGGCATATATACCACTTAAGTTCATTACATTTTCCTTAATTTCCTTTTCCATCTTGGATGCATCTATGATAAACTTTTCTCTTCTTTTTCTTGTCTTCTGCATTGAGACAACACTCTCAATTGTTTCAGCACTACCAAAGAATTTCTCATATGGTTCCTTAGGTACATCAAGTAGTGTTTTAGCATATGTTTCAAGAATGGGTAAATCAACTTTATATCCCATTTTAGTAACCCAAATAGTTCTAGCGCTAACTTCTTCCATCCATGTCTCATCACGTTTGATTACAAAGCAGATTTGTTTGTCATATTTGTCTACTATGCTCTGGGGTAACCTTTCTCTTGCTCTCATTTTAGTTTGAAAGTATTTGAAGTAATCTGTTATAACATTGTCACTGTTATTGTCCATACTAGTGATAGCTTCCTTGATTTTTTTTCCTATTGGGATGTCATATCCAAAGTCCTTATGACCAATGTCGGGTATCTCTTTGGTGAAGTAAAGCATTAGACACAAAAGTAAGTTGTCAAAATGAAATATCCCTTTCTTGTCACCCTTAATCTTCCTCAAGTTATCAATTAATTCATCCTTAAGCCATTCACAAATATCAATCTTAGCATTTTTCTTTACCATTTCATATGCACTATGAATACATAAGCTAGAAACTGAATTCAATCTGTTTGCATGAGTTACTCTATATCCAAGTACCATACTCACATATCTCACATTAGCATCAGTAATGTCATTAACCCTAAGAAATTTGTTGTTAAATGTAGCTCCGATTAACTCCATAACTCGCTTGTTAGGTATCTTCTTGGTTTTGTCAGGCCTACTACCGGTTGCGGGTAAACTAGTAACTGCCTTGATTGCTTCCATAGAGATTTTAAAAACAAAGTCAAGCCACATGAACTCTCCATGAACTCTACTCAAAACAAGATGGACTACCTCTTTAGGAAATTCAGGTATCTTCAGTATCTCAATGAATCCTAAGTCTCCAACTATCTTATGCTCTGGTTTAATTAAACCTTGTTCATCAGTAATGACACCACTGTACATGTTCTCCAAATCATCGGTTCCTAGATTTTCTATGTTGCAGTGAATGTAGATTCTAGGGTCTTCAGCAAAAGAGATACCCTTCAGAATTTTCAAAAAAGCTTAGATAGAATCATCTTGCTTGGAAATTTTAGGGATGATTTTAAACACAGGCCTAGGGCGCTTAACATTTTCTACCGTAGTAGGGTTTGCAATAAACTTAGGTACAGAAGATGAAGATTCCATTTTGAAAGATAAATACCTCTTTCTTGAAATACTTGGATGCCTGAAAAACACTTCATAGCTCACCTTTAGAATGCCCTTTCTCAATTTCATGCTCTCTAAATGTTTGACTTCTTGGAGGATGAAAATGAGGGTTTTCCACTGCTTTATAGCCAAAAATGCTTTCCAACTACCGTATTAAATGCTTGTTGGTTAAGTGAAAACTTAACATATCTGCCGGTAAAGAAGAAATGTATCTTCTTACCATCAACCGAGGGTAGAATGCATGATTTTTAACTTTCTTCCATATCCCCTAAGGATTATTCCTTAGTTAGATGAAGAATCTCCTACCAGTGGAGGGTTACTCTGTTCAACCGGTGCAAAGACGGATTGATCAACTTTTTGATCTCCCTTCTTAATCCACTATTTTGAAAATTCTTTCTTTATTTCATTTACTTTTTCTTTTCCCTTCACATTAAATCCTTTATTGTTCGCCAGTATAGTCTCGCTTCTACAAAATTTTGCAATATGCCTAATCTTGTTACATGCATAACATGTTACATTATTTCTTTGAATAGCTTTTCCATATCCTTGACCGGTTTGTGTTTTGCCTTGATTAGATAAATGTCCAAATCTACCACAAACATAGCATTTCACATTCATTCTACAATTTTCTGAACTATGACCAACTTTATTCCATTTGGAACATTGACCGGTGGGTAAATTTGTATTCTGATTATTTCTAAATCTGCACTGATTTTCTCTATGACCAAATTTGTTGCAATTGAAACATTTCCCATTAAATTTATAAGCATTAGGTTGTGTTACCGGTTTACTGTGATCTTGATTGTTTGCAATCCCAGAACTTTCTCCATGTTCAAATCCAAGTCCAATTGTATCTCCATTAGGTTTTTGTCTTTTTAGCATGTCATCAAGTCTTTCTAAACTTTTCTTGAATTTGTCTTTGTGTTCATTTGCAGTGATTAACTCATTTTCAAGAATTCCAACTTGTCTCACAAGCTCCTTTTTATCATGTTTAGCATATCAATTTCATGACAAAGTCTTAGACTTTCATTACCTCCATCATTAAGTCTTCTAGTCAAATATTCTTCATTCTTCTTTCTATCTTCAATATCCTTACATAGTCTCATAGTAATATCTTGCAGTTCATTCCTCATATTATTGTTCTCTTGTCTTAACTTATCTGCAATATCACTAAGAGTTTCTTTTTCATCATCATGTTTCTATATTTGCTTATGAAGTTATTTCCTCTTGTTTTGTGCTATAACCAAGTTTTTGTGAAGTCCTTTAATGAATTCCTCAGTAGTCCTCAGATCATCTTCAAGTTTGATAGTCTTCAATTTTTCTACATCAAAATCTTCAAGAGCTCCTTCCAACTGTTTTCTTAAATTATCCATCGGTACCAGTTTCAGAATCTTCCTCAAGTTGTTAGGCTTTTGAAAATAGAGGACCAGGCTCTGATACCAATTGTTAGATTAAATGATAGTCCCAAAGACACTGAGAGGGGGGGGTGAATTAGTGTCTAACCAATTGGTGGAATATTTAAACTTATTTATAATTTTGCAACCCAAATCAATGTACTGGTAAACAAGAAATAATGCAGTAAAGAGAAATAATAGAGACAACATAAATGCACACCATAACACATAATATTTTAACGAGGAAACCCGGTGTGGGAAAAAACTCAGTGGGATTTCTGACCCACAATATTTACTCACTGGTCAATATGAATAAATATTACTTACAATAGGGGCATGTACATGCAAGAAGGCCAACTGCTTGGAGCGCACTGCTCAAAAGAGTCTCACTGACTATAATATGGATAATTAAATCCAATACAATGTACTACTCAAAATAGCATCTCTAATATCTGGTTCAGTACCAGTTTAAGCTCAATCATATACCAAAAACCTTTCACTATCCAACAATAATATTTTGTCTTTCTTCCTTACAATTCCATTCATATTCATTACATTACAAAAATGATCTACAAGACCTCATACATATATGTCTATTACAATACACCAAGTCGGCTTACAAATAGTTAATTATATTTACAATACAACTCATATAAGAAAAACTTTATCCCATGTTGGCCTGAGTGTTGGTATACTTCACTTCCGGTGTAATATGGATGCTAGTGAAAGTTCCTGCTAGTGTATGATGTCTGTGATGTCGGTGCATGTGTAGAAACTTGTTGCCAGTTGGTTTCTAGTTGGTTGCTATCAATGACAACATCAACTATTATCATTAGAGTGTAGAATGCCAATAATCAAAACATGATGTGGTTCCGTTCATAGACTCATTACAATGTCACAAACACTTATTCCAAACCACAATACTTGAATCAACATAGAGCTCTACCACAAAAATCTCCTTTACTATTTCATCTTACCGGTTAACAGTTCATAGGTTGCCATAGTTGCCATCAATGACAACACAAATAACTGATCATCAAGTCACCAATCAACATCTCACCTATACCAGTCATTCATCACCATGTCATCATTCTCCTCATCATATCAACTATATCATCACCAACAGTCCTTATGTAGGTACACCATCATCATCAAAACTTATCATGTTGAACTGGTCTGATCTTCACTTTCTCTTCTCCTCCTTTGTATTTCTTCTATCAATTATATTCCTTCTCCCCATAGGATTCACCTAGCCTGCACAACACTTCACTAAGTTGGTGTTGCTCAATTCCACCAACTCACTAGGCCTAGTTGCTTTCTAGACCTCCAAGTCCCTCTCACTCTCTTCTAGGGCTTGATACTTGTCCTTACTAGGGTTTTTACTTTAGGTGTTTTGGTTAGGAACCCTATCAATTCACTATGCTTCTTAGGTGCTCAATTCTGGCCTCTTGGCCTCAACTTTTCATGATGATATCCAATTGTTATGAGGTCTTCTAACATGTTTTTAGTGCATATGGAGTCCATTGGTGGGTTGCAACCTTTAGATTTCTTAACGGTTTCACAATCCTTGCTTGGAAAAGGCTACAAGGAATTAGGCCTAATTAGGCCTCCAAGACCGATTTTCTAGGGCTTGGAGAAAAATGACTCAAAGAACCCCCAAACAAGTTTATCTTTTCTTCAATGATACACCCATACCTAATAGATTTTTGTTGTTTTAGGCCATGGTCTGACTGTACAAGGTATGAACCCCAAAATGAGGGTCTGTAGGGTTTTAAAAGCCTTTAATCGGCAGCGAGTAGGCCAATTGGGGTTTTTCTATCAAATGGATTTTTAAAAGCTCCTCCTTGTACATAAAAGTCTACCCCAACCCCATGGATTCCTCCAAACTCAGAAATGGTGATCTTGCATTCACCTCTACACTCCTCACCACTTTTTCACCTCTTCTTCTCTAGCCGGGTTGCTCTTGGACTCGCCTAGAATGAGGTAACAGTCATATCTAAACACTTCTCCAGCACTTAAACCTGCATATTTACAATTTACAAGAGGTTTCCAACCATACCCCAACTAGCTGTGATGGCAGCACGTGTGGGACTCATGTGGCAACCATATTTACAAGGAAATTGTTATTTACAAGCCAAAACTGGCTACTTGTGAATCAAAACACTTAAACAGTAGTAAATGCTAAATATAAAGCTTGAAAATAAAAATCCTACCATTAAACACACTACTAAACCTCAATCCATCATTGGATTCATGGATTCAATCCATTAAACCTTCAAAGAATGCAAAAATTGACAAAAACAATGAAAAGTGTAGTCCAAAATCTTGTATTTTGATTATTGCTTCCAAATTATAAGTACACCAACCTTGATAAATGTGCAAGAGGGGGTTTATATAGCTTTCCCATCTATAGAGTCCTTCTAGGGCATTGGGAAATCCCTAAATCCACCGCTAACCAATTTCAGGACAAAAATTGTCATGACAACTTTTTGCAACTTTATGATTTTTGCACTTTTGATCTCTCCAACCTAAGAGACCTATGTCTAGTCATCACATATGAAATTTAAAACATTTCTAAGACCTAATTAACCCTCTCTAATTATTTTACCAACTTTTGACACTTTTGACCAACAAAAAGGCCAAACACCTACTCAAACTCACTATTTACACAAAAATTCAAACCTAGGTAAAATGAACTCCACCTAGGCTTAAATTGAAAAAATAATCACTCTTGGACCCTCCTAGAGTCCTTATTCACTACTGAGTTGGCTAGGGTCAGTACAAGCCAAAATTTGTAAAAACAAGAAAACAAGGAGCTAGGTGCTCCTGCACCATTCTCCCTAACAAAAAGAGATCATGTCACCTCTCGAGGAATCAGTGTTGGATCAATTCCAAGATTCTAGAACTTTGACTCCATCACCAATGTAGCCTCAACATCATCCATTCCCTGTCATTTAATGAGGTGCTCCCAATAGGCTTGATGCCTAGTCTTCTTGGCAATTCTTGAACTTAATACCTTCTCGGCCTTAGGATTAGGCTTGGCTGGTAACTGAAGGTTATGCACATGATCTAAAACCTCTATGTGACTGCATTTTGCACCTTGTACTGGCCCCTTGTATTCAACCAAGTATTCTATGTTAAAAAATGGTGACAAGCCTATGTCACTAGGAAGATCCACTTTGTATGCATTTTCACCATACTTAGCTAGAATGGCACATGGACCTATCCTCCTCATCTACAACTTGTTTGGCACCCCTTGCTGTAGCCTTGCTTTGTTCAAGTGCACCATAACAAGATCCCGCACTTGAAATTGTAGATTTCTCCTCTTTTCATCAACTTTTTGTTTGATTTTGCTTGTGTTCTCCTTCAAAGCTTGCCTAATTGATTCATGGACTAAGAAAAGTCCTCTGCATATCCACTTCTGATTGCTGCACTTCCTAAATTCCTCAACTCAAATATGCCTCTTGGGTGCACACTATAGACTAATTCAAAAGGACTTTTACTGGTAGTCCTATTTATGGTGTCATTGTATGCAAATTCAGATTGAGCAAGTACTCGATCCCATGTCTACCCATACTCCTTGGTAAGGCACCTCAATAAGTTTCCCAAACTTGTATTCACCACCTCAGTCTACCCATCTATTTGAGGATGTTAGGCTGATCCAAAAGAGAGGTTTGTGCCAAGATTTTTCCATAATGTTTTCCAAAAATGACTCATAAATTTGGAGTCCCTATCTAAAACTATCCTTAATGGTAAACCATGTATCCTTACTGTTTCCTTAAAGAACAACTGAGCTATGTGGCATGCATCATGAGTGGTCTTACAAGGCACAAAGTGAGCCATTTTGCTAAATCTGTCCACAATGACATAAATATTGTCATATCCTTTCTTTGTCTTAGGCAAACCTACCACAAATTCCATGCTAATGCATTCCTAATGTCTACTTGGTATGGGAAGTGGTTGATACAAATCAACATTTGTTGAAGTACCCTTGGCTTTTTGATAAACTATGCAAGTCTCCACATTCCTCTTCACATCTTGATATATCCTTGGCCAATAATAGAACCTCTAAACCAACTCTTGAGTCTTATTGACTCCAAAATGACCACTAAGGCTGCCATTGTGTTTCTCTTGTATGAGATTTTCCATCATTGAGCCTTTAGGCACACAAAGTTGTCCACCCTTGAATAATAGCCCATTTTGTAAAGTGAAATCTGAGTATTCACTATGGAAATGAATTTGATACTCCTTGCATACTTGGTAGGCACTTGATAAGTCTTCATCCTCTGCATACAAGTCTTTAAAACTGTCCACACCTATGCTTCTCAACTAACTTTCTTGGACTGTCAATAACCTCCTACTTAGTGCATCAGCTACCTGGTTCAGCTGCCCTTTCTTGTTGTTAATGGTGAATGTATAGGCCTGAATATACTCCACCCATTTCATGTGTTTGTGACTGAGTTTGTCTTGGGAATTCAGAAAACTCAATTCTTGGTTATCCGTGTACACCACAAATTCTTTGGGTGGGAGATAGTGTCTCCATTTTCAATGCTTGTACCAAAGCATACAACTCAAGGTCATAAGAGGAGTATTTCCTCTTGGCATCACTTATCTTCTCACTATGGAAGGCTATTGGTCTTCCCTCTTGGCTTAGCACAACACCTACTGCAACATTGCATGCATCACACTCTATAATAAAAAGTTTCTCAAAACTAGGCAACACTAGTACCGGTTGGGTAGCTATCTTCTCCTTCAAGGTTTCAAAACCTTTGTTTGCTGCTTCACCCCACTGAAACTTGGCCTTCATACCACCTCTAATGGTGTCTAGCATTGGGGCACATATAGCACTGAATTGCCTAATGAACTTCCTGTAGTACTGAGCTAGTCCATGGAAGCTTCTCACCTCTGTTGCTGATCTAGGAGTAGGCCAATTTACAATGGCTTCAACTTTTTTGGGGTCCATCTTTAGGTTTCCTTGAGACAACACAAACCCAAGATAAACTAGCTCCTGCTTGACAAACTCACACTTATCCAAATTCATGGTTAGCTTTTCATCATAAAATCTTTGTAATACATCTTGCAAATGACTAATATGTGCTGCTCTATCCTTACTAAAAATGAGAATATCATCAAGATATACTACCACAAATTTACCTATGAATTACTTCATCACCTCATTCATGAGTCTCATGAGGTGCTTGGAGCATTGGATAAGCCAAATGGCATTACAAGCCACTCATAAAGACCTTCAGTAGTCTTAAATGAAATCTTCCATTCATCACCCTCCTTAATTCTAATTTGATGATAGACACTCTTAAGGTCAATCTTGGTAAAGTACTTGGCTTCCCCTAAATAATCCATTAGGTCTTCTATTCTAGGAATAGGGAACCTATATCTGATGGTGACCCTATTTATGGCTCTAGAATCAGTACACAATCTCCAAGTACCACCTTTTTTTGGTGCCAACATGGTAGGGACAACACAAGGGCCAATACTCTTCCTAATTAGGCCTTGGTCTAAGAGATCTTGGATTTGCTTGGTAATTTCAATGTTTTGTTGAGGAGTCATTTTATAGGCTGCCTTATTAGGCAAGGATGCTCTGGGAATGAAGTCTATTTGATGGCTTATGGTTCTTTTAGGAGGTAAGGTGGCTGGCTATCCTTCACTTACTATACCTTTGAATTTCTTCAACAATTCTTGCACCTCTAATGGTAAATCTTGTTGATCTGTCTTGTCTTCCTCTTTAGGCTTCATCACTAGTGCAAACCTTATACCTTCACCTTCCTCAAGTGTCTTTAAGAAATGCTTTTCACTCACCAAAAGAACATTAGGACCTACTACCCTTTTTTCACCTTCCTCAAGGATAGATTGAATCTTGAATGTGACTCCATCTTTCTTGAATGAGTATACATTCTTGGCTCCATCATGGATAGCTTGTTTATCAAATTGCCATGGTCTTCCTAATAGAAGATGGCATGCATCCATGGGTAAGACATCACATAACACCTTGTCCTTATACCTTCCAATGGTAAAATCCACCCATGCTTGCTCATTAACAAGAACATGTTGTCCTTTGTTCAACCAAGTGACTCTATATAGGTTGTTGTGAGGTATCCCTTGTAATTTGAGCTTGCTCACTACCTCTTCTGACACAATGTTGTCTATAGACCCTAAATCAATGATCACTTTGTACACTTTATCCAAAATCTTGCATTTGATCCTAAACAAGGACCTTCTTTGGCTAGGCTCTTCTCTGACCGGTTCTTTGATCAAAGTTCTCCTTATCATCAAGTTGTCACCTACTTCTGACTCTAAAGAAACTTCTGAAGTCTTACTGCTTAAAGACTCTTCTTGAAGATAGATCACTCTTCTTTCACTACCATGTGATGATGATCCCTTCTCTGGACACCTATATACTAGGTGACCAAGTTGGTTACAATGGTAACACTTTATTGTTGCAAAGTATGAGGAACCTCTACCTTGGCTACTAGATCTTCCTCTAGAACCACTGTTTGATCCCCTTACTCTTTTGAATCCTCCTCTACTACTACCACTATCTTGCTGCTTAGTGAGTTTAGACTCTCCTTGTGTTCTTTGTTCAGAACTTCTTCCACCAAAGCCTCCTCTATGGCCTCTATTTTCGTTTCCTCTACCTCTGCCCCTATTGTTGCTTGAGTCATGTCTTCTTTTTAGTTTTTCCTCCACCTTAAGGGCAAGTTGAAAGGTTTGGTGGACTATTTTTGGGCTCATTCGACTGATTTCTTCTTGGATGTTCCATCGTAGGCCATTTAGGTACCTAGCAACCTTGAGACTCTCCTCTTCTACCACATGAGATCTAAGGCTAAGTTTGTGAAACTCTTCTGTGTAGCTACTGACATCAAGATATTTCTGCCTTAAGTTTTTCCTCTTCGTATGAATTTGCACTTCATAGTCATCAGGGAGATAGACTTATTTGATTTTGTCTAACATCCCTTTCCAAGAAGAGATGGGTGCTTTGCCCATTTTCTTCCTCTTATATTATACAAACTGCCACCATGTGAGAGCAACCCCTCTCATCCTAGACTTGGATACCCTAACTCTCTAGGCTTAAGTTATGCATTCACACTCAAAGTGGTTCTCCATACCTTCTATCCATTCTAGGACCACTTCTGCCTCCATCTTGCCAGTGAACAATGGCAATCCTTCTAGTGACTTGCCACTCAAGGCCTTCAATGCTTTCAAGAAAGGTTCTTTCTCTAAGGTAGGACCAGGCTTAGGTATCTTGTCTATATATGCCACTTCTTTACCCTTCCCTTATGCTCCTTCCACCTTTATCAACACTACATCCAACTTGGTTTCAATTGCACCAAGCTTACTCTCCAACTTAATCAATTTCTCTTTCAGGAGTCTATTCTCTTCCTCCTGGTCATCCACTTTCCTGGCCAAATTTGCATTGGTCACCATGTTGTCTCCAACTGAATCTCCTGACAACAAGGACATCAACCTTACCAACCCAAATCTTGTAGGCTCTAATGACAATTTGATAGGATTCACCTAGCCTGCACAACACTTCACTAAGTTGGTGTTGCTCAATTCCACCAACTCACCAGGCCTAGTTTCTTTCTAGACCTCCAAGTCCCTCTCACTCTCTTCTAGGGCTTGATACTTGTCCTTACTAGAGTGTTTACTTCAGGTGTTTTGGTTAGGAACCCTATCAAATCACTGTGCTTCTTAGGTGCTCAATTCTGGCCTCTTGGCCTCAACTTGTCATGATGATCTCCAATTGTTATGAGGTGTTGCAGAGGTGTAATGAGATCTTCTAACATTTTTTTAGTGCATATGGAGTCCATTGGTGGGTTGCAACCTTTATATTTCGTACCGGTTTCACAATCTTGCCCGAAAAAGGCTACAAGGAATTAGGCCTAATTAGACCTCCAAGACCTTTTTTCTAGGGCTTGGAGAAAAATGACTCAAAAAACCCTGAAACAAGTTTATATTTTCTTCAATGATACACCCATACCTAATATATTTTTGTTGTTTTAGGCCCTTTTTTGACCGTATAAGGTATGAACCCCAAAATGAGGGTCTGTAGAGTTTTAAAAGCCTTTAACCAATAGTGAGTAGGAAAATTAGGGTTTTTCTATCAAATGGATTTTTTAAAGCTCCTCCTTGTACATACAAGTCTGCCCCAACCCCATTGAATCCTCCAAACTCAGAAATGGTGATCTTGCATTCACCCCTGCACTCCTCACCACTTTTTCACCTCTTCTTCTCTAGCCGGGTTGCTCCTGGACTCACCTAGAATGAGGTGATAGTCATATCCAAACACTTATCCAACACTTGAACCTGCATATTTGTAATGTAAAGGAGGTTTCCAATCATACCCCAACTAGTCGTGATGGCAGCACGTGTGGGACTCATGGGGCAACCATATTTACAAGGAAATTGCTATTTACAAGCCAAAACTGGCTACTTGTGAATCAAATCACTTAAACAATAGTAAATGCTAAATACAAAGCTTGAAAATGAAAATCCTACCCTGAAACACACTACTAAACCTCAATTCATCATTGGATTCATGGATTCAATCCATTAAACCTTCAAAGAATGCAAAAATTGACAAAAACAATGAAAAGTGTAATCCAAAATCTTGTATTTTGATTATTGCTTCCAAAATCCAAGTACACCAGCATTGATAAACATGCAAGAGGGGGTTTATATAGCTTTCCCATGTGTGGAGTCCTTCCAGGGTCTTGGGAAATCCCTAAATCCACCGCTAACCAATTTCAGGACAAAAATTGTCATGACAACTTTCAAAAGTTGTCATGACAACTTTTTGCAACTTTATGATTTTTGCACTTTTGATCTCTCCAACCTAAGAGACCTATGTCTAGTCATCACATATGACATTTAAAACATGTATAAGGCCTATTTAACCCTCTCTAATGCTTTTACCAATTTTTGACACTTTTGACCAACAAAAAGACCAAACAGTTACTCAAATTCACTATTTACACAAAAATGCAAACCTAGGTAAAATGAACTCCACCTAGGCCTACATTGACAAAATACTCACTCTTGGACCCTACTCGAGTCCTTATTCACTACTAACTTGGCTAGGGTTAGTACAAACCAAAATTTGTAAAAACAAGAAAACTAGGAGCTAGGTGTTCCTACACCATTCTCCCCCTTTGACAACAATGCCAAAGGTGCAAATGCATCTTCTATCTTCATCTCTTTTGCTTCTACTATTGTCACCTCTATTTATCTCATCTTAGTTTCTCTCCTTGAGGAGTAGCCCACTTCTCATCAATCCATAATGAAAAATATTCAATGAATCCACTGGATCGATGCATCACCAGTATCTTAGTTGATCTTATGCAGGGGTACAACCCCTAATTTACCTGTGAGGTACTCAAAGGTTGTATTAGGAAAAGGTTTAGTGAATATATCTGCTAACTACTTTTTGCTAGACACATACTCCATTCTAACTTTCTTCTCTTGTACTCTTTCTCTCAGAAAGTGATACTTTAACTCAATATGCTTAGTCATTTCATGTAACACAAGGTTCTTAGAAATATTAATAGCACGAGTGTTATCACAATAAATAATCACCGATTTAGTCATATCTTACTTGAAACCTTCCAAAACATGTCTCATCCAAATAGCCTGTGTACAATTCATTGATGCTGCCACATATTTTGCTTCAGATGTAGATTGTAAAATACATGATTGTTTCTTACTTGTCCATGACACTAGTCTACCACCTAAAAAGAAAGCTCCACTGGTAGTGCTTTTTCGGTCATCATTTCCAGCCCAGTCTACATCTGTGAAAACTTTCAAAGAAAAATTACAATTATAGGGATAACACAATCCATAATCAACTATTCCTTTTAGATATCTGAATATCCTCTTTACTACTGTCATGTGTGTCTCCTTAGGACTCTTTTGAAATCTTGTAGCTAAACTAATAGCATGTGCAATATCCAGTCTACTGTGAACAACATAATAAAGTTTTTTGATCATAGATCTGTATTCTTTCTCATCTACAAAGGGTGAATCATCTTGCTTTGATAATTTACAACTAGTAACCATCAGAGTACCAACCAGATTACAATATTCCATCCCAAAATTCTTCAAAACTTATTTTACATACTTAGTCTAACAAATAAAAATTCCATTTTCAAGCTGTTGGACCTGCAAACCAATAAAGAATTTTATCTCACCAATAAAAGACATTTCAAACTCTTTTTGCATTTCATTAGCAAAATCCATACACAAATCATAATCTCCACCAAATATTATGTCATCAACAAAAAAAATTCTATCAACATCTTGTCTCCTTCAATCTTCAAATATATGTTATTGTCGTCACTAGTTCTTTAGAATCCTATCTTAATCAGATGTGCATGAAATTTTTCAAACCATGCTTTGGGAGTTTGCTTCAATCCATATAGTGCCTTGTGTAGTTTGCATACCATATTATCATATTCACTCAATGCAAACCCTTCAGGTTGTTCTATATACACTTCTTCTTCAATAATATCATTCAAGAAAGTTGATTTAACGTCCATTTGATATACCTTAAAATTTTTAAAAGTTGTAAAGGCAAATAAAATTCTAACACCTTCAAGTCTTTCCATAGGTGAAAAGGCTTCACCATATTCTTCTCCTTCTTCTTGTGCATACCCTTTTCAAATGAACCTCACCTTGTTTCTAACAACTTTACCATCCTCATTAAGTTTGTTTCTAAATACCCACTTTGGGCCAATTACATTTTTGTCTTCCGGTATAGGAACACGAGACCATGTATTGTTTTTCTCAATCTAATCAAGTTCTTCATTCATTGCATTTAACCAATCTTCATTTTTCAAAGCTTCTCTTACTGTCTTCGGTTCCTCTAGTAGAAATTAGACATGAATTTTCTCTGATTCTTCTTCTAGTTTGTGCACCAGCATTCTTGCCACCTATAATTTGGTCTTTTGAATGATTTATCCTTACATATCTAGGGATTACCAGTTTTGATGTAGTGACTTCTTCTTCATGTTCATCATCTTCTTCATCGTTTACTGGTTGAGCATCTATTTCTGCACTGTTCTGCTCATCATCTTTCTGCACTTCCATTTCAATAAATACAAGCTTTTCTTTATCATCCGCAAGCTTAGATCTACTAGTCTCATCAAGTTTATCAGAGAATTCATCAACCTTTACATTCACATTCTCCACAATCTTCTTTGACCTTTTGTTTTAAAACGTGAAATCTTTTCTCTTGGTAGAATAACCAAGCAATATTCCTTCATCACACTTAGCATCAAATTTACTAGTAAAATCATCTCTTTTAATGAAACATCTATTGCCAAGAACTTTAAAATAATTGACATTAGGAGTCTTACCATACCAAAGCTCATAGGGTGTTTTATCATTACATTTCTTTACAAGAACCTGATTCAAAGTGTAAACAACAGTGCTAATTGCTTCTCTCCAAAACATATTTGGTACATCTCTCTACAACAACATAGTCCTAGTTGCTTCAACAATAATTTTGTTCCTCCTCTCTGCAATACCATTTTTTGTGGAGTCCTTGGTGCAGACATCTACCTCTTTATTCCATGTTCTTCACAATACCTTACATAATCATAAGACGTAAACTCTGCACCTTGGTCAGATCTTAAACACTTCAAATTCTTGTCAGTTTCCTTTTCAACTAGGGATTTAAAGGCCTTGAACTTACTCAAAGATTTTGATATCTGCTTCATAAAATTCACCCACATCATCCTTGAAAAACCGTCTATAAAAATCATAAAATACTTATCACCATAAAAAATTCTAGTCCTCCTAGGACCACATAGATCAATGTGCACTAAATCAAGAATACGCTTAGAAGAAAAAAAAATACTCTTAAAAGATGTAGAAGTCATCTTACCCATCTGGCATTCTTTACATAACACATTGTCTAGTTTAATAAGCTAGGGCATACCTCTCACCATACTAGATTTGCCAACTCTTATCAAGTTATCAAAGTTGACATGACAAAACCTTTTGTGCCATAACCATCTATCTTCAATTTTAGCCACCAAACAACTATTCACATTAGCATTTAGATGAAAAAGATTACCTCAAGTTTGTTTACCAGTTTCAATCAAATCTCCTTTGCATCCCATGATCATGCACACTCCTTTTTTAAACTCAAGGTGATAGCCTTTGTCATTTAATTTTCCAACACTAAACAAGTTATATTTTAGGCCTTCAACCAAATAAACATCATCTGCATTAATTTTACCATTCAAAGAGATAGAGCCTTTACCTTTAACCATATAGGGTGAATTGTTTCCAAATCTTATACCACCATCAAACTCTTCAAGAGATATAAATTTTCTCTTATCATCGGTCATGTGGTGTGAACAACCACTATCAATTATCCATTCATCACTAGAGTCAAAGTGAGATACCAAACCCTTTTCATTAGACAAATCTTCCTTAACAACAACAAAGACAATCTCTGCATTATCATCATCTTCAGATTCCTCATCAGTGACTCCTTCATCAACTGCAACATAGCATTGTTTCTTCCCTTTCCTTTATATTTTCTAAACTTTTTCTTATTATCACCATTAGGATAGTTTGTAGCTATATGCCCAATCTTATTGCATGAAAAACACTTCAGAGGAAGTTTACCTTTATACTTACCAGTGCCTCTAGGAAGTCTTTTAGCTAATAGAGATTCAAATTCCATCAGATTACCTTCATCATCCTCATCTCCTCTGCTACCTCCATGACTAGACCTGCAATCATGACTATGACAAACATCTTTGCCTTTTCTCATAGGTGTACTAGTTACAGATGCCTTAAAAGATGATTTAGTCTAAGGAACACTATTATCAAAACTATTTAACTCAAAAGTAGTCAGTTTACCAATAAGTGAATCAACAGTGACCTTATCATTACTTACTGATCTCAACTCTTAAATAGAAAAAAATCTGATTGCATAGGCAGGTAAAAGAGTTCTAAGCATCTTAATTACAATAGTGTCTTCTTCAATAGTACCACCAACCCTTTTAATACCATCGACAGCCTCTTTAATCCTCTATCCATACCGAGCTATATTTTCACCTTCTACCATTATCATATCATCAAATTTACCTCTAAGACTCTCTTCCTTAGATTTTTGAACATGTTTATCACCACCATAGATTAGTTCTAATTTCTCCCAAACTTCAAATTCAGTCTCTAATTCATGTACATCAATATATTTAGTATTAGACAATGCACTTACAATGGCTTCCAGTGCTTGATTGTTTTCTTGTTGCTCCTTAAGTTGATCTGGAGTTAGAGGACCGATAGGAGGTACATATTTAGTAGTAACATGTTTCGAAAATTGAAAACCCATACCTTTGATATAAATCTTTATTCTATCTTTCCATATTTTTTAGTTGTCCTTAGTGAACTTTGGACCCTCCTTCTTCATCATTTTCCTCTAGATCTTTTCCTCAAGCTATTAAGCTTCTGCACATAGAGGACCTAATGCTTTGATACCAATTGTTATTTGTGATGATTCGGTTATTACTGAGAGGGGGGGTGAATCAGTAATAATAGTAAACTTGAAATCTTCAACCAATCTGCATATACTTCACAAAACAATTCATAACCAGTATTAGTAGCTTATCGAACAATTACTCAAATTAGATTTATCAAACTATTACCGGTATCAACTTAAGTGTTCATTATTAAGAAAAGACATCAAATGAATAAATCATCAAACCAACCACAACATGAACATAAGGATTTTTCATGTGGAAACCCAAATGGGAAAAACCATGATGGGAATCAGTACCCACAAGATTTTCACTCTTTTGGAATGTGCCTTGTTAGGAGCGTAGCCCGGTTATGAGTAGACCCTGTTAGGAGTCCCTCGATTAAGGGATTTAACCTCAGCCCTATTACGAGCTTTACTCTTCTAGGAGTAACCCTACAAAAGGATTTAAACCCAAATTAATGAGTCACTAGGTGAAGGGATTTTTACAATAAGGCATGTTAGGACCTACCCAGTTAAGAGATTTTAAGTCTACTGCAACTATTAGGGAACAACATATAAATGATCTAGAAATAGCACTCTCTTCTTGCTTGTATAGATCCTTTGTAGCTCCAATTTGCTTCTCTCATGCAGACATCACAACCTGTTTTAGCACACACACACTTCTCTGATTATCGACATAATAAACCATCACAAACTTTGACCTAAATAGACTTTACAACTTTGTCGATTACAAAACCCTTGGTCATCATAGATCATCACAGATCTTTACAAATCATTATATAGATCATTATAACAATTTACAAGATAATTATAGCTATTGAATGATCATGACTCATCACCGCAACTCGATCCACTAAGTAGTTAAACCCTTATCACAGTCTGCTAAGTACTTCGCTCATTCCCAAGAAATTCGCTCCTTGTACGAACCAAAACAACATCTTATCACTTCACACAGATTCAGCCACATCATCACCAATTTACCAACATGATGAAATACACCACCAAACTATAAAGCATCACCGATCAAGAGATTTAGGTAATGGTTCTTAAACCCTACTAAAACCCTGAAGAATATACAATAGTCAATTACAAACATATCTTTCGGTTATCAAAATATGATGTGGTTTCGGTCATAGACTCGTTACAATGTCACAAACACTTATTCCAAACCGCAATACCTGAATCAACATAGATCTCTACCACAAACATCTCCTTTACTATTTCAACTTATCGGTTAATAGTTTGATTGTCAAATACACTCCATAGCTTACTGATCAACATAGATGACTTAGATGAAAAATTAAACATGATACAACAAGGTTGCCAAGGTTTCCATAGTTTCTATCAATGGCAACACAAATAACCGACCATGAAGTCACTAATCAACATCTCAACTATACCGGTCATTCTGTTGGCAATTTGGAGGAATTGATTATATGTTGCACTGATGCTTTGTCATTGATGTCAACACTAGTTGCTTTGGTTGTTTACCGGTATCCTTTTGGTCCTAGTAGGATGTTTGGTTTCTCATTGGTATGATCCAGTATACTTTGGTATGCTTTGTCTTATGGAATTGGCTTAGATTTGTTATTCATTCTATTCAGATATATATTTAGTCAGTTCATTTTGATTTGTGATTGAATGCTATCCTATATGTTGGTAAGCCTGGTTTATTGATCCGGTGAGGGTTTCACCGATAGAGCTTTGTTGAAGATCTTTTGATGTTATGCATAAGTGGTGTTGGTACGGCTTCTAGTAGAGATTTAGGATACTGATGTTGATTGTGTTCGAGACGTGCCTGATTGGGATCATTGCATTTGGTACCGGCCCTATTCTATTACAGGTTGTACTATCTAGGTTTTGGATTGGCTTAATGTAAAAAAATTATTGGTCCTCTCGATGCGTTTCTAGAATGACTTATGGGTTGGATGATATTTGTTTGGTCTTACATCGACATGTTTGATAATTATGTAATTAGTTTATTGTCTTGGTGGCCGGCCTTAATGTTTAAGGTTTAGGGTTTGTATATATATGTGTATGATCTCATTGTAGATTAATCATGAAAATGGGAATATTATGCAAGAAAATAATGTAATAATCATTCGTGCAGAGGATTTGGTTGATCATAGGTGATCGAGTTGGGTTTATGCATGACGGGAATGGGTATGGGATAGACTAGCCTAGTCTATGCTCTTTGATCCTCTCCTTGGATCACCAGGTATGGGTTCCAACCACACCCTAGGGTCTCTAGGACTTCCCTTTCTTATGAAATCCCTTGACCTTTCCCAATCCACCCACCAACAACCTGTGATACTTCTCCTAAGGTCTCACCTACTCAAAAGCTTCACAAACCCTCACATAGGCTAATAAGGGTTTATCTCTTCGTACACCTTCTTAGATCCTAGAAAGGATAGGATAGGTCTTTGACATAGTTCTCCATCCATTCATGTGCCCCCAAGAGGTTTTGACCTTCCTACTTGTTACCGATCTCACTGTTTTGCTTCTTTCCTACAAAATAGGGCTACAAGGAATGTGCCCAATTAGACCTCCATTCTAGACTTTTAGGGCTCCCTCTTGCAAACGATGCCCAAACTTGTGAAACTTCCTAAAGAGACTGCTATTCATTTGGAAAAGGCTCAAATATTTTCCTAGTTTTGGGCCTCCAAGTGTCTGTACACTGCTCTAGGTGAATTTAGGGGTTTTTGAGGGTTTTTATGAGCGTTTCTAGGCTTGCCAGGGTCATAGTGATGGTTTTCTATCTTCACCACTTTGTCTGGATTGGTGGAGGGTCCTCCTTCTAACCAATGGTTCTCCACACACCCCTCTACAACTCCTCCAAAGGGTGCCTCCTTCCTTGTCCTTCCTTGCTCTCATGGACCTCTACAACCTTAACCCTTCCTAGCCGGGCATAGTCTAGTCTCACCTAGGAGTGAGTCTTTGAAATGATTTCTTGCATCATCAATGGCCCTACTTCCTCTAAGATACTATATAGGTTCTTCACTCCTATTCCCCATGGTTTCATGGTGTTTCCACAATGGGGATAGGAGTTGTCAACCCATTTACACAAAACAATCCAAAACTGGACAGTGAAAGAGTAACTCACAAAATACTTACAAAGCACACAAAACCTGCACAATAAACCTAACCTAAAAGCTCAAAATGAAAGTATAAACACAATACAAGACTCTTAACATAGTTTAGTCTGCAAAACAATCCATTGTCAATCTTTTAATGCTCCATTTGTGCCGATTGGTAACAAAAACACAGTCAGAATCAAGGGCTTTTCTCTTTGGTCATACAATCTGACATCCAACCCCTCATTTTAGGGTTTGCAACAATATATAATTTCTTTGCCTCGATTTATGTGCCAAGGTTAGGGTTCTCCATGCCAAGCTAAGGTTATGACCTATTAGGTGGAAAAGTTGCATGACAACTTTGAAAAGTTGTCATGCAACTTTTTGCAACTTTTGAGCAACTTTTGCAATGATGCTTTTCTTGACTTTGAGGCCTACATTGGGCTATCCTATGGATGCAACCATGCTAAAAGGACCCCAAACTCATCAATGGGCACACATACCCTCTAGTCCTAAATAAAACTCAACCTAGACTTGTGAACCTAGGACCTAAACTAGGACCTAAACAAGACCAATGAGCTCTTGGCTCTTATTACATTTACATGGCTTCTTAAAGAAGCAAAATCCCAACAAAATCAAATGGAGGAAGACCTTAGGAGGGTGCTTCTGCACCATACTCCCCCTCTACATAGAATTAAGGAACTAGGGGAGAGATGAGATCCGGGTCAATACCATGTTTCTTGAACCTGCCCTCTTCAACCCAAGTGGCTTCAGACTCAGGTTGACCTGCCCACTTCACCAAGTGTTCCATGTAGACCTGGTGTCTAGTAGACTTCTTCACCCTTGACTCCAAGATATCCTCTGCTATGGGCTGCTTCACTTGAGGTAAGGCATTCACATCCAAGTCCTACAGCACCTTGGCTTGATTCTTAGTTTGCCTTGCTATTTCACCTTTATATAATATCAGATCAGCAACATTGAAGACTGGTGATATAGCCAAATCTGAAGGAAGATCCACCTTGTAGGAATTCTCACCATATTTGGATAGAATTCTACAAGGTCCTACCCTCTTCATTTGTATCTTAGTAGGCTTGCTGCTTTGCATTCTATATTTACTTAGATGGACAATCACATAGTCACCCACTTTGAACTAAACCTCTCTCCTTTTTCATCCACTTTAGCTTTCAGTTTTTGAGTAGACTCTAGGATGGCTCTCTTGACCTATTCTTGGACTTCCTTGATGGTTTGAGTGAAGTCCTCTACTTTCCCACTCTTCATCTCCATGGAACCAAGTTCTCTTAGTTCACACACCCCTCTTGGATGTCTGCCATAGACAACCTCAAAATGACTCCTTCCAGTGATCCTATTTACACTATCATTGTAGGCATACTCAGCTTGTGGAATAACTAGATCCCAAGTCTTCCCATACTCCTTGGTTAGACACCTCAACAAGTTGCCTAATACCCTATTAATGACTTTAGTTTGACCATCAGTTTGTGGATGGTAAGCTGAGATAAATGATAAATTAGTCCCTAGTCTTCTCCATAAGGTTTGCCAAAAATGGCCCATGAACTTTATGTCCCTATCTGAAACAATACTTAATGGGAGTCCATGAATCCTTACAATCTCCTTAAAGAAGAGGTGTGCAATATAACTAGCATCATGAGTAGTTCTACATGGAATAAAATGGCTCATCTTAGAAAATCTATCTACCACCACATAGATGCTATCCATACCCGTCTTTGTCTTGGGGAGTCCTACCACAAAGTCCATGCTCACACACTCCCAAGGCCTAATTGGGACCGGTAATGGCTGATAGAGGCATGCATTGCTTGATCCTCCTTTTTCTCTTTCACACACACCACATTTCTCCACATACCTTTTTACATCCCTTGGCAACCTAGGCCAATAGTAGTACCTTTTTACTAGATCCAAAGTTTTATTGATTCCAAAGTGTCCACTTAGACTTCCATTATGTTTCTCTTGTATGATATTTTCTCTCATGGATCCTCTAGGCACACATAACTGATTGCCTTTGAACAAGAGACCATTTTGAAGAGTGTAATCTACATACTCACCATGAAAATGATTCTCAAACTCCTTGCAGACCTTGTAGGCTGATGAGAAGTCCTCATCTTCTTCATAGAGATCCTTGAAACCTTCTATCCCTATGCTCTGCAATTGTAATTCTTGGACAGTCAATAACTTCCGGCTTAAAGCATCTGCCACCTTGTTAAGCTACCCCTTTTTATGCTTGATGGTAAAGGTAAAGGATTGGAGGTACTCCATCCACTTCAAATGTTTATTGCTAAGCTTCTCTTGAGTGTTAATGTAACTCAAAGCCTGGTTATCTGTGAACACCACAAATTCTTTTGGGAGTAGGTAATGCCTCCACTTCTTGAGAGACTGAACTAGTGCATACAACTCTAGATCATATGTTGAATACCTCTTCTTTGCCTCATTAAGTTTCTCACTAGAAAATGCCACAGGCCTTCCCTCTTGACTCAATACACCCCCTACTACAATTCCACTTGCATCACATTCTAATGTGAATAGCTTGTCAAAAGTAGGTAAGAGTAGGATGGGTTTTGTGGCTACTTCTTGCTTCAATAATTGGAATGCTTCATCAACTTGTTCAGTCCATTTGAACTTAGTTTTAAGGCCTCCTTTTATTGTGTCAATTACTGGTGCACATATGCCACTGAATTTCCTCACAAACTTTCTATAGAATTGGGCTAAACCATGGAAACTCCTAACTTCAATCCCTGTTTTAGGGGTGGGCCAATTCAAGATTGCCTCCACTTTGCTTGGATCCATCTTCAAGGTTCCCTTAGACACCACAAACCCCAAGTAGACTAACTCTTGCTTCAAAAATTCACACTTCTCTAAGTTGATTGCCAACTTCTCTAAATGCAACCTCTCTAGGACTAACCTCAAATGTTCTAGGTGCTCCTCTTTGGTTCTGCTATAGATGAGTATATCATCTAAGTATACCATCACAAATATTCCTATGAAGTCCTTCAACACCTCATTCATCAACCTCATGAAGGTGCTTAGGGCATTTGTAAGTCCAAATGGCATCACAAGCCATTCATACAACCCTTTTGTGGTCTTAAAAGTTGTCTTCCACTCATCACCCTCCTTAATCCTAATCTGATGATAACCACTTTTAAGGTCCAACTTAGTAAAATACATGGCACCTCCTAAACAGTCCTTCAAATCCTCTATTCTAGGAATAGGAAATCTGTACCTTATGGTGATCCTATTGATTGCCCTTGAATCAGTGCAAAGTCTCCACTTGCCTCCCTTCTTTGTTGCTAGTACTACCGGGACTGCACATGGGTTGATGCTCTTCTTGATCAGTCCTTGATCCACCAACTCCTGTACTTGCCTTGCCACCTCCTTGTTTTGATTAGGTGTGAGCTTACATGCTGCTTTACTGGGCAGGGATGCACCAGGGACAAAGTCTATTTGATGGCTTATAGACCTTCTTGGTGGAAGTGTTGCAGGTGCTCCATCACTCACTATGTCTTTATACTCTTGCAACATTTGCTTTACCTCCTTAGGTACCTCTGTCTGCAACTTATCTTACTCCTCCTTTGGCTTCACAAAGATGGCACATCTCACTATCTCCTCTTCATGTAGCAAGTGTAAGAACTCTTTACCAGTATTAAGTAAGACACTAGGTGTTCTTGAGGTTCCCTCATCATTCTTTGTCAGAGACTAAATCTTATAGGTTTTGTTGTCCTTCTTGAAGGAAATGGAGTTCTCCTCTCCATCATAGATCATCTTCTTATCAAATTTCTAGGGTCTACCTAGCATCAAATGACAAGCATCCATGGGTAACACATCACAAAGGATCTTATCCTTGTATCCTCCAATAGAGAACTCTACCCAAGTCTGTTCATTGACAAGCACACTCTGTCCTTGATTCAACCATGTCACCTTGTAAGGGCTAGTGTGGGGTATCTTTGTGATTTTCAACTTCTTGGCTACCTCATCTGATATGATGTTATCAGTTGACCCTAAATCAACTATCACCTTGCAAACCTTACCAAGGATTTTGCATCTCACCCTAAACAATGCTCTCCTATGCTGAGGTTCATCCTTAACTGACTGTCTTATCAAAACTCTATTGAACATCAGATTTTCTCCAATCTTTGATTCAATATGGTCTACCTTGGGTTTTTTTCTACTTGATGTGTCTTCATGGGCATAAGCAACCCTCTTTCCACTATTTGATGAGGTAGGCTTGTCGGGGCATCTATAGGCCGGGTGTCCCAATTGACCACAATTGTAGCATTTCATGGTTGCAAAGTAGGAATTACCCCTGCTGGTACCTCTGCCCCTATTTTGACCCCCTTGTGCACCTCTTCCTTGAGAATGGCCTCCTCTAAGAGTGGTTTCACTATTATACTCAGTCAACTTAGACTCTCCTTGATTCCTTTGCTCACTTGCCTTGCTTTGGTAACCACCTCGGTGATTCATTTGATCTCTACCTCTGCCTCTACCCCTGTTGTTGGAGTCTCCCTTCCTTTTGTTCCTCTCTTCCACCTTAGCAGCAAGTTGATGACACTTTTGGATAGTGGTAGGAGTCCATAGGCTTATCTCCTCTTGGATGTTCCACTTTAGGCCACTTAGATACCTAGCCACCTTGATAGATTCCTCTTCTTAGACTTTGGATCTAAGACAAAGCTTTTGAAGCTCCTCTGTGTAAGAGGCCACATCAAGGTCTTTCTACTTCAATCCATGTCCCTTCTTATGAAGTTGGACTTCATAATCCTCTGGCAAGTAGTTCTCCTTTATCTTACTCACCATGGCCTTCTAGTTTGTAATAGGTAGATTTCCCATGCTAATTCTCTCCTCTTGCAAGTACTTCCACCATGTCAAGGTTGCTCCCCTTGGTCTTGATTTGGCAACCTTAACCTTTTGAGCTTCTGTCACACCTTCACACTCAAAGTGGTTCTCCATACCCTCAATCCATTCCATGACGGTGTCAATATCCATCCTTCCACCAAAATGTGGCAATCCTTCAAAAGATTTTGTATTCAAAGCCTTGATGGCCTTTACAAAAGGTTCTTCATTGATTAAGGGGTCTGGTTCAGGTATGATATCATCTAGATCAATAGCTTTCTTGCCTCGGTCACTATTGTCCACACCCAAGAGTTCTTGTGCTCCTTGATCAACCACTTCTTGCAGCTTGTTCCTTATCTCACTCATAGCATCTTCAAGGAGTCTATTTTTCTCCTTTTGTTCTTCTACCTCCCTAGTCATCTCTGCATTAGTGACCATTATGTTCTCCCCTACTAATTCACCAGAATATAGAGACATGCATGGTCCACCAAATCTTTAACTTTGCTCTGATACCAATCTGATGAGAATGGGTATGGGATAGACTAGCCTAGTCTATGCTCTTTGATCCTCTCCTTGGATCACTAGGTGTTCCAACCACACCCTAGGGTCTCTAGGACTTCCCTTTCTTATGAAATCCCCTAACCTTTCCCAATCCACCCACCAACAACCTATGATACTTCTCCTAAGGTCTCACCTACTCACAAGCTTCACAAACCCTCACATAGGCTAATAAGGGTTTAGCTCTTCCTACACCTTCTTAGATCCTAGCAAGGATAGGATAGGTCTTTGACATAGTTCTCCATCCATTCATGTTCCCCCAAGAGTCTCTAACCTTCCTACTTGTTACCGATCTCACTATTTTGCTTCTTTCCTACAAAATAGGGCTACAAGGAATGTGCCCAATTAGGCCTCCATTGCGGACTTTTAGGGCTCCCTCTTGCAAATGATGCCAAAACTTGTGAAACTTCCCAAAGGGACTGCTATTCATTTAGCAAAGGCTCAAATATTTTCTTGGTTTTGGGCCTCCAAGTGTTCGTACACTGCCCTGGGTGAATTTAGGGGTTTTTGAGGGTTTTTATGAGGGTTTCTAGGCCTGCCAAGGTCATAGTGATGGTTTGTTGTCTTTGTCACTTTTTCTGGATTGGTGGAAGCTCCTCCTTCTCACCAATGGTTCTCCACACACCCCTCTACAACTCCTCCAAAGGGTTCCTCCTTCCTTGTCCTTCCTTTCTCTCATGGACCTCTACAACCTTAACCCTTCCTAGTCGGGCACAGTCTAGTCTTGCCTAGGAGTGGGTCTTTGAAAGGCTTTCCTACATCTTCAATGGCCTTGCTTCCATTGAGATATTGTACAAGGTCTGCACTCCTATTCCCCATGGTTTCATGATGTTTCCACAATGGGGATAGGAGTTGTCAACCCATTTACACAAAATAGTCCAAAACTGGACAATGAAAGAGTAACTCACAAAATACTTACAAAGCACACAAAACCTGCACAATAAACCTAACCTAAATGCTCAAAATGAAAGTATAACCACAATACAAGACACTCAACATAGTTTAGTCTACAAAACAATCCATTGTCAATCTTTTAATGCTCCATTTGTGCCGACTGGCAACAAAAACACAGTCATAGTCAAGGTCTTTTCCCTTTGGTCGTACAATCTGACATCCAACCCCTCATTTTAGGGTTTGCAACAATATATGATGTCTTTGCCTCGGTTTATGTGTCAAGGTTAGAGTTCTCCATGCCAAGCTAACGTTATGACCTATTAGGTGGAAAAGTTGCATGACAACTTTGAAAAGTTGTCATGCAACTTTTTGCAACTTTTGAGCAACTTTTGCAATGTTGCTTTTCTTGACTTTTAGACCTACATTGGGCTATACTATGGACACAACCATGCTAAAATGACCCCAAAATCATCAATGGGCACACATATCCTCTACTCCTAATGAAAAATCAACCTAGACTTGTGAACCTAGGACCTAAACTAGGACCTAAACAAGACCAATGAGCTCTTGGCTCTTATTACATTTACATGGCTTCTTAAAGAAGCAAAATCCCAACAAAATCAAATGGAGGAAGACCTTGGGAGGGTGCTCCTACACCAATGCAAGAGGTTTAATTCCTCCGTTATTGAGCTTAACCAAAATTATACTCAGGCATTGGAGATGCTATTATTGCAGTTCATTCTTCCTTCTGGATTGTAGTCTAGATTTCTATGTAGTCAGTGAGACTACTTTTGTAATGAGCAATGTGCTCTAGGTTGTTGGTTTTCCTGCAAGTGTAGGTTCCTCAATTTGTAATCATATACTTACTGCAAAATTATTATCTAACTATGGGTAGGCTTCCCACCGTGGTTTTTCTCTTTACTGGGTTTTCCACATACAAATCTTGGTGTCATGTGGATGTATCTATTCTCTAATTGTTGTTTATGCTTAATTGATATATTTGTTATTCTGATATTGATCTTTTGGGTTCCATTATTAAAGTTTTAATTTCTTAAGGTTTTTGTAATCTGGTGACAACTGATTCACCCCCCCTCTCAATTGTCCTTCGGTTATTTTAACTGTCTAACAATTGGTATCAGAGCTCTGGTCCTTTTTGCAGAAGCTTAACCACTTGAGGAAGATCCTATGGAATCTAATAGTTCAATTTCATCTAATTCAATAGATGTTGTCTTCCAGAGAGAAATTCCTAGGCTTGATGGATTAAATTACAGAGTATGGAAGATTCAGATGGAGACTCATCTGAGATATATTGGTAAAGAAATTTGGGAGATCACAAAGAATGGTGTTACACCTTTTAATACAACATCTAGCAATCCTCCTCCAACAAACTAGCTTGAAAATGATTGTAGAGCTAGAGAAGCTCTCTTGTGTGCACTTTCTGATCAACAAATAATGAGATTAACTAACAAATCATCCGAAAAGGATATATGGGATAAGTTGGAGACTCTAAATGAAGGTGACCCTATTGTTAAGATTGCTAAAATTGATGGTTACCGGGTGAGGTATGAAAATTTGAAGATGGAAGAAGATGAAAGGATTACTGCATTTATAGAAAGGGTAAATGAAATTGTCATGGGAATTCAATGTTGTGGTGGATCTCTGAGTGAAGATAAAATAATTTCTAAAGTTTCGAGAGATTTACCACCGTCTTATAAGATGAAGGCTACTACTATTAATGAATTGAGAATAATGGCTAATACTTCTATCAATAGAGATACCTTGGTTGGGAAATTATATGCTTTTGAGCTTGAAGAATTTGGACCTTCTGGAGCTATGAATTTTGAACCTACTTTTCATGCATTTACATCATCAACCGGAAAGCAAGATTGGAAAGCTTGGTATGCAAAGGAATTGGATGATATGAAGAGATAAGATGAAAAATTTGAGCAACTTGAAGCCCTATTTTCTAGAAGAGTACCTAAAGGACTAATAGGAAATAAGTATGAAGGAAAATAACCTTTTAAATGTTTTACATGTAATAAGATAGGTCATTTTACATCTAGATGTCCTGAAAAGAATTCAAGATTTGAAGAGAGAGATAGAAGATCTTTTAAACCTAACCCTAGATATCATAACAAGTATAAGTACAGGAAAAATAGAGACAAATCATCTTACTTTGTTGATGAGGAAGGTGTGATTGATTCTGATGATGAACCGACATAAGACTCTGCTAGTGGTTCTGGTAACGGAAAGGAATGGGTGTTCTTGGATATCAAGGAAGATGATCTGGCACTGGAAGGGAATGTACCTAAAGAAAAGGCCCTTGCTGCTAAAATTGAAGATAAGGATGAATGGGTAATTGACGGTGGATGTTCACATCATATGACTAGAGATAAAAGGAAGTTTCTATCATTGCAAGAATTTGATGGCGGTATGTTTATATTTGGAGATGACAAAGCATGCATGATCAAAGGAAGAGGAACTATATCATTAGATGGTAAGCATGATACTGATAATGTTTATTATGATGAAGGTTTAAGGAATATTATTTTCAGTGTAGGATAGTTGGTGGATAAGGGATTTCAATTAAAATTCAAGGATGGAAAATGCAAGATCATTAATAGATCTAGATTGGATATTGCAACTGGTACTCAGACAAAAGGTAATATATTTTATTTAAATTCCGGTGATAAGACATGTCTAATTTCACAAATTGATGAGATTTGCCTTTGGCAAAAAAGGCTATGTCATGTGAATTTTGATTGCATGGTAAATATCAGTTCAACTAAGGTAGTTAAAGATATACCTAAGATTGTGAAGCCCTATAATTTGGTATGTAAAGAATGTCAAATGGGAAAATAGGTCAAAACCTTTTTTAAGAGCATACAAGATAAATGTAATGATGTTCTTGATCTTATTCATACCGATTTATGTGGTCCATCTAGAATCAAAAGTTTTCAAGGTGATGAAGGAATATTTATTGGTTATTCTAATGAAAGAAAAGCATATAGATGTTATAACAAAAGATTGTAGAGAATTGTGGAGAGCACTAATGTCAAGGTGTATGAGCTGAGTAGGAGTCAAATCAGAGTTTATGAGAAAGAACCGGTAGTGGAAATGATCACAATTGAACTAGTAACACCTTTATCAGAACATAATGCTAAACATGTTACTTCGACAGTATTAGAAAATTCAATAGTAACTGAAGAATAGGGAAGAGGAATAGAGAGTCAGAAGACTTGTAGTTATGTAAGGTTGAATCATTTAGGAGATTAGATCATTGGGGATAAGAACAAAGGAGTGATGACAAGGAGAAGATTGGCAGCTGATGAGGTATGTTTAATTTCTCAAGTTGAATTGGTATCAGTAACTAAGGCATGTAAAGATGAATGTTGGATGAAAGCTATGGAAGAAGAATTAGATTAGATAGAAAAGAATAACACATGGATTTTATTTCCCCATCCTAAAAATAAGAATGTTATTGGAACTAAATGGGTTTTTAGGAGCAAACTAAATGAAGATGGACAAGTTGTGAGGAATAAAGCTAGATTGGTTTGTAAAGGATATTCTCAGAAGGAAGGAATTGATTATGGTAAAACTTTTGCACCTGTAGCTAGGATTGAAGCTAAAAGATTATTTCTTGCCTATGTTGCACATAAAAAATACAAGGTTTATCAGATGGATGTTAAGTGTTCTTTTTTGAATGGGGATCTTGATGAGGAATTTTATATTGAGCAACCTAATGGTTTTTCACTTTCAAATGATAAAAACATGGTTTTCAAGTTGAAGAAAGACTTATATGGATTGAAACAAGCACCTAGAGCTTGGTATACAAGGTTGGACAAATATCTTTTGAAACTTGGTTTCACTAAAGGTAATGCTAACAGTAATCGATATTATAAAGTCACTGATGATGATATACTGATTATTGAGGTTTTTATTGATGACATCATTTTTGGAGGTGAGGATAAGTTGTGCATGGAATTTTCTAAAAATATGGAGAATGGATTTGAAATGTCTATGATTGGGGAAATGGAACTTTTCTTAGGTTTGTAGATTACTCAGACTGATAATGGTATTTTCATCTATCAAACTAAGTATGCTAGGGAGTTGTTGAAGAAATTTGGTATCAAAAATTCTAAACCGGTTAGTACTGCTATGGTTACAAGTGATAAATTTTCAAAGAGAGATGAATTTGCACCGATAAATCCTACAAGATACAAGTCTTTGATTGGAGGTCTATTATATTTGACTCAGACTAGACTAGATATAATGAATGCAGTTTGCATTGCATCAATATATCAAAGTGATCCTAGACAAAATCATGAGAGTGCGATGAAAAGGATTTTTACAGACTTACAAGGAATATCTGAATATGGTTTATGGTATCCTAAAGATGATGAATTTACTTTATGTGCATATATAGATGCAGATTGGGCAGGTGATGTTGATGACCATAAGAGTACTTCCGATGGAGCTTTCTTTCTTGGAAAGAAACTTGTTTCATGGATCAAAAAGAAATAGTCATGTACTTCTTTATCTATAGCTGAAGCTGAGTATGTTATTGCTGCTACTAACTACACACAAGTTCTATGGATGAAACAAATGTTGAAGGACATAAGAGTGCATTGCAATGGACCAGTAGTTATTCACTGTGATAACTGTGCTGCTATAGACATATCAAAGAATCTGGTATTTCACTTCAAAACAAAGCAATCAAGTATAACTTTTTGAAGGAGAAGGTGGAATAGAATGAAGTTAGATTGGTTTATGTGAACACTGAAGAGAAGATTGCAAACATCTTCACTAAACCTTTGCCTAAAGAATCATTTGAGTACCTCAGAGACAGATTAGGGGTTTCTACCCCTCTAGTAGGAAACTAATTGATGCTATTTGGCATCAGTTCGATATGCATTATCAGAGCTATTATTCATTCCGGGATGATGTGGTGATGCTACTACTCAGGGGGAGTAGTTACCTTGTGATTCAATAGTTTATGATTTTTCTTTAATATTTATGTCAGATTCTTGGTATTAATGTCAAAGGGGGAGAGATATTCATGTGAAAAACTTAAGGGTTATATACATTAGGGGAAGAAATTTGCAGAACTTCATTTCTATATTCTTGTGTGGGAGGTTTGTTTGGCATTTCTTGGCACTTGGATGTTTTTCACATCTAGTGTTGCCATCAATGTCGAAGGGGGAGATTGTTGGCAATTTGGAGGAATTGATTATGTGTTGCACTGATGTTTTGTCATTGATGTCAACACTAGTTGCTTTGGTTGTTTACCGATATCCTTTTGGTCCTCATAGGATGTTTGGTTTCTGGTTGGTATGATCCGATATACTCTTATATGCTTTGGCTTATGGAATTGACTTAGACTTTTCATTCATGCTATTCATATATATGTTTAGTCAGTTGGTTTTGATTTGGTGATCAAATGCTATCCTAAATGCTGGTAAGCTTGGTTTATTGATCCGGTGAGGGTTTCACCGATAGAGATTTGTTGAAGATCTTTTGATGTTATGCATAAGTGGTGTTGGTACAACTTCTAGTAGAGATTTGGGATGCTGATGGTGATCGTGTTTGATACTTGGCTAATTGGGATCATTGTATTTGGCAGAGGACCTATTCTATTCCAGGTTGTACTATCTAGGTTTTGGACTGACTTAATGTAACGTGTTGATTGGTCCTCTCAATGTGTTTCTAGAATTATTTATGGGTTAAATGATATTTGTTTGGTCTCAGGCTGACATGTTTAATAATTATGTAATTGGTTTATTGTCTTGGTGGCCGACCTTATTGTTTAAGGTTTAGGGTTTCTATATATATATGTGTATGATCTCATTGTAGATTAATCACAGAAATGAGAATGGTATGCAAGTGAATAATGTAATAATCATTCATGTAGAGGATTTGGTCGATCATAGGTGATCGCGTTGGGTTTATGCAAGAGATTTAAATCCTTTGGTATTGAGCTTAACTAGAACTACACTCAGCCATTGGAGATGCTATTATTGCAGTTCATTCTTCCTTCTGGATTGTAGTCTAGATTTCTATGTAGTGAGTGAGACTCCTTTTGTAATGAGAAGTGTTCTCTAGGTTGTTTTGCCTTCCTGCAAGTGTAGGATCCTCAATTTGTTATCACATACTTACTGTAGAAGTATTATCTAACTGTGGGTAGGCTTCCCACCATGGTTTTTCCCTTTACTGGGTTTTCCACGTACAAATATTGGTGTCATGTGGATGGTATCTATTCTCTAATTGTTTTTTATGCTTAATTGATATAATTATTATTCTGGCATTGATCTGATTCACCCCCCCCCCCTCTCAGTTGTCCTCTGGTTATTTGAACTATCTAACAAATTCATCATCATTTCATCATTCTCCTCATCATATCAATTATACTGTCACCAACAGTCCTTATGTAGGTACATCATCATCATCATCAATTATGCCAACATGTAAGTGGACTGAAAAAGGAAAATCTATCTCTTGTTGGTGCAAATTTGTGTGAGGTTGTGTGTGTTTGTGTTTGAGCAGTGCGGTAGTGCATTGATGGTGTTTGGTACTAGAGGCAATGAGCCAAAGATCTCTTATGGAATTGCAGCTTAGTGGCATTTGTGCTACAGTGGTGGATTCTTTCTATTTCCTTCTTCCTTTTGGCAATGAGCCCTTTCCTAGTTGTTTTAGTCGAGTAGTGAGCCCACCTACTATGAGCATTTTGGTAGTGAGCCACCCTTTGTAAAAATCACCTTAACTAGTGTCACCCTAATAGGCATTTTACACTTGAGAAATATCATTCTCTATGGCTTTTCCCCTCTTGGGTTTTCCATGTCAAATTTGGTGTTTCATGTGTATGTTTCATGTGTGTGCTCTCTCATGCTTATATTTGTTTATGGTTAAGTAATTAGGAATTAGTTTACCAAATCTATTTTTAGAGAATAAGTTTTAAATTTTAATTGACAAGTGATTCACCCCCCATCTCATTTGTCCAAGATATGCAACAAAATATTTTTGAAAATAGAAAGTTTTCAAAATAAGAATTTTTTTGAAAATAAAAAGTTTTTGAAAATAGAAACTTTCCAAAAATAGAAAATTTTCAAAAAAATTCAGATGCCCATTTTTCTCCAAAAGCGAATAAAAAATTGCCCCCCTCTAGATCCACATGAGAAGGCACATTTGGCACCCTCCAATTCTTTTGAGAAAAGAAACCCTTAAATCCTGAGGAGGGGTTTCATGAATCCACACTCTAATACCACGTTGAATTAAAGGTTGAGCTTGGATAAAATGTTAAAAGTAAAGTTTGTCCTCTAATACCATGTTGAATTTTGCAACACAAGCCTACAAGATCAAATAACAAGATAGAAAACCTTCCATGAATGAGAGTAGCAAGAAAAATATGCCATGTTCCTCAAAAGAAAAAAATACATTATTAAATTACAATACATAATGATGTTCTTATATAGAGAGCACAAGGATGCCCTAAACTAAATTTGGGAGAACTAATGTGCAAGCATGAGGAGAAAAAATCTCAAATCTAGCTAAAATAGATTTTAAAAAGCTAAACTAGATGCATAACTAAAGCAACTAGAAGCATGAAAGCACAAATAAGTGAACTTAAGCAAAAAAAGCATAACTAGTTGTTAAAATGATCTAACACATGTTTGGGTTTAGATGGAGGAATGTGGGACTTAATAGGGATATCAACATATTGAGAGTGAGCTATGTAGCAAGGCCATGCAAGGGGTTCCAATATACTTTCTTCATTGATGCCTAACACTTTTCCTTGATAATGCATGCTTTGAAAAATCCTATTAGCAATGAGATACTCTTTAATTTTGAAACAAGATGCAATTCCACTTTGAGGAGAATATTGTATGGAGGGAATAATAAGCTCATGAAGTAAACTGGAATGGATGAAAGTGGAGGACCCAAGTTGATAAGTAAGGGTTTATGACTAGATTGGGTAGAGGTGGTAGGATCTTGAAAAGGATTAGGTTCATAAGGGGAATTTAGAGAGATGTTGGGATATTCAGATGAATATGGAGGATTATGACAAGGATACGAAGGAATACTTTGATCTTTACATGGAAGAAGATCATTGGATGGAGTGGAAAGGGTTCTTTTCTCTTGATTTTGAATACGATCATTGGAAAGTATTGAAGGGGTATCATGATCTTTCTTAAAAAGTGGATTATGGGTGGGACTTGGAAGGATACTTTTCTCTTGAGATGGAAGGGGATAATTCTAGGTGGAATAAAAAGGGATGGTGGGATTATCATGAGATTCAAAGGAGATGGGATTTTTGTCAACAATTGGATGGGATGAAAAAGCTTTGCAGCCTTGATCTTGATTCATTTTAGGACTTGTTTCTTCAAACTTTGGATTATCTTCCTGAAATGGGGTATAATTTTGGATATGCATGGGGGATTCTTGGATGGAGTACATGTTTGGGTATAATAGGACTAGATCTTGAATGAGACTCTCTTGAGCTTGTTTAATTAGAGATGGAGCATATGGTGGCATTGGTCCTAGGATTTTTGACTCATTGGAGGGATTGGTATCAAGAAGTGGATTATCTTGGATTTCTATAGTGGATAGTCCTTGGGGGTAAAATTAAAAGGTATCATCATTGGATTCATTGTTTGATGGAGATAATGGGGATTTTATGTTAAATCTTTAGGGGAAGAGGAAATGGTGAAAGAGATGGTGGCTTTGTTTTATGATAAGTCATTACTAGACAAATGTTGATGGTTTTGATCATGCTTGTAAATAGTATCTTGAAATATGCCTAATTCCTTATTAGGTGAATTATTAAGATATTCTTCAATAGTAATGTCACCTTGATCAATAAGGTCCTTAAAAAGATTTTTCAATCTTAAGAAATCAAAAAAAATTTGTCCTTTGTTCCTATGGTATTCACAAAATTCCTTATCATTCCACCACATGGGTTTTACTATTGGTCCAAATAATCTAGCCTTGGTTAGTGTGATACATTTTTAGCAACAAATTTTTCCAAGATTGATTCCATTAGCTCTCCCAAAGGTGTAAATTTTTTACATGGTTGATAAGTTGATTTTTTCATTGTCCTTTTGGTATTGACTTGGTTGTTTGAAGTGCTAGGTGTGTATATGGATTGTTGGTTGGGTGGAATATTGTTTTGTGGGATGTAGATTTGATGTGTGATTTGGGGGTTTGGCCTATATGCTTTAACATCCATAACCATTTTTTCATTTGACCAATCTATGAAGTTTGGATTTGGGTTGTATATGTATGTGGAGGAGGTGTTTTATTGTGGTTGTTATGCAGGTATATAGTTCTGGGACAAATGTAAGTTGGTTGTGATGGTATGGTCTCATATGCTCTTTCAATTCAAAGGATAAATTCTTTGTCTTCCCTATGAAATTCATAATACTAATCCATGATTTTGTTTTTGGATTTTGTGACCTTTTTCAATTACATAAGACATGATTAGGTTGTTTTTTATTTTTTTTGGTTTTTATTTTAATTTTTATGGCTTTTTTATTTTTATTATTTTTTTGGATTTTCGGTTTTTATGATGTTTTTGGATTTTTGATTAAATATGATAACACATAAGAAATAAATATAAAAGACAAAAATATATGGCTCAAATTGGATGATGTGTCCCCTTTTGGTTTCAATTGGGGAAGATCGTCTAAACATTCAAGCACATAAAACACATGAACAAGCCTACTCAAGTGAGAGTATCAATCCTTGCATACACAAGAAATGATGGCCCAAAAAGTTCAACTAGAGGATTTACAAGTTCAAGTAGGGGAATCATCTATATACCACAAGGGTACTGAGGCCTAAATCCATGAAATGAAAGGAGAATAATGCCAAATAGTTGGGAGGAGAGAGTTACCCACTCACCACCTTCACTTCACTAAGGTATAAAGTTATTAGAGGATTAGACCAGAATGACAAGATTCTACTTCCAAGAGGCCTATCTTTTGATTCACCCTTGCTATTTATACTTTGTTAGAACACAACAGTTGAGGTAGTCTCCTACAGTCATCACTTCTCTAGGTAGACCTCCTAAAAAACAAAACAAGATCACTTATTTTTAATCATTCAAGGTAACCACTAGCATCCAAGAGGAGATCATACATAAGTGATCTTGGTGATGAAAATAAATTTTTTCATTTTAAGTCCAAATCTCAATGTGTAAGGTTAATTTCTATCCCATTTTCAATATGTGAAAGACATGCCAAGCAAGTTGATCTAAAGAAAGAAATGATTTTATGATTAACGAAAAAGATTATGATCAATTTTAGAATTACAATAAAAAAAGATATAGAACAAGTGCACCTTGATTTTAATTCTTCCTCTTTGTGTTGAAACCCTTTGATCCAATGATGAGCTCCAAGATACCTTTTTATCATCCCCAAATCCATGTATGTGGAAATATGCCAAAAATGAGAAACCAAATCAAAGAAATGTTATTCATGAGTTGATTGTTAGGGTTCCCACAGATACTGAGAGGGGGGGTGAATAAGTATCTGATTGATAGTGTAATTTTATTGAAACTGAATATGCAGAACATAAAGTAAATGTATACCGGTATGCAAGAATTAATGCAAATAACAGAATAAAAAACATCCACATGAAAAGAACACCATAACACAAGATGTTTAACAAGGAAACCCGGTGTGGGAAAAACCTCAGTGGGATTTGTGACCCACAATATTCACTTACTGGCCAATAAGAGAATATTACTTACAATAGGGGCCTACACATGTAGGAAGGCCAACTGCCTAGAGCTCACTGCTCAATAAGAAGTCACACTAACTTACAATGAGGATTTACACAAATCCAATATTCTGTACTACTTTACAATAGCATCTTCAATGCCAGATTTAGTACCAGTTCTTGCTCTATTCTTTACATATACCCTTGATCTACAATTCGCACATTAGATCTGCCTTATAATTTATTATACTTCCTATCCATATCCTACAAATGCCTACAATGATCTCTTTTATACACAAGAGTCATTTTACAATTTGCCAAGTTGGCTTACAATAATAAACAAAATATTACATATCAAAAATCCTGTCGGCCTCTGTGCCGGTATACATATTTCCTTCTGTGCTGGTGCCAGTGTAGGTTGATCTTGCTGATGCCAGTGCACTATCTTGTTTGAGTAATGCTTTGCTGGTATAATGTCTTGCTGGTGCCATAGGATTGCAAGGTTGCTTGAGTAATGCTTTGCCGATATAATGTCTTGCTGGTGCCATAGGATTGCAAGGTTGCCTGAGTAATGCTTTGCCGGTATAATGTCTTGCCAGTGCCATAGGATTGCAAGGTTGCCATCAATGACAAAACCTTCAATCACACACAATGTCTCATTGGAGTGTCCATATGCCAACAATCTCCCCCTTTGGCATTGATGGCAACACTCATGAGAAATTTCAAAAAAAATGTTACCAAAAATGTGAGAGCTCCCCTTGAGCATGTGATCCCTGTGTTTTGAATTTTCTCATCTACTACTCCCCCTTTGGCATCAATGACAAAGGTTAGTAGATTTTGTAGTTGTACCAATTCATAACCTCAACCTTGTAGTTGGGTAGTTATTATCTGAAGAATATCTCCTAGAATTAAGTTTATGCCATCCATAAACTTCTTGCTCTCCTTTATTGCTATCTCAGTTCTATATACTATACCGGTGAGATGCTGCAAGTGCTCTGCCGGTGTTTTGCTACCCTGTGTTAGTGCCTCTGAGATTTCCTTCCGCAGAGATGCTAAATAGTCCAATCTTGGACTTAGTTTAGATCTCAAGAATTTTGCCTTGTTTATTATTTTCTCTTTCTCTCTTTCTAATTTGAGCAATTCTTCCTCAAAATTTGTTATCTTTTCCTCAAAAACTGATAATGTATCGGATGAGTTAACAAAATTATCAGTAAGTTTATTGATCTCTTCCTATACCTTGCTCATCTTTTTGTCTACATCTATGGTCAAAAAGTTTATCTTTCAGGTGTCTTTGTACAGAGTTTTGTACTCTTTCAATAAATTGCACAGTTCCGATAGAAGTGTGTCAAATTCCCTGATACACTTCTTTATTCCTTCCTCAAAGAATTTCTGTTTCTCTTTTTCTACACTTTCCTTTATAGTTTCTACCTTTGTTTGCTCAAAATTTCCAGAAATATATTTACAAAGTGTATCCAACTGGCCTAAAGAATCTTTGTTGGCTATATTACAATTTGGAGCTATTGATTTCAAAACTAGAATTGAATCATCTATCGCTTTATAGGCTTGTGAGATACAATTAGTTATTTTCTTGATAGATTCGAGCAATACCTCTGTTGCATTTGATGGTGACCCAACAAACTGAGTGCTGGTGGAAGTGATCATGCTAGTATTGACCTCTGATAGGTCTGTTTGAGTCTCCATTTCTTTAAGCACTGGTTTTCCTGCATCATTTCTTACCGATGGCATCTGTTCTAGAGCCTTTAGTTCTATTGGTTTCTCTATTTGTGTTCTAGATTCCATCTTTTTCTCTAAATCTGTTGTTGGTTGCTCTTTGTTTCCTGATTTATATGTTGTATCCTTATCTACCACTATATTGATTTTCTGCATATCAACATTCACAGTATATAGGACTTCAGGATTAGGATTATTATCCTCTGTGTCCATGCTCTCAGCTGCCGGTTGATCTTCTACAGTTGTTGTTTTTACTGGTGGAGTATTTAAAGGAGGTGGGGGTAAGTTGTCTCTAATCTTGATACTTGGTGGTCCACCAACTTTACCTTTCCCTTTATCCTTTTGATATACCAGAATGGGCTTGGGATTCCTATATTCTTCTTGTTTTTCTTTTTCAACCAAGAACGTATCCCAACCATTTTCTATTTCCTCTGAAACTTCAGTAACTCTACCTGCCACTAGTGATATTTGCCGGTGTGCAATGGAAAAAACTGTCCGGTTGGCCTGAGCTATCAAATCATCAATTTCCTTAGGTGAGTTGACCGGGTATACTGCAAGTAATTTCTCTATTTTTATTTTCTTATCCAACTCAATTATTCCTTGCCTTCTGGCCTCAAGTCTTTTATATAGTTCATCAGGAATTTCATTTAGGACTTGCATCAAAAACTTTTTATACATGTCCATGTGTAATATAACACTCTCCTCAACTTGTCCTTTCTCATCATCTGATAGGGTGTCATAGATTTTCCCTATGTTTTTCAATTTACCTTCCTCTGTGATCTCATTTAGTAGTATGTCAAGAGGGGCAAAGTTAGTGTTTGTCTTCTTCTTCTTTTTCGGGGTTAGCTTCTTCTTAGGTGTGGCTTTCTTGACCGGAGACCTCACAACTTGTTGCTTCTATCTTGTCCTTCTAGGTGAAGGAGTGGATACCGATGAGGGGTCTCTTTTCCTAACAACTCTTTTGAAAGTTGCTGGCATATCTCCTTCTGAGGAAGTATCTACCGGTGATATATGAGTTTCAGGTTGTTGGGCTACCAACTCATCTTCTGTTATGCTAGTTTTCTTTAATACGTCTTCCTTTATGGCTTTTGCTTGTCTGGTTCCTTTCCTCACAAATGCCTCAACTTTCTTTACTCTCTTTTTAGATTAAATTTGACTTTCGATGGTCTCAGCACTACCAAATACTTCTTCCTTTGGTTCATTGGGGGCTTCCAGAAGTGCTTTGGCATAAGTTTCCACTATGTGGTCATCTGTTTCATACCCCATCTCTGTAACCCAAATTGTTCTTGGGATGACTGCTTCCATCCAGATCTCATCCTTTTTTATCAAAAAGCATATATCATCCTTGTATTTGTTGACAATTTCTTTTGATAGTTTGATTCTTTTATTCATTCTGACCTTTAGTGCTTGAAAATACTCATTGATATTCTTTTCTCTGTTTTCACCCATGTTGTTGAATAAGTCAGACAATTGTTTTCCTACCGGTATGTCGAATCCAAAATCCTTGTTGCCTATACTGGGAGCCTGTTTGGTTATGTGTAGCATTAAGCATACAAGTAAATTTCCAAATCTAAAGGTTCCTTTCTTATCCTTCTTGATTTTTGCTAAGTTGTCAATTAACTCATCTTTTAACCATTCACGGATATCAATTTTTACATTATCGTTAACCATATCATAAGCACTCTTTATGCATAAACTGGAAACTGAGTTAAGCCTATTAGCATGAGTTGCTTTGTAACCTAGAATCATGCTAACAAATCTAACATTTGTATCGGTCACATCATTAACCCTCAATGATCTCTTGTCGGATGTTGCACCAGTTAAGTTTGTTACCAAGTCATTGGACACCACCTTGGTTTTGTTGGGTCTGTTACGGTTGGAAGGTAACCCTATTACTTCTTTCACAGCTACCTTTGTAATTTTATGCACTGAGTCAAGCCAAAGGAATGAACCATGTACCCTACTCAGAACTATCCTAACCACTTCCTTGGGAAATTTAGGAATGCGGAGGATTTCAGTGAATCCTAGGGTTTCAACAATTTTATGTTTAGGTTTCACATTCCCGAAGTTGTCACATATAACAGACTTATACATGTTTTTGATTTTTTCATCACCTAATTCCTCTATGTTGCAATGAATATACATTCTAGGGTCTTCTGCATAAACAACACCTTTTGGGATTTTTGAAAAAGCACCTGTGTTGTCATCTTTCTTAGCTACCTTGGGAACTAGCTGAAACAAGGGCCTAGGTCATTTTATAACCTCGACTACTATAGGGTTTGCTATGAATTCAGGTGCAGAGGAGGATGCCATGATGATAAATACCTTTTTCTACCTTTGGATGGATTGATTGCTGAAGTGCTTTGCCTCTTTGCTCGGAATGCCTTAGCCTAGAAATCTTCGCACTCTCTGAAAGTTTGAATTCATGGTGAAATGAAATGGAGCCAAAAACCTTATTTTATAAAGTCTTTTCTGCTACCTACCACATTAATTGGTTGTCGGTAATGTATTGGCTCAACTTTATTTGCCGGTAATGAAAGATTTTCAACTTCTTTTCTCTAACCGAGGGAATAATAGCACATGTGTCATTTGATTGCCAAACCCTCAAGATAATTTTCTTCAATTTGATGAAGAACATCCTGTTGGTGGAGCATTGCTCTGTCCTATCGGCGGAGCATCATATTGTCCTACCAATGAAGCATTTGTTGTTTCTACTGGTGGAGGAGTAACCCCAATATTTAGATCACCTTTTCTAATCCATTGCTTTGAAAATTCTTGCTTAACCTCTTCAACCTTTCAAGCTAGTACTTTTGTTATCTACCAATGTACCTTTACTTCTACAAAATTTAGCAATATGACCAATCTTGTTACATGCATAACAGGTTACTAATTTTTTTGAATAGCTTTCCCATAACCTATGCCGGTTTGTGTTCTACATTTATTTGATAAATGACCAAATCTTCCACAAACATAACATCTTACATTCATTCTACAATTTTCAGAGTTATGACCAATTTTGTTGCATTTGGTGCATTGACTGGTGGGAGGATTGATGTTTTGATAATTCCTAGATCTACATTCATTCACCCTATGACCATATTTATTACAGTTAAAGCATTTTCCATTGAATTTGTAAGTATTAAAAGGTCTTACCTGTTTGCTGTGATCCTGGGTATTTGCAGTATCAGAGCTTTCTCCAACTTCAAATCCAATTCCAGAAGTGTCACCTTTGGGTTTTTGATTCTTCAATAAGGTGCCAAGTTCTTCTGAGATTTTCTTGAATTTTTCTTTGTGTTGATTTGCAGTTTCCAATTCCCTTTCCAAGATTTCTTTTTGTCTCATTAGTTCATTCGAGTCATTCTGAGTATGCATCAGATCTGTCTTCAACATGTCATTTTCATTGCTAAGTCTTGTGTTCTCATTTGCTGCATCACTTAATCTTCTGGTCAATTCTTCTTCATTCTTCTTTCTGTCCTCAATTTCTTTGCAAAATATCATAGTCATATCCTACATTTCATTTTTTGTTGTCATGATCTCTTGTTTCAATTTGCTTATCATATCATTTAGTGATTCCTTTTCATCATTCTCATTTTGCAATTTTTCACAAAGTTCTCTTCTCTCATTCCTTGTAATAGTAAGATTTTCTTGAAGTGCTTGAATAATGTCCTGAACTTCTTTTAAATCATCTTCTAATTTGATATTTTTTAACTTCTCTGCATCATAGTCAGTAAGAGCTCCTTCAAGTTGCTTCATCAAATTTTCCATCTTTACCGGTGTCAAGATCTTCCTCAAGCTGTTAGGCTTCTGAAAATAGAGGACCAGGCTCTGATACCAATTGTTAGGGTTCCCACAGATACTGAGAGGGGGGGGTGAATCAGTATCTGACTGGTAGTGTAATTTTCTTGAAACTGAATATGCAGAACATAAAGTAACTGTATATCGGTATGCAAGAATTAATGCAAATAATAGAATCAAAAACATCCACATGAAAAGAACACCATAACACAAGATGTTTAACGAGGAAACCCGGTGTGGGAAAAAACTCGGTGGGATTTGTGACCCACAATATTCACTTACTGGCCAATAAGAGAATATTACTTACAATAGGGGCCTACACATGTAGGAAGGCCAACTGCCTAGAGCTCACTGCTCAATAAGAAGTCACACTGACTTACAATGAGGATTTACACAAATCCAATATTTTGTACTGCTTTACAATAGCATCTTCAATGCCAGATTCAGTACTGGTTCTTGCTCTGTTCTTTACATATACCCTTGATCTACAATTCGCACATTAGATCTACCTTATAATTTATTATACTTCCTATCCATATCCTACAAATGCCTACAATGATCTCTTTTATACACAAGAGTCATTTTACAATTTACCAAGTTGGCTTACAATAATAAACAAAGTATTACATATCAAAAATCCTATCGGCCTCTCTACTGGTATACATATTTCCTTCTGTGTCGGTGCCGATGTAGATTGATCTTGCTGATGCTAGTGCACTGTCTTGTTTGAGTAATGCTTTGCCGGTATAATGTCTTGCCGGTGCCATAGGATTGCAAGGTTGCCTGAGTAATGCTTTGCCGGTATAATGTCTTGCCAGTGCCATAGGATTTCAAGGTTGCCTGAGTAATGCTTTGCCGGTATAATGTCTTGTCGGTGCCATAGGATTGCAAGGTTGCCATCAATGACAAAACTTTCAATCACACACAATGTCTCATTGGAGTGTCCATATGTCAACATTGATTCATTATGATATTAGAACTGATAATAAAACCATTTCAAGCTTGATAAAGTAATCTTATGATGCAATAAAATATATGCAAATAAAACATAAACTCATCACAAGATTACAACTTCTTCATTTTCTTTTTCTTTTGATCTAGTCATCAATATTTTAGTTTTTGCACTATTTTTTACTCCAAAAATAAAAATTCAAAGAAGACACCCCTAGTATAATTTTGGGAGATTTCCAAAAATGTAAGAAACTTAGAAAAAAATCTTAATTTGAACCCTAAAGACCATATTTATGGAAAACCCCTATTTTTGAAGATTCTAATTTTTTGCTAATTTATTTTCATCAAAATTAAAAATACAAAGAACAAAACCCCTCTATAATTTTGATACCTTTCCAAAAAAGTAATCATTTTTTAAATCCTAAAAAATATTTTTTATGAAAAACCAAAAAAAAAATTACAACTCCATCAAAACTCATGCAAATACTTTCATTTTTGGACTGAACGCTCCTTATACCATCTCCAACTTGTTAAATTATTGTACAAAAATTCATAGTCGTGTAGGAGATATGATCAATAATTTTGAAACCCTAATATTGTGTCATCAACCCTAGTTGCACAAGGTTAGCCTCATAATTTTTGAAAAAAAATAGTAATATAGGGCTAGGAAAACCTCCAAAAATATAGATTCAATAGGGAAATAAGTTCCATTGGGTGTGCCAAAATGTGTATGCTGAAATGTAACTTATTTTTAAACCCTAACTTATCCAACCACTAAACCTATATCTACAAACTAACTCAACAAACAATCAATAGAGAGATCTACCATGCATTCAAATAATATTACATGAAACCAAATATACCTTCACACCTAAATTAGGCTTGTCTCCATTGTTCTCCTATCTTCTGAGATCTTGTATTGATGATGATTTCTCTTAACTATGTAGCACATGCATAAGAAATCATGAAAGAATGGAGTGTGGTTTCTTGATGAGGTAAACTATGATGCATAGATAGTGTGATAATGTATGATCCTAGAGAGATTTTAGCATTATTTTAGTATGATAAGAATTGTAGATTGATCAAAATGGAAGGAAAAATCCTATTTTATAGAGATCTCAAAGAGAATCAAGGGTTTAGATTAAGAGGTTAAAAGATGAAGGACCATGATCACATAGATGAAAGAGAACCAATAGGATTCAAGGGTAGATAAAGATGAAGAGAGGATACTGGGTGATGTGTGGGAGTGAATACGATTAAGAGGTTACAATTGAAATGGAGAGTCAAGATTGAGAAGTGGGTTGACTTTGGAGAAATCACAAAGTGAATAAAGAGACAATTGACACTTGTCACGTTCCTACAAATTTAGATTGTGATCCATGTGAACAAGTTAGATGGTTGGGATTAAAGAGGAAAAAGATAAGTGAAATAATAACAAAAATAGAAGTATTTATTTAATTAATAGAGGAAAGGGTCTAGAATAATTAATTAAATAAAAATATTTATTTAATTTAAGGAGGTGGGATTAAATAAATAATAAATATTTATTTAAATTAGAAAGAAGAGGCTTAGTGAATTAATTAAATAAATAAATAATATTTATTTAATTAATAGAAGACATTAATATAAAGTAATTAAAGAAATGACATTTTTATTTTTTGGAAATATGTATTTTAGGTGTCTACAATTGTCAATATCAAATATGCATTTAATAAAAAAAATTTGGAAAACAAATCAAAGTTTGTTCCATGGTAACCTAGAAAATGAAATATTAATACAAAACAAAAAATGAAACCCCTAACTGTCAACTCAAACAACAAAAACACAAAACTTGGTTTTGTTCGATACATATAGCTAGTCCACCTAGATGATCCCTCATTAGACATGCCAAGTAGAAAAATTTGTGAGCATAGCCCACAAAATAGAGCTGAGTGATTGAATCACTCTTTCAGGTTGGAAACAACTTGTAGTGAACTCCACCACTAAATTCAATTATTTCTTCCCTCTTTTCAACATTTGGTAAGAACAACTCTACTCTTGTTCTACCAAATCTTCGCTTCACTTTTTCTTCCTCTCATGAACCTATGTCTACCATTGCTCAACCTCCTCCACCAAATTATTTTATCCCATTTCAATTTATCTTTACATGAATTGTGGTGATCTATTCCATGGAAATTAAAGATTTCCATCTTCTAAGCCTTCTCACTTTTTAATTATCAAATCTTATTTTCCTCTCACTATATCAATGAAACACAAATAAAAATATTCATTACAATTAATATTTAACTCTTTCCTTTTTACATTCACTTATTTTTATTCTTCACACCATTTTGCTCAATCATCCGTATGCAAATATGCATCTTCTTTATAGTTAAAAAACTCAAAACAATTAAGCATCACCTCTTCCTTTGACACAATTGAAATCTCTTCTTCATTATCAGCTACATTTTATCCTCCAAAGGGTTCACAACAATAGTTGGATTTTTGTATTATTTACCTTTTTGATATGCACAATATTACTTGCAAACAAATTATTATGTTCCTACAAAGGGTTAGATTGCGCACATTTTTACAAAGACACTTTCAAAAGATGCATATGGGTATATTAGGTATTATTGCCCCTTCTTATAACTAGAAGAATAAGGTGAAGCATGTATCTAGGGGGAGAAATTCAAGGTATATCTTTTGTCTCTTAGATTGATGAGTTTTACTCCTTAGGGGGAGTAGGCAGTTTGATATTTGTCAATAATAGGGGGAGCAAGTATGACAAATATAGAGAAAAGTGCATATTGGAGAGAGAATTGATGAGCAAAGAATGTAAAATCAAGTAAATACCTTTTCCCTTTATATTAGAGAGGGAGAGATAGTGATGAAAGGAGAGGATAAGAGTACAAATGATCAATGTTGCATGAGTGTTGCCATCAATAACGAAGGGGGAGATTGTTGGCATTTTTTGTCATTAATGACTAAGTGTTGTCATTGATGTCAACCCTTAGCTTGTGTGTTTTCATTTATGATGTATTAATGGAAGTATATGTTGTTGATGTGTGATGTCTCAAGTGTTGATAAGGTGTTGTTATTGATAGAGTGCAAATGGTTGATGATTGAAGATGTTACTTGCTATGGATTTCCACCTTCTTGGTGTTGATGTCTATACTTAGCACGATGTTGTTGATGATGATGGGATATGTTGGAAAATAGTGATGGTGTTGATGCTCATGTTTGGATGGAAAATATGTTATCACAACAATATCATATTTAGATGAGGATTAGGAATATTAAGATAAGGATAAGAAGTATTTTTTTGTTTTAAGTATAGAGAGAAAACTTCTTACATTAAATGATTTTGACTTAGATAGTTTGTGCCATCTAGGCAGTAAGACCACCTATCAGCTAAATAGAGTACTAGTGTCTAAGACCTATATACATAACATTAACCCATATACATCTAATGAAAACATATACATCGACTAAATACATATATCCCATGTACAAAAAATGATCCATATACATTATATTGCTCCATATATGATAAAAATGCACCTAACAAAATTTTCTACACAAGTGAAGGTAACATCCTTTTTCTCATCAATCCATGTTGTTCACCCAAGGGGGCCTTCCATCCATATAATATTTATGCTCCATTGCACTATTGTGCAGTTCCCAAACTTTTGGGCAAAAACACGACAACCATTTTTTTTAAACCATAATTACTTATGGTTTACGTAATGTTAAGATGTGGTTGATCACTTAGGTTTACTAATTTGATAACTTAAGTGTCAACCTATTGAGATAAAATGTGAGAGAAATTTTTTTTTATATAACTCCTAACTAGAGGGGGGTAACATCTAACATTTGCTAGTTAAGTGGGGTAACTTAACCTCCCTCATGCCTCCTTACTTTAATATCTTCAATAGGGTATAGTTCTTTAATGAGATTAAAGACACTAACCCCTAGAGGTGATGTTTAAACTTCACCCAAGACTGCAAGCAATTTAATAATTTAAGTTATTTAAATTTTAACCAAGTGTTGAAAACCATTCATTTCACCTTAAATATAATTACTTAGTAAATTATATTTCAATTTTTTATTGTGTGTGTGAAAAAAGGGTCTGTAGCTGCAAGCACAACACTTCAATTAAGTCATTACATGTATGGTTAGTAAATAATAATCAATAAATAATAAACCATAACAAAGCGACTAATTGCCTTCTAAAAGATACGAGTATAAGATTGCTCTTAGATTTCTTATAAGCAATACCAAGGACTAGACTACACCAAGATGAAGGATTTAATCTATATGATATTAATTATATGGATGCAAAATGGATGAATAATTCAAGCAATATGGGTGAGTAAAAATAAATATGGATGCAAATAATCTAAAAAGCACAATGATCTTCAATGACTCCAGAGCGAAATTAGTGTGATAATAATCTCCAAGTGTGTTCTCGAAAATCTCTGGGGTGAATTGAAATGAGAGCTGAAGACTAAATTTATAGAGAATTCTCAAGAGAGATGATGAAAAAAGCTCACTTTAGGACTAATTGAAAATAATTGAGAAATCAGGTTTAGTTAACCTTGAGATATATTCCAATTATAGTTTAATTGAAATGCATTCAAATTAGAAATCCAAGTTGCATTGGAAATAATAATAAACTAATTCCATGCATTTGTGATAAAAATAGATGATTCTTTTATTTATTCAAGAAAAGAGTCTTTTTAATGCAACTGAACTTCTTTTTTCTGAAAAGCTTTGAGTTCCAATTTTAGAGAATAATTCATAATTCAATTAATTGCTTTTTTGATTTCAAGTTCTAAATTTAGAAAAAGAAATAATATCTCAAGTTTGATTTCTCTCTCAATTCAATTCTTTTTGTTTAATTTCAATTCAACTCTTGCTTTGTGATTAATTCTTCTTTTGTAATAAATTAATTCATTTTGCATGATTAAATGACAAATTTATTAATTAATTAAATATGCAAGGATATTTAATAAATTAAAATAGGATAACTGATCAAAATGATATTCTTGGAAATGATTCAATTAATTAAATAAATATTTAATTAATATTGAGTAATTGATTTGCCATGTGATATTTCATGATTAAAGAATTAATAATGTGCTCAAGGTTGATTTAATTGCCTTTGGTTAGGACCTTGGTGATGTTGTCAAGATTAGAGGCCCATGGTTTGGATGACCATTTTTAGGGTATTAAATTTTCCCCTCTTTGAATTAATGTGCGAGCAGCGCATTGGTTCAAAGAATATGTGATGTCTAGGAGATACTAGTTCTGAACTTGATTGATCACGAACAAGATGAAGAGCAAGGTGTTTAGCTTGATTTGAAGCGACAAAGTTGAATGAAGTCTGATTAAAGCGATACCGATCCCAAACTTGATTGAACTTAGGAATGATAGAAAACAAGAGATACCAAACTTGAACTTGATTAATCAAGAAGCGGATCTTATTGATCTATAACTTGATTGAACCAGACACAGTGAGTGATGATAAAAATCGATCTTGAACTTGATTGATCAAGATACGATGAGCGAAGATAAATTGTCCAGCTTGATGCAAAGCGATGAATACTGGACACCTGCTTAGATTGAGTGTGATCAAAGATACTCTTTAAACCCTTGATTGAGTTTAAATGAATAATTAGCTTGATGAAAACCAATGAAATTGATTAACGTTAAGAGATTAATTCAGAAGAAGACAAATATCAGCTTGATATGAAGCGATGAAACTGATATGCCCCTAGCAATTGATTCGATTTAGATGATCGAGAGATCTCAACTTGATGCGAAGTGATGAAGATGAGATGCCCCTTAGCAATAAGAATTTGATTGATTTTCTTTAGTTGAAAATATTTTTGTTCGACTTTTCATGAAGATTTGAAAATTTTCTCGACTTTGAAGATGTGAGGTCATAAGGTCACGAGTATGCCCCCTCAGGAGCAAAATTGAAAGATAGCGAGGGTACTTGAGTATAGGCAATTTTTAGCGATGATAAGTGATTTGAGCACAAATTGATTCTGAGGAATTTTGAAGATTTGGTTTTGAAGTTGAGCACAAAGTTGATTTCTAGAATGAAATTGAGATTCAGCGTTGATTACTGAGAAATTGAGCGTGATTTGAAGAAAGAATGAGCATTTGATGAAAAGCACTAAGTGGTCCAAATTGTGAAATTGACTAGAAAAATGATCTCAAATTTTGATTTCGATCTCGAAAATGGAATCAGAATAGGTGAATTAGCTAAGGTTATAATTTTCATGTCCATCGGAGCAAGTTGAAAAATTAGGGTTTTGGCTATATATGAGACAAAAGTGTCATTTTCAAATCATTTTAACCCTCCAAGTTTGAAAATTCAAAAAGCCTTCTGTGAAGAAAATGGTGGTCCCTACTCGTATGCATCGATTCAAGCACCAGAGACATTATAATCAACCCCGAAACTATGAGCCAGCAGTAAGTGATCGATCTTAAGCCTCTTTATGTTTTCAATTTTGAATTTTTTTGCTCATTTTTCAAGTTTTTCGCATGTTTGGGGTTAGGTTTTACGTTTTATCATGTGAGACAGGATTCTGTCTCATATGAGTAACTATTAAAATTTCTTTTGTCATTTAAGGCCATTAGAATTGTCATTCGTGCCCTACCCTTGTTTCGTACAACATGTCTGTAAAACGACCATTTTGTCATGTGGGGTCTAATAAATTGTCGTTTGGGGATGTTTTATCATACAAAGGTCAATCATGACTTGTACGAGATGCTGCCCTTCTGTGTTTTGTTGTTCAGGAAACAGTGAGCATTTTTGAAGGTCTAAATGTGAAATTTTGATTTTGCTTTTGACTTAGTTTGATTGTTGTGATGTTTTACTTCTCTTGTAGGCTTATTTGGAATGTTTTCTGATGCTTCATTGTTGTGTTTTTGCAGGTTTGATTACCTCCTATTCTTTTCAGATGTGTTTATCCTCCTACCATGGCATTAGTTCAACATTTATCAGAGGTTGATCAGGCTCATATTGACTTGTTTGGTTTGACTCATCTTCTTAGTTTACCAGATATCTGTGTGAATCACGGTATGCTCACAACGTTGGTAGAGAGATTCCATTCAAAGCATAACACATTTCATTTGCCAGTGGGGGAGTTGACTATCACTCACGAGGATGTATATAGGATCCTCCATATCCCTTTTGTTGGGCATAAGGTGGATTACAATTTAGGACACCTTCTAGGATTATAGGCAGTGAGACATGTCTTCAGGGATCCTGACATTTTGACACATTCCATTAGTTGGGACATTATGATTAGCAAATACAGTGAGGAGTTTCCTTTGGCATGTGTTTTAGTAGGATTTATCAGCTGTTTTCTGATGCCAGATAGAGGGCAACAAGGTTTCTAGTGTGGTTGGGGCAGGATGCTGACGAGATTGATGGAGACCCCTCAGAGACTAGGCTGGGGTTCTTGCTTATTGGCTCACATGTATCATGAGATGCATGAGATTGTATATAGAGATGGCAGGAGCATGGCCGCAGGTGTATTCATTTTACAGGTTTGGGCTTGGGAGCATCTTCCCATTTGTCGGCCGATAGTAGATGATAGTAGAGAGCTTGGGAAGCTGATTATATATAGGTATGTCGGTTATGTCACACAACCCCATCTAGGCAAGACATATTTTTGGCGGTGGCAGTTAGATGACTTGATAGCCATAGTGTGGAGAAGTTCATTGTATCATAGGTGATGAGGCAGTATGGCTGGCCTCAGGAGATCTCGCAGGAGTATACAACTTATGCATGTTATACGGACGAGGAGAGATAGGGATGGTCTCCACGGTTGTCCTATGCCTTAGCTATGCAAGAGCTGATTGGTCTATAATGCCTAAGATGGGACTATATGGATGATGTTGTGGATGTAGGGGTATTGCCTCAGTACAGAGAGTGGTTCCAGCAACATCCTTTTCCTAGGCTTACAGATCTAGGTGAGTAGGTGCCTCGTATAGAGGATATTGAGGATGGTGCTCCCGTGCTAGGACAGGGACATAGTCAGAGGCAGGGCCAGAGATAGGGACCAGGATAGAGAGTCGAGGCTCCAAGGCGAATAGGTGGTGATCCTGGTGCTAGTAGCAGTAGGGTTCCAGCTGAGGTTGGACAATAGAGGGCTGAGGGCGGATCCCTTGGGAGAGTAGGAGTGAGATTGAGCAGAGCTGAGGAGGAGTGAGAAATTCCAAGACAGGTCCGATAGCGGAGGGATGAGTAGGGTGGTACTGGAGGTGGAGATGGGGGTGGAGAGCCAGCGAGAGAGCAAGGGATTGACGTAGGGCAATCGATGAGAGCACGTCTTGCAGAGCTGTAGTCACAGTTGACAGTGGCTCAGACTCAGCTGGCGGAGCGAGACCGATAGCTTGCAGAGGTGACGGCTAAGCAAGATCATCAGCTTATGGAGCTGAGAGCAAAGTGTGATTGTCAGGTCGTGGTGATGAGAGTGGAGCGAGACACCCTCCAGTAGGAGGTTTTGAATCAGAACAACAGGGTAGCCTACTATGTTGTAGCATATAGCATGGAAATTTCAGTAGCACAGCAGGTGATCCCCTATTCATAGTATATGGCACGCTCAGAGGGAGCTCGGGCACCTCGACAGGATCTCGGTCATCAGGCTCCTCCTCCTCCACCAGGCGATGAGGGAGAGGCCCAGAGCTAGATATTCTTTTTGTTGGCTTAGATATTTTTTTGTAGACACGCCCATTTTTTTGTAGCCTATACGATTCTTTCTCTGATGGGAGTTTGTATATGTCATTCGACATCATTTTGTACTCTTAGTCTTGACATGATATATATATATATATATACGAGATACGATTTGACTTCATTGTACTTGTGTTGATTCACTTATGAGATGTCTATTATATTCTTTATTCTATATGTATGCATTTCTTTTCAATATGAATGTATGTAATGCAAATGATTATGAATTTATATTTTTGTTTCTTTTCATATGCAAATAGATGAGTGTGTAATGAGTAATATGAGTAATGCAATGTTTTCATTTTTCTATGCAATAAGATGAATGCAGATGAGTGAATAATGAAATGTATGAATCTATATTAAATGTTTATGTATGCAGCTAAACATCTCAAAACACAAATACTTGATCGAAGAAATGATGATAAATAGACCACTTAGCGTAAGAAAAGATGATGCTTTCAGCTCTCATTCAGAAGATAAAGAGATTATTACCATACCGAAATCACTCTAAATTCACAAAAATGCAGAATGATATGCAAAATACAACCTAAACCTAATCATTAGATTTAAAATACTTAAGATTCATCACCGAGCATAACGAACACAACAAGAAAGTTAGAGTTCCTTTCTTTTTCAATGTGCAATATTAATTATCTTGTTCGTAATGACCCTTTTTTCATTCATATCCTTGGACAGATTTCGCAAGGACCCGAATTGCATCATAAAGAAATTCCCTCAAAACAAACAAAGAAATGATATGGACCTTCCTGTAGCATACAAATAAGTAGAGTCGAGGTATGTGAGGTGATTTCACCTTGTTGTGAAGGCTCTTATCATAGACACCCAGCTAATTTAGATGTTTCCAGATCATTGGGATCATTCCTATAAGCAGAAAACAAAGAAAATATTATGCCCCCAACCCATGCTCCTCTTAGTCACAATAGACTTCCTCGAGTTACTCAGAGGGATAATAATCGAAAACCAATATAAAAGACAACACACAAAGAAATTTTTCATTCATAGCTCAAACTGTTTAGTGATTGTTTTCCATTATGTTGTTTTGCTTGTTTACTCAATGATAAAAACTCTTTGGTAGTTAGGAGACAGGTGACTGACTCAGAGTGGATGACCATGATTCACTGATGAAAAGATGACTTGGTTGACACTATTTAGGATATGTAATGTGTTCTATCAATTAACCTAAGACTAGGACGTTGATGAGTTTCAAGTGATGAGGGTTCCAACAAACCAAGATGTCACAAAAGTGACTAAAAAATATGTACAAGCGAAAGAAAAGATGTATGAAAGTGGGAAATGCCAACATTGCATTGATAGATGGAGTGCTTGAGTACAAGAGGTGCCTGTTTGCCAGGTTTTCACCTCCTTGGTAGAGATTCATTTCTTTTTTTTTCACCAAGGTGTTGTTGGCAATATAACAAGGATATTGAGAAGGTTGTTGATGATTATGGACATAACTGATTAAAGATGTTTTACTGTCTTGATATTATTATTTTGTCATTGATGTCAAGAAACTGATTTTCTAATTAAGTATGATGTTGCTATATCTTAAGAAATATGATATGAAGATTATAAAGAAGTCGGTAAAGACATAGGAAAGAATATGATGAATAAAGGGATAAGTTATTCAATGGGCAACTCTATCGAGTCAGACAATGATGAGATCTTGATGTTTTAGATTGTTTTAACATCATACATATGTTGTAAAATGTAAAGGTTAATACTACACTATGTTATTAGGCAAAGAACCTATTCGGTAAACCCTAAGGTTATCGTAGTCGGTTAATGAAGATAGAATGTCTACTAAGTTTAGTATTCACCGAGTTGTAACCGAGCTATAACAGAATGCATTAAATGGTTACATGTGATATTTAATTAAAGAAGCTGATGAACTGGAGCAGATCAATGATTGGCAAGCCGTGGAAGAAGTTTATTAACAAATCTAAGGCAATGGAAAGTCGGCAAGAAGATCTACAGCTTAGATTGAACCGCATTACCCTAACACAAGTTCCAAGATGATTGTGCAAGTTCCAAGGTGGGGTAAAACATTTTTTAGATAGTAAGATGCAATGAACTTGGACAAGATTGAAGATCTGATGGCTATGATTGATCATGGGAAATGTAATCAAGAAGATTAAGTGGTTAAATGATTGTTTATAAATAGGAAACTGTTGATAAACAATGTATGCGGGCAAGTGTATGCACATGGATGCTACATAGTGATCACTGAGCACAGAAGCTTGAAGACCTGTTGGGATAACAGAGTATTGATGCCCAACAGATAGACAAGAATAGTTCTATGTCTAGATTGTGTTGAACAAATAAGAATCTGCTTTAGCATTTTAGATGTAAAGTTGTAGATAGATTGTATTACTGTTAGCTTGTGAAAGTAATAGGAAATCTCTTAACCGAGTGGACTTAACAGTCTTATAAGTAAATCATCTAACAAGGTGACATTCTAAATGAGTGTTTGAAATCCTTTGACAAGTTCACTTCTAACAAAGTGAAGATCCTAACAGATCTGAGGGAAATCCCTTAACCGGGTCACATCTAGCAATGTGTTTTGTAATCTTTAACAGGATTGGCTTTTAACCGAGCATACTCTAGAAGAGTATATTTCTTAGTGGGTCTAAAATCCCACGGTGGTTTTTCCCTATTTGGGTTTCCACGTTAAATATGGTGTTATGAGGTTTATATTGTTCATATGCTTTTGAGTTTGCATGTTTGACAGTTTTTATTCTATGACTGATATATGTTACCAAGGTTGGATCTGATGTTTTCATTAATGATTAAGTTTGTATGATTCACCCCCCCCCCCTCTCATCTTGTTGGCTATCAGGTCTATACTTATATTAAGTATCAAAACTATCAGGTGCCTGTTTACCAGGTTTTCACCAAGGCATTTTCTCTCTTTATATTTTTTTTTTAGGACTTTTTTCAATTTTTAGGATTTCTTCAGGACTTTTTTTAGCTGTACAAGTTGATGGCATAGAGAATGCTAAGCGAAGAATTTTTTCAAGTGGATGGTGTTAATCAGTTCACGAAGTTGTTCTCCTTCTGAATTTGAGAGTTGATAGGCACCAAAGCCAAATACTGCAGTAACGATGTAGGGACCCAACTAGTTGGGTTCAAACTTCCCTTTATTGTCTCGAAACTGTTGATTTTTTGGATTTTCTCTCAGAACTAGGTCACCAACTTGAAATTCTCTTTGTCTAACTTTCTTGTTATATCCTCTAGACATTCTCTTCTGATATACTCTGAGATGATCAAATGCCACTTGTCAACACTCATCTAGCAATTTGAGTTCTTACAATCTAGATATTATATGATCTTCATTAGTAACAAGACCTTGCAAAGAAACTCTTAGAGATGATATTTCTACTTCAATAGGTAATACTGCTTCGAACCCATACACCAAAGAGAAAGGTGTAGCCCGAGTAGGTGTTCTGATACTTGTTCTGTAAGCCCATAGTGCAGGATTGAGCTGCAAATGCCAATCCTTCCCATATTTGTTCATTGTTCTGTGCAAGATAGTCAATAGGTTTTTGTTAGATGCCTCAGCTTGTCCATTACCTTGAGGGTAATATACTGATGACCAGTGTTGTTTTATTTTGAATTTCTCATAAAGCTCATCGAGATCTTTATTCTTAAACTGTCCTCCATTATCAATCACAATGGACGAAGGTATCCCATACCTGCAAATAATATAGTTTAAGATGAACAAGGTGACTTGTTTACTAGTTGCTTTGATGAGCGGAACTACCTCTACCCACTTGGTGAAATACTCCATGGCCGTTATGATGAATTTATGTCCGTTGGATGATGCAGGATATATCTTTCCAATGAGATCAAAGGCCCATTGTTGAAAAGGCCAGTGTGTAATGAATGGTATAAAATCCCTTACCGAGGCATGTATGAGATTTCCATGAAGCTGACATTCCTCACAAGTCTTAGAAAATTTGATGGCCTCTTTTTCCATGTCTGGCCAGTAGTAGCCAGCCCATAGTAGTTTCCAAGCTAAAGTAAGACCGTTCGAATGAGATCCACAAATACCTTCATGGACTTTTGATAATGCATGTTTAGATTCTTTAGTTTCTAGACATCTAAGCAATGTACCATCCAAACCTCGTCTAAATAAATCATTAGCTATAATAACATATCATGAAGCATTTTGAGTTAGGTTTCTTTTCTCATTACGAGTAAGGTTTTCGGGGATAATTTGGTCGTGTAGATAGGAGTAGATGTGGTTGTATTGGGATGAGTCATGTCCAATAATAGAACAGACTATTTGGGTCTCAGGGGAATCATAGTCCGGGTAATGTAACTCTTCCACCAGGAATTCAAAGCAAAAATTGGACTCTTGTAACTCAGGTATAGACGCCAAGGTGGCCATAGCATCACTGCTCTATTTGCGGATCCAGGAATCTGTTGGAATGATACAAAAGCAAACTACTTTTTAAGATCATCAGCCATTCTCTTATAAGGCATCAGTTTCTCATCTCGAGTCTGATATGTATCATTGATTTGGTTAACTACCAGTTGAGAATCTCCATAGATATTCAATTCAACAACCTTCCATTCAACAACTAGCTTCATTCCATTTACCAAAGCTTCATATTCTGCAATGTTGTTTGTGCAGGGGAATAGAATCTTATAAGACTTTGGGATTGAATACTTCTGAAGAGTAATAAACAATATTCCAGCACCAGAACCATTTTGGGTAAAGGACCCATCAAAGAACATCTTCCAGGGTTGTTGAGTAAGGTGCATCATTGATTCATCTAGAAACTCTATATGTAGCAGTTGAGTGTCCTCAAGTGGAGCTTCAACAAGTTGATCAACAATTACCTATCCTTTTATGGCTTTGCATTCCACATATTCAATGTCAAACTCTATAAGGATCATGACCCATTTCACCAATCTTCCTGTAAGTGTTTCTTTATTGAGAAGATATTTGAGTGGATCAATTTTGGCCATTAGCTTGACTGAATGTGCTAGCATGTAGTGTCTTAGTTTTTGTGATGCAAAGACTAATGCCAAGCATGCTTTTTCTATTATAGTGTAGTTCATTTCATAAGACACCAATGTCCTACTAATGTAATAAATATCTCGTTCCTTTTTGTTGTCATCTTGTTGTGCTAGAAGTGCCCCCAGTGATGAATCAGTTGCTGATATATATAGATTAGTGGTTTACCTTGAATCGGTGGCATCAATATCGGTGGATTTGATAGGTACTCTTTGATTCGTTGAAGATGTTGTTCACACTGCTGATCCCAGTTGTATATTACTCCTTTTCTTAATACCTTTGTGAAAGGTTGAGCTTTGTCTGCTAGCTGAGAAATGAATCTTCTAATGGATTGGAGATGTCCCTATAGACTTCTCATTTGACTGATGTTCTTCGGAGGTGGAATTTCCATTATGGCTTGGACCTTCTCAAGATCAACCTCGATTCCCTTCTTTAAAATGATGTAGCTAAGTAGTTTACCAGATGTCACTCCGAATGGACACTTCTTTGGATTTAATCAGAGTTTGAACTTTTCCATTATGTCTAGTATAGGACCTAACTCTTAAATATACGTTGATCTCTTCATAGTCTTCACTAAGGTGTCATCAACATAATCTTCCATATTCTTATGCATTATATCATGAGAAATGGTAGTAACTGCTCTTTGATAGGTTGCTCCTGTGTTCTTTAGCCCAAATAGCATGACGTTCCAGTAAAAGGTTCCCCATGCATAGGTGAATGCTTTCTTTCTTGATCTCTAGTAGATATTTTGATTTGGTTGTAGCCGAAGAATCCATCCATTAGTGAGTACATCTCATATCTGACAGTCATGTCAACTATCATGTCAATGTTTGGTAATGGAAAGTTGTCCTTCGGACACGCTTTGTTAAGATCTTTGAAGTTTGTGCAAACTCTGATAGATTTGTCTACCTTCAAAATAGGTACTATGTTTGAAATCCATTTGGCATAATCTATAGCTCTGATGAATCCAACTTTGAGCAATTTTTCTAGTTCAGCCTTGACTAATAGTGCTACACGTGGGTGCATCTTACAGAGTTTTTGCTTAACTGGTTTTACTCCTAGTGTGATTGAAAGATGGTGTATGATAAGATTAGGATCCAAGATTGGCATATTGGAGTACGTCCATGCAAAGTTTATTTTCTTTTTTGAGAATAGCTAAGTGAAATCCTTCAATTCTTCTGCTGATAGTGATTGAGCTACATGAATGATGTGTAGTGTCTCTTGACTCCCAATGTTCACAGGCTAAGTTGGCTCGATCAATATGGAAGACCTCTCCTAGAAATGACTTGGCAGTATATCAAGTATCTCACCTTCAGGCACCTCAGAGAGGTTTTCACCTTTAGGTACATCCTTTATTTTCTCTTTTTAGAATCTGATACCACCACAATGTGGTTTTCGCCATCAGATCTTTTATTTTTATTTTTCTTGTTTTTGTGACTAAGATACTTGATATCCTCTTCAGTCATATTTTCACTTTATTCACTGGTGGAAGAGTCCATAGGTTCGACTGCATTGAGATAATAGGCTAATGTATAGTCATTGACAAAAATAGGTATATTCATGGGCTGGTTTTGTAAAGTACAATCAATCAATTTGGGATGTAGTAAGGATAAATTCTGGATAGGTTCAAGAGTGTTCATGGTATTGTTATCATAGCGGTGGATCAAAAAGTCAAGTTCTAGAAGAATACCTTGCGTAAGTGTCTCGAGACCAGGAGGAGTCAAATCATGATTATTAAAGTTCATATTAATATTTAGTTGATCTAATCTAATAGACATACTTGTAATGTTGTTCACTACGCCAGACTGGACGTCATATTGTGGTTGGACAACGATAAGATCAGTAGATAGATTTTCATTCTTTGTATCAGATGATTTTGAATTTGAGGCTGAGTAGATATTGTTCTGAATAAGACTGTCATTAGAGTCATCAAAGTCATCGGATGAATTTTCTGAGTCTTCTTCAAGTTATTTAGTAAGTGTATGTATGGTATCAACACCAACATCTTTAATACTGCAAGTTCCTTCATGTTGTGGTTCATTTGTCATTTGTATTTGACACACTTGTTGACATGATCTTGATGTTTTTGTGATTTGCTGTCGTCTACTCCATTCAGCTTCTTCTGGACTGATAACCAGTTCTTGTTCTGTAGCTTCCAACTCTTCTTGTGTAGTGTTATACCTGATTTGTTCTATTTTAGGATAGGGGTACATAGATGAGAAGCTTTCTGGTCTTCTTCCTTCTTTCAGTCCTTGTTCATAATTTGCTTGTCTCTTTTGTCTAATTTCCTATATTTCTTTCTCTAGTTTTATGTGCATCACCTCTTCAGTATCATCTATGACACCGCTAGACTCTTCTGGAGTTTCTGTAGTGGATGTGTCTGAGAGGTGGCTAGGACCCCATTCATACTCATTTGAGTCAGTCTTTGAATCGTCTACTTGTTACCTGCCAGTATATGTGACTGGAACTTTTAGTGGTGCAAATAATTCTCTGATTCTTACTACTTCATCTCTTATATCCTCAGGGACCTCAACTTCTTGTATTATTATAGCTACACCATCGAAGCTTGAACTCTAACTATTTCTTCTTTCTTAACTATTGATTCCTCTTTCTCTTTTCTACACTCTGCTTTTGTTTATTGTGCATCTGCTTCTTGTAATGTTGAAGGTGATATCCTTTTCTGCCACTTAGAATTAGAAACATGTTTCTGATCTGATGTCTTTTTTGGATTGTACCCCAATCCAACCTTTTCATTTGTGGATTTTGTTTGTAGCTGAATTGGTTCAGTAATACCCTCTTGATGTTTACCTAGGGGACTAGTACCTGAATATCCCATGTGTTGAATCATTTTGTAGCCAGGACCATATTGGTTTGAGGAAATCTCATAATGTCATACCTCCTCATTTTGACTATCTTCCTTAAAGAGTTAGTTAAGAACAACATCCTCTTCTATTTCATCCACCAGGGAGGTAGAGGACTATACAAAGAGACCATCATACATGGTATTCGGAGTTGAAGTTTGTGTTCGCATAGCCTCTGATGGCTTTCCCAACTGTTTTGGTGATGGAGGGAGATAAACTAATGAAAGTATCGGTTCTATCTTGTAGCCATACATGCCGATATTGGTAATCTTCAATCTCCATTCTAAGTCTTTCATCAGTGTTTCTGGATCTTCATTTGTAGATACTGCCCTATTATGAGGCACAAAAGTATCTGCACCTTTTGTCAATACATTACAGACGACATTCGTATCAGTAGGAATACTGACTTCTGTTCCACTATAGGGGAATTTTAAGCATTGATGGTATGTTGACAGTACTGCCTTCATTTCATGATTCCACGGCTTACCTAGTAAGATATTGTATGACAAAGGAATATCAAGTACCTGAAAAAGGACATCTCTCTCTACCAATCCCACTCTGATTGGTAATGATACTAGACCTTTAGAAGTCCTTTCCTCTTCATCATAGGCTTTTATTATTATTTTCTTGCCGGGATCAATGGCATTTTCAGAGAATCCTAATTGTGTAAGTAGACTGTAAGTACAGATATTCAACCCCGCGCCTCCATCTATCAAAACACATTTGACTCTGTGTTTATGAATCATGGCTTCAATATGCAATGGCTGGTTATGTGGATGATTTAGTGAGTTGTCATCTTCTTCAGAGAAGGTCAGATAGTGAGGTGAAGTCAGATGACCCACCAGAGACTGAAACCGATCAATGTCTAAGTCTTTTGGAACATTAGTGGTGAGCAATACTTTGCCTAGAATTTCTTTGTGAGCAAACAAGAGTTTTAGCAATTCAAAAATTAAGATTTGAGCATTTGTCCTCTTCAACTATTCAATAACACTATATCCTGAAGATGATGGTGAAGCTAACCTTTTAAATTTGTCCAAGGTTGATTCTTTTTGTTTGTTTGATTGGGCTGGTGGGTTCAATGTTGCTTGAGCTAGGTTGGAAGAGCTATCTCCTTGGAGAGTGACTTTCTTCTGAGAACAGGTCAGAGCTCTTGCATATCATGATTCATTTGGTTTATCTTGGACTATAATCACATTGCAATATTCTGATTGGGAAGGCTCAATCATTTTAATGATGTTGTCATTGCTAGTATAAGTATAATTTGCTTTGGCACCACCTTTGGTTTTTGAGGAATCACCTTGTTCATAAATAGGTAAAGGGTCTTTAAATGCTTTATGATCAGCATTGGTCGGATGATTCCCAACAACGACTTTACCAGCGTCTATGAGATCTTGAATCTCATGTTTTAGCTTCATGCAATTGTTTATGTTATGACCCTTATTCTGATGAAAGTCACAGTATTCATTTTCTCTCCACCATCTTGGTTTGACTTCTGGATCATATGGTCTGGATTTATCTGGTAGTGTTATCAAGTTGTTTGCCAATAGAGTTTTGAAAGTGGATTCATATGATTCTTCGAGAGGAGTAAAATCACACTTAGGTTTAGAGAGCCAAGGCTTTTCTTTGAACCATTCTTTTGTTTTCTTTGGCGGATTTTCTACTGCAGCCTCAGCAGCTTTAAGTTCTTGTGTACCACTAGCCAATTTGAATATTGTGGGCTTTGAGTTAGTTTTGACAGTATCTACTACTCCATCATTAACAACATTCTTATTGTTGTCTTTGCCAAATTTCCAATACTTGTTCTTCTCTTTAGAGCTAGATCCTGGTTGTGTTTCTTTCCAAGGTGAGATATCTCCCTTCTTTATGAGAACATCTTCCATTCAAATGGCATTATCTACCATTTTGTTAGATTATGGGTGCATTTGCATTTGTACACTATACTTCAGTTCGGGGACCAAGTTATTGAAAAATATATCCATTTTCTTAGAGTCTGGGATAGGTCTAGAATACTTAGAAAACATCTTTCTCCAGCATTGGAGGAAAGTAAGAAGAGGCTCCCCTATTTTTTGTTTAGTATTGCAAAGCTCGATCATAGTCACAGGATGTCGAATGTTGTATGAGTAATATTGTAAAAATAGTTGGATTAGTTCTTCAAACATTTTTATTCCTTTGGGTAGACTTGAGAACCATTCCATTGCTTGACCCCCTAGACTCCTTGGGAAAAGGTGCATGAGGTACATTTGATCGTGCATGAACTCCATACAGGCAGCACAAAACTCTCTGACATGATCTTGAGGATCTGAGGTACCATCATATTTGTCAAATTTTGGGATCTCAACTCATGAAGGAAACGAAGGCATGTATATATTTTTGTCAAATGGAAAGGGACATATTGTTTCTAGAGAATATTGTTTTGGGGACTTATCCTTATTCTTCAATTTTGTGACCTTCATCCATAAGGCTTGTAATTGTTTGTGTACCATGAGTATAGGTGATTCTTCCTTTTTAGTAATGAGTGTTTGAACATCATATCCAGTAGGAAGTTTAGCACCTTGTTTTGCTAGTTCCAAGAAATGGTCTTCCTTCTCTCGAGCTAGGATAGCTTTCATAATTTTTCTAAAGTCATTGTCCTTTTGACAATCAAGAATATCTTTTTCTGGAGGTTCTGTGTCTTCTTCAGCTTCACTTGATGAGGAATCATTATCATTTTCAGGAATGTTATTATCATCCTTGTTTCCATCCTTATGTTCCATATCATACATAGTGGGAGATTTAGGCTCGTCAAAAATTGGTCCATCTGATGATGATGGTATGTCAATGAGTGGATCCTTCACGTAGAATGGATTATCTTGATATTTGAAGGGTTGTTCTTTTCCTTTGGCTTCTTTCTTACGATAACTCCTGGTTGTGTAGGCATTTTTATGAATTAGTGTGACCTAAAGTTGTTTGTGATGCAGAGGTCAAGATCAATTTCAAAGAAACAACTGAGATTCAGTCTAGTTTTAGGAAAGATCTATCCTGTATAAGGCATCTATCTAAATTGATTCTAAGAGTAGTGTAAGATTCTGTTTGGTTTCAGGAACGATCTATCATGTGTAAGACGTTATCTAAGTGACTTAAATTTGATAGGTAGTTGATTGAACTAGCTAAAAGATGATCGATCAAATCGTGCAATGCAAATGGCAGAGGTACACTATCTTGATATGTTTATGCTTAGGATGATGATAACTAGGATTATGTTCGTTGTAGACTATTTTTAGGGAAGTTTGACTATTCTGTTATAACAAAACTAGAGACTCGTACGACGGGTTTTTATGAGCCGGATGACAATTTAGCTACTACAGGATGACAACAGTTCTATTTTGTACGAGTCGTTGCCTCATACCGTACGACAAAGGGGTATACGCAGGATGACAAAAGACTTAGGGCAGTTCTATTTCATATGACACAGGACATAGAGCCAGATGATAGATGAAACGACTCATACGACACAGGATCTAACACAGGATGACAAATTAAAAAACTCATATGACACAAGATGTAATTTAGGATGATAAATAAGAAGACTCGTACAACTGTTCATAGGGCAGAGACTTAAAATTCTGAGTTTTTTCGATTGCTGAGTATGACCAATTCTGAGATGGACTGATTTTTTACCAAGATATACTAGTTCTGACATGGATAGAGTTTCGACTTAGGATGGACTACTTCTGACATGGACAGAGTTTCAACTTAGGATGGACTACTTCTGACACAGATAGAGTTTTGACTTAGGATGGACTACTTTTGACACGGACAAAGTTTTGACTTAGGATGGACTGATTTTGACATGGACAAAGTTTTGACTTAGGATGGACTAGTTCTGACATAGATAGATTTTCTAATTACTGAGTTGGTTCTTGTCTTCTCCAATTTTGGTATTTTAGTTTTTGTTCCAGGGATGAAAACACAGAAGACGCATAGTATAAGTAGTAACTCCAATCATAGCATGCAAACCCTAAGGAATTTGGTGAGGAAAGAAAACCTTTGCTTGTAGACTTGGGTACACACCCAATAACTAATCAAAATATGGCCACTAAGTCTCACACAATGGATTCTCAACACCGTATTATCCGACTACAAATGCTAATGGGGGCATGAAATGACAAGTATCTTGGGAGAGTTACTATCTCTCTTGCACAAAGATTATCCCCCTTTCGGAGATGAACCAGGTAGCTTCTAATTTTAATTGGAACTAGTAAGGGATCCATTTGCCGTGTCGAGGTATAAACTCAATTAAGAGGTCTCCCAACCTTGAAAACCAAGGTTTAATATACCCAAAGGTATGGAGGAGAGCTATTCCCGAGCACTGTCATTGACTTGATTTTCATCAAATCACGTTTATTTTATAGTGGGCTAGAGTACTTGGCATTTAGTCATTCCCACTTAGGTCGTTCCCCTCACACTGGACATAACGGCTTTAAGAGTTTTTCAACCCCTCAAGAGGGCAGGCCTACTAAAGATGTACAAATATCAAACAAAGAAAAAGCCTCAAGGGTCTGGATTTCTGATTGTCTAGAAAAAGACAAGGGAATACTCTCCTACCTCTTAGAATTTTCTAAAAACACAAAATACAGATTTTTTCTTTAACCAGATAGCAATTTAGGTCTCTAAAAATGAATTGAAAGAATACATGATGTTTGGTTGATTTTCCTTAGGCAACCTCCAAAGACAACGAATCAGTAGTCATATTGTCTTTATGCGACAAGCATATTCTTTGGCAAGCATTCTGCAAAAGCTGATTAGGCTGTGAAAAATTCTGAGATAGACAGATAAATAGCCAGGGTCAGTCGTCAGAATAATCAATTTGAACAGAAAACCAAAATCATGAAATTTGCCTTTTTAACTAGAAAATATAGAGTCGTACAACAGAGTTTTAGCTTGTACGATACATGATTCCAGCTCGTACGAGAGAGGATCCCAGTTTGTAGGACACCTGTAGTTTGTCATTTCAGCCTGTGGGAAATGTCGTACGAGATGTACGGATGAAAATCTGGAAAATAACAAAAAACAAAGCAGTCAGTCTTGGAGGCCAAAAAATGTAGTCTTTGCCCCACGGTGGGCGCTAGAGATGTGTGTGTGAAAAAAGGGTATGTAGTTGCAAGCACAACACTTCTATTAAGTCATTACATGTATGGTTAGTAAATAATAAACCATAACAAAGTGACTAATTGTCTTCTAAAAGATGCAAGTATAAGATTGCTCTCAGATTTTTTATAAGCAATACCAGTGACTAGACTACACCAAGATGAAGGATTTAATCTATATGATATTAACTATATGGATGCAAAATGGATGAATAATTCAAACAATAATCAATTCAAGCAATATGGATTCAAGCAATATGGGTGAGTAAAACTAAATATGGATGCAAATAATCTAAAAAGCACAATGATCTTCAATGACTCTAGAGTGAAATTAGCATAATAATAATCTCCAAGCATGTTCTCAAAAATCTCTAGCGTGAATTGAAATGAGAGTTGAAGATTGAATTTATAGAGAATTCTCAAGAGAGATGATGAAAAAAGATCAATTTAGGATTAATTGAAAATAATTGAGAAATCAGGTTTAGTTAACCTTGAGATAGATTCCAATTATAGTTTAATTGAAATGCATTCAAATTAGAAGTCCAAGTTGCATTGAAAATAATAATAAATTAATTCCATGCATTTGTGATAAAAATAGATAATTCTTTTATTTATTCAAGAAAAGAGTCTTTTCAATGCAACTAAACTTCTTTTTCTGAAAAGCTTTGAGTTCCGATTTTAGAGAATAATTCATAATTCAATTAATTGCTTTTCTGATTTCAAGTTCTAAATTTAGAAAAAGAAATAATATCTCAAGTTTGATTTCTCTCTCAATTCAATTCTTTTTGTTTAATTTCAATTCAACTCTTCCTTTGTAATTAATTCCTTTTGCACGATTAAATGACAAATTTATTAATTAATTAAATATGCAAGGATATTTAATAAATTAAAATAGGATAATTGACCAAAATGATATTCTTGGAAATGATTCAATTAATTAAATAAATATTTAATTAATATTGAGTAATTGATTTGCCATGTGATATTTGATGATTAAAGAATTAATAATATGCTCAAGGTTGATTTAATTGCCTTTGGTTAGGACCTTGGTGATGTTGTCGAGATTAGGGGCCCATGGTTTGGATGACCATTTTTAGGGTATTACACTTATAATTACTAATAATCCCACTTCTAATTAAAACTGACTGAAATGGTCCAATAATGCCAATACAACTTCAATTTTAACTAAATCGTTCAGTTGTAAATATTTGATTTTAATATATATTAGTATTAATATAATTTTTTTATATTAATATTAATTTTAAAGTCATAGGTATTTGTTTACCAATCATAAATTAATCATTTAAATATCTTTACATAGGTGAAAATGTATTATATACATATCCAATTGTCTTTATATATATATATATACATATATATATATATATATATATATACATATATATATATATATATACATATATATATATATATATATATACCCTATCCATACAACTAAATTTATTGTATATATATGTCCTTGTACTTATATACATATTTAATCTTTCTTTTAAATGTATACACACACACACACATATATATGTATGTATGTATGTATTTAAAATGTTTACCTTATTAAAACAAACCCTATATTATATCGTTATACCATTAAAACCCCCTTTTAATTTTTTCGTTAATAAGGTTTCTTCTTTTTTTATCTCTTTTTAAAATAACCCTCCTTTTATATTTAGCCCTAACCGAAGTTAGGGCTTCTTTATTTTCTTTTGGATTGCTCTGCAGGGAAGGTAGATTTTGTTCACGACTACCATTATTATTCAAATATGTTTGTTTATATATATATATATATATTTAAATATATATATATTTAAATATGAAGGTATAGGTGTAATTTAAATCCGATTTGTTTATCAGATTTAGGGTTTATGATGGGTTTAAAAACCAGACTTTTCTTTGTGATATATATATATATATATATATATACTCATATATGTAGATATCAATAAACATATTCTTATTTATTCATTTAAGGGATTTAAATCAGTTTTTCTAGATTGTTATAATGGAGGATTTGGATTAAATGTGTGTGTGTGTGTGTGTGTGTATTTTTCCTTTAAAATTCCTATAGTGAAATGAATATCTTCTATTCTATTTTTATTTTCAGTTTTACTAGTTGTAGGATGAATAATAGAAATGCTTCAAATGTGTAGTATTTTTCCTTTAAAATTCCTATAGTGAAATGAAATGAATATCTTCTATTCTATTTTTATTTCTAGTTTTACTAGTTGCAGGATGAATAATAGAAATGCTTCAAATGTGTACTTTCAAATTTAACATTATTAGTTTCATGAGAACAAATGACATGCTAATTGTTGGCATTTTTAATGATTATGTTGTGATTGTTATTGATGGACACACACTTACATTGAGATCACTTTTGTATGTATAAGTTAAAGCTTAACCGATATTTGTTCCCAACCGGTATGATGCATTATAGTCCTTATACTATTGGTGTTTTGCAGAAAGTGCTTACTGATTTGAAGCGATATGTTGACCCCAAGCAGTTCAAGGATCTCAAGCAGTACGAAGGATCAAAGCAGCTGAAAACATATTTCCCAGTCTTCATTTTTTCAAATTGGCAATCGGTATTTTGCTTAAACCGGTATTTTGTATGAACCGGTAATACTCTGTGATGAGTTACCATCCATCGATTGTTTGATGGTGTCGACACTTTAATGGTGCTTTTTGTGTCGTGTTACAGAATATGTCTAGATGCATTGAATCTAGGAAACTATATTGTAATCCTATTGGACCGACATGAAATCGGATTCCTTTATAAGGACATCATGTCTAGGGTTTTAAGTTGTTGCTAGGGTTAAAGGTGGTTGATGAGTTAGAGAGAGTGTGAATGTGTAGAAGACTGAAGTAATGCTAGAATGCATTAGGAACGAGCTATCAAGGATCTAACCAAGCAATCTGTGCTATTAGCTAGATCACTCACTTGTTGATTACTCACATCTTCGACAACTCTGAAGCCCTTAACCGAGTAGGCCCAAAAGCCTTTTGTAAATCCTCTAACAAGGTGGTTCACATCTGTGGATCTAAAATCCTCTAGCAAGGTAGTCTTTAATCGGACTTATCTCCTAAGAGAGATTGAGATTCCTAACAGGATCTGTTCTGGTAAAGAACATTGTATGACCTTAACCGGTCTGACCTTAACTGGTTTGGTTCCTATTCTGTAGATAGTTGCTTGTGAGTTCCATCTCACCATGGCTTTTCCCATTTGGGTTTCCATGTCAAAATCTCTTGTGTTATGGTGTTTGTGCTTCTGTGGGTGAATGCATTATTTGCTATTTGGTTTGCATGTGTGCTAACCAGTTTTTTTGCTAAACTGTTTTACTGGTTTACTGTTAGTCTAGCAAAGTGTTTAAGTACATTGATTTTTGGCATACTAATTCACCCCCTATTAGGCCCAGTATGGAAAGATAATGTAAAGAGAGGGGAGGGATGAATCAGTACTTCAAATCTTTTCTTCAATAATAACTTTACTGTTAAGCATAAACCAAAAACTGTTGTAACATAACATAAAGCTAAAACAAATAAATAACAATCATACATGATTCACTCCATAACACATATATTTTGGCTACACAAAAACTCTTGGTTAGAGAGAAAAACTGTGGTGGGGATGGCACCGACAACTTCACTACTGCAATAATAAAGGTTGCTCGATTAGAGCTACATGTTTAGCTATTTCTGATAGCTTACCCTGTTAGGAGTATCAAGATCATTAGATCTACCTTGCTAAACGATTTTACAACACTTATTCTAAATGCTCCACTTGGTTAAAGGCATTATAATTTATAGACTTTGTTAGAGTCTTTTACCCTGTTAAAGGTTTCTCTTACAACTCAAAAAAACACAATAAAATCTTTACAAATATCTGCAACTTCACATCTGAAATGTTATAACAGATTCTATGTGCTCAAAATGAGATTACATTGCTTATAGCATACCTTGGTAATCCATAAAGCAACTCGTTAAACCCTTATGTTTACTCTATTCCTTGACTATTCTCTAAAATCCTTCTCGGTGACCTCTATGTCTCTGACAGTCACAATACTTAGTGCTTCCTTATCTATCACACATGTCTTGCTTCATATATATCTATGTTTGATCCTTAATTCATGTTGTATAAATAGATCTCTTATATCAGTGATCTGGTTCATTGCTTCGATCTTACAAACATGATTTTTTGAATGAATAACCATACAAGATATTTCATTGGATAGATGACCTCAAGATCATACAAAATCTTTAAGTGTAATTTCCAATGTGATAATGGTTCTTTGTTCCTCGATCTTGTAACATGTTTCCCATGTGTGTCTAGGTTCAATGAATCTGGTAACACGTTTCACTCATTGCGTGTTAACTCGTTATATCATTTTTGTTGCTCGGTAGACACATTAGTGATACTCGGTAGACAACTCGGTGTATACTAGGCTCTGTGACTACTTTCTTCTATAACTGACTGCTCTATGCTTACAGACTGAATATTTCGGTAGTAGTAACCGACTAGAGTATATAGAACGACTTTGGACATAAAACTAATGGCAACTTAGTAAGTAGTAACAAGCTCCCCTTTTGACATTAGTTTTGAAATGTTTGACAAAACTCCTTTCAAAGTCATAACTCCAAAAATTTATATACTTACAAAATTTGACTAATCAGACAATATATACATTTGTCAATAAAATGGTATATTCAGATATACTCCCCTTATCAATATACTGTACAAAACTCTGATTATGCATGTGTTGTGATCAATATTCTGTATTAACTACTCAGTTCACTGCTCGGTTCACTTCTCCCCCTATCAAAATTAACTGTGCATTTGGATCTCAGTATACTCCCCCTATATACTACACTCCCCCTTTGATACTTTGATACTATACTCCCCCTTTTTGACAAACATCAAAACTTAGTTTAGTTACCATTCGATGGAGGCAACTGGTCAAAAATGGATTTGTACTTTGTCCTTGCATTAGTAAGAGTGGTAGAGAGGGCATCATTGACACTATCCATGAGTGAATTCTGAGTTGTAATGTTAGCTAACAGTGAAATTAGTCCATCTAAGGTGCTTCCCTCTGGTTGAGTGGATAGGGAGGTGGCCTTGTTGATCTGTTCTTGGACAAAGGATAAGTGTGGAATGAATAAGGTTTGAAGAGTCATAATGTCCATCCTTATTTTGTGCTCTTCATTCTTAAGTTCCAATTGTTGAGCCATGAGCTTTTGTAACTTCGTATAGAAATGTTGAATAGAATTTGACCTATTGGTCAACTTATTTGAGAGATCGGTGATCTCTTTCTCAATCACTTCTATTTTATTTTTGATATCTTTAATGAATAAAGAGAATGTACACAGTTTCTAAAATAAATAAAGAATGTGCTTGAGTTGAGGGGACAACTCAGCAATAAATTTGACAAGTTTTACTTTGCCAATAGCATTGGCTTTCTATACCTCTTCAATCATTTTAGCAGTGAGCTTTTTGTCCTTCAATTTGCTCAAATATTCAGATGCGTCTACTCCAAATGTCTCGATCTTATTGAGGAGTTCATCCAGTTGAATATGGATGGCTGCATCTTTTGACACTATAGCTTCAGGTAGCATATCTATTAATAGTTATTTCAACTTCTGAAGTACTTTGTTTTTCTTTTGAATAGCCATTTGTTTTTCCTATTCTGCTTTGGCTTTGCATAGTTCACCGAATTCATTGAGTGCTTGCCCTTTTAATTTGGATATGTCTATATTTGGCAACACTATTGGTTTTGACAAATCTAATTTGAAACTATGCTTTTTCATTTTATTTTCTTTAGTTTTCACCAGTTGAACTAATACAATGGCTTGGGAAGCTTGTTGACCCTCGGTAGGTTATTCGGTAGAGGAAACTCTTTTGTCAATTTCTTGAACCTCTGATGTAGCCTTCGGTGAGTCCTTGCTCGGGGTCTTAGTTGTAACATTTTCAGTGCTAGAAGGAGCTTGAGAAGTCTGTTCCCTGGTGGCCTGAGAAGTAGCTTCTCCTTCTGTAGACTTGTGACCCTTTGTTCCTTGTTCAGTATCTTGAGGGGCCTCAATTGAAACAGGCTGAGTGACCAAAGGATAGGGTTGAACTTGTTCCAAAACTGACTTACTGGATACCAGTTTGGCATATGCATTCCCTTCTACCATTTCCTGTTCTTATGCCTCGGTGTCCATGATATCCTCATCAGTTTGTATAGTGTCAACAAGGTCTTGCTCGATGACATCAACTATTTCAACTTCAACTTGCTCACCATCATTCTTGATTCAAAATATTTCCTGCCATTTTTCCTTGGTCTCATTCCCTACATCTAGATAAAGGCTATTCATCAATTTCAAGGCTCTTTGCTTGACTAGGAAGTTTTTCTGGTGGTTTTTCAGATGTTCATTGATCTCATCTCATCTTTTCCGAGTCCATGGCATATTTCCACCTGTTATCAATATGCAAATACAATTCTTTTGGAAGAGAATTAGTTACTTCCAATGGGACCAATCAGAATTTCAGAAGAGTGCAGATTACGACTTCTTCAATTTGTCTCTTTTCTGCATTAAATCTAGAGTCATATTTTACATATTTGAATGCTCCAAATCCACCATATTGCTTCAGATTAGCACAAAAATTGTCAACACTATGTACATCTTCCTTTTTACTCTTGACAATTTGAAATTTACTTTTGTCTTCAGATTCGGTGTCACTGGACTCTTTAGTCAAAATGAGTCTCTGAGTAGATTTCTTATAAGTTTTTGTTACATTTGGTGCGACAACATTCTTTGGTTTCTTACTCGGTGATGTTGCAAATGATCTTGTGTTTGGGCGCTTTACTGAAGGAGTCGGTGATACCTTTGATGTATTCTATTTCTTCCTTTTCAAAATTTTCCCTTTAGGCAACTCGGTGCTCAATGTAATAGTTGTCTCTTGGGCTTCAGATTCCTCCTCGATGATGACTAGAGTGCCCTTGATAGATGTGGAGGAAGAACCTTCTCCAAATTTCTCCGTTAATGCCTTGATCATTTGTATTTCTTTCCTTGTAGCCTTTGGTACTACAATGCTCATCTTAACTTTCTCTTAAACTTCTTCATATGTACTGTATCTCAGCTCGGTAGCATGCCTTGGTAATGTAAGAAAAGCATCTATTTGCTATTGTGAAATGTCAAAATCAATCTCATAACCCATAGGTGGAAAATATTGAGTTCTCGGTTCCACAACATTGACATAGCAGTAGTCGGTGTCCACTTCAAAGCATATATCATCCTTGTATTTCTCTACTAACTTGGGTGGAATTATCTACTTGTTATGCATCTTTTTTTGAAACTTGTTAAAGTAATCATCCATAATATCATTGAAGTTATCACCTAGCCGTTTGATGAAGTCATTGATTTGATGGGTGATTGGTCGATGTAGCTCCCAAACTACATTACCGACTGATGGAAAGAATTTCTCAAACTAGAAAAACATGCATACCAAAAGTGATCCATACTTCTGTGTGTTAGTCGAGTTGTTCTTCTTCATCTTCCTTATGGTGTTTAGATTCTCAAACAATTTTTCAACAATACTTCGCATAGATCAATTTTCATTCCTTTCTTCACAATTTTATATGTTAAATCGACTGCTGCATAGGGTACACTGTTTTTCCTTTCCGATTGAAAGAAACAATAACCTATTACTCTAATGGAAAACTTCAGCTCTGCATTTGTCACATTGTTCAATTTCAGTCCTCTGCAATCAGATTCAACTCCGGTTAAAGTGATCAATTCCTTTTGTGATATCATTTTCTGAGCTCGGGCATGATCAAAAATAGGGTAACTGGTGATCAAGTGGATGATTTCCTTGGTGATCTTGAATGGTTTCTCCTCTAACCACATGAAGTCATCATGAACTCTGCTCAAAACAAATTTAACCCACTGGGATTTGAAGACTTGCGGGTAGGTTAGGGCTTCGGTCAATCCCTTGACTTTAATGTGTTCAAACTTGTTATCTAGTTTTCCATCGATACACAATTCAGCATATGTGTCCTTGATTTCAACATGACGTAGTTCCTCAACATGACACTTAGTGAAGAATCTAACATCCTCAACTAGTAAAACCCTATGCGGAATGAGTGAAAATGCAGTTTTATCATCTGGTTCAGATGCTACTTTGGGAGTTAGCGAGTATTTCAATGAGGGCTTTTCAATGTTCTCAACAACAATGGGCTTCTGGATCTTAGGTGCCATTTCAAATTTTGGATAATCACTTAACAAAAGATCCTTAGGGTTTGAAAACTTTTAAATAGCAGATGCTTTCCACTTAACAAATGTAAAACAAATATTCACAACTGATATGATCGGTAAACTAGCTTGACAATGTGTTGTGATTGATGTAAATACCTTGAATTTCACTTCGGAGGAGGTTTGATCGCCTTTGAATCGCTTTGCTCTACTTTCTTGAAAACTTGGTAAGTGTAAAATGACCATGCAAAAGCTTTAAGTACACAATATACCTTATTGGGCTTCATGCAGTTAGGTCAGAAAACATTACATGCACTCGGTACCACTTCCTTTTTATTCTTTTAGCAAGTAGCCAGACTTCTTGTATTTACTGACTAGATAGGCTTCCAAAAGACTTGATAAAATTTCAAATTTCCTAATGCATCTTTAGTTATGTAGATTTTGAATTAAGTACATGATAGAATGGGAACTGTTAAGATTTAACCTTGAGAGAATGCAGTCCCTTCATACCTTTATTGATTAATTTGGAATAGGTGCACCTAACTCGGTAGATAAGGTGCTTTCTTCATTTGACACAATTTCCTTCTTTTTCCAAATCATATGTAATTTGCCTTTTATTTTCTCAGTGTCTCCTCTAGGTTGATCTCTGCAATCTCTAGCCAAGTGTCCAACTTTGTGACAATGAAAACATGTCATACCAGGATTTCTCCATGATCTTCGGTTGCTCATTCCAAACCTTATAAAGTAGTTGGCACTTATATGTCCATATCTTCCACATCATTCACACCATATCCTTGTATTGTAATCCCATGGTACTGTAACATATTGTTAGTTAGGATCTGTGTGAGTTTGGTAGCTTCCAGTATTTTCTCGGTGTGCAGACCACATATAGTTCTTTTGCTTAAACCAACACTTCTCAGTACTATGTCCATATCTATTGCAGTTTTTACAAAACCCTTTGAATTTTGCCTTCTGATAATTGCTAGCAAACTTTGTCCTACATTTCTTAGATGTGTGACCATATTTATTGCAATTGTGACGATAACCATTAGACCTTGTGACATTCGATTGCTTACCTTTTCTGATTTGGCACATGTTGGCAGTATGTCCTTGTTTTCCATAGTAGTTGCAAATAAGTTTCTTTCCTTTGATGTTCTTCTTGTTTCCAGCTTCTTTGATGATTCTCCTCTCTCAGTAGTGTGGATTCCCTTTTCGGTAGAGTCTTTTCCTTTGTAACCGAGTCTTGCAACTTTGTTGGGTCTTTTTGTATTAAGTTGCACATCCAACATCTTTGATGCTTCATAACTCTTCTTCAGTGTTTCTTTGGATTTCTTCTCTGTTCCAAGTTCATCGATCAATCTTGATAGTTCAAATTTTAATGCTTGATTCTCATCATCTTTCAGATTTGCTTCATGATGTGCATAACCCAATTGATCTGACAGATTTTGTTGAATCCTAGTCAACCTTGTGATTTCATCATTCTTTTCAGATACTAATGCTTCAAGCTATTGTTTTTCTCTTTCTAGATCTCTTACTTTATTCTCAGTTGTCCTCAATGCATCAAGATTTTCAGTCATCTGTGTGCTGAAATGTTCATGTTCTCTTTTCATTTCTTTTAGCTAATTAGTTAGTGCTTTGTTCTTTTCTTTCAATTCTCCAATCATCTCTTCAGTCTCTTTAGATATACTATTCTCAGATGATGTCTCAATTTGTTCCACTAGCTCTTGAGAGTCCTGCAAATCATCAAACAATCTTCTTCTAACTTTCAATGATTTTTGCATTTGTCTTTGCATGTCTGCAATCACTTGATTAGCATGATCCAACTCTTCTTGCAGATACACAATTCTCCGAGATTGTTTATAGCCTTCCATTGATAAGATCTTTTTCTTTAGGTTGTTAATCCCTTTTCCAAGATTGAAGCTCTGATACCAATTGTTAGGCCCAATATGGAAAGCTAATGTACTGAGAGGGGAGGGGTGAATCAGTACGTCAAATCTTTTCTTCAACAGTAACTTTACTATTAAGCATAAACCAAAAACTATTGTAACTTAACATAAAGCTAAAACAAATAAATAACAATTATACATGATTCACTCCATAACACATATATTTTGGTTATGCAGAAACTCCTGGTTAGAGAGAAAAATTGCGGTAGGGATGGCACCCACAACTTCACTACTACAATAATAAAGGTTGCTCGGTTAGAGCTACATGTTTAGCTATTTCTGATAGCTTACCCTATTAGGAGTATCAAGATCGTTAGATCTACCTTGCTAAAGGATTTTACAACACTTATTCTAAATGTTGCACCTGGTTAAAGGCTTTACAATTTATAGACTTTGTTAGAGTCTTTTACCTTGTTAAAGGTTTCTCTTACAACTCAAAATATTACAATAAAATCTTTACAAATATCTGCAACTTCACATCTGAAATGTTATAGTAGATTCTATGTGCTCAAAATGAGATTACCTTGCTTATAGCATACCTTGGTAATCCATAAAGCAACTCGGTAAACCCTTATGTTTACTCTCTTCCTTGACTGTTCTCTGAAATCCTTCTTGGTGACCTCTGTGTCTCTGACAGTCACAATACTCAGTGCTTCCTTATCTATCACACATGTCTTGCTTCATATATATCTATGTTTGATCCTTAATTCATGATGTATAAATAGATCTCTTATGTCGGTGATCTAGTTCATTGCTTCAATCTTACAAACATGATTTTTTGAATGAATAACCATACAAGATATTTCATTGGATCGATGACCTCAAGATCATACAAAATCTTTAAGTGCAATTTCCAATGTGATAATGGTTCTTTGTTCCTCGATCTTGTAACATGTTTCCCATGTGTGTCTAGGTTCAATGAATTTGGTAACACATTTCACTCGGTGTGTGTTAACTCGGTATATCATTTTTGCTACTCGGTAGACACATTACTGATACTCGGTAGATAGCTCGGTGTATACTAGGCTCTATGACTACTTTCTTCTATAACCGACTGCTCTGTGCTTACCGACTAAATATTTCGGTAAGCATCAACTAGAGTATATAGAATGACTTTGGACATAAAACTAATGGAAACTTAGTAAGTAGTAACACCCCCGCCCCTCTTAGTATTCATCAATTGGTATCAGAGCCTACCTTTCTATATGTTTAACCACTTGGAAAGAGATATGGGGGAATACACATTGAGGGAACTTACTCATCGGCTCACTCAGTCTGAGCAAGCCTATGATGATTTTATGGTCAAATATAAGGCATCTCAAGAAAAAAGGAGAGAACATGCTGAAAAGATGATGGAGCTATCTGAAAATAGTTGTTCTGATGAAGCGAACATGGAAGCCCTAATCCAAGAAGTAGAAAAGCTGAATGAATCCAATTTTAGCCTGAGAAAGGAGTTGGAAGGATTGACTATCCAAATGTGCCAAGAGCTTGAGAACCGGAGGAAAACTAAAGATCTGGTAAAAGATAAAGATCATGAAATCTCCAAGTTGAAAGAGATCAGTGCCCTAACTGCTCAACTCCATGCGAGCAAAGTGGAAAAGGAAGACATGCAAGGAGAAATAAACATGACCATCTCTGAGAATGCAAACCTGATGGAAACAAATGTTGTTATTTCCTGTAAAGTGGAAAAATCGAACCCTAGTTGTTCTCCCCTCCCCAACTCCAAGGAGAGAGAAGGGAGGTCACTAGGGTTGATGGTTTTCACTTAGGAGAGACTTTACATTCAAAAGAGGGGTTGAAACCCACAAGATCCAATCCCACACAATGCAAGATTGGATTCTAAATGAGTTTCAAGGGTTGTGACATCAAGGATACCCTCTTTTGTAAAGAATATAGATAGAATGATTGAACTAGGAATGTATGTAGAAGCAAGAAAGATTTGCTTGTAAATAGAGATAGGGATATGGGATGAAGCTACAGACCTGGAATTAGCAGTAAAATGTCAAGACGATGTTGTTCTACAAATTTGAGCAAAAGTTGACAGGACGATGGCGCCCGGTGTGCACACGGTCCTCCGAAAAATCCGCGAAACAAAGGTGGATCTGTTCGTCTCTGCACAAGGATTCCAGATCTTCAATTATAGCCGCGTACCTGCAACCTACACACAGAAAAGAGAGGATGATTGGGGGGTTAGGGATTAGGGGTTTTCCTTTAGGTCAAACCCCAGTTTTGGAATTAACCAAGAAATGAGAATGCTGTAAATGTAAATGTTTGTAATGTAAACAAGTACTGATACCTTGTTGTAAGAATGTTTGTATTCTTACATGCGAAGGTGTAATGTATGTAGTATGTTGTATGTTGTATGTGATCTCCTCTTCAATGGTTGAATCCTTGTCTTGAATGCAACACCTAGCCTTGAATGGAGACTTGGAATGCTCAATTGCTTGAAGGAATGCTTGAATGCTTGAATGTTTGAATGTTTGAATATTGCTTCCGCGTCTTGCTCTTGCTTATTTCCTTCCTCCCTTTCTAGGAGAGGAAAAGTAGTTTATATACTTGTCAATTAGGGTTGATAGACTGATTTTTCCGACCTTAGGCCGACCAAGAAACATTATTTCCCAAACTGCAAACTTAAAGACCCAATGCCCAAAAGAGACCAGACCCAAAATAGGGCCAGGGACCAGGGAGCTGGGTGCCATGGTCCTAGGGGACCAGGGCACTGGGCACCCTAGTCTTGAAGGACCAGGGCGCTGGGCGCCATGGTCCCACCTCCCGGGACAGCAGGGTGCAAGGAGGGATCAGGCCAGGGTGCAGAAAAATGCAGTTTTTGGTGTTGTAAACAGGTTTCGGGGTCTCCATTCAGGTTCAACGTTGCGCCGCCATCGTGAAGACCCAAATGCAGTTGAAATTGCAAGTGTCGCAATTTTAGGACACTACATTTCCAAAGAACTCTCTGAGTCAAAGGAAATACTTGCTAAGTTCAACAAGAGTACGGTTAAGCTAGAGCAAAAGCTTGAATCTACCAAACCTGTCAAGAATACTGATGGACTTGGTTATTCTGGTCATGAGGAAGGTGAGACCTCTGGTACAAATGCTGGAGCATCAAAGAAACAACTGACATCAAAGGTTAAAGGTAAGCAAAAGTTTAAAACTATTTTCTTTAACTATCTTAAAGAAGGACATACTACCAATGTGTGTTGGAGTAAGGCTTACAATAATTTTCCTTATTTTCTAAATGATAAGCCTAGATCCTATAGATTCAATGGTAACTATTATGCATGCAACAAGTTTGGGCATAGAGCATCTGAATGCAGGTCTGTTATGAACAATGATGGAAGATATCCTCAAAGGACTCAAGGAGTTGGTCCAGAACCTTTTGTGAACTAGAATCACAACTAGTTTAATACCTTTAATCATCAGTCAAGAAGTGGTGGTTATCAAGTGGCAACTGGATGGAGAGAAAACTATTTGATCTGTCATGGTCATGGTCACACTGCTAGCACATACAAAAGGAAGAACGGTAACATGAATAATGGACCTTTGGAGAGCACTTGGAATGATTTGCTATCATTGCAATAAACCAAGTCACATTGCCAGATTCTGCAGAACAAGAAAGAACATATCGGATAAAATACCGGTCACTCCAAAAGGAAAGATTGATATTGACACTATTCAAGTGGATATGAACAAAACCTGGAAGAAGAAACCAACAGTGTTGCAAGAAGAACCAGTTTCTGTACCAAGTGTGGAAATAACGGAACCGACAAACTAAGCATTAGAAAAGCTTAGGGGGAGCAAACGGTGAAACACTACGAACCCCCGATTTACACCAGTAAAAGACCTTAACCGGTATGTGATACCTGTCATTTGGTAGAAGACCAGAAATGGTAATAGGCAAATTAGGGTTTACGCCCTAATGGTGGAGCATTTATTATGGTAGGTGAGGAATACATTTAAAAGGAATTTTCAAATCATTTCTCACTATCATTTTTCGAGTGAAGAAGTTTTTCAAGTGCATAGAAAAGAAAAAGTGATTTGTGTTGCGATTCAAAGAAATCTCGAAACCTTGAAGAATATTCAGAAGCAAATATCAAACAGTCAAGAGAAGAACTCAAAGCGGTGATTCAGCAACCGATGAAGTGGAAGGCAAAGTGGAATTTGCAAGCCCTAAATTCTTGATTTCTGAAAGGTATTTCTTGAGTTTTCTATTTTATAATGGCTTCCACATCTCATGATAGTTCTAGTGCAACTGTCGATTCTATGGATTTCATACAATGAAAGTCTAAATATAATGCCTTGTCTCAAGTACCGGCTGGTGTGATAGTGGAATAAGGCATTTCTAATTATATAGACTGCAAAATCAAAGACCTAGGGTCTCCTGTGATCCATTCTCAGCTAGGTCTATTCTATGGGAAGGATAAAAAGATCAAACCGGAGTATAGCATTTTGGAGAAGAAGAAACTTCACAATGCGGTTTACTTCCTAGATGATTTCACAGATGACCACATTAGAATCATTTTGAGCAGAGTTCATGGTGACAAGATGTATCTTGAGAGAACACATGATATCACACCGGAAGCGATTCATGTCATCACCAGTTTCTGCAATACAGGGGAAGTGTTAGCCCTAAGGAAGGTCAGCAAGACTGAAATGTCCAAGCTCACTAGTTCAGTAAGCGACTCACATGGCATGACCGTCAACTCAATCAAGGATGATCTGGTCAAGTATGCCTGCATGGTGATAGGCTACCAGATGTTCTCTACCAACAGAATTAATTCTATCTTTGCAGCAGCGGTAAATGCCACTTACCAGATGATCAAAGAAGATGCATCATTCGATCTGTGCACCTGTATGCAAAGACAACTTATGTTGAATCTTAAGTCAATCAAACAAGATAATGCACTAAGATTCAAGTTTGGACAACTACTGGTAGGGTTATTCTTCTACTTCCAGGGTTATTTCCCAAGAGTTGGAGATATTCAGTGGTCTACTGACCAACCAGTTACCAAGCAGATCAAAGAGAGCCTACAAGCAGTTGGAACTGGTTACCTCGAAGTTCTGGACAAGTACTTTGATGAGTTTAGGCGCAAGATGAGCCAAAGGATAAGAATATCAGGTGACATTGTCAAGAAATATGAAGAGGATATCTGCTTTAATATCAATGTGGATGAATGCATAATGGAGGCTGTTGAGCCCAAACAGGAAGAAGTAGAGCCTATGGGCTATGAGGTGATGTATGATATTTTGGATGGGTATGCTTCTACCCTAATCACCTCACCCCTCGATCCTAAGGCAAAGAGAACCGACACCTATCTGGAAAGGGTTGCACCAGTTGTAGAACCTCCTGAAAAGAAAGGAAAGGCAGTGCCTTCAGCATCAGCACCGGTTACTACAGCCAGTCCCAAAGTGACCAAGCGGTCACCTACAAAGAAGAAACCAGAAGTGGCACTTGCCAAAGTCTTCGAGAGGAAGAGGAAGACAAGGAATAACTCACCGGACTCAAAAGAAACTGTGTTTGAGGAAAAACCCAAGAAGATAAAACAAGCAAAGAAAAAGACAAAGAATGAACCAACATCATCTACATCGGTAAATATTGACATTTCTTCCTACAAACCTTTGACACATTGTCAAAGAACTATCAAAAATATTAGGAGAAAAGTGTTGAATGATTTGATTGATTGTTTTGATGATTTCAATGATGATGAAATGGAAGCAGTTGAACAAGAAATCATTAAGTATTTATGTGTTAATGACTGGTCGCCTTCAAAAATTAGATCCAAGACACCAGATTCTTTGTATAATTCTTTAGACAATAAATGGCGCATTGCCATAGAAAAGGAATAGGAAATGAGAGAGAAAATTTTTGCTCAACATTTTCCTGATGTATCAAATTCAGAACTTTTCGAAGTTATGAATAAATACAAAGGCCTCTTCTTCATGAGAAGAAGAAGACTCCTGTTACTGGAAGGAAAGGGTCAAGAAGTGATCAAGAATACACACACTCTTGCTCAAGAAGCTCTTAAGATGCATCAAGTGGCTGAAGCCAACAGGAAGGCTGAGCAAGAAACGACAATAACAAAATTGGATGAAGTGTTTGATAATGAAGGAAACTCGGTTACTGAACCTACAGACACTATTGATGTTGATGCTTTAGATGTAGAGGATGTTGCTCAGGATACACCATCAGAAGCAATAGGATAGGAGAAGCAGGTAGAATAGGTAGAAAAGAAAAAGGAAGCAAAAGACAAAAAGGAGGAAGCAAAGAAGCAAGTGGAGAAGAAGAAAGCAGAGGAGGATAAAGAAGAGGAGAAGAGAAAGGAAGCAAAGAAGGAGAAGAAGAAGGATGAAGAGGAGAAGAAGAAAAAGGAAGAGGAGAAGAAGAAGAAGGACGAAGATGAGAAGAAGAAAAAGGAAGAGGAGAAGAAGAAGAAGGATGAAGAGGAGAAGAGAAAGAAAGAAAGAAGAGGTAAAGAAGAAGGATGAAGAGGAGAAGAGGAAGAAGGAAGAGGAGAAGAAGAAGAATGAAGAAGAAAATAAGCAGAAAGATGAAGAAAAGAAAAAGGAAGAGGAGAAGAAGCAGTAGGAAGAGGAGCAGAGGAAAAAGGATGAAGAAGAAGAGAAGCAAAGGAAAGAAGAGAAAAGGAAAATGAAAGAAGAGGAAAAGAAAAAGACAGAAGAGGAAAAGTTAAGAGCTACAGAGAAAGGAGAAGCGGCAAAAACCACTCAGATGGAGACTCCAAAGGCAACCGATAGTCAAGCCAAACCGGTTGACCTCACCAGTCCTATTGACCTCCAGTCTGCCAACGAAATGGAGCTGCTACAAAGCATTAAGGTTGCTCAAGAATGCCTTGAAGTGTTAAGGAGGAAGAAGGAGCAAGATGTGATCCAAGCTGCAGTGGATAGTCTTACTGGTTTGTTACCCAGCACAAACCTCCCCAATATTGATTCATCATTGGCACAATTGAAGCTCCTATGCACCAAAGTGGATGATCAGGTGCAGAGCCTAGAAGAGGTAGTTGAGGCAAATGCCAAGAAAGAGCATCAAAAGGCTCTCAACATTGCCCTGGTGAAGAAGCTAAATGAGCTCCAAACCAATTTGCAAAAAGCACAAAAAGACATAAGGAATGCTCTGGATGAGGGGAATCTACTACAGAGTAAGATTTTCCAACCCCATCTCTTCTGTGATGATGTGCTTGTACAGAAGAAAAAGCTACAAATTGACTTGTAGTTATATATGAGCACCTTCAAGCTGTTGTATGACTCTTTTACAACTTATGGGCAAACCGTTCACCGGTTTCATATCTAGTCTACCAAAATAGAGTTGGAAATCAGCAACTGGACTTGAGATTTGCAGGAACTCCAACTGGTTCTACTCCCACGCCTACAGATACTTCAGAAATGTTATCTCAATCTGGATTCCTTAATGGTGAATCAAGAGATGAGCACAATTGACGCCATGGAAGAGCAGGTCTCCCAGATGTAGACAGAGAAAGAAGTGCCTACCTTCCTACTTGAGTCATGGTCCTTATCTATGAAACAATTTTTGCAAGACTTCAAATTAGTTTTTGACAAGTTTTAATCCTTATTGTCATAAATTCTTATTCTTTTAATACTAATGAAACAGGGGTTGGTCTGTAATATTTTGTTGTCATTTATGGCAAAGGGGGAGAAGTATAAATTTTGAATATTTTGATGTATACTTTCATGTTATTTTTGTTAAGAAGTAGTATACATTGTGTTTTCTGCAAAAGAGATAGTGTATATGCTTAGGGGGAGTAATTTTGATTATGGCATATTTTAGTTGTAAAACAATTAGATGTCAAAATTTCCTAAGTGTTGCCATCAATTCCAAAGGGGGAGATTGTTGGCATTTTTGATGATTATGTTGTGACTATCATTGATGGACACACACTTGCATTGAGATCACTTTTGTATGTATAAGTTAAAGCTCAACCGGTATTTGTTCCCAACCGATATGATGCATTATAGTCCTTAGACTATTGGTGTTTTGCAGAAAGTGCTTACCGATCTGAAGTGATATGTTGACCCCAAGTGGTATGAAGGATCAAAGTGGTAGAACACATATTTCCCAGTCTTCATTTTGTCAAACCGCCAACTGGTATTTTGCTTAAACTGGTATTTTGTATGAACCGGTAATACTCTGTGATGAGTTACCAACCAGCATTTTATGATGAGTTACCATCCACCAATTGTTTGACAGTGTCGACACTTTAACGATGCTTTTTGTGTCGTGTTATAGAATATGTCTAGATGCATTGAATCTAGGAAATTGTATTGTAATCCTATTGAACTAACATGAAATCAGATTCATTTATAAGGATATCATGTCTAGGGTTTTAGGTTGTTTCTAGGGTTAAAGGTGGTTGATGAGTTAGAGAGAGTGTGAATGTGTAGAAGACTGAAGTAATGCTAGAATGCATTAGGAATGAGCTATCAAGGATCTAACCAAGCAATTTGTGCTATTAGCTAGATCACTCACTTGTTGATTACTCAGACCTTCGACGAGTGTGAACCCCTTAACTAGGTAGGCCCAAAAGCCTTTTGTAAATCCTCTAACAAGGCGGTTCACATCTGTGGATCTAAAATCCTCTAGCAAGGTAGTCTTTAATCAGACTTATCTCCTAACAGAGATTGAGATTCCTAACAGGATCTATTTTGGTAAAGAACATTGTATGACCTTAACCAATCTGGTTCCTATTTTGCAGATAGTTACTTGTGAGTTCTGTCTCACCGTGGTTTTTCCCATTTGGGTTTCCACGTCAAAATCTCGTGTTATGGTTCTTGTGCTTCTGTGGGTGAATGCATTATTTGCTATTTGGTTTTCATGTGTGCTAACCAGTTTGTCTGCTAAACTGTTTTACCGGTTTACTGTTAGTCTAGCAAAGTGTTTAAGTACATTGATTTTTGGCATACTTGTTCACCCCCCCCTCCCCTCTTAGTATTCGTCACAAATGTAGTGTTTAAATCTGAACTGTTAGATTTACTTAATAACCAGATTTAAAACACATTAACAAAAATATAATGGTTCTAAATCTATTTCTCTTTCCTTCTTAATGTTTAAAAAATGTAGATGAATACTTCATAAAAAAAATAAGATTTAGACAAAGATTTAAATCATGCTGAAGCCTATTTGAACATTAATGGTAAAGGCAAAATTTAGAGGACACTTCATTCTTGAATAACTAGGAGTATAAATCAACTACAAAACCACTAATACTTTTGTTTCTTTGAAATACATGGTTAATGGATAAAAGATCAATTTTTGTAAAGAACTATATATAGAAATAACAATTCATACAAATCTATGAACAATTTATTTCCTTTCAGTTTTGCATTACTTTCATAATGAAATACAAGGGTAGAAAAGAGGGCAATTAGTGACTTCCTTTATTTTATTTCCACCTACTTTCAAATACAACAACCTTAATAGTGAGGACAAAACATTCCAATATTTTCTTTGATTTAAATGCATGTTAATACATTATTTCATTGCAATCTTTCTCTTACACATGGTTCCCTTTTGAAGCTCAATAGTAGAACAAGAGGAATACATTCTTTTCCAGAATTTCCTTGAACACATAAGAGAAGAGAAAATCTGAAAATAAACATGTAGGAACTTTTGAAGCCAAACCTCAATAGCCACATAGGAACTTGTTTTCCCTTCATCTTCTCAAACAGTTTGCAGACCTATAAGTAGAGAACTCTTAGTTGTGACCATGGAGGCTCACCTCCCAACCTAGGCCTACAAGAGGCCACCCCCGAGCTTGGGAGAGATAGATGCCAAACAGGTTAAACACACATTCAAACACATACATTTTTTCATATTTCATAGAGAAAGCATTCAACACAAAATTCCCAACTTAATCTTAACACATAGTCATCAAAGTGAAATTTTAAATAGGGGTGAAGGTGGACCAAATATCAAGGGGAGATCTACCATAGAAATGAGCTAACAAATTCTCTCATAACATTATCCAACAATTTCATCATAAACAACAATTTCCTTTTCTCTCTCTTTGTTTTCTCTCTCTCACTTGGTCTCTCATGACCCAACACAAAACCCTTATGAACCCCAAAGACAACATTCCAAATCCTCCCCTTATGACCCCCAAATTTACAAAAAAATAAATTGTAGCAAGGATCCTAGATCCTTGTTTCCCTCTCTTCCCGGAAGAGAGACTCTACACCCTATGATTGTCCTACTCCCTTCACCCCAAGACTACTATGCCCTCCCAAGGGTAACTTTGGTCTTGACTCCCATAAACAACAATTCAAATGAAATCCATACAAAATAAACAACAAATCAACCTAATTCATAATAACATAAAAAACTCTAAGACATACTTAAACACATTTATTAACATTCAAATTTTCACATAAAATACAAGATTATGCAAAAGAATCCTATAGGTGACAATGCACCAACCTTAATTGCTTCTATGGATTGTGTTTTGATGAGGAGCTTCCAATCCCAACCAAGCCCAAAATGCAACCAGGAAAAAGCCTCCGTACTTAGCTAAAATTTTCTTCTCACAATGCAAAATCCTTCAACAATTCTTGGTCTCCAAAATTGGAGAGTGGGTGATGAAAATCTAAGTTTGAATTTCTTCACCTAAGTAGACTCTCCTCGCGTTTCCCAACTTCCTTGGAAAAGATGTGAGATATCATAAGTTGGTCTTCCCAACCTTCTTAAAAGGTTTCTAAAAGTAGAAACTGAAAAAGGTAAGTTTAAGGTGGGGAAGAGCATCCAACACAAGAATGAAAGGTTGTCTAACCAAGACTCAATCTTCTAAAAGCTGATTTTCGTCCATCAAGAAAAGGTCCCTTTGAGGTGACTTGGAGATCACATGTGAGTGGTTCTATGCTCAAAAAAATCACTTACCCATAGGTATATCAAGTGGGCCTTCAAAAGTGACTTAACCACAACTATAGGAATTAGTTTGACCCCCCAAAAACCCACCTAAAGTTTACCTACGGGTCAACCTTGATTTGACTAGTCCAAAGGCTCTCTAACCAAGGGGTCTTTTGGAAAAACTACATGAGATTTGAAAAATACATAGGTTTTCACAATTCCCTCTCAAGGACATGTCATATGCCAACTCACAACACATCACAAGTGTCAAGTGACACCATAAAATACAACACATCATAATTTACACTTGTACATGTCCTTTTAAGGAGAGATAAATTAACAATAACAAATTGAACATACACTCAAGCATTCACTTATATGAAAATAAACACATTACAAAGGAGGTATTATCTCTCCAAATAAACAAACCTTGGTTTCACTATTGCACATAGGTTCGGCCCTAGTTCTCTCATGTAATTCCATGGTTACAGGGATTAATATCCTGCACATCTCAATCGACACATCAGTAGGTCCAAAATAATATGCATACATATATGAAAGAAATCACTTTAAAACACATAGCATCCAATTTCACATCATATCATGGTTTGATCTCTTAATCAAGAAGAAAAAGGATATAATCAAAGTTCCTTTCCTAACAATCCATGTGTAACCATTCACTAAATTGCAACATTCATTGAATTCATATAAAGCAATCATCAACTAGGCATGCATACATGATTCACAACATCATCAATATAAGTACTGAGATCAATCATAATGTGGAATACTTATTATCCACTAGTCTCATGAAGATAATATCTCAAAAGGGTCTCATGACCATGATGTATCAAGGTTCTATCTCGAAAGATAAGTCCATAACAGAAATGAAAGATGTTATTGTGATGGGTTCGGGATAGGACCCCAAACCCCTAACAGATATTAGATGCATAGGCCAATTACATCTAATCATCCACAAGGAGGTCCACATTCACTAATTTACTCAGCTAACATAGTCTGTCATATTGAATCAAAGCATCTTTACATAGTGTTTCAACCATCCATGCAAGTTGTTAATAAGGTCAACCATGGTCAAACTAGGTTATCTAGAGTTTGACCAGGGAGGGGCACTACATGTTGTTGCTTTAGCTACCTGAGTGGCCTACTCTTGCCTTTCCACCTTCCTAGCTCATTGATTTCATTCATGAAGGCCTCCAATGCATTCACAAATGATGATCTCTCTATCTCGAATCTGAACCATGTGTAGCCATGAGATAATTCGGATGGGTAGATTTTTGTGGTTCTATCCTCTATAAATATTTCAAGCTTCTTCTTCTATAGCCTCATAACAATGGTGGCTTGCATTTCAACATTGTAAAGGATCAGTCTTCTCAAAGACTCAGTAAGCAACCTACTCTTACGTTGGAATTTTTCTTCATTTCTAAGGGACCAAATCATGCACAAAATATCACATGATAATAGAGACCAAAATAGATTACTATATTTTTTAATACCATTAATGAATCCAAAATCAACATCATGATAAGAGAAATTGTTAAAAAAAGTTAATTCCAAAGTTGTTCCATATCTCTTTAGCTACAACATAGTCAAAGAAAATAAGCATAATAGATTTAGCAACCCTACAAATACAACAAACATTTGTATCTTATTTCTTGTTCCTAATAGGTAGTCTATTAAGATTAAATAAACACTTAAAAAATTTCTTCTTAGCTGTGATATTATTGCCCCATAAATAGAAGACCTTACATCATTCCTTGTTACTGCAATTCAAGTTCCACACAAAGTTAAAATGATCAATCAAATCAACATTTATACATAGAACATCATAAACCAATTTGGATTTGGTATTCTTTAGCAAATTACCATCCAACCATTTGAATAGCTTAAATTTATCATCCTCCATAAAGCACTGCTTAGGGACCTGGAGACAAGAACATACCTTCCTCAATACGAAGTAAGTCCTCCAATTAGACAAAGGGAGGTGAAATTTTTGGCTAAGAGAATTCCAATAAATTAGCTAACCATTAATAATAATATCAATAAGATAGAAAGTACCTTTTAGATTCCAAATTTTAGTGAGGATCGAAGGCCTACCTCTATGGGATAGGTTTTAACAAATGGACCTCTCACCACAAAGGGTGTTATCATTATTGATGATTCCATTATGAGAAATCAAGCTTCTAATACTTTTGTCATGCTTTCCATATAAGCTTGAAGACATTAGAGCCAACTAGGGAGACAAGGAAACTATCAGTAATGAGATCACTAAAGGGGAGAAACTTCCAAGTTTTAGCCTATTTAGGTATATCAAGTATGTTGTTATTTCTAATAAGAACCTTCCATGGTTCATTGTCCTCCAAGGCATGAAATATCAGTTTAGCTTCTAAGGTGATCCCCTACATATTAAGGTCTTTAAGATCTATTCCACCCATATTCTTACTCAGAAAACACCATTGCCATTTAATCGAGTGCCACTTTTGATTACCCTCACCATCGGACCATAGAAACTTCCTGATTACTTTTTGAATATCATTGACCTGATAACTACTAAACATCCACATAGAGGCATAATATATACCATAATAAGATGGGATCTTCTGACTCTAATGTTGTGAAAATAAGGAATTAGGGTTTCACCAAGTAAATCCCCTAAATAATCCAATTAACACAACTTACATTGAAAAAGGATTGAACCCAATAGATCTAGGATCAATCCCAATGGGGAAAGGGTTGAGATTCTAATTGGATTCACTAAATATTATTGGTTATCTTCTTTCTTAGTTGAATTTGGAATGCAGTTATGAAATTAGGGAAAAATGAAGAATATTTGAAGTAAGTTCGTGAATAGAGAAATGCTACAAATGTCCCACTGAGCCACAGACTGAGATTTGGGAAAAATAATAGATTCAAAACTTGTTCCCAGAAATTCAGCCTAATTTTTGGGACCAGGTATCATAGATCCACCTTGGTCCTCCAAATTTTTTATCGTTGAAATTTGAACCTATTTGTCATTATCAACACTACCATAATTATCAAGTACAACTCATGTACTTATTTTTTGCACACAAAAAGATAGAGAAATATGTTGTGGATAGGGGTTTTCCTAAGTCAAACCCCAATTTAGGAATTAACCTTGAATGAAATAATGCAAATATTGAAATAAATGTTGAGATATACCTCAGATTTGCAATTTTTGATGATGATGCAATTATCTTTGAATGTAATCACAAATGTTGAATGTAATAACCATGAAAAACCCTAATCACTCACACATTCTTGCATGAAGATTGATGCAACTTTCCTCCACAATGCTTGAATGATGAATATGCAACCTTGAATCTCTGAGTATACTTGATGATGAATGCTCCACATATGGATGAATACTTTAGGTAGCTTATGGATGTCAAAATGAATTGATAGGATGTCTTTATATGGGGTTCCCTTGGTGAATTGTCGATTAGGTCGGCTTCCAATGATCATGTGTAGCCTAAAGGAATAAAATTCATTGAGGAGATAGAGAACCTACCCCATTTCAAATTGAGGCCTATTTAAGGGGGACCAAGGCATTTTGAGATGACCTAATCCAAACCAGGGCACTTCATGCCCTAGCCCTCCTACAAATATGTCCAATACAGAGAGAAATGGGATAGGGACCCCCAAGATGGAACTCATCAAATGTTGTTCGTGACATCAAAGCTGGAGAATAGGGTCAAACCGAACCTAGAAAGGGGATGGATGCATATGACATGCTAAAGTAGGAGCACAAACATGAGGTATAAATTGGACCAGTTATAATTTTTGATTCTATATTTAGCACCCACTTTAACAAGAGTATGAGCCTGTGAAAACTCTTGGTAAAGCAGAAAGATGAGAGAGAGGAGCAATTAGGAGCGAAACCACAAGGAGATAAGACAACACTAATATCGAGGAACCAAACCTTCAATATTAGGATATTAACTCACACACTCTCATGCAAGGACACACAAAACAAGACAAAGACAAAAAGGAAAACAAAGACAAAAGACACACAAAAAGGCTCCAAGTCAACTAGTTGAAGAGAACTCGATAATCAAAATGTCTCATCCACTAATATCATTCTTTGAATTCTATCACAATAAGACAAGAACACAACCAATCACATAAAAAGAGAAAGAGCATGCATCAAATGATGAGCCATTATCCACAAACAACAAAGCTATGAGCTCATGGGGAAGAGAAAAAGGGAGGACATGGATGCCATGGCCTATCAAGTTATGTTGTGCTAGGTGATCCATGTTGGGGAGGAGAGTGGGAATAGTCTAGCTATGTTTTGCTAGTTCCACTCATCCTGATGCATATGATGTTGTCTAGTTTCAGGAGTTAAGCATCTCGTATAAGAATTTGTTTTGTCTAGTTTCAAGCATGCAACAACCTATATAAGACATGAAATGAAACTGAAATGGTCTAGTTTCAGGAATATCTTATGTAAGACTTTATTTTGTCTAGTTTCAAGAATGTGTACCTTGTATAAGACAAATATATGTCTAGTTTCAAGAATATCTTGTATAAGAATTTGTTTTGTCTAGTTTCAAGAATGTGTACCCTATATAAGACATATAAATATGCTATGTTTTGTTTTGTGCATGAAGCATCTCGTATAAGAATTTGTTTTATCTAGTTTCAAGAATGATCACCTTGTACAAGACATGCAAAATATACTACAAATATATAGTACAAAGGGTGGTATGACATGCGCCCCCTTAAGATGTCAACATAGTCCTATGTTATTGTCTTAAAGAAGCTAGAAACAAGGATACACACCTTCAACACCAAGGAAATATCCTTTTAGGAAACAATATTCATAAATCCAAGCTAAAGAGGTGTTACTATTATAAGCAAGGAAAAAATTGTTGAAAAAGAGATATCTTGCAACAAGTGTAAAGGGAATCCTTGGAGGGGAAGAGATTTTTGCTCAAAGACATCTACCTCCAAGAGGAGTTTCTTGAATAAAAATAACATCATCAACCAAAAGAGAGGAAGGAGAAAAAGAATGCATGCTTTCCCCCTCTTGCCAGGTGAAAGAGATTCTTGATGAAGGGTGACACACTTTTGACCCAAAGTGAAGGGTTTGTTTATAATAGGTGTTTTAGTAAAGGATCGAGAGGATGTGGAAAACAATTAAGAGAATAAAGAGAACACTATGGAAGATGCTTTAAACACTTACTATGTTGAAATTGTTTATATTGAAGCGAGAGTTGATTAGTTGTAGGAGTTCCAAGAAAGGATAATGGGCTATAATAGTTATAAAAAAAGGGTTAATATGTATGATACAATAAAATCTACCAAAATAGAGTCATTAAGCTAGATAAATCTATGAATGAGCATGCTAAATTACTGATGGGGTTATGAAAAAGGATGTGACTAGTTTCCTTACTTCCCCATTTGAGTTGAACAAACACAAATATCAATAAGATGAAGACTTTAGTTGTTTAATAAAACGACGAAGCAAGATAGGTAGCTAGTTCTTGAAGTGGAAAATTCCCTCAAGGCTATGAGTATGGATTGTGATTTCTTTCTCTCTACTCTAAGAACTAGTCTTTCTACATTTGGTGTAGTTTTATATGTTGTTGTTGATTAAGTATTCTCTGGCTATTTTGTTTAGTTTCCTAGTCTAGTTTATTATCCAATCAATGTATTTTGTAATGATAGTTTATTCTTTGGTTTTTGTCTTTTTACTAAATTGTATTCAATGTAAGGGACTAGGACCCATTCCTAGCTTAGCTTAATAAAATATATTTTTTATAATTATAATTAATAGCTTAATCAAATGTGAATAATTGACATTCACAACACATGGGAAAACACACATTTAAATGTATGTTGCACCTTTGAAAATCTAATGCTTTACTATAATCAAGGTTAATGATGTTTAATAATAATGTAGCATTAACTTGAAATGAATTAAATTGCAACCTTAATCAATGTCGATTTCAAATTGATAGTCTCTTGAATTAGATTATGAAGTTAATTGACATTATAATTGAATTTTGATTTTAGCGTATTAAACATCTACTCTTACTAAGTTAAATTAATTAAATAAATCACTTAATTAGTTAACAAAATTGTTATTAACACATTTAATTTAATGAATTGATTTGATATAAAACCACTAAGAAGTTAAACATTTTAGAGAACTCCTGAAACCCCAATTTCATATTTTAAAGAGGCACTCCTACCCTTATTTCTTACATTTGTTTGAAGCAACACAAGGGGGACATAATAAGGAGAGAGGGTTTCTTAAAGAAAGATAACAAATTATTTAATTTAATATTTTAAAGTTTACTAACTTGTTCTTTTATTTTGTTATTGTCTGAATAAAATAACTATCATAATATATATCTACATATGTACAAACACATACATCTTCACACACCTATATGTATACATATAATGGGTGATAGTTATGAGCATTACATTATATAACAATGTGGTAAACACTATTATTAGCTCAATCCTACTAAATAAATGTTATCAAGTTCAATATTTAATTTTAAAAAAAAGAAAAATTAAATTCAAATATAATAATTGTCCAAATTATTTCAAATATTAATTTATTCACTACCAATAATATCATATTCAAAATACAAATTATTTTTTCTTTAATTCCCAAATCTTATTACAATTGGTTTCTTGTCTCTTAATGATTTATTGGCTAATGGTTGGTGTGGAGAACTTCTTGTTGTGATCAGGTGTGGTCTCATTTGTGATGACTACGATAGTAATCTTCTGGAATTTGAGCAGTTGATTGATTATGTTCCACATACTCTTTTGGCCTCTGCACTTGATGTTTTTATGGGGATTCATTTTCTTCTAGATCTTCGCGACTTTGTAGGATGCCCCTCAGATTGCAGAACCTTTACAGGTTGTTCCCCCTGCTATGGACAATGAGGCTAATTTTGGTGAATCTTCTATTACTGCGGAGGTTAGAGTTGTTTAAGGGAGAGTGATATTGTTGTAATTATTTTTTGATTGATATCTCTGTTACTTCGTCTCCTTGTATCATCATGCTATTATATGTATGGGTGGGTTTGGATCTCTTGTACTCTTCGAGTTGGCAATCTATGTTTGTCTACAATGATGTAATTTTGTTTGTCTCCTATATGTCTTTGGAGGCAAAATAGTTTTTTAGTTTTTTCTTTTTATGAGCAAGAGAGGAGGTTTTATTTGCCTGGTTCTTTCTTGCTGGTGCTCTTTGAACCAGTACTATAAAATTTTTATTATATAATTAATAAAGTTTAATAGTTTTTATCACTTGTCAAAAGCTATTCAGACTTCGGCCAATTACTGAAAAAAAAAAAAAATAGTTTTTATCACTTGAAAAAAAGCACAACATTAAAGTTACATTTGATAATATCACTATTGATTATTATCAATACCATCAACTCAAAATGCAATATATTTTAAACAACAACATATACCAAGGTCTAGTCCATAATTAAAAACAAAAGTAAAGATACCTTAAACATTGAATCCAATGATACCTTCTAGAAGATTATATAAAATGCTATCTTATTCCAATGATGAGATGGGCTAAAAGAGTAAGAGGAAGTAATGAGATAGCCAAATAGTTAAACATCAATCTCATAATTAAAATAATAATAAATATTATATAAAAAATTATATTTAATTGCTGGGACGGTGTTGAAAATTAAGAAGTATGATGGCCGACTTAAAATATCAGCCAATATTTTTTTCTTTACGTGGGTATAAATATTTAGTCACATAGGCATTAATCATATCAAAATATTAAAGAAAACATAATTGATTATGTTGATAAGCTCGTTCTTTTCACTCATTAGGATCTCTAATCATTTCAACATAAATAAAAAATATGATTGAAGGTTAGTGTCTTAATGTCTCATGTACTTTTTTAAAGTTTGAAATCCATAACCCACTAAACTTTTTTAACATTAAAATAGTTTTAATGATCTAATTTTTAAAGTTTAGAAAAGTTGATGTTTTATTTGTATGAGATATAGAAAAATATTTTAATTAGCTAATTTATATGAAAAGTTTGAGATTAAATAAAGTATCTAGGAGTTTGCAAAAATATGTGTTTTTTAATCAAATGGTAATCTAGGTTAAAATTAGTATTTGCATTAATTGGAAATAATAATGTTTGTGTCAATAAGACAATAATAATATTACTGATACATATATCTTGTTGAAATGGAGATGTAACGTAACATTCTAACGAGGACTAAATTTTTTGAACTTTAAAGTCTATAGGAAAAAGTCTTTAGATAATGATTATATCCTTTATAGCTATAACGTACGTAATGTTTGTTCTCTCAAGAACCTTGGAATTGTTTGTCACTTAATATTTGTAATGATGAAAAGTGCATCCTTTATACTTTTAACTTATGTTTTATGTCATTTTGCATGTACCGTACACACTTTATTTTAAACATGACTTTGACTCATTTGACGCCTTCGTTGATTAAAATTTCTAGACGAAGATAAAAAGCATACTCTTAACTTTATAATGATGGAAATCGTGCCCTTAACGTCTTATGTCATTTTGCATGTGTCTAATGCTCTTTATTTAAAGCATGGCTTTGACCAATTTGACAGTTTCATTGGTAAGAATTCTTAGAGTTAACCATAAAAATACAACTAAATCCATCCCTAGACATTAATTGACCCTTAAAATATAATTTCATTTCTTAAGTCCATATTTACGCCTACAAATTTTATATAATTCATCACTACACTTGTAAATTGATTCCATATATTTTAAATTCAATTTCAATTATAGGCCTAGGATGATCACTTCCACATGTAAAGCATTTACACCAAATATGAAATGTCCTCATTAAGTTCCCATGTAATACTTACTTGCAATTTATTCCTTTCAATATGTAAAAATTGGTTTTTGTTTCCTTGATTAAAGCTCCCTATTTCATATTCACAACTTACTAGTTTGTTGAATTATTTATCAAGCTAAACTTTTCTTTAGCCTATAACTTTATGCTATAAATCATCTTTCGTGCTCAAATGGTACATATTGTATCTATGTTAACTAGGTGTTATTTCTTTGTAAATATTAGGATTGATTTAGCTAGTGAAATGCTTGTATCTCGTTCTATCAGAAGGGTACATCATTTGCATAGGTGCTTCTAATGTGGAATCTTTTTGAAATGGTGGTGCCATGTATTTTCATAATTGGACCATTAAAGTTATTCACCCACCCCAAAAAAACATAAGTGGTAAAGTGGCATGTTTTCCTTTAAAATATTAGATCTTAAGATAACATGGTGACATTCTATTGATTTCTATAGATTGGTAGATAAGTCGGTTGGTTCCTACAATGTTCTTTGATAAGTGTTGATCATTCTAGATTAAGTCATCAGATGAACATGAAATCTAATAGGTTAAGCTAGTTGTGACTTCTACAACTTTTCATAACCATCAATCATAGTAATAAGATATTAGTCATTGATTGTAAAGAAAGGACATGAGACATTGAGAAAGGTTTAACTTATTGAGTCACGAAATCAGGTAGATTTTAGTATAGACACAATGGCATAACCCTATTACTTTATATATTGATAGATTGAACCATCAAACATTTTTTTATATCTACAATTTTTTTGCAACCATAGGTCATGATGTCAAAATTCATCTCATCTAAGAGTAATCAAACCTTAATTCATCTAATATCTAATCAACCATAGAAATGAAATATTTATTATTGATAGTGATTTTATTTAGCTCAAAAAATTTAAATAAAGGCACCAAGATCCATCTCTTTTGCCCAATAATAAGATTGCCAAGTAAGAACTTTTTGGCCTAACAAACCCTTCAAATAATAGTTCCTAAATTATTTTTCTATCTTCATATTTACAAATAGATGTATCAATAGAGGTGGATATTTAATGTAGTATAAGGATGGGGGGCATTTTTAGACAACCCATCCAAGCAACCATAATCTCATGAACACCCACATACCACAAATTTGCAAACATATGAAATTAAAATCTAATAGAAAAAATTCAAATTTTAAATCAACTCTTCTTAAAGCAACAAATTTCTCAAATCAAATCTTCATTTAAATTAAAAAATCCATTAAAATTCTTTTTCAGGCAACAAAAAATTAAAACTAATTCAAATAGCCTTAAACACTTGCAAATGCATCTTTGAATCATTTGCAACCTCTTCCTGCAACTTGACTCATCAAATTTTCTCTTATCAACTCTTGGGCATTGGAATCCTAACATGTATAGCTACAAACCACTACTTGCAAGTTGGCAAAATGCATGTGTGAATGTAACTCCCTCCAACCTATAACCTAACATGCAATAAGTTTGGTGCCCATTTAATGTTTCCAAGTGTATAATGGCATTGGATTTTGTATCCAAACAAAAATTACATTTCAAAAAGCATGTCCCAACCTTGGGTGTTGGTTTTCATATTTCACCATTTTCTTATATTTGCATATTTAATATGCCATTTTATAAATTGCTATATAGTTTATGTGCCAAGTAATAATTACAATTCACATAAAGTTAGACTCCTTATTTCACCTATGAAATTGAATTTTTTTACCATGTTCCCCAACTAGATTAAACAACTTAACTCATTTCTTTGAAAGTACCCAAAAATCACCTATACTAAAAAAAATAATTCATTTTTTTTAATAAAAATCATTTTTGGAGATGTAGGATTTTCTAACACCCCTAAATTCTCTTGAATCAAACACCCAAGATAAGTGAAATGTTTCATGAGTTGAGAATCATGAACATTTGAAGAACATGTGCTTGTTCTTCCTCATCATCTTATTCCTTCTTTTTCTTCACTTCATTCTGTATCTTCTTATATCTCCCCTCTTTCATCTTTCCTATCTTTCTGCCTCTTATGAAATTAAACTTACTATAATATGAACCCAACCAAGACTCATATTCCCACTCTAATTCATCATCTTCAACTCCTACATAAAAATTATCATTAGCAAATTCATCAAAAAAAATCAACTTCCTCTTCTTTACATGTTTTTCCTTTACTCTCATCTTCTTTCATATCAAAAGAATAAACATAACTTGTCTTACGTCATATCAACATTGATAATTTTTAAAAATCTAAAGTTGCCTTTTCTTTTTCCTCTTTCTTTGTTGCTTAAATGTTTCCTTCCATACATGTAACCTCCTCATCCACCACTTTTATGCCTTTAATAAGACATATATTAGCTGCAACATTCTTCTTTTCACCATTTTCTTTTTTATCTTTAGTGTCATCTACATGACACTTTGTTGTTCCTTCACATTTACATGCATTCAAAGCAATTTAGCATATAAACCATGGATTTCATCATTTTCTATTTTCATTTATTTTGTCACTTCTCCTCTAAATAATATTTATATCTTCCTTATCTCCTCTTTCAACAAGAGACCCTTGTATTATTCATAAACCTCTTCATTTGATATAGGACACTCAAGGTCCATTTTATAAACTCCTTCATCTTCTACTTCTTATTCATTCCCTACAAAAAAAATATAATAATATTAGATAGAATATAATCTTTATTATTTTTTATCTTTTCTTTCTTTTCAACTCTTCCTTTATCTACACTCTGTGAGATGAAGTTTAATTGATTTAAAAATTAGTTCACTTCCTCCTTTTCTCCTCCCATTTATTTTCTCATTTAAAATTGTGTAGGCTACTCCCACATGTTTCTTCCTCCATTCCATCATAGGGTTGGAACTCTTTATTTTCTATTTCCCCTTTTATTGTAATTTTTTTTAGAGTGCTTGAACTAGGTGCCCAAAGACTGCGCACAACAAAAAAATAACTCAAAAATAAAAATTTAATTTAAAGTAATTTCTGAGGATGTACGATTTCATGACACCCTTAGATACTATTTCATTAATATTTGTGGGATTTCTCCCAGGTAGAGCTAAATTGCATGATCTTTAGGATGCAAAGCGGTAATCTATTTGGTTCCAAAATGATAGCTAAATGGTGAGATAAAAGATCTTGAAAAACATTGGATTTTTGAAATAGATGATTATTTAAGAGGAATAGTACAAAGTTGTGCAATAATTCCACAAGGATCCCTTTTGAGTAACTTTTACATGTGATGGGAGATAATGAAACCAATTAATCTAGAAGTTAATCCTTGTAAATTATGTTTTGACTATTATATTCAAGAATTGCATTTAGATTTCTAAAAAGTCGCATTTGATAGGGGTAAGAGTTTTCTGAACCCTAAAATCATGTCAAATCCTCCTAAGAGCATTGCACAAATATTAAACTTTAGAGTGTAAGACCCCTTTGAGATGTGAATTTTGTGAAACTCTCCCTTACAAGGTAAGATTCTTCAATTTCCAATCATTACTTCAAAGCTAGAATAGGGGTGACAAAACATATTTTTTGTCTAGTCGATCTTAAGACAATAAAATTATGAGTGGTTCTTGAGCCAATCGGGACAATGAATGCATGATTCTTATAAAAACTTTAACCTTTTGGTTTAGTGATTCTAGTCAATGCATGTATATAGATTTTAGGATAATTTCTAAAAGGTTTATTTGTTGGCTATTCATATTCCTAGACCGATTTTTCATATTATCTTTCATTTATATTTGGTGAGGATTCCACATCAAGTAGATACACTTTTTTTACACACATTTATTGTATCAAGTATTTTTTATATATTCATAGAATAATCATTTTTCTTATTAGTCTTAAATTTATCCTAAACAATAAATATTTTTGGATGTGGTGGTGGAATATAACATTTTTTTATACAATCTTACTAAACTTGTATTGTATAAATTAAAACACTACTACACTCTATTAATGGAATAGTATATTTTATGCAATAAAATCTAGGAAATTTTAAGTCCTTGTTGCATAAAGGAAACTAAGGATTTGTCTCTAGAAGAGATATTATTCTATCATCTATTGAGGAATGTATCATGTTGGAGATTCATAGCATAACTCTTGATGTCAAATCAATGATTGCATCATCTAGCTCCATAATTTTATGTTCCACTTTTTGGGTACTAGAGTAGGTGATCATTGCCATGAGAAGGGTGGTTTGTGGTCCAAAAAAGGATCAAAATAGTTATATATTAAATTATCTATTCCATAAGATGATCAAAATGGGATAGTTTGCTATATGAGGAAAAAATGGCTTACTTTTTATCTTATGTTTTTTTCTATTTTAAATTCCCATTAGATATATTTATAATAAAAGTTTACATGTAATATCTAATTTGATAATTATTTTATGTGCAATCTATTGAACTACTACCTATGCATATTTAATCATGTCTATAAGAATAGCTTCATTACATATTGTACCCTTTTTAATAATGCAAATCTATTATTTTATAGAAAGAGAACTTGTATATGTGTAGCGTCCTAAAATTGCGACACTTGCAATTTCGACTGCATTTGGGTCTTCACAATGGCGATGCAACACGGAACCTGAATGGAGACCCCGAAACTTGTTCATGACATCAAAAACTGCATTTTTCAGCACCCTGGCCTGATCCCTCCTTGCACCCTACTATCCCGGGAGGTGGGACCATGGCGCCCAGCACCCTGGTCCCTGGCCCTATTTTGGGTCCGGTCTCTTATGGGGCTTCAGGTCTTTAAGTTTGCAAATTGGAAAATATTGTTTCCTGGTCGGCCTAAGGTCGGGAAAATCAGTCTATCAACCCTAATTGACAAGTATATAAACTACATTTCCTCTCCCATTTGAGGAGGTCGAAAAGAGGAAATAAGCAAGAGCAAGAGGCGAAAGTGATATTCAAACATTCAAGCATTCAAGCATTCCTTCAAGAAATTGATCATTCTAAGTCTCCATTCAAGGCTAAGTGTTGCATTCAAGACAAGGATTCAACCATTGAAGAGGAGATCACATACAACATACAACATACTACATACATTACACCTTCGCATGTAAGAATACAAACATTCTTACAACAAGGTATCAGTACTTGTTTACATTACAAACATTTACATTTACAGCATTCTCATTTCTTGGTTAATTCCAAAACCGGGGTTTGACCTAAAGGCAAACCCCTCATCCCTAACCCCCCAATCGTCCTCTCTTTTCTGTGTGTAGGTTGCAGGTACGCAGCTGTAATTGAAGATCTGGAATCCTTGTGCAGAGATGAACAGATCCCCCTTCGTTTCGCGGATTTTTCGGAGGACCGTGTGCACTCCGGGCGCCATCATCTCGTCAACTTTCGCTCAAATTTGCAGAACAACACCGTCTCGACATTTTACTGCTAATTCCAGGTCCGCAGCTTCATCCCATATCCCTATCTCTATTTATAAGTGAATCTTTCTTGCTTTACATGCATTCCTAGTTCAATCTTTCTATCTACATTCTTTACAAAAGAGGGTATCCTTGATGTCACAACCCTTGAAACTCATATAGAATCCAATCTTGCATTGCATGGGATTGGATCTTGTGGGTTTCAACCCCTCTTTTGAATGTAAAGTCTCCCCTAAGTGAAAACCATCAACCCTAGTGACTTCCCCTTCTCTCTCCTTGGAGTTGGGGAGGGGAGAACGACTAGGGTTCGATTTTTCCGCTTTACATTTTGGTGAACCCGACGTGAACATCCTCATTCTGATTATTCATGGTTAGATCTGAAAATTTTGCTTTCTTAATTACATTTCCATGTTTGATCTTTTGCAAATTTTAGAGGTTGTTGCATAAAAACCCTAAAATTTTCTTTTTAAGTAATTAAACTTGTGGAATGTTTAATTGTTAATGCTTGTTTCAGATCTACCCTTCTATTGCAAATTATCAATTCATATTTGTGCTTTAATTCTGAAAATTAAGTGGTTAAATGTCAGAACCCTAATTTTTAAGACCTTCTTGATTCAACCTTTGACTGATAATTTCACTAATCAAAACACCTCCAAACCGGTTGTAACTTTGGCTTCCGCAATAAAATCACAATATCTTTCATCCCTAAAAATTTGGAAAAAAGTTGCGAGGATCGTGTGCACCCCGAGCGCCATCGTCCCTGACATTTTTTCCGAAATTTCGGGAGCTAGATCTTACTATATTTTTCTGCTAAAATCCAGAATTTTGGCTAATTTTATCAATTTTAACACTTTCAAAATTAAAGTCAAAGTTGGTTTAGCGATTGCTTGGATTGAGGCTTCTAATCATTCAAAAATTGTTGAAATTGAAATTTGTATCAAAATTGTGTTTCTTATAGTCCTAAATCTGAAAAATGTGTTAGCATTCATTCAAAATTTCAGTGCTTTATTCAAATTTTTACAATTTGTGACTTTTGAAATTAAGTGTTTAATTGCAACAACTTTGATTTCCACTTTCAAATTCGAATTTTGCATGAAATCGAGTCAACTTTTAAATTTCAAAGCCTGCATTGCTTTCAGTATTCCTTCTAAAATCATAAAATTCAAAATTTCAGTTTCCCTCTCTTTTTCAAAATTCAAATTTTACATTTTCAACAATCTTGGTAGGGTTCAATTTTGAGATTGCAACTTTAATTTGGCCTATCTACAGATCGTAAAATCACTCAATTTTTTTAGATTAGCTTTAAAATCATCATAACTTTCATCCCTAAAAATTTCGAAAAAAGTTGCGAGGACCGTGTGCACTCCGTTCGCCACGGTCCCAGACATTTTTTCCCAAATTTTGGGAGATTGTCCTGATTGCATTTAACGGCTTTAATCTAGGAGATTGGCTGGTTTTATCGAAATTTGCTACCTCTAAAATTCAAAATCTTCTCTCTTTCTTTAGTGCATGAGTTTAACAACAATAAGCCCTACTTACACTATTCCTGTTAGACGAAGCCTTAGAATTAAGTCTTTCCAAGGTGTAATTACCGAGGAGATGGAACCTAATTTGAATGGCCTTTTTAACGAGGACATGGGTAATTCCTCTAATCCTCTTAATGATGAAGAAGCTCTCCATGAGGTTTCTGTAGAACAACTTTCAAAATTGGATAACCAATTTGATGATTTTCGATAATGGATGTCTCAAGAATACCCTGATAGTGAAGCTCTTTCGTTAATTGAGGGTCTAAAACGTATGGTTCAAAGTGATAAGAATGGAATTGTTATTTTGCGTGGTGTTGCACACATTATGGATTCTAATGTGATACCTATGAAGAGTTGTGCCGAAACCTTAGGTTACACACAACCTCCTACTCAAGTTAATCATTCTATTCCTTTCACAACTTCTATTGCTAATATACCTACTTTTACATCAAACATAATGACTACTTCAACACAAGACATTCCTCCTATGATCACTAGTCATGGGGGCAATCCTTCTTCTTCAATCAACCCTCTTCCTTCATTCAATCCAACTTCTTCATTCATTCCTTCAATGAGTGTTCCTATTATATCTCCACAAATGAACATGACACAAGGGGGCAATTCATTTAATCATTCCATTCCTCCTTGTAGTGTTCCTCCTTTCCAATCATCTCCTATGACTAACTATCATAGTGTCCCACCACCTTAATCTCTACCTTCTTTCAATAACATAACACCTCCATCACAATCTAACACGTCTAATATGAACTCTTCGACTGAAGCGACCATTAACAATCTTGCACAAACTGTCTCTTCTTTACAGCAACAAATTGCCTCTATGAATCAATCTAAGTTTAGTGTGCCCACATTTGATGTTGCGAGCCCACTTTCTCTTGACATTGTTCGAGCTATCCCCCCTAAACATGTTGAAATTCCGCATTTGGAGCTTTATAATGGTAAGGGTGATCCTCTAACACATGTTAAGACCTTTCAAACAATATGCACTGATTTTGCTTATGACCAAAGGTTGCTTGCAAAACTGTTTACTAGAACATTAAGAGATAAAGCCCTACAATGGTATTGCTCATTGCCTTCCTATTCTATTACTTCTTTCGAACAACTTGCAAATGCTTTCACTCAACAATTTCAAAACAATATAAGTCCTAAAGTTACTTTGATTGATTTAATGCATTGTAAACAAGGTGTTAAAGAAAAAGTAACTGATTTCATTGGTAGATATAAGCATCTGTATGCTCAAATTTATTTTCCAGTGCCTGACAATGATATTCAAAGAATCTTTATTTCTAATTTACAAAAGGACATTAGAGAAAAACTCCTGTTTTCTGAGTTTACTTCTTTCCAACAGTTGTGCGCAACTCTTCACAATTATCAACTGACTATGAGTCAAATGGAACAAGCAAATCCTATGGCTCCGAGTGATAAGGGTGATAGTAGTAAACAACCATTTGGGAAGTTTAAACCGAATAGAGAGTCCATTAAATTCAATGAAAACATCATCAATAACAATGTGAATGTGGCATCAGGTGTGCCTCCTATTTCTAAGTTTTTCAGGAAAGAAAGAAAGTTCACTCCTTTGAATGAATCATTGCATAGTATTATGAATAAGTTATTGGAACAAAATGTGCTTACTCTTCCTCCTATAAGGCAAATAGATCCTGCAAAGATTAATTCGCCCTATTTTGATAACAAATCTTTTTGTCAATTTAATCGTCATCCTGGGCATGATACTGAAAAATGTTTTGCTTTAAAAGGTAAAATTCAAGATTTGATTGATAATAATACTATCTCTGTTTCTGGTGTGAATGATAAAGGCAATACATCTATAGCTCCTCCTAACCAAAATCTTTAGATTTTTACTGATCCATTACCTTCTCATACCTCTAATGTGATTGATACTACTGATTCCTCTGTCTCACCTGATGATCTTGTGTCTATGACTCCGAATGTGATTAACTTTGTAGAGAAGCAGAAAATCCCTAAAGAACTTTCCATCACCTTTGATTCTAGTGAAACTATCAGGGCACCTGATGGTCCTTTATATATAGTTGCAAAAGTCAAGAATACACCTTGCTGTGGGGTGCTTATTGATCCTTCTTGTATGGTTAATATCATTACTGAAGAATTTCTTTTTACTTTGCAATTGAATCAAGTGATCTATGATGAAACAAATGTGATTGTGAAACTATTTGATGCATTTTCTTCTCCTGCAATTGGTTCTATTACATTACCTATTGAGGTCCATAACAAATCCCTTGATGTGGACTTTGCTATTATTCCATCATCTGAACAATTTCGTGTGAAGCTAGGCTATCCTTGGCTATCTTCCATGAAAGCTATTGCTTCTCCTATTCACAAGTGTTTTAAATTTCCCCATAATGGTGAAGTTGTTACTGTCAATCATAGTCTCTTTAAACCAGCTGAAAGAACTTCTAGTGTTCCTATTGATTACTTTTGGCCTAAACAATTCCAATCTCTTCCTCCACGAAGTGACCATCTTTTCAAATCTTATCAAAAGTGGAAAAAAGACATGATCCTATCTCTAAGTGAACCTAGAACACCCAAAATTGACATTCCTATCGTTCTCGAGAAGGAAGTTCTTCCTTTGAAAGATAAAACTAATGTCTTTCCTCAAGAAGATTCCCAACCCATCCCTATGGATGTGACTATGCCTATGATTAATAAACTTCCTAAAAGTAGACCTATCCCTCCTCATCATGACGAACTTGGTCTCCTTCCTAAACCAAATATTCCTCCCTTATATGGAGCAGTTCCTCCTCCTTCCTCTTATGGAGAGAAGAGACCTTCCTCTTCTCCTATTTTTCAACCTAAGAGACCACAACCTAAACACCCAAGTGATAAGGATGAGAACATTCCTCCTCCTCAATCTTCTCAACTTCCTACTAAGACTAGACGAAATCGTTCTGCACGTGAACGCTGACGAAAGCGTCGTCTTAGAGCTCAAGCAGTTGCTTCTCAAACTTTGCAATCCCCAAAAACACCTTCAACTAATATTATTCCATTTTCTCCTCAGCCGACGATTGAGCCGAAATCTCCTAAACATAAGATGCATGATGGTCTTGATCCTGTGTGAGTTAAAGATCCTATTTTTATAAATCTTGATGATGATATAGATGAAAATGTTACTCCTATTCATTCTGATAGTGAATATGAATATGTTGATGTTGATAACCATTTATCTAACGCATTTTCTAAAGCACTTATTCTAGCTCCTAGACAAGAACAACGTGGCTCGGAACATGAACATAGCCCTTGTTTGGATCTTGTGATAGCTCCATCTACTGTGTTGGATGTTCCTCCTCTAGCGTGTTTCCTACCTTCCCGAAATACTGATCAGCAAGATTGGGGGGTAGATGACGTGCTAGACTAGTTCATTAGCATAACAGATTCTCTCCTCCTCTCTTTTGTTACTTCTTCTATGTGTTTTTCTCATTCTTCTATTTGTTGTCCTTAGTGTTGTCTACTTGAGGATGATGCAAAACATTGAGATCTCTTTTGGTCTCTCTTATGTTGACTCAAAAGAAACATGTGTTCCCTTCTTCTAGGTGACCTTCCTTGATTGGGGAATGAAGAACAATTATGCATACATACATATGATATACATGAATTATCATACAGCATACCGACCCCGAGGAAAGCGAAGTCACCTTGTGCTTTGTGTTTTGTGTCTATTATCCTTGGGCTTATCTCACACTTGGGGGCTAAATCCTTGTGATAACGTGCTCCTTTCTCATTTCTTATATGTATCACTACCTTAAAGTAATCACCCCCAGTGAGGCGTGTGCAATCGCTTTAATGTAGGGGGGCATACATCCCGTTCATATCTTTTCAAGATACTTGAAAGTTTCTTGGTGAACTTAGCTTTGTCTTGAAATTTTTTGATATCTTTCTTACATGACTCATAGTGAGGGAACCTTACTACTGACAGTCATGGTTCTCCCTCGTGATCTTCCCTTTTACTTTGTCAATCGAAGTTGTAAGATCCTTAGTCCACTGGGGGCTTGCTGTATCTTGCCTCCTTGATGTGGTGAAAGTTTTTCAATGTTGTTTCCTTGTACTTTACCGGAAGTATGAGCGTACGCTTATACTCAAGCTAAAGTGGGGGCTAAATGTAGCATCCTAAAATTGTGACATTTGCAATTTCGACTGCATTTGGGTCTTCACGATGGTGATGCAACACGGAACCTGAATGGAGACCCCGAAACTTGTTCATGACATCAAAAACTGCATTTTTCAGCACCCTGGCCTGATCCCTCCTTGCACCCTGTTGTCCCGAGAGGTGGGACCATGGTGCCCAGCGCCCTGGTCCCTGGCCCTATTTTGGGTCCGGTCTCTTATGGGGCTTCGGGTCTTTAAGTTTGCAAATTGGAAAATATTGTTTCCTGGTCGGCCTAAGGTTAGGAAAATCAGTCTATCAACCCTAATTGACAAGTATATAAACTACATTTCCTCTCCCATTTGAGGAGGTCGAAAAGAGGAAATAAGCAAGAGCAAGAGGCGAAAGCGATATTCAAACATTCAACCATTCAACCATTCAACCATTCCTTCAAGCAATTGAGCATTCTAAGTCTCCATTCAAGGCTAAGTGTTGCATTCAAGACAAGGATTCAACCATTGAAGAGGAGATCACATACAACATACAACATACTACATACATTACACCTTCGCATGCAAGAATACAAACATTCTTACAACAAGGTATCAATACTTGTTTACATTACAAACATTTACATTTATAGCATTCTCATTTCTTGGTTAATTCGAAAACTGGGGTTTGACCTAAAGGCAAACCCCTCATCCCTAACCCCCCAATCGTCCTCTCTTTTCTGTGTGTAGGTTGCAGGTACGCAACTATAATTGAAGATCTGGAATCCTTGTGCAGAGACGAACAGATCCCCCTTCATTTCGCGGATTTTTCGGAGGACCGTGTGCACTCCGGGCGCCATCGTCCCATCAACCTTCGCTCAAATTTGCAAAACAGTACCATCTCAACATTTTACTACTACTTCCAGGTCCGCAGCTTCATCCCATATCCCTATCTCTATTTATAAGTGAATCTTTCTTGCTTTGCATGCATTCCTAGTTCAATCTTTCTATCTACATTCTTTACAAAAGAGGGTATCCTTGATGTCACAACCCTTGAAACTCATATAGAATCCAATCTTGCATTGCGTGGGATTGGATCTTGTGGGTTTCAACCCCTCTTTTGAATGTAAAGTCTCCCCTAAGTGAAAACCATCAACCCTAGTGACTTCCCCTTCTCTCTCCTTGGAGTTGGGGAGGGGAGAACGACTAGGGTTTGATTTTTCCGCTTTACAATATGAAGATGTAGATCCATACTGAGCTACCAAAAAAGTCACTAGTGGTGTGTTGAACACATCATAGGACTGAGAGGGGGAGGGTGAATGGTTTTAGACCTAAAAAACACATTTACATTTTATCAATTAAACTCCAAACCACAATCAACTTATTACTGCAATTATGAAACATGAAAGCACAAAGCACAACACACACATGAACACTACTAGATTTACATACAAAACCCTAAACAAGGAAAAAAGATGGTGAGAATCACACTCACAATATGAATAATTGGTTAAAATGTTTAAGTTCAAGACTAAGAAGCTCATTACCCTTGAAGGACTTGTAAGACTAAGGCACACAACCTTAGGGTAAGATACAAAGATGCATAAATTGTCAAAGGGAACAAACCTTCTTCTGACAGGTGGAAGGATCAAATGAACTAAAATGAACAAGATATCTTGATCATGAAATTGTCCTTGACCAATGTGTCAAGCAACCAATGTCATGGCAAACACATCTGACAACAAACACTGTCTCAAAGCTCTTCACAAACTATCTTTCACACTTTTTCTATACCAAATCTTCTTTCTCATCATTCATGTCCACTTCACATAAATTCACATACATCCCATAATCAACTCATACATCCACACTCCTCTATATACAATATAATTAATTGAAACTCTCAGCTAGGTCAGACATAAACAAAATATAAAAATTACATAAATTAGGCCATCCGAACCAAAAAATATCAAATGTGGTCTGCTCTAGGAGATAGAGAGGACCCAAATACATCACAACACATCTTTTCCAAATGATTCCAATGAACCACACACACTAGTGTGTGTGTGAAAAAGTGGAATAAGTCTGTAAGCTACAACACACAACACTTCAATTAAGTCATTACATGTAAGGTTAGACAAATATAAGCATGAATAATAAAACCATAACAAATCAACCAATTGCCTTCTAAAAGATGCGAGTATAAGATTGCTCTCAGATTTGTATAAGCAATACCAGTGACTGGACTACAACAAAATGAAGGATTTAATCTATATGAGCATGATATTAAGCTAAATAGATGCAAGATGGATGAAAGATTCAAGCAATCATGGATTCAAGCAATATGGAGTAAACTAAACATGCAAAAATCCAAGATGGATGAAATATTCAAGCAATATGGATTCAAGCAATCATGAAATATACAAAAAGAAATTAAACTAAGATGCAATAATCTCAAAAAGAAAGCACAATATCTTCAATGAATCCAGAGCAAAAACTCTATAATAACAATAAATCTCTAGGGTGTTTTGAATGCGAGATGAAGGTTGAATTTATAGAGTCACAAGAGAGATCAAGGAAAAGCACAAATTAAGATAATTGAAATAATTGAGAAATCAGATTTAGTTAACCTTGAGATAGATTCCAATTATAGTTTAATTGAAATTCATTCAAATTGGAAATTTGAGTTTGCATTGGAGATAAAATTCAATTAATTCCATGCACTTGAGATGAAAATAGGTAATCTCAGCTAATCATCAATCAAATCAATGATACATATCAGACTTGAGATGAGAAACTGATGCCTTATAAGAGAATGGTGGATGAAAAAGTGTGTGTAAAAAAGTGGAATAAGTATGATGCCTTATATAAGAAATGTGTGTGTGAAAAAGTGGAATAAGTATGTAAGATGCAAGACACAACACTTCAATTAAGTCATTACATGTATGGTTAGACAGATATAAGCATGAATAATAAAACCATAACAAATCGATCAATTTCCTTCTAAAAGATGCAAGTATAATATTGCTCTCAGATTTGTATAAGAAATACCAGTGACTAGACTACACCAGGATGAAGGATTTAATCTATATGAGCATGATATTAAGCTAAATGGATGCAAGATGGATGAAAGATTCAAGAAATATGGATTCAACCAATCATGAAATATGCAAAAATAAATTAAACTAAGATGCAATAATCTCAAAAAGAAAGCACAATATCTTCAATGACTCCAGAGCAAAAACTGTATAATAATAATAAATCTCCAGGGTGTTTTGAATCAGTGATGAAGGTTGAATTTATAGAGAATCACAAGAGAGATCAAGAAAAAGCATAATTTAGGATAATTGAAATAATTGAGAAATCATCTTTAGTTAACCTTGAGATAGATTCCAATTATAGATTAATTGAAATGCATTCAGATTAGAAGTTTGAGTTTGCATTGGAGATAAAATTCAATTAATTCCATGCACTTGAGATGAAAATAGGTAATCCTTTGATTTATTCAAGAAAAGAGTCTTGTCAATGCAACTGAACTTCTTTTTTTCAAAAGCTTTGAGTTCCAAGTTTAGAGAATGATAAAATTCCTTTGATTGCTTTTTTGATTTCAAGTTATCTCAATTTAGAAGAAAGAAATAATATCTCAAGTTTGATTTCTCTTTCAATTCAATTCTTTTATTTTATTTTCAATTTAACTCTTGCTTCGTGACTAATTCCTCTTTTGTAATAAATTAATTCCTTTTTTGCATGATTAAATGGCAAATTTATTAATTAATTAAATATGCTAGGATATTTAATAAATTAAATAAGATAACTGATCAAAATTATTTTCTTGGAATGATTTAATTAATTAAATTAATATTTAAATAATATTGAGTTATTGATTTGCCATGTGACATTTGATTATTAAAGAATTAATAATGTGCTCAAGATTGATTTAATTGCCTTTGGTTAGGACCTTGGTGATGTTGTTAAGATTAGGGTCCCATGGTTTAGGTGACCAATTTTAGGGTATTACATTTGCCCCTCTTTGAATTAATGTGCAAGCAACACATTGGTTCAAAGAATAGTTGATGTCTAGGAGATACCAGTTCTAAACTTGATTGATCACAAACCAGATGAAAAGCAAGGTGTTTAGCTTGATTTGAAGCGATACCGATCCTGAACTTGATTGAACTAGGACTGATAGAGAACAAAGATACTGAACTTGAACTTGATTGATCAAGAAGCAGATCTTACTGATCTAGAACTTCATTGAACTATACATAGTGAGCAAAGATAAAATCGGTCTTGAACTTGATGGATCAAGAAACAATGAGCGAAGATAAACTATCCAACTTGATTTGATGCGATGAAACTGAACACCTGCTTAGATTGAGTGTGTGATCAAAGATACTCTTTAAAATTTTGATTGAGTTTAAATGAATAATCAGCTTAGTGAAAAGCGATGAAACTAATTAACGTTAAGAGATTGATTCAGATGAAGATGAATATCAGCTTGATTTAAAGCAATGAAATTGATATACTCCTAGCGATTGATTTGATTTAGATGATCGAGAGATCTCAACTTGATATGAAGCAATGAAGCTGAGATGCCCCTTAGCAATAAGAATTTGATTTTCTTTAGCTGAAAAAGATGTTTTCTCGACTTTTGATTTGAAGATGTGAGGTCATAAGGTCATAAGTATGCCCCCTCGGGAGAGAAAATGAAAGATAGCGAGAGTACATGATTATTATAGGCAATTCTTTAGTGATGATTTTTATTTGAGCATGAAAGTGATTGAAAGGAATGTTTGAAGATTTAGCATTGATTACTGTAAAATGGAGCGCAAATTGAAGAAAGAATGAGCTTTTGATGAAAGCGCTAACTGGTCCAAATTTTATGAAATTGACTAGAAGAATGATCTCAAATTTTGATTTTGATCCCAAAAATGGAATCAGGATGGGCAAATTAGCTAAGGGTATAATTTTCATGTCCATCGGAGAAAGTTGAAAAATTAGGGTTTTGGCTATATAAGGGGTGGAAGTGTCATTTTCAAAACATTTTAACCCTCCAAGTTTGAAAATTCAAAAAGCCTTCCGTGAAGAAAAATGGTGGTTCCCACCTAGGAGCATCAATTCAAGTGCCAAAGATGACATAATCGACCTCAAAACTATGAGCTAGCGGTAAGTGATCGATCTTAAGCCTTTTATTTCATCAATTTGGAATTTTTTTGTTGATTTTTCTGAATTTTTAGCTTTGTAAAACTCAGGCTTTGTCGATTTGTTGAGCAAGATGACATCCTATGTCGTACAATAAACTGCTTGGTATTCTTTTGTCATTTAAGTCCATTACTTTTGCCATTTCACACCCACCCTTGTATCGTACGAGCTTGTTCAAAAGAGACCATTTTATCGTTCTAAGACTTGTTTTGTGTCGTATTAGTCTTTTGTCGTCCTAAGGCTTGTTTTGTGTCATATCAAAGTCTTTTGTCATTCTATACCCAGTCCTGACTCACACGAGTTTCTGCCTCTACTGTGTTATGTTGTTTGAAAAATGGTGAGCTTCTTTGAGGGTGCAAACTTGAAAATTTGATTTTGCAATTGATTGTTTTGGATTTGCGTGATGTTTTACTTATCTTATAACATAATATGAAATGTTTTCTGATGATATGTTGTTTGATTCTTGCAGGTTTGACTACCTCACGTTCTTTTCAGATGTGTCTATCCACTGACTATGACATTAGTTTGTGAGTTACCTGATGCAGACAAGGCACATATCGATTTATGTGGGTTTACTCATCTTCTTGACATGCCTGATACCCATGTAAATCACAGGATGCTCACTACGCTTGTAGAGAGATTCCATTATGAGCATAACACATTTCCTTTTACAGTTGGGGAGATGACTATCACTCTCGAGGATGTATATAGGATTCTTTGGATTCCATTCGTTGGGGATAAGGTGGATTATGATTCAGCACAACGTCCTGGCCTACTAGCTCTGAGGCAGGTATTTCATGATGCAAACATTCTGACATAGTCTATCAGTAGGGATGACATGATGGCTAGGTACAGTGAGCAGTTTCCATTGGCATGCATCCTAGCAGGATTCATCGATTGTTTCCTTATGCCAGACAGGGGACAACATGGTTTCTTATGCGGTTGGGGCAGGATGCTAGAGAGGCTTGTGGACCAGCCTCAAAGATTAGGATGGGGTTCTTGTATACTGGCGCAGATGTATCATGAGATGCATGAGGTGGTTTACTGGGAGGGGAAGAGTATGGATGCAGGGGTTTTGATATTATAGGTATGGGCCTGGGAGAACCTCCCACTTTGCAGATCGATTGTTAATGACACCAAAGATCCACAACAACCTATTATTTACAAATACTCTGGATACGTTACTCAATACCATCTGGGCAAGACAAAGTATTGGATACGATAGCTAGATGATCTTATATTTGTCATATGGAGATCATATAGGGGTTTTGAGCCTTGGGATGATAGGAGAGCTATGCGCATAGACCTATTTATGACTCAGCCTCTCATCGACAGATCAGTGACAGTGTTCGAGCAGTTTGTGGTTACTCGAGTGATGAGGCAGTATGGTAGACCTCAAGGGACCTCATAGGAGTTTACTGCATATGTGCGTTATGCAAAGGAGGAGAGATGGGGGTGGGAACCTAGTTTATCATATGCCCTGGGCATGCAAGAGTTGACTGGGTTGCAGCGGCTCAAGTGGGACTATTTAGAGGATATTGCAGATGCGGGGGTATTGCCCCAGTACAGGGATTGGTTCCAACAGCATCCATTCCCTAGATTCACAGATCCGATAGAGCAGGCACCTCTGATAGAGGAGATTGAGGATGATGCCCCTTGCACAGGCATAGGGAAAAAGAGTCGAGGCTCCAAGGTGAGCAGGTGGTGATCCTAGTGCTATCAGCAGTAGGGTACCAGCTAGTGGTAGGCAGTAGCAGAGAGGAGAGGGTGGATCCCTAGGGGCTATTGGTGTCAAACTGAGTGGAGCTAGGGTACCAGAGGGTGGAGGAGAGGAGGAGTGAGTAGCTCCCAGGTAGGTGAGATAGAGGAGAGATGAGTAGGGGAGTCAGAGGTAGAGATGGAGGCAACAATGGAGGCGGAGAACCTACAAGGGAGCAGGGGGCAGATGCAATGCGGTCGATGAGAGCACGTTTGGCAGCTCTACAGTCACAGTTGACAATGGCACAGACATGGCTAGCGGAGTGAGACCGATAGCTAGCAGAGCTTAGGGTTGAGCGCGATCATTAGGTCGCAGAGATGAGGGTAGAGCGTGATGCTTTGCAGTAGGAGGTTCTCCATCAAACCAATCAAGCGGCCTATTATGTTGCAGCTTACAACATAGAAGTTCCATTAGCACAACAAGTTGTACCCTACTCATAGTACATGGCACGGTTTGAGGGAGCTTGGGCACCTCGTCAGGACCCTGGTCAATAGGCTCCACCTTCTCCACCACCTGGCGATGAGGAAGAGGCAGAGAGCTAGATTTTTTGTGTGGCTCTTAGATTTTTTGTAGACACACCCATTTTTTGAAGCCCTTATGATTATTGCTCTGATGGGAGTTTGTATATGTCAGTTGACATTATTTTGTACCTTGAAACTTTTTCATTATATATACGAGATCTTTATTTGACTTCATTATTCTTGTGTCGATTGATTTATGAGATGTCTTTCTATATGCTTTATTATATATGTATGCATATCTTTTCAGTATGGATGTAATGCAAATGAATATGGATGCTTATTTTTTTGTTTCTTTTCATATGCAAATAAAATGAATGAAAATGAGTAATGAGTAATGCAAATTTGTTTATTTTTCCATGCAATAATATGAATGCAAATGAATGTATGAATCTGTATAAAATACTTATGTATGCAGCTAACATCTCAATACACAAGTACTCGATCAGAGAAATGAGGAAAAAGAGACCACTTAGCCAAGAAATGATGATGCTTCCAACTCTCATTCAGAAGATAAAGAGATCATTGTTATCATACCGAAATCACTCTAAATTCACAAAATGTAAAATGAATGCAAATTGAGATGAAAGATAAGATACAAAATGAAATGCAACCTAAACCTAGTCACTCGATTCAAAATGCTTAAGTTTCATCACTGAGCGTTAACAAACATAGTAGGAAAATTAGAGTTCCTTTCTTTTCATGTGCAATATTAATTATCTTGTTTGCAATGACCCTTTTTTCGTTCATATCCTTGGACAGATTACGCATGGACCTGGACTACACAATAAAGTAATTTACTCAAAATAGACAAAGAAATGATGAGAACCTCCATGTAGAATACAAATAAGTGGAGTTGAGGTATGTGTGGCGATTTCACCTTGATGTGAAGGCTCTTATCATAGACACCCAGCTGATTAGATGTTTCCAGATCATCAGAATCATTCCTACAAGTAGAAACAAAGAAAATATTATGCCCCCAATCCTTGCTCCTCTTAGTCAAGATAGACTTCCTCGAGTTACTCAAAGGGATAGTAATTGGAAAACCAATATAAAAGACAACACACAAAGAAAATTTCATGCATAGCTCAAACTATTTAGTGATTGTTTTCAGTAATGTTGGTTTGCTTGTGTACTTAGTGATAAAACTCTTAAGTAGTCAGGAGACAGGTGACTGACTTGGAGTGGACGACCAGGTTTCACTGACATAAAGTTGACCTGGTTGATACTACTTAGGACACGTAATGTGCTTTGTCGATTAACCTAAGACTAGGACATTAATCAGTTTCAAGCCATGAGGGTTCCAACGAAATAGGCTGTCACAAAAGCAAATATAAGATATGTACAAGTGAAAGCGAAGATTAATGAAAGCGGAAATGCCAACGTTGCATTGATAGATGGAGTGCTTGAGTACAAGAAGTGCTTGTTTGCCAGGTTTTCACCTACTTGGCAAAGATCTTTTATTTTTTTACCAAGGTGTCTGTTTACTAGGTTTTCACCAAGGCATTTTCTCTCTTAAATTTTTCTTTTTTTTTCAGGACTTTTTCAGATTTTTAGAATTTTTTAGGACGTTTTAGCTATATAGGTTGCTGGAGCAAAGAATGCTAAGTGAAGAATTTCTTCAAGTGGATAGTGTTGATCGGTTCATGGAGTTGTTCTCCTTCTGATGTTGAGAGTTGATAGCCACTAGAGCCAAAGACTGCAGTGACGATGTAGGGACCTAGCCAGTTGGGTTCAAACTTCCCTTTGTTGTCTTGAAACTGTTGATTTTTAGGATATTCTCTCAGAACAAGGTCACCAACCTGAAATTCTCATTGTTAAACCTTATTTTTATAACCTCTTGACATTCTCTTTTGATACACTCTTAGATGATCAAACGCCACTTGTCGACGTTCATCTAGCAACTCGAGTTCTTGCAATCTTGATATTCGATAGTCTTCATCAGTAACAAGACCTTGCAAAGAAACTCTTAGAGATGGTATTTCCACTTTAATAGGTAATATTTCTTCAGACCCATACACCAAAGAAAAACGTGTAGCCCTAGTAAGTGCTATGATACTTGTTCTATAAGCCCATAATGCAAGATTGAGCTGCAGATGCCAATCCTTCTCATATTTGTTTATGTTCTATGTAAGATAGTCAACAGGTTTTTGTTAGATGCCTTAGCTTGTCCATTACCTTGAGGGTAATATACGGATGACTAGTGTTGTTTTATTTTGAATTTTTCACACAACTCATCTAGATCTTTATTCTTGAAATGTCCTCCATTGTCAGTAATGATGGAGGAAGGTATCCCATACCTGCAAATGATATGATTTAGGATGAATAGAGCTACTTGTTTACCGGTTGCTTTGATGAGTGGAACTTCTTCTACCCAGTTAGTGAATTACTCAGTGGTAGTGTAAAGCGGAAAAGTCGAACCCTAGTCGTTCTCCCCTCCCCAACCCCAAGGAGAGAGAAGGGAGAGTCACTAGGGTTGATGGTTTTCACTTAAGAGAGACTTTACATTCAAAAGAGGGGTTGAAACCCACAAGATCCAATCCCACGCAATGCAAGATTGGATTCTATATGAGTTTCAAGGGTTAAGACATCAAGGATACCCTCTTTTGTAAAGAATGTAGATAGAAAGATTGAACTAGGAATGCATGTAAAGTAGGAAAGATTCGCTTATAAATAGAGATAGGGATATGGGATGAAGCTACAGACCTGGAATTAGCAGTAAAATGTTGAGACGGTGCTGTTCTACAAATTTGAGTGAAAGTTGACGGGACAATGGTGCCCGACGTGCACACGATCCTCCGAAAAATCCGCAAAACGAAGGGGGATCTGTTCGTCTCTGCACAAGGATTCCAGATCTTCAATTATAGCCGTGTACCTGCAACCTACACACAGAAAAGAGAGGATGATTGGGGGGTTAGGGATGAGGGGTTTGCCTTTAGGTCAAACCCCGGTTTTGGAATTAACCAAGAAATGAGAATGTTGTAAATGTAAATGTTTGTAATGTAAACAAGTACTGATACCTTGTTGTAAGAATGTTTGTATTCTTACATGCGAAGGTGTAATGTATGTAGTATGTTGTATGTATGTGATCTCCTCTTCAATGGTTGAATCCTTGTCTTGAATGCAACACTTAGCCTTGAATGGAGACTTAGAATGATCAATTGCTTGAAGGAATGCTTGAATGCTTGAATGCTTGAATGCTTGAATGCTTGAATATCGTTTCCGCCCTTTTTTTCCATCTTACCAAAATGGGAGAGGAAATGTAGTTTATATACTTGCCAATTAGGGTTGAAAGACTGATTTTCCCGACCTTAGGCCGACCAGGAAACATTATTTTCCAATTTGCAAACATGAAGACCCAAAGCCCCAAAAGAGACCGGGCCCAAAATAGGGCCAGGGACCAGGGCACTGGGCGCCATGGTCCTGGGGGACCAGGGCGCTGGGCACCCTAGTCCTGAAGGACCAGGGCGCTGGGCACCATGGTCCCACCTCCAGGGACAACATGGTGCAAGGAGGATCAGGCCAGGGTGCTGAAAAATGTAGTTTTTGGTGTCATAAACAAGTTTCAGGGTGTCCATTCAGGTTCCGTGTTGCATCGCCATCGTGAAGGCCCAAATGCAGTCGAAATTGCAAGTGTCACAATTTTAGGATGCTACAGGTAGTTATGATAAACTTGTGTCCATTAGATGGTATAGGATATATTTGTCCAATGAGATCAAACACCCATTACTGAAAAGGCCAATGTGCAATGAAGGGTATGAGATCCCTTGATGGAGCATGTATGTGATTCCCATGTAGCTGACACTTCTCACAAGTTTTAGAAAAAAATTTAGCATCCTTCTCCATGTCTGGCCAGTAGTAGCCAACCCTTAGTAGTTTTTGAGCTAAAGTAAGACCATTCGAATGAGATACACAAATACCTTCATGGACTTCTGATAATGCATGTTGGGACTCTTCAGTTTCTAGACACCTAAGCAAAGTACTATCCAAACCTCACCTAAATAGATCGTTAGTGATGATGACGTATCGTGAAGCATTTTGGGTTAAGTTCCTTTTCTCATTACGGGTAAGATTTTTTGGGATGATTTGTTCTCGTAGATGGATATAGTGAGATGAGTCATGTCCAATAATAGAACATACCATCTGGGACTCAGAAGAATCATAGGTAGGGTAATGTAACTCTTCCACCAAGAATTCAAAGCAAAAATTAGATTCTTGTAACTCTAGTATGGATGCCAAGGTGGCCATAGCATCTACTTCTTTGTTTGCGGATTTGGGAATCTACTGAAATGACACAAAAGTAAAATATTTCTTGAGATCATCTGCCATTCTCTTATAAGGAATCAGTTTCTCATCTTGAGTCTGATATGTATCATTGATTTGATTGATAATTAGCTGAGAATCTCCATAGATGTGTAATTCCAGAACCTTCCATTCGATAGTGAGCTTGATCCCATTTACCAAAGCTTCATACTCTGCAATATTGTTTGTACAAGGGAAAATAATCTTATAAGCCTTCAGGATTGAATAATTTTGAGGAGTAATAAAAATTATTCTAGCACCGAAACCATTTTGAGTGAAAGACCCATCAAAGAACATCTTCCATGATTTTTGAGTAAGGTGCATTATTGATTCATCTGGAAATTCTATATGTAGAGGTTGAGTGTCTTCAAGTGGAGCATCAACAAGTTGATATGCAATTACCTATCCTTTGATGGCTTTGTGTTCCACATATTCAATATTAAACTCTATAAGAACCATGACCCATTTAGCCAATCTTCCTGTAAGTGTTGCTTTGTTGAGAAGGTATTTGAGCGGATCAATCTTAGCTAATAGCTTGATGGATTGTACTAACATGTAGTGTCTCAATTTTTGTGATGCAAAGACCAATGCCAAGTATGCTTTTTCTATTATAGTATAGTTCATTTCATAAGACACCAAGGTTCTACTAATGTAATAAATAGCTCTCTCTCTTTTATTTTCATCATGTTGTGCTAGAAGTGCCCCCAATGATGAATCAGTAGATGATATGTATAATATCAATGGTTTACCCTGAATTGGGGGCATCAATATTGGTGGATTGGATAGGTATTCTTTGATTTGTTGAATGTGTTGTTCACATTCTTGATCCTAGTTGTATATTACTCCTTTCCTCAATACTTTTGTGAAAGGTTGAACTTTGTCTGCCAGTTGAGAAATAAAGCATTTGATTGATTGGAGACGTCCCTATAAACTTCTCATTTGACTGATGTTCTTTGGAGGTGGCATTTCCATTATATCTTGGACCTTCTCAGGATCAACCTCAATTCCCTTCTTTGAAATGATGTAGCCAATTAATTTCCCCGATGTTACCCTGAATGCACACTTTTTTGGATTTAGCCGAAGTTTTAATTTTTCCATTATGTCTAGTATAAGGCCTAGCTCTTGAATATGCATGGATCTCTTCATAGTATTCACTAAAGTGTCATCAACATAGTCTTCCATATTCTTATGCATCATATCATGAAAGATAATAGTTACTGCTCTTTGGTAAGTTGCTCCTATGTTCTTTAGCCCAAATGGCATGGCATTCCAGAAAAAGGCTCCCCATGCACAGGTGAAAGCTGTCTTTTCTTGGTCGCCAGGAGCTATTTTGATCTGATTAAAGCCAGAGAATCCATCCATTAGTGAGTACATCTCATACCCAGCAGTCATAATGACTATCATATTAATGTTTGGCATGGAAAGTTGTCCTTTAGACAAGCTTTGTTAAGATCTCTGAAGTCTGTGAAAACCCTAATAGATTTGTTTTCCTTTGACATAGGCAATATGTTTGAAATCCATTCCGCATAGTCTATAGCTCTGATAAATCCAACTTTTAGCAATTTTTGTAGCTCAGCCTTGACTAGCAGTGCCACGTGAGGGTGCATCTTACAAAGTTTTTTCTTGAATAGTTTAACTCATGGTGTGATAGAAAGATGGTGCATGATAATATCAGGATCCAGGCCTGAAATATCAAAGTATGTCCATGCAAAATTGATCTTTTTTTTTCTAAAAAGAGGAGTGAAATCTTTCAATTCTTCTACTGATAGTGATTGAGCTAAGTGAATGATGTGTGGTATCTCTTGACTCCCAATGTTCATTGGCTGAGTTGGCTCAATCAATATAGAAGACCTTTCATGAAAATGACTTGGCAGTATATCAAGTATCTCACCTTCAGGCACCTCAGAGAGGTTTTCACCCTTAGGTAGTTCCTTTATTTTCTCTTTTTATATTCTGACACTGCCACAGTGTGGTTTTCGCCATCAAATCTTTTATTTTTATTTTTTTTATTTTTGCGACTAAGATACTTGATATCTGTTTCAATCATGTTCTCACTTTGTTCGCTGGTGGAAGAGTCCATGGGTTCAACTACGTTGAGGTAATAGGCTAGCGTGTAGTCATTGGCAAAAGTAGGTTCATTCATGGGTTGGTCTTGTAGACTATAGTCAATTAATTCAGGATGTACCAAGGATAGAGTGTGCACAGGTTCAAGGGAGTTCACACTATTGTCATCACAACTACGAATCAAAAAATCGAGTTCTAGAAGACTACCTTGCGTAAATGTCTCAAGACTAGGAAGAGTCAACATTAATATTAAAGTGTACGTTAATATTTAGTTGACCTAATCCAATAGACCTACTTGTAGCATTGTTCTCTATGCCAGACCGGACTTCATATCATGCTTCAACAGTCACAAGATCAGTAGACAAATTCCCATCATTTACATTAGATGATTCAGATTTTGATGCTGAGTAGATATTGTCATAAATAGGACTGTTGTTAGAGTCATCAGATGAAGTTTCTGATTCTTCTTCAAGTGATTGAGTGAATGTATGTATGGTATCAACACCTACATCTTTAATGCTGCAAGTTCCTTCAAGATTTGGCTCATTTATCATTTGTATCTGACATACCTACTGACATAACCTTGATGGTTATGCGAGTCTCTGTCGTCTACTCCATTCAACTTCCTCTGGACTAATGACCGGTTTTTCTTCTGTAGCTTCCAATTCTTCATGTGTAGTCCCATACCTAATTTGTGCTGTCTTATTAGAGGGGTATATAATAGATGAAATATTTTCTGGTATTCTTCCTTCTTTAAGCCTTTGTTCATAGTCTTCTTATCTTTTTATTCTTATTTCTTGTATCTCCTTTTCTATCTTTAAACGCATCAGCTCTTGAGTGTCATTTGCAATATCACTGGACTCTTTTGGAGTTTCTATAATGGATGTATCAGAGAGGTGGTCTGGACCCCATGTTGGCATTTTTGATGTTTATGTTGTGATTGTCATTGATGGACACACACTTGTATTGAGATCCCCTTTATATGTATGAGCACATGCTCAACTAGTATTTGTTCCAACCGGTATGTTGTATTCTAGTCTTTAGACTAGTGGTGATTTTGCAGAATGTGTTTCCCGGTTTGAAGCGGCATGTCGACCCCAAGCGGTTCATAGATCACAAGCGATACGAGGAAGAAAAGCGGCTCAACACATTCTTACCAATCTTCATTTTTGTCAAACTGGCAACCGACATTTTGTATGAACCGGTAACACTCTGTGATGAGTTACCAATCGACATTTTGTGATGAGTTACCAATCCACTGATTGTTTGACGGTGCTGACACATTGACGGTGATTCTTGTGTCGTGTTACTAAGTATGTCTAGATTCACTGAACCTAGGAAATTGTAATGTAATCCTATTGGACCGACATGAAATTAGATTCCTTAAAAGGACATCATGTCTAGGTTTTTAAGTTGTTGAAGAAGTTGCGAATAGGGTTTATGTTGAGCTAGGGTTTAAGGTGGAAGCGTAGAGCGATCTTATCAGAGAAGATCAAGTTGTAACTGAGAGAGATAGAGGAGACTAAAGTAATGCTAGAATGCATTAGCTGTGAGCAATACTGGATCTAATCAAGCAATTTATGCAAGCAGATAGATCAAACACTTGTTGATTACTCACATCTTTGACAAGTTTGTAGCCTTTAACTGGGTAGGCCTCAAAGCCTTTGTAAAATCCTCTAACAAGGTGGTTCACACATGTGAATCTAAAATCCTCTAACAAGCTAGTCTTTAATCGGATTTATCTCCTAACAGAGATTGAGATTCCTAACAGGATCTGTTCTGGTGAAGAACATTGTAAGACCTTAACCGGTTTGACCTTAACTGGTCTAGTTTCTATTCTGTAGATAGTGACTTGTGAGTTCCATCTCACCGTGGTTTTTCCCAGTTGGGTTTCCACATCAAATATCTTGTGTTATGGTTGTATTGCTTTTGTGGGTGAATGTTTTATTCGCATTTTGGTTTGTATGTGTGATGACTGGTTTGATTGTCAGACCGCTTTACCGGTTTATCTTTAGACTGTGTAAGTGTTTTAGTGCAAAGATTTTTGGCATACTAATTCACCCCCCGCTCTTAGTATTCATCAATTGGTATCAGAGCCAACCTTTCTATAAGTTTAACCACTTGGAAAGAGATATGGGGGAATACACATTGAGGGAACTTACTCAATGGCTCACTAAGTCTGAGCAAGCCTATGATGATCTTATGGTCAAATACAAGGCTTCTCAAGCAAAAAGAAGAGAACATGCAGAGAGGCTAATGGAACTATCTGAAAGTAGTTCTGAAGATGAAGCTAACATGGAAGCTATGATTGCTGAAGTGAATAAGCTGAATGATTCAAACTCTAATTTGAGAAAGGAGTTGGAAGGACTGACTATTCAGTTTAGCCAAGAGCTTGAGAATCGGAGAAAAGATGAAGATCTGGTAAAAGACAAAGATCATGAGATTAGTGCATTAACTACTCACCTTCATGAGAGCAGAATGGAGAAAGAAGACATGCAAGGAGAATTGAACATTGCCATCTGTAAAAATGCAAGTCTTATGAAGACAAACACTGCTATTTCCAAAGAACTCTTTGAATCAAAGGAAATACTAGCTAAGTTTGGCAAAAGTACAGTTAGGCTAGAGCAAAAGCTTGAGTCATCGAGACTGGCAAACAATACCAATGGTCTTGGTTTTTCTAGACATGAGGAAGGAGAATCCTTAGGAACAAATGCTGAAGCATCAAAGAAGAAACCGATACTCAAAGGAAAAGATAAGGAAAAATTCAAACCTGTTTGCTTTAACTGTCTTAAAGAAGGACACACTGCCAATGTATGTAGGAGAAAAGCCTACAATAATTTTCCTTATTTTATCAACAATGTACCTAGATCCAATAAGTTCAATGGTCATTGTTATGCATGCAACAAGTTTGGGCATAGAGCATTTGAATGCAGGTCTGTAATGGATAACACTGGAAGATATCCTCAGAGGACCAAAGGAACTGGTCATGAATCTTTTATGAACTGGAACCACAACAGGTTTAATGTCTTCAATCATCAGTCAAGAAGCGGTGGTCATCAAGCGACAACCGGATGGAGAGAAAGTTGTCATGGTCACACTGCTGCAACATGTAGAAGGAAGAATGGAAACATGTACAATGGACCTTGGAAAGCACCTGGACTTGTTTGCTATCACTACAACAAACCGGGTCACATTGCAAGATTTTGCAGAAGTAGAAAAAGTATATCTGATGATATACCGGTCACTTGGGAAGGAGAAATAGAAGTTGAAAAAGTTCAAGAAGACATGAAGAAAATATGGAAGAAGAAACTAGTATTATTGGAGGAGGAACTGGTTTCTGCACCCAGTGTGGAAATATCTGAACCGGCAAACTAAGCCTCAAAGGCTTAGGGGTAGCAAATGGCAAAATTCTTTCAAACCCCCGATTAACACAGGTAAAAGACCTTAACCGGTATACTACACCTGTCACTTGACAGAAGACCGAAAACGGTAAAGAGGCAAATTATGGTTTACGCCCTAATATAGGAGCATTAATGATGGTAGGTGAGAGACATGTATAAATACAATTTTCAAATCATTTCTCACTATCTATTTTTCGAGTGAAGAAAAGTTTTCAAGTGCAGAGCGAAGAAAAGGTGATTTTGAGCTTAGATTTTGAGAAATTGGAGAGCTTTGAAAGAGATTCAAATATAGTCTACAAGCGGTAGTGGAGAACTCAAAGTAGTGATTTGGCATTTGACGGAGAGCGAAGTAAAGCAGAATCAGGAAGCCCTAAATTAGCATTTGAAAGGTATTTTTTTTGTGCTCTTGAAATACTCTTCAATGGCTTCCGCATCTCATACCAGTTCAAGCACATCCATTGAGTCAAAAAATTTCATTCAGAGGAAGTCCAAGTATAATGCTTTGTCACAAGTTCCAGCTAGAGTCATAGTCGAAGAAGGAATCTCAGACTATATTGATTGCAAGATAGAAGACCTAGGGTCCTTAGCCATTCATACTCAATTAGGTCTATTTTACGGAAAGGACAAAAGGATCAAACCGGAGTTCAGTATCTTAGAGAAGAAGAAACTCCATAATGCGGTGTATTTTTTGGAAGATTTCACAGAGGATCACATCATAATCATCTTGAGCAGAGTCCATGGTGACAAGATGTACCTGGAGAGAACACATGATATCACGCCTCAGGCAATTCATGCAGTCACCGGTTTCTGCAACATAGGGGAAGTGCCAACCCTGAGAACAGTAAGCAAAATGGAAATGACCAAGCTCACCGGTTCGACAAGTGATTCATGAGGTATGATAGTTAATCCTATCAAGGATGAACTAGTAAAATACGCCTACATGGTGATAGGCTACAGGACATTCTCGGCCAGCAAGATTAATTCTGTATCTGCTGCAGTGGTAAATGCCGGTTACCGGATGATTAAAGAGGATAAATCATTTGACTTATGCACCGGCATGCAAAGGCAACTCCTGTTAAATCTCAAGGCAATCAAAAAGGACAATCCACTGAGATTTAAATTTGGACAACTACTGGTAGGCTTGTTTTTCTATTTCCAAGGCTACTTTCTGGGTGTAGGAGATGTCCAGTGGTCCCCTGACCAACTAGTAACCAAGCAGATAAAAGAAAGTGTGCAAGCCATTGGAACCGGCTACCTTGAGATACTGAACAAATACTTTGATGAGTTTAGAAGAAAGATGAGTCAGAGGATGCAAATCTCAGGTGACATAGTGAAGAAGTATGAAGATGACATCTGTTTCACTATTCAAGTGGACAAATGTCTAATGGAGGTTGTTGAGCCTAGAATGGAGGAAGTGGAGCCTATGAGGTCATGTTTGACATGCTGGAAGGGTATGCTACAACCCTTATTGCCTCGCCTCATGATCCAAAGGTGAAGAGAACTGGAACCTACTTGGAGAGGATCACGCCGGTTGAAGAACCATCGGTGAAAAAGGGAAAAGAACCGGCAGCCAAGAAAGCTAAGGCAGTGCCTGCGACATCAGCACCAGCTACCATTGAGACTCCAAGAGTGACCAAGCGGTCACCAGCAAAGAATAAACTAGAGGTAACACCGGCAAAAGTCTTCGAAAGAAAGAGGAAGACTAAGGAAAAGGAACCAGACTCCAAAGAAACTGAGTCTGATGAATAGCCAAAGAAGGCTAGACAAACCAAGAAGGTGAAGAAGAATGAACCGGCAACATCCGCACCGGTAAATATAGATATCTCCTCTTACAAACCTTTGACACATTGTCAAAGAACAGTAAAGAATATTAGGAGAAAGTTACTTCATGATTTAATTGATTATTATGATGATTTCAATAGTGAAGAAAAAGATGAAGTACTGCAGGAAATCATTCTTTATTTATGCAAAAATGACCGGTCACCATCAGAGATTAAATCTCAGACACCGGATTCATTGTTTAAAGCATTGGAAAACAAATGGTGCATTACCATGGAAAAGGATCAAGAGATTAGGGAGAAAGTTTTTGCACAATACTTCCCTGAACTCTCAAATTTAGAATTATTTGATGTGTTAGATCAAAATAAAGGTCTCTTCTTCACAAGGAGAAGAAGACTCTGGTTGTTGGAAGGGAGAGTTGATGATGTAGAAAAGGATACACATCAACACATGGCCCATGCTATCAGCTCACACAAAGCTCGAATGGCCAACCTCCAAGTGGAAAAGGAACAGGTTATTTCCAAATCGGATGAAGTTTTTGATGAGGAAGGAAACCTGGTGGAAGAACCAATCGACACCATAGATGTCGATGCCCTAGATATCAAAGATGTCACTCAGGACATACCTTTTGAGGGAACTAAATAGGGGCAATGGGCTGATCAGGGTGGTGAACAAGCTGTGGACACACAACAAGCGACAAAAGACAAGGAAGAAGAGAAAAAGAAGGATGAAGATGAGAAATAGAGAAAGGAGGAAGAGAAAAAGAAAGAAGAAGAGGAGAAAAGAAAAGATGAAGAAAAGAAGAAGCAAGAAGAAGAAAGGAAAAAGAAAGAAGAAGAGGACATGGAAGAAAAGAGGAAGAAGGAAGAAGAAGAAAAGAGGAAGAAGGAAGAGGAAGAAAAGAAGGAAGAGGAAGAAAAGAAGAAAAAGGAAGAGGAAGAGAAGAAGAAGAGGGAAGAAGAAGAAAAGGAAGAGCAGAAGAGGAGAGCAGAGGAGAAGAAAAAGGTAGAAGAAGACAAGGAAGAAGAGAAAAGAAGAGAAGAGAAGCAGAAAAGAAGAAAGCTGAAGAAGCCAAGGAATGTGAAGTGGCAAAAAGCTCTCAGTTGGAGACTCCGAAAGCAACCGGAAGTCAACCCTCACCAGTTGATCTTTCTAGTCCTATCAATCTCAAATCTGCAAGCGAGTCGGAGCTTATGCAAAGCATCAAGGTTGCTCAAGAGCACCTTGAGATAATTCATAGGAAAAAGGAACAAGACATCATTCAGGCAGTTGTAGACACACTTACCGGTTTAATCCCCAGTACTAATCTTCCTAACACTGATTCATCACTAGCATAACTCAAACTTCTGTGTACTATAGTGGATGATCAGGTGCAAAGCCTAGAAGAAGCAGTTGAGGCCAATGTAAAGAAAGAGCATCAAAAGGCTCTTAATGTTTCTCTGGTGAAGAAACTGAATGAGCTTAGGACTGAACTGTCAAAGAATCAAAAGGACATAAGGAGTGCTTTGGATGAGGGAAACTTGCTACTCAGCAAAATCTGTCAACCTCATCTATTCTGTGATGATGTGCTAGCTAAGAAGTAATAGCTTCAAATGGACTTATATTCCTACTTAAGCATATTCAAGACTCCTGACGACTCCTTTGCAGCATATGGGTAAACTGTTCATCGGTTCCAGATCCAGTCAGCCAAGATAGAGCAAGAGATCAGCACAAGGTCTAGGGATTTGCAGGAACTTCAACTGGTATTACTTCCAGGACTGCAAATTCTCCATAAATGCTATCTGAACCTGGATGCATTGATAGTCACCCAAGAACTGAGCATAATCAATGCCATGGAGGAGTAGGTATCACAAATGCAAACAAAGAAGGAAGTGGCAACCTCCCTACTAGAGTCCTGGTCTGTCTCCATGAAACAATTTTTGTAGGACTACAAAGCTGTTTTTGACAAGTATTATTCATTATTGTCATAAAATCTTTTATATATATATGGAAACAAGTTTTTGTAGCGGTACTTTGTCATTGTTGGCAAAGGGGGAGAAGTATATGGTTTTAAAATTTTGATGGTCTTAAAATTTTAAAATTTTGATATATCAGGGGGAGAAGTATATCAGAGGGAGAAGTATCTATTTTGAAATTTTGATATATGCTATATGCTCTGAATGCAAAATTGCTATACACTCTGTTGATTAAGGGATAGTATATATGCTTAGGGGGAGCAATTTTGCTAATGGCAAGTTTTTGTTGTAAAACACTTAGATGTCAAAATTTTATTTTCCTAAGTGTTGCCATCAATGCCAAAGGGGGAGATTGTTGGAATTTTTGATGTTTATGTTGTGATTGTCATTGATGGACACACACTTGTATTGAGATCCCCTTTATATGTATGAGCTCATGCTCAACCGGTATTTGTTCCAATCGGTATGTTGTATTCTAGTCTTTAGACTAGTGGTGATTTTGCAGAATGTGTTTCCTGGTCTGAAGTGGCATGTCAACCCCAAGCGGTTCGCAGATCACAAGCGGTACGAGGAAGCAAAGCGGCTCAACACATTCTTACCAATCTTCATTTTTGTCAAACTGACAACCAACATTTTGTATGAACCGGTAACACTCTATGATGAGTTACCAACCGACATTTTGTGATGAGTTACCAATCCACCGATTGTTTGATGGTGCCGACACATTGACGGTGATTCTTGTGTCATGTTACTGAGTATGTCTAGATTTACTGAACCTAGGAAATTGTAATGTAATCCTATTGGACCAACATGAAATTAGATTCCTTAAAAGGACATCATGTCTAGGTTTTTAAGTTGTTGAAGAAGTTGCGAATAGGGTTTATGTTGAGCTAAGGTTTAAGGTGGAAGTGTAGAGCGATCTTATCAGAGAAGATCGAGTTGTAACTGAGAGAGATAGAGGAGACTGAAGTAATGCTGAAATGCATTAGCTGTGAGCAATACTGGATCTAATCAAGCAATTTGTGCTAGCAGATAGATCAAACACTTGTTGATTACTCACATCTTTGACAAGTTTGTAGCCCTTAACCGGGTAGGCCTCAAAGCCTTTGTAAAATCCTCTAACAAGGTGGTTCACACATGTGAATCTAAAATCCTCTAACAAGGTAGTCTTTAATCAGACCTATCTCCTAACAGAGATTGAGATTCCTAATAGGATCTATTCTGGTGAAGAACATTGTAAGACCTTAACTAGTCTGACCTTGACCGGTCTGGTTTCTATTCTGCAGATAGTGACTTGTGAGTTCCATCTCACCGTGGTTTTTCTTAGTTGGGTTTCCACATCAAATATCTTGTGTTATGGTTGTATTGCTTTTGTGGGTGAATGTTTTATTCGCATTTTGGTTTGTATGTGTGATAACCGGTTTGATTGTCAGACTGCTTTACCGATTTATCTTTACACTGTGTAAGTGTTTTAGTGCAAAGATTTTTGGCATACTAATTCACCCCCCCCCTCTTAGTATTCATCACCCCATTCATACTCATTTGAGTGAGTTTCTGAATCATCTACTTGTTGCCTACTAGTGTATGTGACTGGAATTTTCTGTGGTGCAAACAATTCCCTGATTCTTTCTACCTCTTCTCTCATATCCTTTGGGACCTCTACTCCTTGTAATGTTGTAGTTGATACCATTGAGACTTGAGTACTGATTGTTTCTTCTCTCTTGATTGCTAGTTCCTCTTTTTCTTTTCCATAGTCTTCTTGAGTTTTTTGAGTGTTGACTTCCTTTGATGTTGAAAGCGATATCCTTTTCTTCCACTTAGACTTAGAAGCATGTTTTTGGTTTGATGTCTTTCCTAGATTGTATTCCAGTCTAGCTTTGTCATTTGTAGACTTTGTTTGTAGATGAATGGGTTCAATAATACTTTCTTGATTTTTGCCCAGAGGACTAGTACCTGAATATCCCATGCGTTGAATCATTTTATATCCTGGACCATACTGTGTTGGAGAAATCTCACAATGTCTTACTTCTTTGTTTTCATTATCTTCTTTGAAAATCCATTTGAGAACATCATCCTCTTCTATTTCATCTGCAAGGGAAGTAGAGGATTGTACAAAGAGACCATCATATATGACATTGGGAGCGGAAGTCTGTGGCTTCATAACCTCTGATGGTTTTCCTGATTATCTGGGTGATGGAGGAAGAGAAATGAGTGAAATTACTGGTTTGATCTTGTATCTATCCATGCCAGTATCTATGATTTTTAATTTCTTTTCTAAGTCCTTCATCAAGGTTTTTGAACTTTCAGCTGTAGAGGTTTCTCTATTATGAGGCACAAAGGTATCAACACTCTTTCTTAATGCATTGCAGGGAGAGTTTGTATCAGCAGGAATACTAACTTCAACTCTGTTATAAGGAAATTTTAAGCATTGATGGTATGTAGATGGAACTGCCTTCATTTCATGAATACATGACCTGCCCAGTAAGATATTGTATGATAGAGGAAGATCAAGTACCTGGAAAATGACATCTCTTTCTACATGTCCCACCTTGATTGGTAATAATACCAGACCTTTAGAGGTCCTTTCTTCTTCATCATAGGCTTTAATTGTTATTTTCTTGGTCGGATCAATGACATTTTCAAAAAATCCTAGTTGTTTAAGTAGACTGTAAGTACAAATATTCAACCCTGTGCCTCCATCTATCAAAACATGTTTAACTCAGTGTTTATGGATCATAGATTCAAGGTGCAATGGTTGGTTATGTGGATGATTTAGTGAGTTGTCATCTTCTTCAGAGAAGGTCAGATAGTGAGGTGAAGTCATATGACCCACCATAGACTAAAACCTATCAATATCTAAATCTTTTGGAACATGAGTTGTGAGCAACGCTTTGTCCAAGATCTCTTTATGAAAAGAAGAGATTTTGAGCAATTCAAAGATGGAGATTTGAGAATTCATTTTTTTAGTTGTTCGACAATGCTATATATAGAGGATGATGATGAAGTTATATATTTAATTTTATCAAATGTTGTATCCTTTTGTTTGTTTGATGAGGTTGGTAGGTTTGATGTTGTTTGAGCTGGAGTTGAAGAACTATCTCCTTGGAGAGTGACATTCTTTTGAGAATGGGTCATAACATTTGCATGTTGTGATTCATGTTGTTTGTCTTTGATTATAATCACATTGCAATATTCAGGTTGGGAAGACTCAATCATGTTGATCACATTGTCATTGCTGGTATAAGTGTAATTTACTTTGGTAGCTCCTTTTGTCTTTGAGGAATCACTTTGTTCGAAAATAGGTAAAGGGTCCTTAAAAGCTTTGTGATCAGCATTTGTTGGGTGATTCCTGACAACTATAAGATCTTGAATCCCATGCTTGAGCTTCATGCAGTTGTTTGTGTTATGACCTTTGTTTCGATGGTAGTCGCAGTATTCATTTTCTCTCCACCATTTTGGTTTAAATTCGGGATCATATGGCCTAGAATTGTCTGGTAAGGTTATCAGATCATTTGCCAATAAATTTTTGAAAGCGGATTCGTATGATTCTTCCAGAGGAGTTAATTTGCGTCTAGGTTTCGAAAGCCAAGGTTTCTCTTTGAACCACTCTTTTACTTTCTTTGGAGGATTTTCTGCTGTGGTTTGAGCTGCTTTGAGTGCTTGTGTGCCACTAGCCAAGTTAAATATCATGGATTTTGTTTTTGCTTTAATAGTGTCTACCACTCCATCATTAACAACGTTTTTGTTGTTGTCTTTGCCATATTTCCAATATTTGTTCTTTTCTTTCGAACTAGATCTCAGTTGTGTTTCTTTCCAAAGTGAGATATCTCCCTTCTTTATAAGCACATCTTCCATCCTGAGGGCATTATCTACCATTTTGTTAAATGAAGGATGCACTTGCATTTGGATACCATATTTCAATTCAGGGATTAAGTTGTTGATGAAGATATCCATCTTCTCAGAATCTGGAATAGGTCGTGAATATCTAGAGAACACCTTTCTCCATCATTGGAGAAAAGTGAGAAATGGCTCTCTTGTTTTCTGTTTGGTATTGCAAAGCTCTATCATAGTGATTGGGTGACAAATGCTATAGGAGTATTGTTGTAGAAACAGTTGGATTAGTTTTTCAAAAGTTTTTATTCCCATAGGTAGGCTTGAGAACCATTCCATAGCTTGCCCTCCTAAACTTCTTGGGAAAAGGCGCATGAGATACGTTTGGTCATGCATGAACTCCATCCAAAAAGAATAAAATTCTTTGATATGGTCTTGGGGATCCAAGATACCATCATATTTGTCAAATTTTGGGATCTCCACTCATGAAGGAAATTGAGGCATGTAAATGTTTTTGTCAAATGGAAATGGGCATATTGTGTCCAAAGAATATTGTTTTGGTGATTTATCCTTCTTTTTTCAGTTTTGTGATCTCAGTTTGTAAGGCTTGTAATTGTTTATTTACCATTGCTAATGGTGTCTCTTCCTCTTTAGTGACAAGGGTCTCCGCATCATAACCTGTAGGAAGTTTAGCACCTTGATTTGCTAGTTCTAGAAAATAGTCTTCTTTTTATCTAGCCATGATAACCTTCACCATTTTTTGGAAATCTTTATCCTTTTGACATTTATGAATATTAGTTTATGGAGGTTCATAGGCTTCAGTTTCACAGTTGGTATCATGGATACTGATATCATCATGAGTTTTGTGTTTAGCAGCTTGTCTTTCTTGTTTTGTTCCAAATATGGTGGGAGACAAGGGTTGATCATAAACTGGCATATCTAATGATGAAGGTTTATTAGTGAGAGGATCCTTTACGTAAAATGGATTATCTTTATATGAAAAGGATTGTCCTTTTCCTTTGGCATATTTCTTATGAGAGCTTTTGGTTTGAATAGGCATTTTTATTGACTGATGTGAGCTAAAGTTGTTTGTGATGTAGAAGTCAAGATCAAATTTGGAGCTAGTTGTTCATTTAACATATCGAGAGAAGAAACTAATCTATTTAGTATGGTTTTAGGAAAGATCTATCCTATGTAAGACTTTTATCTATGTTACCTAGTTTGATTTAAGAGAAGTGACTAAGACTCAGTCTGGTTTCAAGAATGATCTATCCTATGTAAGACGTTATCTAAGTGACTTAAGTTTGATAAGTAGTTGATTCAACTAGCTGAAAGATGATCGACAAAATCGTGCAGCACAAATGACAGAGGTACATTGTTTCGATCTGTTTATGCTCAAGATGATGATAACTAGTTATATGCTCATTGTAGATTGTTTTAGGCAAGTTTGATTGTTTTGGACTGACAAAATCAAAGATTCGTATGATAGGTTTCATAGTACCAGACGACAGTTTAATAGCTTAGGATGATAGCAATAGTATTTCATACGAGTTGCTGCCTAGTACCATATGATAGATGGGTAAGTCTAAAATGACAAACTAATCAATGCAATGATTTATCATACGACACAGAATGCAGGCTAAAATGACAGTTTCCTAAATAGGATGGCATATAATCAGGTATCGTATGACACAAAATGCAGGCTCAAACGATAAACTATTAGGATTGATGGAATCTCGTACAAAATTATATATGTAGCAAGATGATAAATTAGAAGATTCGCATGATAATTTACTGGATAGAGGCAAAATTCTAAGTTTTCAATGACTAAGTATGACCAGTTTTGAGGTGGACTGAGTTTCAACTAGGATAGACTAGTTTTTGATATAGACAGAGTTTTGACTAGGATAGACTAGTTTTGACACAAACATAGTTTTGACTAGGATAGACTAGTTTTGACATGGAGAGAGTTTCGACTAGGATAGACTAGTTTTGACATGGATAGAGTTTCAACTAGGATAGACTAGTGTTGACACGGATAGAGTTTTGACTAGGATAGACTAGTTTTCACATGAACAGAGTTTTGATCACTGAGTTTGTTTCTTGTTTTCTCCTGTTTTGGTATTCCAGTTTTAGTTTTAGGGATGAAAACATAGAAAACACGTAATATGAATAGTAACTCCAATCACAACATGCAAACCCTATAGAAATTGGTGAGAGAAGAAAACCTTTACTTGTAGACTCAGGTACACACCCAATAGCTAATCAGAATATGGCCATTGAGTCTCACACAATGGATTATCAACACCGTATTAACCGAATCCAAATGCTAATGGGGGCACAAAATGACAAGTATCTTGGGAGAGTTACTATCTCTCTTGCACAAAGATTATCCCCCCTTTTGGAGGTGAACTAGGTAGCTTCTAATTTTAATTGGAACTAGTCAGGGATCCATTCAGCACGTCGAGGTATAAACTCAATTAAGAGGTCTCCCAACCTTGAAAACCAAGATTTAATATGCATGAAGGTACAAAGGAGAGCTATTCCTAAGCACTGCCGTTGGCTTGATTTTCATCAAATCATGTTTGTTTTATAGTGGGTTGGAGTACTTGGCATTTAGCCATTCCCACTTGGGTCATTCCCCTCTCACCGACCATAGTGGTTATAGAGTTATTAGCTCCTCGGGAGGGCAAGCCTGCTAAAGATATACAAATCTCAAACTTCAAGAAAACGCCTCAAGGGTCTAGATTTCGGATTGTCTATAAAGACAAGAACATACTCTCCTACCTCTCAAAATTTTCTTAAAAAAAAAAATATAGATTTGTTCTTTAACCAGATAGCAATTTAGGTTCCTAAAAATGAATTTAAAGAATACACGATGTTTGGTCGATTCTCCTCAGGCAACTTGCAAAGACAACGAACCAATAGTCATATTATCTTTGCGCGACAAGCATATTCTATGACAGGTGTTCTGGAAAAAATTGATTAGGCTGTAAAAATTTCTCAGATAGACAGATAACAAGCCAGGGTCAACGTCAGTATAATCAAAACTAAATAGAGAGCTTGAAGAATGAAATCTACTTTTCTTACCAAAAAATATAGATTTGTATGACAATTTTCAACTAGTCATACGATAATCCATACCAAATCATATGATACCTGTAGTTTCTCTTTCTAGCATGTGAGAGATGTCGTACGATATTTCGTTGCAACAGGATGACAAAAAATCTAAAAAAGTCAAAAATCTGAAAAAAATAAAAAAGTTAGTCTTGGAGGTCTAAAAAAAAGTAGTCTTTTGCCCCACGGTGGGCGCCAGAAATGTGTGTTTGAAAAAGTGGAATAAGTTTGTAAGCTGCAAGACACAACACTTCAATTCAGTCATTACATGTATGGTTAGACAGATATAAGCATGAATAATAAAACCATAACAAATTGACCAATTGCCTTCTAAAAGATGCGTGTATAAGATTGCTCTCATATTTGTATAAGAAATACCAATGACTAGACTACACCAAGACAAAGGATTTAATCTATATGAGCATGATATTAAGCTAAATGGATGCAAGATGGATGAAAGATTCAAGCAATCATGAAATATGCAAAAAGAAATTAAACTAAGATGCAATAATCTCAAAAAACAAGCACAATATCCTTAATGACTCCAGAGCAAAAACTGTATAATAACAATAAATCTCCAGGGTGTTTTGAATGAGAGATGAAGGCTGAATTTATAGATAATCACAAGAGAGATCAAGAAAAAGCACAATTTAGGATAATTGAAATAATTGAGAAATCAGATTCAGTTAACCTTGAGATAGATTCCAATTATAGTTTAATTGAAATGGATTCAGATTAGAAGTTTGAGTTTGCATTGGAGATAAAATTCAATTAATTCTATGCACTTGAGATGAAAATAGGTAATCCTTTGATTTATTCAAGAAAAGAGTCTTTTCTATGCAACTGAACTTCTTTTTCTGAAAAGCTTTGAGTTCCAATTTTAGAGAATGATTAAATTACTTTGATTGCTTTTCTAATTTCAAGTTATCTCAATTTACAAGAAAGAAATAATATCTCAAGTTTGATTTCTCTTTCAATTCAATTCTTATATTTTATTTTCAATTTAACTCTTGCTTTGTGATAAATTCCTCTTTTGTAATAAATTAATTCTTTTTTTGCATGATTAAATGGAAAATTTATTAATTAATTAAATATGCTAGGATATTTAATTTTTTAAATAGGATAATTGATCTGAGTGATTTTCTTGGAATGATTTAATTAATTAAAGTAATATTTAATTAATATTGAGTTATTGATTTGCCATGTGACATTTGATGATTAAAGAATTAATAATATACTCAAGATTGATTTAATTGCCTTCGGTTAGGACCTTGGTGATGTTGTCGAGATTAGGGGCCCATGGTTTAGATGACCAATTTTAGGGTATTACATTTTCCCCTCTTTGAATTAATGTGCGAGCAATGTGTTGGTTCAAAGAATAGTTGATATCTAGGAGATAACAGTTTCAGAACTTGATTGATCATGAACCAGATGAAAAGCAAGGTGTTTAGCTTGATTTGAAGCAATGAAGCTAATCAGAGTTGATTAAAGCAATACCGATTCCGAACTTGATTGAACTAGACACAGTGAGCGAAGATAAAATCAGTCTTGAACTTGATGGATCAACACACAATGAGTGAAGATAACCTGTCCAGCTTGATTTGATCCGATGAAACTAAACACCTTCTTAGATTGAGCATATGATCAAAGATACTCTTTAAACTTTTGATTGAGTTTAAACAAATAATCAGCTTGATGAAAATCGATGAAATTGATTAACATTAAGAGATTGATTCAGATGAAGATGAATATCAGTTTGATTTAAAGTGATGAAACTGATATACTCCTCACGATTGATTCGATTCAGATGATCGAGAGATCTCAACTTGATATGAAGCGATGAAGCTGAGATGCCCCTTAGCAATAAGAATTTGATTTTCTTTAGTTGATAAAGATTTGAAAATTTTATCGACTTTGAAGATGTGAGGTCATAAGATCATGAGTATGCCCCCTCGGGAGCGAAATCAAAAGATAGCAAGAGTACATGATGATTATAAGAAACTGTTTAGTGATGATTTTTATTTGAGCAAGAAAGTGATTGAAAGGAATGTTTGAAGATTTAGCGTTGATTACTGTAAAATGGAGCACAAATTGAAGAAAGAATGAGCTTTTGATGAAAGCACTTAGTGGTCCAAATTTTGTAAAATTGACTAGGAGAATGCCCTCAGATTTTAATTTCGATCTCAAAAATGGAATCAGGACGGCCAAATTAGCTAAGGGTACAATTTTCATGTCCATCAGAGCAAGTTGAAAAATTAGGGTTTTGGCTATATAAAGGGTGGAAGTGTCATTTCAATTCATTTTAACCCTCCAAGTTTGAAAATTCAAAAAACCTTCTATGAAAAAGTGTGTGAAAAAGTTGAATAAGTATGTAAGCTGCAAGACACAACACTTCAATTAAGTCATTACATGTATGGTTAGATAGATATAAGCATGAATAATAAAACCATTACAAATTGACCAATTGTCTTCTAGAAGATATGAGTATAAGATTGCTCTTAGATTTGTATAAGCAATACCATTGACTATACTACACCAAGATCAAGGATTTAATATATATGAGCATGATATTAAGCTAAATGGATGCAATATGGATGAAAGATTCAAGCAATATGGATTCAAGCAGCCATGAAATATGCAAAAAGAAATTAAACTAAGATGCAATAATCTCCAAAAGCAAGCACAATATCTTCAATGACTCCAGAGAAAAAAGTGTATAATAACAATAAATCTCTAGGGTGTTTTGAATGAGAGATTAAGGTTGAATTTATAGATAATCACAAGAGAGATCAAGAAAAAGCACAATTTAGGATAATTGAAATAATTGAGAAATCAGATTCAGTTAACCTTGAGATAGATTCCAATTATAGTTTAATTGAAATGCATTCAGATTAGAAGTTTGAGTTTGCATTAGAGATAAAATTCAATTAATTCCATGCACTTGAGATGAAAATAGGTAATCCTTTGATTTATTCAAGAAAAGAGTCTTTTCAATGCAATTGAACTTCTTTTTCTCAAAAACTTTGAGTTCCAATTTTAGAGAATGATTAAATTCCTTTGATTGCTTTCTGATTTCAAGTTGTCTCAATTTAGAAGAAAGAAATAATATCTCAAGTTTTATTTATCTTTCAATTCAATTCTTATATTTTATTTTCAATTTAACTCTTGCTTTGTGATTAATTCCTCTTTTGTAATACATTAATTCCTTTTTTGCATGATTAAATGACAAATTTATTAATCAATTAAATATGCTAGGATATTTAATAAATTAAATAGGATAATTGATCAAAATGATTTTCTTGGAATGATTTAATTAATTAAAGTAATATTTAATTAATATTGAGTTATTGATTTGCCATGTGACATTTGATGATTAAAGAATTAATAATATGCTCAAGATTGATTTAATTGCCTTTGGTTAGGACCTTGGTGATGTTGTCAAGATTAGGCGCCCATGGTTTAGGTGACCAATTTTAGGGTATTACATTTTCCCCTCTTTGAATTAATGTGCAAGCAGCGCATTGGTTTAAAGAATAGTTGATGTCTAGGAGATACCGGTTCTGAACTTGATTGATTACGAACTAGATGAAAAGCAAGGTGTTTAGCTTGATTTGAAGTGATGAAGCTGAACAGAGTTGATTAAAGTGATACCGATCCCAAACTTGATTGAACTAGGACCGATAGAGAGAAAAGATACCGAACTTGAACTTGATTGATCAAGAAGCGGATCTTACTAATCTAGAACTTGATTGAAGTAGACATAGTGAGAGAAGATAAAATCAGTCTTGAACTTGATGGATCAAGACACAATGAGTGATGATAAACTGTCTAGCTTGATTTGATGTGATGAAACTAAACACCTGCTTAGATTGAGTGTGTGATCAAAGATACCCTTTAAACTTTTGATTGAGTTTAAAGGAATAATCAGCTTGATGAAAAGCAAAGAAACTGATTAATGTTAGGAGATTGATTCAGATGAAGACGAATATCAGCTTGATTTAAAGCGATGAAACTGATATACTCCTAGCATTTGATTCAATTCAGATGATCGAGAGATCTCAACTTGATACGAAGCGATGAATTTGAAATGCCCCTTAGCAATAAGAATTTGATTTTCTTTAGTTGAAAAAGATTTTTGCTCGACTTTTGATGAAGATTTGAAAATTTTATCAACTTTGAAGATGTGAGGTCTTAAGGTCATGAGTATGCCCCCTCGGGAGAGACATCGAAAGATAGCGAGAGTACATGATGATTATAGCCAATTATTTAGCGGTGATTTTTATTTGAGCACGAAAGTGATTGAAAGGAATGTTTGAAGATTTAGCATTGATTATTGTAAAATGGAGCGCAAATTGAAGAAAGAATGAGCTTTTGATGAAAGTGCTAAGTGGTCCAAATTTTGTGAAATTGACTAGGAGAATGATCTCAGATTTTGATTTCTATCCTAAAAATGGAATCAAGATGGGTAAATTAGCTAAGGGTATAATTTTCATGTCCATCAGAGCAAGTTGAAAAATTAGGGTTTTGGCTATATAAGGGGTGGAAGTGTCATTTTCAATTCATTTTAACCCTCCAAGTTTGAAAATTCAAAAAGCCTTCTATGAAAAAGTGTGTGAATAAATGGAATAAGTATGTAAGCTACAAGACACAACACTTCAATTAAGTCATTACATATATGGTTGGACAGATATAAGCATGAATAATAAAACCATAACAAATCGACCAACTGCCTTCTAAAAGATGCGAATATAAGATTGATCTCAGATTTGTATAACCAATACCAATGACTAGACTACACCAGGATGAAGGATTTAATCTATATGAGCATGATATTAAGCTAAATGGATGCAAGATGGATGAAAGATTCAAGCAATATGGATTCAAGCAGTCATGAAATATGCAAAAAGATAAACTAAGATGCAATAATCTCAAAAAGCAAGCACAATATCTTCAATGACTCTACTGCAAAAAGTGTATAATAACAATAAATCTCCAGGGTGTTTTGAATGAGAGATGAAGGCTGAATTTATAGATAATCACAAGAGAGATCAAGAAAAAGCATAATTTAGGATAATTGAAATAATTGAGAAATCAGATTCAGTTAACCTTGAGATAGATTCCAATTATAGTTTAATTGAAATGCATTCAGATTAGAAGTTTGAGTTTTCATTGGAGATAAAATTCAATTAATTCCATGCACTTGATTTCAAAATAGGTAATCCTTTGATTTATTCAAGAAAAGAGTCTTTTCAATGCAACTGAACTTCTTTTTCTCAAAAGCTTTGAGTTTCAATTTTAGAGAATGATTAAATTCCTTTGATTGCTTTACTGATTTCAAGTTATCTCAATTTAGAAGAAAGAAATAATATCTCAAGTTTGATTTCTCTTTCAATTCAATTCTTTTATTTTATTTTATTTTCAATTTAACTCTTGCTTTGTGATTAATTCCTCTTTTGTAATACATTAATTTATTTTTTGCATGATTAAATGGCAAATTTATTAATCAATTAAATATGCTAGGATATTTAATAAATTAAATAGGATAATTGATCAAAATGATTTTCTTGGAATGATTTAATCAATTAAATAAATATTTAATTAATATTGAGTTATTGATTTGCCATGTGACATTTGATGATTAAAGAATTAATAATGTGCTCAAGATTGATTTAATTGCCTTTGGTTAAGACCTTGGTGATGTTGTCGAGATTAGGGGCCCATGGTTTAGGTGACCAATTTTAGGGTATTACAACTAACACATCCTACAAATTGACATCAAATTAAGTGTAGATAAATAATGTAGCACGCCAACCTGTCAACCCTAAACCATTCTCCAATGTACCAAACTTAATATGGATCTAGACACGTCATGGTGATACCCATATCAACATAAAAATTCAACCACCAAATTATATTTGGATAAAAAAGGAATGATCCAGATAGGATACACCACCTCAATCAACTAGAAACCAACCCAACTAACAACACTAAACTCAAAATACCATAACTTCACTTTCCAATCAAAACATCACTAGAAAAATGAACTAGAACATTGCACAAACCAAATAAACATGTATTCAAAACCACAAAAATGAAAACCACATATCAAAGAACCACCGAGAATTCTCTAGACCAGTCTTGACAAACACCTCACTATCAAAAACAAAAACAACTAACTCAACCATCTAGGAAATAAAGGACTTGTAAACTTGATGGTACAACATACACATATCATAAGCATTATATCCAAAACCACACCACATAATCTTCACATACTAGAGGAATGTAAAGCATCCTTCCACTTGGAAATTAAATACTCTTTCCTACATAAATATTGTTTCTTGCATATTGAAACTTCCTCTACACAAACCTTTCAAAAGCACGCCAATGTCACTACTAGACCACACAACAACATTTGAACATAAACTTTTGGACTATTGGAAACACATTGTGACATCAATGAAAACACAACATAGGTTGATATCAATGACAAAATAATGAAACAACTTAAGTTTCCAACATTTTCTCCTTTGTCATTGATGGAAACACCATAAACAACAAAGAAGACTAAAATTGCAATTGATCTCTCTCCTTATATGTATCTCTCTCCACCTTTGACATCAAGAACAAAGGATACTTTTCTAGAATCTCTCTCCCTTTATAATAAGCTCTAATAATCACAATACTCATTGCTCCCCCTAAGAGCAACCACCACATCAATCTAGGAGAAAAAGGTGAAATTTAGAACTCCCCTTATATAGATGCATGATTTGACTATATCTAGTTTAAAGGAGGGGCAATGATCCTTGACTTTTGTTGAAGATACTCAAAGGTATCCTTCACCAAATCCTTAGTAAAGATACCTATAACCTATTCTTTAGTAGGTACATACTCCAATCTAACTTCCTTCTAGGCAACCTTCTCTCTTAAGAGATGATACTAGATTGCAATTTATTAAGTCCTTGAACGCATTACCAAATTCTTTGGAATGTTAATAGCACTTATAGTACTGTCACACATTATAGGAATTGCCTCATCATACCTCAACTTAATATCACTAAGAGTTTTTTCATCCACATAACATGAGTACAATAGGATGTCGTTGCATTCTACTTCTATTGTAGACAATCACACAAAATCCAATTTCTTACTTAACCACGAGACCAATCTACCTCCCAAAAAAATGCACCACCACTTGTATTTCTCCTATCATCATCACATCCATCCCATTCAACATTTGTACAAGCTTTCAACATGAAATCATCATCCTTCTTATACCATAATTCATAATTCTTAGTCCCTTCCAAATATTTGAATATCCTCTTCATTGTTTGATCATGAGATTTCTTAGGATTAGCTTGATATCTCACAACCAAATAGACAACCTACATAATATCCAATCTTGAATCAATCAAATACAACAATCCTCTAATCATAGATCTATACATTTTTTGATCAACTTCTAGAGATCCATCATCCTTTCTTAACTTACAACCAGTAGCCATAGAGGTTGCGACCGATTTAGAATTCTCCATCTCAAAATTCTTCAGGATATCCTTGATTACTTGGTCTGATAAATAAACATACCTTTTTCTAATTGAGTAACTTGAAGACCAAAAAAAATGATAGCTCACCTATCATAGACATCTCAAATTCCTTCTACATCTCTTCTACAAACTTCTCGTTAGTAGAAATCAAGAAGGAAGACTAAGAGGGGGGAGGTGAATCAATCTTCAATGTAATAACAAACTTAACCACCAAAAATAGGTCTAATAAACTGCAACAATAAGATAGATAGGCAAATTGAAAGCTCAACACACAACACCAAGATTTTGACGTGGAAAACCTGATTAAGGGAAAATTCATGGTGGGAACCTACCTACAGTAAGATGATACTCTATAGTACTATGTGAAAATATTACAATGGGGAATGCATATGCATTCAGGCACACTACCTAGAGCTCACTATTCAAATATAATGGCCCAGAAGCCTACAACCCTAAAGGAAGTCCCACTGACTTACAACAAGATTCAGACTACAATCCAGAAGAAATGAATTGAAAGAATAGCATCTCCAAATGCTTGCTTACAGTTCTAGTTAAGCACAGATGTCTGCCTTGCAACACCGATCTCACCTCAAACTCAACACTGAAGGATAAATCACTTGTTTTCACATACACCTCTCTTTGATAATGCCGACACAACATCGACCCACAATCTACATGAATATATCACCTATATATACAATTCATCAACCTCAATAACAAGGTCGGCTAAACCCTAACCCTCAACTCATAATTACAAAATTACATCACACAATACAAAGATCAACCATCAAAACAATATACTGATGTACATGATATAACACGGTCCTAAACCAAGTGCACAAATCCACTGGAAATCATGTCAAGATCAACCGCAACACGCTACACTACCAAGAATATATAACATGAAGAACATCACTGGTTCAACAAAATCACCAATAACTTGCACAACGATCAATGCAGATCACCAAAACAAATAGGACATGACTAAAAAACACCAACAAGCATGTTAGAATCATCAAGAACAACTGCATCAACATCACTTTTCAAATCTTCATCGCTCAACTTCTGAAAGCTCAAGAACACAACCAATCAACAACTGTCATGAAGAAAGATAACTTGCAGAGCATCAAATCACTATCCATCTGAAATGAAGATACACAAAACCATCCCAAACAATATCCTAAAATCTTAGCACCAGATCTAATCACACTAGAATATACCAGAGGATATACTGAACTCTGCAAAATAGTGATCAACAAACCAACACTACAAACTGGATCAAACAATCTTCCCAATCTGCAATCAACATAAAAAATCATAGTAATATATTGACATAAATGAAAACAACAAATCCTAGAAGCAACAATGACCAACAATATCCAACAATCTCCCCCTTTGACATTGATGGCAACATATAAATGCGAAAAAACAGTCAATGAAAAGAAAAGAAGATATCCCTAGCAAACTCCCTCTAAGATCAGGACTTAGAAAGAAGTTTGTCACATGATCACTCTTCCCCTTTGACAACAATTCCAAAGATGTAAAAAAAGAAAGAGGAACTCTCTAAAACATAAACATGAATCTCAGTCCCCAAAACACAAACTACTCTAGCAGAGGAGCAACACCAACACACCAATCTAGGTAAATGATAAAGCTCTTCACTAGATTGATGCAACTTAATGAATCTAGTTTTCATCAGAAGGGGTGGATACCCCTAACTTGTCTCTCAAGTAGACAAATCTATCTATAGGCAAAGGCTTAGTGAAAATATTAGCAATTTGTTCCTTTTTAGATACATATTCCAGCTTCACCTTCTCTTCACTAACTTGCTCTCTCAAGTAATGATATTTGATTGACACATGTTTAGTATTTGAATGTTGTACCAGATTCTTTGACATGTTAATAGCACTGGAATTATCATAGTATATAGTAGTAGGCTTATCATGAATAACTCTTATTTCTTTCAACATTTGCTTCATCCAAACTACTTGAATGCAATTACTAGCAGCAACAATGTACTCAGCTTCAATAGTAGATAAGGACACTGAATCTTGTTTCTTGCTATCCCATGAAACCAACTTCTTACCTAAAAATAATGCTCCACCGGTAGTACTCTTTTGGTCATCAACATCACAAGCCCAATCCGCATCCGTATAAGCACAAAACATGAAATTATCATTCCTCGGATACCATAGACCATAGTCCATAGTTCCCTTCAAGTATCTGAATATCCCCTTAACAATAGTAACATGTCTCTTTCAAACCAAATTGATATCTAGAATCCATACACACATCATGCATAATATTCGGTCTAGTATAAGTAAGATATAGCAATCCACTAACCATAGATCTATACAAACTTTGATTAGTTTTAAGAGATTCATCATTTTTAGACAGTTTACAACTGGTCACCATAAGAGTTCCAACTGGTTTGGAATCATCTAAGCCAAACTTCTTCAGCAATACCTTCACATACTTAGTTTGAGATATGAATATACCTTTTCCTTTTTGCGCAATCTACAAACCTAAGAAAAATTTCATCTCACCAATCATAGACATCTCAAATTCCTTATGCATATCACTGACAAACTTCATGCTCAAGTTATCATCACCACCAAAGATAATATCATCAACAAAGACTTCAACAATCAATATGTTATCATTTTCAATCTTAAAATACAGATTACTGTCAGCAACACCTTTAGTAAATCCCAATTTCAACAAATATTTATCTAGTCTAGCATACCAAGCTCTAGGAGCTTGTTTCAATCCATAAAGAGCTTTCTTCAATTTACATACCATGTCTCCATCATCTGACAATGAAAATCCATTAGGTTGTTCAACGTAGACTTCTTCCTCAAGATCACCATTCAAAAAGGTGGATTTGACATCCATTTGATACACCTTTTAATCTTTATAAGAAGCATAAGCAAGCAACAGTCTAACAGCTTCAAGTCTGGCAACCAAGGCAAAAGTCTCCTCATAATCAATTCCTTCTTGTTGAGAGTATCCTTTGCAAAACTGTCTTTCTTTATTTCTGACAACTTCAATGACTTCATTCAATTTATTTCTAAATACCCATTTAGTAACAATGACATTCTTATCCTTGGGTCTAGGAACAAGTTCCCAAGTATTATTCTTTTCAATCTGATCTAGTTCTTCTTCCATAGCTCTCATCCAAATTTCATTTTTACAAGCTTCGACAACATTTTTAGGTTCAACTTTGGAAATCAAGCATACTTCTTCAATAACTAATCATCTTCTAGTCATCACACCCTTGTTCTTATCACCAATAATTTGATTTTTAGAATGATTCATTCTTACATACCTCAAAGTATTTTGATTGTTTTGATTATCAGGTTCCCACATTCCTTCACCAACATCAGCAACATCCGGATTAATTGTCTCTACCAAATCATTCTTCTTAGACTCTTCAGGCTAAATAGGTGTTAAAACAATATGTTGTCTATCATTATAACCACATGCTTTGATCTCTTTCCCAAGGTTCTCATCCACCTTCACATTTTCACTCTCCACAATCTTTCTTAGTCTCTTATTGTAGCACCGATAGGATTTTCTCTTTATAGAATATCCCAAGAAAATTCCTTCATCACTTCTAGCATCGTATTTTCCTATGTCCTCATCTCTCTTGATATAACATTTGCTACCAAATACTCTGAAATATCTCATAGTAGGAACATGACCAAACCATAACTGATAACAGGTCTTATCGATATCTCCTTTGATGTGAAATCTATTGAATATATAAAAAACAATTCTAATGGCTTCTCTCCAATAAATCTTCAGAATATTTCCTTCAATCAGCATAGTTCTTGCAGCATCCAAAACAATTTTGTTCTTCCTCTCAACAACTCCATTCTACTAAGGGGTTCTAGGAGCAGATAACTGTCTTCTAATCCCATGCTTCTCACATAATGAACTGAAATCACCGGAATAGAATTATCCACCTTTGTAAGATTTAAATCACTTCACCTTTAATCCAGACTCAGTCTCAACCTTAGCTTTGAATATCTTGAATTTATCAAATGCTTCTGATTTCTCCTTCAAAAAGACAACCCACATCATCCTAGAATAATCATCAATTAGCAACATAAAATATCTATCACTCTACACACTTCTAACATTTGTAGGTCCACAGAGGTCAGTATGCACAAGATCTAGCAATCCTTTTGATGTATACTATTTTCTTTTAAAAGAAATCCTTGTTTGCTTACCCAACTGGCATTCCTTACATACTGGATTAGCAAGCTTGACAATATTAGGGAGATCTCTAACAACATGTGTAGAACTAATCTTGATCATTGAATCCAAATTTACATGACACATTCTCCTATGTTACAACCAACTCTCATCAATCTAAGCAATCAAACAACTTTTCTCACTAACATTCAAATGAAAAATGTTACCTTCAGTCTTAGCCCTAGATGCAATCTCTATACTAGAGGCATTCAAGATCTTGCATTTACCATCCTTTAAATGTAGATCATAACCTTTATCAAATCATTTGTCCAACATTCAAAAGATTGTTCTTCAAACCTTCAACATACAAGACATCATCAGTGTTATGCTTACCATCAAAAGAAATAGAACCTCTCCCATGGATTACACAGGCTTTGCCATCTCCAAATCTAACTATTCTACTATTATATCTCTCCATGCTCACAAATTTGCTTTTTTCACTGGTCATATGATGTGAACAACCGCTATCAATTACCCATTCATCTTTATCTTCAACCTTAGTAGCTAAAGCGTTCTCCTCAATAGCACAACAAGTTGAATCAATAGGTACAAGTCTATCTTCTTTAATAGCAATAAACACAACTTCATCTCTTTCTGATTCTTTATCTGTAACACCTTCATCAACAACATAATAACAATTCTTCTGATTTACAAACTTCTGGTTAGAGTTGTAAGGCTTATCACACTTCTCATTATTTTCATATCTATCATTCCTATCATGCTTATCAAATTTATCATGCCTTTCATACAACCATTCTCTCCGGGCATCTAGAAGAAAAATGTCCTATCTTATTACAAGAGAAACATTTAAAAGGCAACTTACCATTATACTTACCGACACCTTTAGGCAATCTCTGAGAAATCAATGCTTCAAGTTCATCTAGCTCTTTTTCTTTCTCTTCCATCTCTCTCTCTCTCTCTCTCTCTCTCTCTCTCTCTCTCTCACACACACACACACACACACACACACACACACACACATATAGATATTCTACATTCATCAGAATCATATTTCTACTTACCGGATACAGATGCAGATGCTCTAAATATTTTCTCATACTTTTCATGTGATTCTCTGAATTCACTCATCTCAAATGCAACAAGCTTTCCAACTAGCATATCTCTTGTCAATTTAGTCACACTCTGGATCTCATCAATAGTAGGGACTATGTTTATAAGGAGGCAAGGATCTCAACACTTTAGCAACAATTTCATCTCCCTCAATGGAACCACTGGCACATCTGATACCTAGGACAAGGCCATTCACCTTAGCCATAAAAGAGTGTATGTTCTCATCATCTCCCATCTTCAATATTTCATATTTTCCTTTCAAACTCTACAACTTGGCAACTTTCACTTGTTTATCACCTTCATATAGGATCTCAAGTTTCTCCTAGATCTTGTGTGCAGTTTGAAGTCCCATTACATTTGTCATCTCAGAATATGTCAGGACACTAAGGAATGCTTCTTTTTCTCTAAAATTATGTTCTACTTCCTTGATCTCATCAGGAGTAGATACTCCATTCTAAGGAATAATATAGGTATTCTTTGTAATCTTCCAATAATCTTCACCAAGACATTTCAAGTGTACTACCATCCGGTTCTTCCATATAGTATAATTGCTTCCATCAAACCTCATATTGTCCTTCTTAAATATAACACCTTGAGATTTCATCTCAGATCTCCTCAAGAGATTAAGCTTCTACTGAAGGATCTAGATTTGATACCAATTGTTAGCAACAATCAAGAAGGAAGACTAAGAGGGAGGGGGGGTGAATCAGTCTTCACCGGAATAACAAACTTAACCACCAAAAATAGGTTTAATAAACTGCAACAATAAGATAAATAGGAAAATTGAAAGCACAACACCAAGATTTTGACGTGGAAAACCTGGTTAAGCGAAAAACCATGGTGGGAACCTACCCACAATAAGATGATACTCTGTAGTAGTATGTGAAAATATTACAATGGGGAATGCACATGCATTCAGGCACACTCTCTAGATCTCACTACTCAAATATAATGGCACGAAAGGCTACAACCCTCAGGGAAGTCTCATTGACTTACAACAATATTCAGACTACAATCTAGAAGAAATGAATTGAAAGAATAGCATCTCCAAATGCGTAATTATAGTTTCGGTTAAGCATAGATGTCTGCTCTGGAACACAAATCTCACCTCAAACTCAATACCAAAGGATAAATCACTTGTTCACACATACACCTCTCTCTAATAATGTAGACACAACATCGACACATAATCTACATGAATATATCACCTATATATATAATTCATCAACCTTGATAACAAGGTCAATTAAACCCTAACCCTCAACTCATAATTATAAAATTACATCACATGATACAAAGATAAATCACCGGACCAATATAATGATGTACATGATATAACATGGTCCTAAACCAAATTCCCAAACACACAAATCCACCAGAAATCATGCCAAGATCAATCACAACATGTTACACTACCAGGAATACTGCATAACACGAAGAACATCACCGGTTCAGAAAAATCACCAAGAACTCGCACAACGATCAATGTGGATCACCAAAACAAATAGGACATGACTAAGAAACACCATCAAACATGTTATAATCATCAGGAACAACTACATCAACACCAGTTTTCATATCTTCATCGATCAACGTCTGAAAGCTCAAGAACACAACCAATCAACAACTATCACAAAGAAAGAAAACTTGCAAAGCACAAAATCACTATCCATATAAAATGAAGATACACAAGACCATCCCAAATAAATCTGAAAATCCTAGCACCAGATTTGATCACACCAAAATATACCAGAGGATATACCAAACTCTTCAAAACAATGATTAGCAAACCAACACTACAAACCAAATCAGAAAGTCTTCCCAAACTACAATCACCAGAATAAATGATAGGAATATGTTGACATCAATGAAAACAACATATCCTATCATAAACAATGACCAACAATATCCAACACTTCCTACATACATCATCATCTCCTCCAAATATAATATCATCAACATACACAACAATAATCAATAGCTTATCACCTTCAACTTTGAAATAAAGATTTCTATTTGTAGTACCTTTTCTAATTTTTTTTTGCAATAAATACCTATCTAGTCTTGCATACCAAGCTCTAGGAGCTTGCATGAGTTCATAAAGAACCTTCTTGAGTCTGCAAACAATATCCAAATCATTTGACAACTTGAATCCATCTGATTGTGCAATGTATACTTATTCTTCAAGTTCTCCATTTAGGAATGTTGAGATAGCATCCATCTGATATAATTTAAAGTTATTATAAGTACAAAATTCAAGAAACTTCCTCATATCTTCCATTCTTTCAACCATAGAAAAAGTCTACTAAAAGTCTATGTCTTCAACCTATGAATAACTCTTACATACCAATGTTGCCTTATTCCTTGTAACTTTTCCATCTTCATTTAGCTTGTTCCAAAACACCCATTTAGTTCTTATCACATTATTATCCACCAGTCTAGGTACTAGCTCCCATGTTTGATTCTTCTCTATTTGATTCAACTCATCTTTCGTTGCCTTAATCCAATTTTCATCCTTGCTAGATTTTGCATAGGTCTTTGGTTCTACCTAAGATAAGAAACAATAGTTTTCTTGATCACTAGTTTCTACAAGTCATCTTCTTATCTAAACTCTTTTATTCTTATCTCCAATAATCTGTTCCTTTGAATGACTCTTCTACACATACTTTGTTGGTGTCTTGTGTAGAGTGAGTTGACTCTCACTTGTTTGTACTACCTTGTCTAGGTATGTCCTTCAAGCTACACAAAAACCATCCAATAATTCTACACATCACACCCTCAAAGGATCTGCAAGACTTACCCTCTTTTACCTTCCCAAGGTCCTTAGGCTAGGGTAATCTCTTGTTGTTTTGTGAGTTCCACTCTCTTTCTTACGAGATGTTGTTTTCCCACTCCCTTTCCCACTCAACCTAGGAGTTCAACCCCTCTACCACAAGATCTTCATTCCCCACACTAAACACATAAGGATGGATATTTTTGTATGGATTCCCAACCCTACTCCTTCCTCTAGAACTTTGACATTTACTGATTTCAAGCTTCACAAGCAAACTGCACTTTTAGGCCTAAATAGGAGACCTAATTCTAGTAGCCCTATCAGCGGGATATTCTGTGATTATCTAACAATATTCCCTAAAAAACCTATGAAGTCTTTGGCATTCCAGACACCCTTTTGGGGTTTACATACAATATCTCAAAATAGGAGGTGGGTTTTGTCTTTAATGCATCTAACCCTTATAGGGCTAATTAGGCCTAATTGCCCCTTCGTAGGCCTAAAAAATAGGGATTTGCTTAAACACCTCCACTAGTCCTATTGCCTGAGTGAATTGATGATATTTTTGGGTTTGTTCTTCCATGAGTATTTCCAATCCAACCATTCTTCACCTCCATCCATCAGATTCACCCAATTAGGGCCTTTTATCCATGTTACCTAATGCTTGCCAACTCAACGTGCCAAGCCTAGGGTATGGTGGAAAATATTTGTTTTAGCTTCCCCTGACTCAAAACCAAAAATAAAACATAGTATACAATGAAACCTAACATTCCACAAGGTTTCAGAGTGGGTATCCACCATGGAACATTAGGTTGGAGCCATTTTACTCTCAAAACCCTGGTTTTTGGGAACTTTGAACCCGCCTGCAACAAAATGAAGATTATTTACAACCTACAAGACTTCAAAACTCCAAAAAAAAAAAAAAATGAAGGTAAGACACCAGTCTAACAATCCATTTTCTTTTTTTGAAATTCTCAATCCGTACAGGTTGTACTAACTTGCAAAGAACGGGCAATAACTCAGAAGAACACACCAAATGGAGAAACCTAAATTGTTTATTTGCTTCAGATCTTCAACAACCAATTTTCATCAGGTTTTTGAAGCCTTATAATGGCCTTACAGTAGTTAATAATGATCACAATTGATTGTGTCAACCAACTAGCTGTTAGTGTATGAAAATGTTGCAATGTTGCTATGAGCAACTTTTGCAACTTTTGCAATTTATTGCATAAGTGAGCAACTTTGCTCAAACCCAAACTTGGTGACCTCCAAGTGACTCATATGACCTCCACAACTTCAAAACAACATCAACCAACCTACATTAACCCAAAAAAAACTTATCCTATTAAGTTCTCTACCTGGATAAGTTGAGCAAACAAAGACTCTTAGGGACCTTACAATCATTTGAGCACACATTCAATGGCCTCTTGGCCTTATGAAAAAAACTAAAAACATGATTCCAACATCCTGGAAATAAACTCAAAACAAATTACTAAGTGCCCCTGCACCATACTCCTAGGGTAGGAAAGACTCATGTCCCTTGAGTGGATAGGGCTTGAACAGTGGTTCCATACTGTAGTATATCTCCTTCTGACATCCATTTATCTTCAGATTCAAGGATACCTATACATTTAACTAAGTAGTCTCTATAGACTCCTTTCCTAGTCCTTTTGACAATCTTGGAATCTAAAATGCAATCCAATGTCACTAATTGGCTTGGTGGTAGGTCTTGTATCCAATCTACATCTTCAGTAGCAGTAGGCTCTTATTGGTTTGCAACTGACTGAGTTCCTATATATTGGAACAAATCACATACATTAAAGGTTGGTGATATACCCAAGTTTGGTGGTAGTTCCACCTCATAGGCATTGTTGCCATACTTATGCATAAACTTAAGAGGTCCAATCTTCTTCATGCATAGTTTTCTAGGCTACCCCTTAAGGAGTCTCTCCTTTATCAGGTAGACCATAACTAGATCACCTACCTTGTAGTGTACTTCTCTTCTTGTTTTATTTTCTTGTATCTTGTATTTCTGATTGTTCTACTGCAATATTTTCTTGACTTGTTCATGGATCTCCTTCTTATTCTTTGCAAATTTTTCACCTTGGGCACTCCTATAGTCCATGGAATTGAGATCTCTGAGTTCTAAGATACCCCTTGAATGACATCCATATACAATCTCAAATGGACTCTGGCTTGTGCTCCTATTGATAGAGTCATTGTAGGCATAATCTACTTGTCCCAATACTAGATCCCAAGCTTGACCATGTTGTTTGGTGAGACATCTCAGCAAATTACCCAAGGACCTATTAACTACTTTAGTTTGACCATTAGATTGTGGATGGTATGTAGATGAAAAAGAAAGGTTGGTACCAAGTTTCTTCCACAAGGTTCGCCAAAAGTTGCTCACAATTTTGTATCGCTATCACTCACTATACTAAGAGGCAAACGATGGATCCTCACAATCTCTTTGAAGAACAACCCTGCTATGTAGGAGGCATCATTGGTGCATTTTCAAGGCAGAAAGTGTGTCATCTTACTAAATCTATCCACTATGATAGAGACATTGTCATATCCTCTTGGAGTTACAGGTAAACCAAGGACAAAGTCCATACTCACACACTCCCATGGCCTTGTTGGTATGGCAAGAGGCTGATATAACCCTACATTGTTGGAGCTACCCTTAGCCCTTTGACAAATAGCACATTTCTCTACAAATATTATAGCATCTGGCTATAGTCTAGGCCAATGGTAGAACCTGCCAACTTGCTCTAATGTCTTGTCAAGACCAAAATGTCCACTTAGGCCGCCTTGATGCTTCTCCTTGATGATATTGTCTCTCATAGATAACTATGCTATGCAAAGTAGGCATCCTTTAAACAACAAGCCTTCCTGCAACATAAAATCAGAATAGGCAACATGACAAGCATTAGCAAACTTTGAGAGAACACCATATGCTTCACCAAAATCTTTGTCACCTTGGTAGAGGTCTTTGAGGTTATTTAATCCCACACTTTTTAGTTGCACCTCTTGAATGGTTAGAACCCTTCTACTTAAGGCATCTACTACCTTATTAGTGACTCCTTTCTTATTCTTAATGGAAAAGGTGTAGGCCTGTGGATACTCAGCCCACTTGAGATGTCTTTGATTCAATTTTTGTTCCCCATTCAAAAAACTAAGTGCATGATTATCAGTGTAGACTATGAACTCTTTAGGTAACAAATAATGCCACCACTTCTTGAGTGCTTTCACCATGGTATATAACTCTAGATCATAGGTAGAATACTTTTGTTTTGCTTCATTGAGCTTCTCAGAGAAGAATGCAACCGGGTGACCTTCTTGGCTCAAAACTGTTGGCATATGGTGATATGATGATAATATATGTTGTCATTGATGTCAATAAGTATAGGTCAACTGTTATGAATATTGGAAGAAGTTGTTATTGATGATCAAGTTGGAGAACCGGTATGAAGAGGTGAAGTGAACCGGTGTCAGGGTTTCACTAAGTGTGACTATCGGTTGATACTCTCAGCTCTAGGGTTTCCGGTTTGGAATATAGCTTGTGCGATGCAACTGGTGATATTCTATAATGAGTTAGCTAAGAAATAAGGATGAGATCAAGATGCCATGATATATTTGTGCACGTGAAGGATTTCCTTGAGGATCTTGCATGTGAATATCGACTGCATTTAATGTCTACCTCAGGAATGAACATTATTCTTAGAGGTATGAGAAGAAAGCGTGATGGGTTAATGATTTCTATGTGTGGTAAATAATGTGTTAGGATTCCCAAAGATACTGAGAGGGGGGGGTGAATCAGTATCTGACTAGTAATAATATTTTCTTAACTTATAAGATGAAAAACATATTAAAACTGTGTACCGCTAAACTAGAAATAATGCAACAAATAAGAATAACAACCATAACATTAAAAGCACACCATAACACAATATTTTAACGAGGAAACCCAGTGTGCGAAAAACCTCAATGGGATTTGTGACCCACAATATTCACTTACTAGCCAATAAGAGAATATTACTGCTACAATAGGGGCCTACACATGTAGGAAGGCCAAGTGCCTAGAGCTCACTGCTCAATTACAAAAGAAGTCACACTGACTTACAAAAATGGATTATACAAATCCAATGTCTTGTATTGCTTTAGATTAGCATCTGCTATGCCAGATTTAGTACTGGTTTAAGCTCTGCTACATACATAAACCCTTATCCAATTATTTGCATATTAGGTCTGCTACCTTCTATTCATATTTCACATCATACCATATCCTATCATATATAAAATGATCTCCAATGATCTCATACATATATGAGTCATATTACAATCTGACATGTCAGCTTACAAAATATTTTATAATTAATTACAAAATACATTAATACAAAATTGATGTCGGCCAGGGTACCGGTAATCTTCCTTTTGGGTGCTGGTGTTTTGTATGCCGGTGTAGAGTTTGTCGGTGCCAGTGCCCATGTCTTCCTATCAGTATCACATGATTATAAGGTTGCCATTAATGACATTACCTTCAATCACCTACAATATCTCATTGGAGTATGCATTTGCCAACAATCTCCCCCTTTGGCATTGATGGCAACACTCATGAGAAAAATTGAAGTCCAAAAATCTTGCCAAAAACTATACCATAAATTGTACCAGATGCGTGCTCCCCCTGAGTAGATGATCTCTACTTTTGGATTTTTCTCATCTCTACTACTCCCCCTTTGAAATCAATGACAAAGGTTGTTAGTCGCTGTCAGTGGAGTCCTGCTTGGACTCTTGTAACCGATGGGTTACAATCTGGAATATATCTATCAAAATCAGTTTTAGGCTGTCACTGAATCTTGTGCTTTCCTGTAATGCCTCTTGGGTTCTCTAAACTATACCGGTGAGTATGTGCATTTTCTCTTCCAGTGTCTTAAGTCCAGGAACCAGAGCCTCAGATATTTCTTTTCTCAAAGAAATGAGGTAATCTAGTTTGGGACCAAGTCTACATTTCAAGTTCTTTGCCTTATCCTTAACTTTTTCTTTGTCCTTCTCTATCTTCTCAATTTTCTCTTCTAGATCTCCAATTTTCTTTTCTATCTCCAAAAATGAATCAGATGTACCTATCAAATTGTCAGCAACATTGTTTATTTCTATTTGAGTTTTTATGATCTCTGAATCTATATCTTGTGTCAAGATGTCTGTTTTGCAAGTATCCCTGTATATTTTCATAAAATCAAAAATTGTTTTTCCTAGATCTGGTAACAAGGTGTCCATTTTCTCCTTGTTCTTCTTCACAATTTCCTCAAAGAGTTTCTCTTTTTCCTTAATCAATCTCTCTTTAAATGTATCCTCATTTATTTGATCAACTATCAAAATGTTGTCAGTGATGAACTTAGACAATGTGTCTAGTTGACCTAAAGAATCTTTATTATCCACTATGCATTTAGGTGCTACCAGTTTAAGAATAGGGATTGTATCATCTATAGCCTTATAGGCTTGTGCATTGCACTCTGTGATATTCTTTATTAAATCTAATAAGACCTTTGTTACATTTGTAGGTTGGAATTCTACTATGGAAGTACCAGATGTATGTCCAACTATTCTTACAATATCCATACTACCGGTTGTAGTAATCACCTTGCTTGATTCAACCTCTGGTAGGTCAGTCTACGTTTGCATTTCTACAAATAAAGGTTTGGGCTTTTCAGTTTTAGCCGGTGGCACTGTCTTTGTCTGAACTTGTGTTTGAACTTGCTTCTATTCCAGTTTTTCAATCTGTATCTTAGAAGGTTTCTCTGTTTGTACCTCTACACTGTCCATTGCCAGTTCTCTTGACTATTTATCAGTTGTATCTACCAATTTATCTAATGGTTTACCAATGGTATCCTCTATTGGTTTCTCTATCTGAGTAGGTTTTTATGTGTTTATATTTACAATTTCATTTATCTCAACCTTAGCATCTATAGTTGGTGACTCAGTAGTCACATCTGTCTTCTTGTCCTCAGTGGTTTCTCTATCAACGACAACATTTACTTCTTGAGTATCTATATTCATAGTGTACAAAAATTCAGACTCAAGATTTGTATCCTCTAATGGAGTGTACATACTCTCACTAGCTAGTTGATTGTCAGTAGTATCTACCAGTGGAGTATCCGAAGGAGGTGGGGTTAAGTTATCAGTTATTTTTAGGCTTGGAGGTCCACCTACCTTACCTTTCCCCTTATCCCTATCTTTTTGGTATACTCTGATAGTTTTAGGTCTTAGTAACTCTTCATGTTTCTCTTTTTCTATAAAGAATATATCCCATGCATCTGTTGTTTCCTCAAAGACTTCATTCACTCTACCTGCCATCAGTGCTACATGCTAGTGAGCAGTTGAAAATACTGTCCAATTTGCTTCACTGATTAGTTAATTTTTTTCATTAGTTGAGCTGGCTGGATGTACTGAATGTAATTTCTCAATCTTGATTTTCTTGTCCAGCTCAACAATGGCTAACCTTCTAACTTCTAATCTCCTATACAGATCATTTGGTATCTCGTCAACAATTTCCATCAAAAATTTCTTATATATATATCCAAGTGTAAGATTACACCATTCTCTATGCTTTCCTTGTCATCTGCAGATAGTGTGTTGTATATTTTGTTGATGTTTTTCAATTTTCCATCTTCAGTTATTCCACTTAAGAGTTTATCCAGTGGAGCAATATCCTGTTTTACCTTCTTTTTCTTTGGAGTCATTTTCTTTACTGGAGGCCTAACTACTTGTTGCTTTTGCCTTGTTTTCCTGGGTGTAGGTGAGGTTACCAGTGAGGGTTTTATTTTCCTTTCTACCCTTTTAAATACCATTGGCATATCACTCTCATAGGAGGTTCCAACCGGTGAAAGATGAGCTTCCGATTGAAGTCCTTACAACTCACTTTCCTTTATACTAGTTTGTTTCAAAACATTTTCCTTAATTGCTTTTGCCTATCGGGTTCCTTTCCTTACTGTTTCTTCAACCTTCTTAACCCTTTTTCTAGACTAAATTCCACTCTCAATTATTTCAGCATTTCCAAAAACTTTCTCAGTGGGTTCCTTTGGTGCTTCAAGGAGGGCTTTTGCATAAGTTTCAATAATATTGTCATCTATTTCATAGCCCATTTCAGTTACCCAGATAGTTCTAGGAACAACTGCCTCCATCTAGATTTCATCTTTCTTGATTACAAAACAAATTTCTTTATGATATTTGTCCACAATAGCCTGTGACATTCTTACTCTAGTTTTCATTCAAGCTTTCAATGCTTGAAAATATTCATTTAAGTTTTTCTCCTGGTTTTCTCCCATGTTGTTCAATAGATTCAATAGTTGCTTTCCTACCGGAATGTCAAAGCCAAAATCTCTTGCACCAATACTGGGTACTTGTTTAGTAATATACAACATTAGACAAACAAGCAAATTTCCAAATCTAAAGGTTCCTTTATTATCTCCTTTAATATTCTTAGATTGTCTATCAATTCATCTTTGAGCCATTCGCACACATCTATCCTAGCATTTTCATTAACCATGTCATATGCACTTTTGATACATAGGATAGAAATTAAGTTCAACCTATTTGCATGTGTAGCTTTGTAGCCTAAGATCATACTAATAAATATGACTTTGATGTCTTTTACATCATTTACCCTTAGAGACCTTTTGTTGAATGTTGTACCAGTTAGGTTTATCACTGTGTCATTTGAGACCTTCTTTGTTCTGTCAGGTCTGCTACCGATGGAAGGTAACCCTATTACTGTCTTAACGGCTTCCTTTGTGATTTTATGAATTGAATCCAACCAAAAGAATTCATCATGAACTCTTCTTAGCACAATCCTTATAATATCCTTGGGAAAATCCAGGACACTAAGGATTTCAATAAAACCTAGGGTTTCCACTATCTTATGTTCCGGCTTGATATTTCTAGATTCATCACAAATAATAGTCCTATACATATATTTGATCTCATCATCACCTAATTCCTCTATATGAAAATTTATATAAATCCTAGGGTCTTCAACATATACTACTCCCTTAGGAATTTGAGAGAATGCACCTATGCTATCATCTTTCTTCACTATTTCGGGAACCAGTTTGAAAACGCGTCTAGGGTACTTAACAACCTCAATCATAGTAGGGTTTTCAATAAATTCAGGAGTGGATGAAGAAGCCATAGTTATAAATACCTCAATCTGCCTTAAGGATGAATGCTTGGATGAATTGCTTCACTTCTTCGCTAAGAATGCCTTCACTCAAAAATTTTTGTGTTCTCGAAGATTTGAATGCTCGCTGAATGAAAAAGGAGCCAAAACACTTGCTTTATAATGTTATTTTCTCCTACTACCACATTTATTGCTTGCCAATTAAGTCACAACTTAACTCATCTACCGGTATAGAAGTAATTTCAACTTCTCACCATCAACTGAGGGAATAATAGCATGTTTTTCATTTTGTTGCTAAACCCCCGAAGGATTTTCCTTTAGTTAGATGAAGAGTATCCTTCCGGTGGAATGATACTCTGTTCTACCAGTGGAGGGGTATTCCCATCAACATTCTGATCTGACTTTCTGATCCATTATTTTGAGAATTCTTGCTTTACCTCTTCAACCTTTTCTTTACCTTTCAAACTAGGACCTTTGTTATTTGCTGGTGGGGACTTGCTTCTACAAAATTTTGAAATATGTCCAATCTTGTTACAAGCATACCAAGTCACATTGTTTTTTTGAATAGCTTTCCCATATCATATGTTAGTATGTGTTTTGCATTGATTAGATAGATGTCCAAATCTTCCACAAACATAACATCTTACATTCATTCTGCAATTTTCTGAGTTATGACCAGCTTTGTTGCATTTAGAACATTGACCAGTGGGTGTATTAGTGTTTTGATAATTTTTAGATCTACACTGATTTTCTCTATGACCATACTTGTTACAGTTAAAGCATTTCCCATTAAATTTGTATGCATTAGGTTGTCTTACTGGTTTGCTATGATCATGATAGTTTGCAATACCAGAGATTTCACCAACTTCAAAGCCAAGGCCATTTGTATCACCATTAGGTTTCTGATTCTTCAGCATGTCAACAAGTTCTTCTGAACTTTTCTTGAATTTCTCTTTTATTGATTTGCAGTAGTCAGTTCATTCTCCAAGATTCCTTTTTGTCTTATGAGTTCAGTTCTATCATTTTGTGTGTGCATCAAATCTATCTTCAACATATCATTTTCATGACTGAGTCTTGTGTTTTCATTTCCAACATCATTTAGTCTTCTAGTCAAGTCATCTTCATTCTTCTTTTTGTCTTCAATTTCTTTACAAAATCTCATAGTCATATCTTGCATCTCATTCTTCATTGTACAATTATCTTGTCTTAGTTGGTTCACCAAATCATTAAGAGTTTCTTTTTCATCTTCCTCTTTCTACATCTTCTCACAAAGTTCTCTTCTTTTATTCCTTGCTATAGTGTAATTTTCTATTAGTGCTTGAATGATATCCTGAGCAGCCTTCAGATCATCTTCAAGTTTGATATTCTTTACTTTTCTTGCATCATAGTCTGAAAGAGTTATTTCCAATTGCTTTCTCAAATTTTCTATCTCTACTAGTGACAAGATCTTCCTCAAGCTATTAGGCTTCTGAAAATAGAGGACCAAGCTCTGATACCAATTGTTAGGATTCCCAAAGATACTGAGAGGGGGGGGTGAATCACTATCTGACCAGTAATAATATTTTCTTAACTTATAACATGAAAAGCATATTAAAACTATGTACCAGTAAACCATAAATAATGCAGCAAATAAGAATAACAACCACAACATTAAAAGCACACCATAACACAATAATTTAACGAGGAAACCCGGTGTGGGAAAAACCTTGGTGGGATTTTTGACCCACAATATTCACTAACTGGCCAATAAGAGAATATTACTTCTACAATAGGGGCTCACACATGCAGGAAGGCCAAGTGCCTAGAGCTCACTGCTCAATTACAAAAGAAGTCACATTGACTTACAAAAATGGATTATACAAATCCAATGTCTTGTACTGCTTCAGATTAGCATCTGCTATGCCAGATTCAGTACCAGTTTAAGCTCTGCTACATACATAAACCCTTATCCAATAATTTGCATATTAGGTCTACTACCTTCTATTCATATTTTGCATCATACCATATCCTATCATATATAAAATGATCTACAATGATCTCATACATATATGAGTCATATTACAATCCACCATGTCGGATTACAAAAGATTTTACAATTAATTACAAAATACATTAATACAAATTGATGTCGGCCAGGGTGCTAGTAATCTTCCTTTTCAGTGTTGGTGTTCTGTATGCCAGTGAAGAGTCTGTCGGTGCCAGTGTCGGTGTCTGCCTGTCGGTATCACATGATTATAAGGTTGCCATCAATGAAAATACCTTCAATCACCTACAATATCTCATTGGAGTGTGCATTTTCCAACAGAATGGACGATGCAGAATGAATTGTAATCTGTTTGAGATTGTTTCATTCTATGTAAAGTGTTTGGACAGTCCGGATTGGACCGCTTGTAATTGTAAACCTAAATTGATTAGGGTTTATGTTACTAACCTAACTGTTGTCTATAAGGTCAATGATGTTTGTTATTGTAAGTTGTTGACAAAAGTTGTGTGCATATCCAAGTGATGAGATACTTGCCAGACCAATGAGTGGAAAATTGCAAAGTGTGATTGCAGAGTAGAGTGAGTGAAAATTACAGAGTGTGATTACAGATTAGAGGAACTGAAAAGGATTTGTCTTAGCATATAGTGTTGTTATCAGATCAGATTTTTACTTGTTGTCTTCTAACCATTTCAACAGAAGGAAAATCCCTTGACTGGGTAGCTTTAATAGGCTTATTGTAAAACCTCTAACTAGGTGTCATTGAGTTCTTAAAAATCCTCTAGCAAGGTAACCTTTAACAAGGTATATAGCCATCCCTTAACCGGGTGATCTTTAATAGGATCGGTTCCTAGCAGAACCTTATTGTAAAGTCTTTAACCAGACTAGGCTCCCAACAAAGCAAGCTTCAAAAGAGTTCAAAACAAGCTTGTGGGTATTCATCCCCATCGTGGTTTTTCCCATTTGGGTTTCCATGTGAAAAATTTGTGTGTCATGAGTTGTGCATTTTTTCATGTGATGATTGAGTATTCTTTGTTTAGGTGATTATGCATGCAGAGCTAATGGTTATGGTATTATTGATACAACACTTGCATATGTATATGGGTGAAGTATTTATCAAGTATTGAGTGATATTTGAAGTATTCAGTTTTACAGGTTTAAGTTGTCTGAAGTCTTACTGTGTTTAACTGGTATTGCCATGGTTAAGTTCAGTAATGAAGACAATCAATTATCATTGTTTTAACTTGATAAGTTGTTGAGAAGTTTTTGCATGTACTGATTCACCCCCCCTCTCAGTACTAATTAGGGTATTTGTTGTTCATCATTATTCATCAATTGGTATGAGAGTGAATCCAGGTCCTCAGTGATATAAGCTTAACCGCTTTAGGTAAAAGATCTGGCCTTAATGATGAAGAGGGAAGGTCCTAAGTTCAATAGAGATAACTTCAAAATATGGAAGGATAGAATGAATATTTATATCAAGAGTTTGGGTGCTCAACATTGGAGCTATGTTGAGAATGCCTATGTAATCCCCACTAGAACTCTAACCGATGATCAAAAAAGAGAGATTCAAGAAAATGGGCAAGTCATGGAAGCCCTTATTAGTAGTTTGTCCGATATTGAGTTCATTGATGTACAAGATAAGGACACTCCTAAGGATGTATGGGACACATTGGAAACTATTTATGGTGGTGATGAACATGTCAAGAAAGCTAAGGAAGAGATCCTTAGAGGAAAATTTGAAGACATGAGGATGGTTGAAGGTGAGACCATTCAACAATATGGCATAAGGATCAAGGCTATTATTGAAGACATCAAGAACACTAGTGGAACAATTGATGATGCCACCATTGTCAGTAAATTTTTGAGATCATTGTTACTGGTCTATGCAATTAGAGTTGCTGCTATTTAGGAACTAAGGTCTATCGACAAAACCAAGGTATCCTTAGACTCTATCATTGTAAATTTGACTGCATATGAGTTGAATAGCTATGATGGCAGTGTTCATAAGATAGAGTCTTTTAGAGCATCTATTGCACCAACCAAAAAAGGAAAAGAAGTAAGTACCAGTTATGAATCCATACAAAGTAGAGGTATGGATGATGAAGAGATTCTGATGGAGTTTGAAGCTCTTCTTTCCAAGAGACTTCCAAAAGGCACTGGAAATTATAGAGGTAAGCTTCTTTTAAAATGTTTTTCCTATAATAAGGTAGGACATATAGCTATTAACTGTCCTAACAATGACAATAAGGATAAACCAGAGAGGTTTAGAAAGTATAAAGGAGGAAATAGAAGAAATTGTCTTGTTGCAATTGATGAAGGTGTTACTGATGAAGAATCCGAGGATGAAGAGAATGAGGACATAGTGTTTGTAGTTGTAAAGGAAGAAGTGTCTGACAAGAAAGCACTTGTCTCTTGCATTGACAACTCTAATGAGTGGATTATTGATAGTGGTTGTTCTCACCACATGACTAGTGACCGGAGAAATTTTTCGTCTCTAGAAGAATATGATGGAGGTGTTGTCCGATTTGGCAATGATGCACCTTGATTGGTAAAAGGTAAAGGATCCATCTCACTGAATGGAAAGAGCAGTGTGGATGATGTCTACTAGGTAGAAGGTCTTAAGCATAACCTTTTGAGTGTTGCTCAACTAAATGACAAAGGACTCATTCTAGATTTCAAAGGTGGAGTCTACAATATAATTGGAAAGAGTGGTGAACTTATTGCCACCGGTAAGAAGACCAAAGGTAACTTGTTTCAGTTGAATGCCAAGATTAGTCGGTGTCTGATGGTGAAATTTCATGACAGTTAGATATGGAACAAGAGACTTTGTCATATGAATTTTGATAATATTGTAAAGGCGAGTAGGATCAAGGCAGAAAGAGGATTGCCTTTGTTGAACAAACCAAAGAATTCTTTGTGCAGAGAATGTCAACTTGGGAAGATGTCTTCCTCAACTTTAAAAGGTAAGTCTTTTTCAGTAGAGAACCTACTTGATCTTGTGCATACCGATTTGTGTGATCCAATGAAAACTAGAAGTATTCAGGGAGATAGGTATTTCATGATTCATACTGTTGGTTGCTCAAGAGTGATGTGGGTCGCATTCTTGAAAGACAAGTTTGAGGCATTTGGAAAGTTCAAAGCCTTTAGAGCATTAGTAGAGAAGGAAAGTGGCAGAAGGATAAAATGACTAAGAACTGATCAAGGAGGTGAATTCACTTTTGATGAATTCAACAAGTACTGTGAAGATAATGGTATCAAGAGGCACTTGTCTACCTCAGGGACACCACAAAAGAATGGCATAGAAGAAAGGAATAACATGACTATAGTTGAAGCGGCCAGAACAATGTTGATCCAAGGAAAGGTTGCTCACACTTTTTGGAGAGAAGCGGTGAGCACTGCAGTCTATACTATGAACCAAGTACTCATCAAGAAAGGTAAAGATAAAACCCCTTATGAGTATTGGACCAGGAATAATCCCACTGTGAGTTATTTTAAAGTATTTGGCAGTAAGTGTTACATCAAGAGAGGTGAGAATCTGAGAAAGTTTGATGCTAAATATGATGAAGGAATATTTTTGGGATATTCCACTAAGAGCAAAGCTCTAAAGTTCTACAACAATAGGACACAAAAAATTGTTGAGAGTATTAATGTCAAGGTTGATGAATCCCCTGAGAAACCTGAGGAAACATGTAGCAAGCAAGTGGAAGATGAACCATGTGTAGCCTTCTGAGAACTGACTAAGAAAGAAACAAGTAAAGACCTCTGTGTTCCTATACTGGTAGAAGCTGCAGTAGGTGAAGAAGAATAAGTAAGTGAAAAAGAAGAGGAAAAGCAAGCATAACTAGCTAGAGTCATTCCTAGATATGTGAAACTACATCATGATCCAAAGTAGATCATAGGAGATAAAGATGTAGGGATACTCACAAGAAGAAAGGTGAAAGAAAACTCTTGCATGATTTCTAAATTTGAGCCTAAGACTTCTAGAGAAGCACTTACAAATGAAGACTGGATTAAGGAAATGGAAGAGGAGCTAGACCAGATAGAAAATAATGCAACATGGTGTTTGGTACCCAGACCAGAACACAAGAATGTCATAGGTACCAAATGGGTCTTCAGGAATAAGCTAAATGAAGAAGGCAGAGTTGTAAGAAACAAGGCAAGACTTGTATGTAAGGGATATGCTCAAGAAGAAGGAGAAGACTATGGAAAAACCTTTACCCCTGTGGCTAGAGTGGAAGGTGTTCGAATGCTACTTGCATTTGTAACATTCAAGGGATTTAAGCTATACCAGATGGATGTGAAGTCTACATTCTTGAATGAAATCCTAGAAGAGCAAGTGCATATTGAGCAACTGGATGGGTTTGCCTTATAGGAAGATAGTATCATGGTGTGTAGATTACACAAGGCCCTGCATGGATTGAAACAAGCACCAAGGGCATGTTATGAATGATTACACTCTCATCTTGTAAAGGTAGGATTTTAGAGAAAAAGTGAGGATAGCAACATCTACCTAGAATCTGAAGGTAATCAGATTCTGATCTGTGAGGTATTTGTAGATGACATAATCTTTGGAGGAGATGATGAAATGAGCCATGCATTTGCAGATGAAATGAAGAAAGAGTTTGCGATGTCTCTGATTGGAGAGATAAAGTTCTTCATTGGTCTACAGATTCAACAAATGAAAGAGGGAATCTTTATTACAAAGTCCAAATATGTCAAAGAGGTATTGAAGACCTTTGGAATGGAGGAGAGCAAACCGGTTGGTACACCGATGGTGAGAAGATGTAAATTGACTAAGGAAGATGATTCAGGATTAGTGAATGAGAAGGAGTACTAGTCAATGATCAGTAAGCTGCACTATGTGGTGCACAACAAACTAGATATTGCTCATGCAGTGGGTATAGTAGCTCATTTTTCAAAAAAGTCAAAGAGAATCCCACTTGGTAGTAGTCAAGAGGATTCTTAGATATCTAAAAGGGATAGTCAATTATGGATTGTGGTATCCATACAATGGTGATTTTAATCTCAAGGTATTTATCGATGCAAATTGGGGAGGTAATATGGATGACCAGAAAAGCACAACCGGTGGAGTGTTCTTTCTTGGTGGAAGACTAGTCTCATGGATGAGTAAGAAGTAGAGCTATACTTCTCAGTCTACATCTGAAGTAGAATATGTGGCAGCATCTATGAACTGCACTCAGGCAATCTAGATGACACGTATTGGATGGTTTCAAAGTACCTATATCTGAACTGGTGAGTATATTTTTTGACAATACTAGTGCAATCAATATTTCCAAGAATTTGGTATTGCATGCTAGAACTAAGCACATTGAGCTCAAGTATCATTTCTTAAGAGAAAAGGTTCAAAATAGAGATGTTGTATTACATGTTTCCTATAAGAAGCAACTAGTAAACATATTCACTAAGCCCTTGTCGAAGACTACATTTACCTATTTGAGAGGTGAATTAGGGGTTTTTCCCATTCATGAAGTGAATGAAAAATGTTTTCTCCACATCAGTCAGGTATTATAGTGACAAATCTTTCAAGGTTGATGTGTTGAAGGATACTACTCCATAGGAGGAGAAACATAGTGGAGTATGGAAGCTTGTGCCTCCACTTTGGCATTGTTGTCAAAGGGGGAGAAGATATATGATAAGGGAGAAGATATATGATAGGGGCAAAGATATATGATATGGGAGATGATATCTGATGAAGATATTTTAGTTGCACTGGTCTATGATGTTTAAAGTTGCAATGCTACACTGATTATTACCATCAATGCCAAAGGGGGAAATTGTTGGCATATGATTATAATATATGTTGTCATTGATGTCAATAAGTACAGGTCAACCGATATGAAGATTGGAAGAAGTTGTTATTGATGATCAAGTTGGAGAACTGGTATGAAGAGATGTAGTGAACCGATGTCAGTGTTTCACTAAGTGTGACTACTAGTTGGTAGTCTCAGCTCTAGGGTTTCCAGTTTGGCAATCTAGCTTGTGCGATGCAACTGGTGATATTCTATGATGAGTTAGCTAAGAAACAAGGATGAGATTGAGATGCCATGATATTTTTGTGCATGTGAAGGATTTCCTTGAGGATCTTACATGTGAAGATCGACTACATTTAATGTCTACCTCAGGAATGAACATTCTTCTTAGCCGTATGAGAAGAAAGCGTGATGGGTTACTGATTTCTATGAGCGGTAAAAAATGGATGATGTAGAATGACTTGTAATCTATTTTAGATTGTTTCATTCTATGTAAAGTGTTTGGACGATCAGGATTGGATGGCTTGTAATTGTAAACCTAAATTGATTAGGGTTTAGGGTTTAGGGTTTATGTTATCGACCTAATTGTTGTCTATAAGGTCAATGATGTTTTTTATTGTAAGTTGCTTGAAAAATTTGTGTGTGTATCCAAGTGATGAGATACTTGCCAAACCAGTGGGTGGAAAACTGCAAAGTGTGATTGCAGAGTAGAGTGAGTGAAAACTGCAGAGTGTGATTACAGAGTAGAGGAACTGAAAAGGATCTGACTTAGCATATAGTGTTGTTATCAGATCAGAATTCTACCTATTGTCTTCTAACCATTTCAACAAAAGGAAAATCCCTTGACCGGGTAGCTTTAACAAGCTTATTGTAAAACCTCTAACCAGGTGACTTAAGTTCATTGAGTTCTTCAAATCCTCTAGCAAGGTAATCTTTAACAAGGTATATAGCCATCCCTTAATTGGGTGATCTTTAACAGGATCGGTTCCTAGCATAACCTTATTGTAAAGTCTTTAACCAGACTATGCTCCTAATAGAGCAAGATTCAAAAGAGTTTAAAACAAGCTTGTGGGTATTCATCCCCACCGTGGTTTTTCCCATTTGGGTTTCCATTTGAAAATTTGTGTCATGAATTGCCTATTTTTTCATGTGATGATTGAGTATTCTTTGTTTAGGTGATTATGCATGTAGAACTAATGGTTATGATATTATTGATACAACACTTGCATATGTATATGGGTGAAGTAGTTATCAAGTATTGAGTGATATTTGAAGTATTCAGTTTTACTGGTTTAAGCTGTCTGAAGTCTTACTATGTTTAATTGGTATTGCCATGGTTAAGTTCAATAATGAAGACAACCGGTTATCATTGTTTTAACTTGATAAGTTGTTGAGAAGTTTTTGCATGTACTGATTCACCCCCCCTCTCAATACTAGTTAGGGTATTTGTTCATCATATTCATCAAGAATGACCCCTATATCCAACTTGCTAGCATCACACTCCACAGTGAAAAGATGATTGAAATCAGGGAGCCTAAGGTAAGGGAGTTATGCTACCTTTTGTTTCAACAAATCAAACCCCTTGTCTATTGCACTAGTCCACTTAAACTGACATTTTATCCCACCTTTGATGGTGTTTAAGATAGGTGCACACACATGGCTAAAACCTCTAATGAACTTCCTATAAAAATAAGCCAAACCATGGAAACTTCTTACATCTCCTATTGACTTAGGAGTAGGTCAATTCATTATTGTTTCTAGTTTTGATGGATCCATTTTTAAACAACCTTGAGAAACTACAAAACCAAGATACACCAATTCATTTTTAAAAACTCACATTTATCCAAGTTGATCATCAACTTTTCTTGATGTATCTTCCTCAAAACTTGATTGAAATGTTTGATATGCTTCTCCTTTGACCTGCTAAAAATCAGAATGCCATCAAGATAAACAATGACAAACTTACCTATGAAATCTGCAAGAACTTCATTCATGAGTCTCATGAAGGTGCTAGGTGCATTTGTGAGCCCAAAGAGCATCACCAATCATTCATATAGCCCCTCATTTGTTTTAAAGGCTGTCTTCCATTCATCATCAGGTCTGATCCTAATTTTATGATAACCCAATTTCAAATCCACCTTAGAAAAGTAGCAAGCTCCACCTAGGTAGTCCATTATATCCTCAATCCTTGGCATTAGGAACTAGTATCTAATTGTGATTTTGTTTATGGCCCTTGAATCAGTGCACATCCTCCACTTGCCATCTTTCTTAGGTGCCAAAATAGTACACATGTGCTTAAACTCTTCTTTATTAACCCTTTACCTAGTAATTCTTGCACTTGGTTTGATATTTCCTCATTTTGAGTAGGTGTCATTTTCTAAACAACCTTGTTTGGAAAATTTGAACCAGGTATGAGGTCTATTTTATGGTTAACATCTCTCATAGGGGGTACAAACATCTGGTATCTCATTGACAACTATGTCCTTGTACCGGTCTAGCAAGGTCTGTACTTCTTGAGGTATCACTGCTTTGGTTTCAGCTTTGTCTCTTCTTTGGGTTTAACTATGAGAGCACATCCCTGGTTCCCTTCATGCTTCAACAACTTCAAGAATTCTTTCCCACTAAGAAACATAACACTTGATCCAACATGTCTTTCCTCACCCTGATCAATCAAGGGATCCATTTGAAACTTTCTACCCTCCTTGGCGATAACATAGGAATTCTTCTCCCCATCATGTATGGCTTTGACATCATACTACCAAGGGCATCCCAATAACAAGTGACATGCATCCATGGGTAATATGTCACATAGAACTCTATCCTTGTAATCTCATATTTCAAAATCTACCCAAGTTTTCTCATCTACAAGAACATGCTGACCTTTACTCAACCAAGACACTTTATAGGGGTGGTATGTGGCAACCTTTTCAATTTTAGTTTGTCTACCATCTCAACTGCTACAATATTCTCAGTACACCCTGAATCCACTATAAATTTATAAATTTTACCATGAGATCTACAAGTGGTTTTTAAAAGTGTTTTCCTTTGAGTAGGTTCTTTGGACTGTGGTACCTTCAACAAGGTCCTTCTTAGCATCAGATTCTCTCGGCTCATGGTATGCCCCACTTGATGACAATGGTAGAATTCACCAGTGAAGACTATGGTTCCTCTTCCTGAATTTCCAAATCCACCTCTATATCTATTTCTCCCTCTAGAGTTGCCTCTAAACTGTCCTCCTTTGTTAGGATTATCACCATCATTCTCTGATTGATTGCCTTCTTCATTCTTGCTGGGATTACAGCCCCTTACAAAGGTGCCTCTCCCTCTAAATCCTCTGCCACCTCTACCCTTTGGCTATGTTCACCTTTCCTTTTGATCTTATCCTCTTCTCTAAAGGCTAATTGAAAGCATTTATGGACTGTGTCAAGTGCTATCATACTGATGTCATCTTCAATTTTTTGTCCAAGACCATTTAAGTACCTTGCAACCTTCTCCACTTCTTCTTCTTGCTTCCTAGATCTTAGGGTAAGTTTTTTGGACTCCTCTGTATAGGTACTCACATCCATTTCTCTTTGTTTCAAATTCTGCATCTTCTTATGCATCTGCACCTTATAATCTACAAGTAGGAATTGAGTTTTAATCTCGATCTTCATTCTCTCCCAAGAGGTGATCTTATTCCTCATGGTTTGTTCTCTTTCTTCTTACATCATGTTCCACCATACTAGTGTTGATCCCCTCAATCTTGACTTGGCCAAATTGACCCTCTTTTCTTCTACAACTTCCTTGTATTCAAAATGATTGTTCAAGGCTTCTATCCAATCCAATAACTCTTCTCCATTTAGGCTTCCATTGTAGATTCATAAACCTTCTATGTTGTCTTTATTGAGTGACTTGAGGGCATCCAAGAAGATCTACTAATCTTTGTCTAACTTCTTCTTTTTTGTTATGACTCCTATCACATCTGCATCTTCATCATCAGTTTCATCACCCCATTCAGTGACTTTTCCCTTCCCTTTCTTGGTTTCTTGCTCCCAGGCTTCACTAAGCATGTCTTGGACCAACTTCCTGATGGCCTCTTGGCTTATTGCCTTTGGTGGCATGTTTCTGGCTTCTAACTCTACCTTTGGGTCCGACATACACCACTTTGTTCAATAAATTGGCTCTAATACTAATCTGATGTAGAGTGAGTTGACTCTCACATATTTGTACTACCTTGTCTAGGTTCTCCTTCAAGCTACACAAGAACCATCCAATTATTATACATCTCAAACCCTCCAAGGGTCTACAAGACTTACCCTATCTAACCTTCCCAAGGTTCTTAGGCTAGGGTAATCTCTTGTTGTTTTGTGAGTTCCATTCTCTTGCTTAGGAGACCTTGTTTTCCCACTCCCTTTCACACTCAACCCAAGAGTTCAACCCCTCTACCATAGGATATTCATTCCCCACACTAAAAACATAAGGATGGGTGGTTTTGTATGTATTCCCAACCCTACTCCTTCCTCCATAACTTTAACATTTACTGATTCCAAGCTTCACAAGCTGTAGCGTCCTAAAATTGTGACACTTGCAATTTCGACCGCATTTGGGTCTTCACGATGGCGACGCAACACTGAACTTGAATGGAGACCCCGAAACTTGTTCATGACATCAAAAACTGCATTTTTCCAGCACCCTGGCCTGATCCTCCTTGCACCCTGCTGTCCCGGGAGGTGGGACCAGAGCACCCAGCACCCTGGTCCTTCAGGACTAGGGCGCCCAGCGCCCTGGTCCCCCAGGACTAGGGCGCCCAGCGCCCTGGTCCCCCAGGACCATGGCGCCCAGCGCCCTTGTCCCTGGCCCTATTTTGGGCCCGGTCTCCTATGGGACTTCGGGCCTTTTTGTTTGCAATTTGGAAAATAACATTTCCTGGTCGGCCTAAGGTCGGGAAAATCAGTCTTTTAACCCTAATTGGCAAGTATAAAAATTACATTTCCTCTCCCATTTAAGGAGGGAGGACATATGTGTACAAGACATGGAAACGATACTCAAACATTCAAGCATTCAAACATTCAAGCATTCAAGCATTCAAGCATTCAAACATTCCTTCAAGCAATTGATCATTCTAAGTCTCCATTCAAGGCTAAGTGTTGCATTCAAGACAAGGATTCAACCATTGAAGAGGAGATCACATGCTACAACATACAACATACAACAAACAACAACATCTATACCTTCGCATATAAGGATACAAACATCCTTACAACAAGGTACTAGTACTTGTTTTACATTACAGTCATTTACATTTACAACATTTCTCATTTCTTGGTTAATTCCAAAACCGGGGTTTGACCTAAGGGCAAACCCCTAATCCCTAACCCCCCAATCATCTTCGCTTTTCTGTGTGTAGGTTGCAGGTACGCGACTGAAATTGAAGATCTGGAATCCTTGTGCAGAGACGAACAGATCCCCCTTCGTTTCGCGGATTTTTCGGAGTGTGCACGCCGGGCGCCATTGTCCTGTCAACTTTTGCTCAAATTTGCAGGACAACGCCGTCTCAACATTTTACTGCTAACTCTAGGTCCGCAGCTTCATATCATATCCCTATCTCTGTTTATAAGCGTATCTTTCTCACTTTACATGCATTCCTAGTTCAATCTTTCTATCTACATTCTTTACAAAAGAGGGTATCCTTGCTATCACAACCCTTGAAACTCATATAGAATCCAATCTTGCATTGCATGGGATTGGATCTTGTGGGTTTCAACCCCTCTTTTGAATGTAAAGTCTCTCCTAAGTGAAAACCATCAACCCTAGTGACTCTCCCTTCTCTCTCCTTGGAGTTGGGGAGGGGAGGACGACTAGGGTTTGATTTTTCCGCTTTACATTTTGGTGAAACTGACGTGAACATCCTTTCTGATTATTCATAGTTAGATCTGAAAATTGGATTCCTTGATTACATTTCCATGTTTGATCTTTTGCAAAATTTTAGAGGTTAATTGCATAAAAACCCTAAATTTTCTTTTTAAGTAATTAAACTTGTGAAATGTTTAATTGTTAATGCTTGTTTCAGATCTGCCCTTCTATTACAAATTATCAATTCATATTTGTGCTTTAATTTTGAAAATTAAGTGGTTAAGTGTCAAAACCCTAATTTTTGAAACCCTCTTGATTCAACCTTTGTCCGACAATTTCACTAATCAAAACATCTCCAAATCGGCTGTAACTTTGGATTCAGCAATAAAATCACAATATCTTTCATCCCTAAAAATTTGAAAAAAAGTTACGAGGACCGTGTGCACCCGGAGCGCCATCGTCCCCGACATTTTTTCTGAAATTTCAGGAGCTATATCTTACTGTATTTTTCTGCTAAAATCCAAAATTTTGGCTGATTTTATCAATTTTAACACTTTCAAAATTTCGGTCAAAGTGGGTCTAGTGATTGCTTGGATTGAGGCTTCTAATCATTCAAAAATTGTTGAAATTGAAATTTGTGTCAAAATTGTGTTTCTTACAGTCCTAAATCTGAAAAGTGTGTTATCATTCATTCGAAATTTCAGTGATTTATTCAAATTTTTGCAATTTGTGACTTTTGAAATTAAGTGCTTAATTACAACAACTTTGATTTCCGCTTTCAAAATTGAATTTTGCATGAAATTGAGTCAACTTTCAAATTTCAAAACTTGCATTGCTTTTGGTATTCCCTCTAAAATCATAAAATTCAAAATCTCAGTTTCCCTCTCTTTTTCAAAATTCAAATTTTGCATTTTTCGACAATCTTGGTAGGGTTCAATTTTGAGATTGCAACTTTAATTTGGCCTATCTACAGATCATAAAATCACTCAATTTTTTTAGGTTAGCTGTAAAATCATCATAACTTTCATCCCTGCAAATTTCGAAAAAAAGTTGCGAGGACCGTGTGCACCCTGAGCGCCACGGTCCTGAACATTTTTTCTGAAATTTCGAGAGATTGTCCTGATTGTATTTAGCAGCTTAAATCTAGAAGATTGGCTAATTTTACTGAAATTTGCTACCTCTAAAATTCAATATCTTCTCTCTCTCTCTAGTGCATGAGTTTTACAACAATAAGCCCTACTTACACTATTCCCGTTAGACGAAGCCTTAGAATTAAGTCCTTCCAAGGTTTAATTACTGAGGAAATGGAACCTAATTTGAATGGCCTTTTTAACGAGGACATGGGTAATTCCTCTAATCCTCTTAATGATGAAGAAGCTCTCCATGAGGTTTCTGTAGAACAACTTTCAAAATTGGATAACCAATTTGACGATTTTCGACAATGGATGTCTCAAGAATACCCTGATAGTCAAGCTCTTCCTTTAATTGAGGGTCTAAAACATATGCTTCAAAGTGATAAGAATGGAATTGATATTTTGCGTGGTATTGCACACATTGTGGATTCAAATGTGATGCCTATGAAAATTTGTGCCGAAACTTTGGGTTATACACAACCTCCTACTCAAGTCAATCATTCTATTCCTTTGACGACTCCTATTGCTAGTATACCTACTTTTACATCAAACATAATGACTACTTCAATACCGGACATTCCTCCTATGATCACTAATCATGGGGGCAATCCTTCTTCTTCAATCAACCCTCTTCCTTCATTCAATCCAACTTCTTCATTCATTCCTTCAATGAGTGTTCCTCTTGTATCTCCACAAATGAACATGACGCAAGGGGGCAATTCATTTAACCCTTCCATACCTCCTTGTAGTGTTCCTCCTGTCCAATCATCTCCTATGACTAACTATCATAGTGTCCCACCACCTTACTCTCTACCTTCTTTCAATAACATAACACCTCCATCACAATCTAACACGTCTAATATAAACTCTTCGACTGAAGCGACCATTAACAATTGTGCACAAACTGTCTCTTCTTTACAGCAACAAATTGCCTCTATGAATCAATCTAAGTTTAGTGTGCCCACATTTGATGTTGCGAGCCCACTTTCTCTTGATATTGTTCGAGCTATTCCCCCTAAACATGTTGAAATTCCGCACTTGGAACTTTATAATGGTAAGGGTGATCCTCTAACACATGTTAAGACCTTTCAAACAATATGTACTGATTTTGCTTATGACCAAAGGTTGCTTGCAAAACTGTTTACTAGAACATTAAGAGACAAAGCCCTACAATGGTATTGCTCGTTGCCTTCCTATTCTATTACTTCTTTCGAACAACTTGCAAATGCTTTCATTCAACAATTTCAAAACAATACAAGTCCTAAAGTTACTTTGATTGATTTAATGCATTGTAAACAAGGTGTTAAAGAAAAAGTGACTGATTTCATTGGTAGATATAAGCATTTGTATGCTCAAATTTCTTTTCCAGTGCCTGACAATGATATTCAAAGAATCTTTATTTCTAATTTACAAAAAGATATTCGAGACAAACTCCTGTTTTCTGAGTTTACTTCTTTCCAACAGTTGTGCGCAACTCTTCACAATTATCAACTGACTGTGAGTCAAATGGAACAATCACATCCTATGGCTCCGAGTGATAAGGGTGATAGTAGTCAACAACCATTTGGGAAGTTTAAACCAAACAGAGAGTTCATTAAATTCAATGAAAACATCATCAACAACAATGTGAATGCGGCATCAGGTGTGCTTCCTATTTCTAAGTTTTTCAAGAAAGAAAGAAAGTTGACTCCTTTGAATGAATCATTGCATAGTATTATGAATAAGTTATTGGAACAAAATGTGCTTACTCTTCCTCCTATAAGGCAAATTGATCCTACAAAGATTAACTCACCCTATTTTGATAACAAATCTTTTTGTCAATTTCATCGTCAACCTGGGCATGATACTGAAAAATGTTTTGCTTTAAAGGGTAAAATTCAAGATTTGATTGATAATAATACTATCTCTGTTTCTGGAGTGAATGATAAAGGCAATACATCTGTAGCTCCTCCTAACCAAAATCTTCAGATTTTCACTGATCCATTGCCTTCTCATACCTCTAATGCGATTGATACTACTGATTCCTTTGTCTCACCTGATGATCTCATGTCTATGACTCCGAATGTGATTAACTTTGTAGAGCAGCAGAAAATCCCTAAAGAACTCTCCATCACCTTTCATTCTAGTGAAACTATTAGGGCACCTGATGGTCCTTTATATATAGTTGCAAAAATAAAAAATACACCTTGCCGTGGAGTGCTTATTGATCCTTCTTGTATGGTTAATATCATTACTGAAGAATTTCTTTTTACTTTGCAATTGAATCAAGTAATCTATGATGAAATAAATGTGGTTGTGAAATTATTTGATGCATTTTCTTCTCCTGCAATTGGTTCTATTACATTACCTATTGAAGTTCATAACAAATCCCTTGATGTGAACTTTGCTATCATTCCATCTTCCGAACAATTTCTTGTGAAGCTTGGCTATCCTTGGCTATCTTCCATGAAAGCTATTGTTTCTCCTATTCACAAGTGTTTGAAATTTCCCCATAATGGTGAAGTTGTTACTGTCAATCATAGTCTCTTTAAACTAGCTGAAAGAACTTCTAGCATTCCTATTGATTACTTTTGGCCTAAACAATTCCAATCTCTTCCTCCGCGAAGTGATCATCTTTTCAAATCTTATCAAAAGCGGAAAAAAGATATGATCCTATCTCTAAGTGAACCTAGAACACCCAAACTTGACATTCCTATCATTCTTGAGAAGGAAGTTCTTCCTTTGAAAGATAAAACTAATGTCTTTCCTCAAGAAGATTCCTTACCCATTCCTATGGATGTGACTATGCCTATATCTAATAAACTTCCCAAAAGTAGACCTATCCCTCCTCGTCATGATGGACTTGGTCTCCTTCCTAAACCAAATATTCCTCCCTTATATGGAGCAGTTCCTCCTCCTTCCTCTTATGGAGAGAAGAGACCTTCCTCTTCTCCTATCATTAAACCTAAGAGACCACAACCTAAACACCCAAGTGATAAGGATGAGAACATTCCTCCTCCTCAATCTTCGCAACTTCCTACTAAGACTAGACGAAATCATTCTGCACGTGAACGCCGACGAAAGTGTCATCTTAGAGCTCAGGCAGGCGCTTTTCAAACATTGCAATCCCCAAAAACACCTTCAACTAATATTATTCCATTTTCTCCTCAGCTGACGATTGAGCCGAAATCTCCTAAACATAAGATGCATGATGGTCTTGATCCTGTGGGAGTTAAAGATCCTATTTTTATAAATCTTGATGATGATATAGATGAAAATATTATTCATGATGAAAATGTTACTCCTGTTCATTCTGATAGTGAATATGAATATGTTGATGTCAATAACCATTTATCTAACGCATTTTCTAAAGCACTTATCCTAGCTCCTAGACAAGAACACCGCGGCTTGGGATATGAACATAGCCCTTGTTTGGATCTTGTGATAGCTCCATCTACTGTGTTGGATGTTCCTCCTCTAGCGTGTTCCCTACCTTCCCGAAACATTGATCAGCAAATCGGAGGGTAGATGACGTGCTAGACTAGTTTCATTAGCATAGCAGATTCTCTCCTCCTCTATTTTTTTTTGTTACTTCTTCTATATGTTACTCTCATTCTTCTATTTGTTTTCCTTAGTGTTGTCTACTTGAGGACGATGCAAAACATTGAGATCTCTCGATCTCTCTCATGTTGACTCAAAAGACACATGTGTTCCCTTCTTCTAGGTGACCTTCCTTGATTGGGGAATGAAGAACAATTATGCATACATACATATGATATACATGAATAATCATACAGCATACTGACCCTGAGGAAAGCGAAGTCACCTTGTGCTTTGTGTTTTGTGTCTATTATCCTTGGGCTTATCTCACACTTGGGGGCTAAATCCTTGCGATAACGTGCTCCTTTCCTTTCTCATTTCTTATATGTATCACTACCTTAAAGCAATCATCCCTGGTGAGGCATGTGCGATCGCTTTAACGTAGGGGGGCATACATCCCGTTCATATCTTTTCAAGATACTTGAAAATTTCTTGACAAATTTTGCCTTGAAGATTTTTGATATCTTTCTTGCATGACTCATAGTGAGGGAACCTTACTTTTGACAGTCATGGTTCTCCCTCATGATCTTCCCTTTTACTTTGTCAATCGAAGTCGTAAGATCCTTAGTCCACTGGGGGCTTGGTGTATCTTGCCTCCTTGACGTGGTGAAAGTTTTTCAATGTTGTTTCCTTGTACTTTACTGGAAGTATTGGCGTTCGCTTATACTCCCGCTAAAGTGGGGGCTAAATGTAGCATCCTAAAATTGCGACACTTGCAATTTTGACCACATTTGGGTCTTCACGATGGTGACGCAACATTGAACCTGAATGGAGACCCCGAAACTTGTTCATGACATCAAAAACTACATTTTTCCAGCACCCTGGCCTGATCCTCCTTGCACCCTGTTGTCCCGGGAGGTGGGACCAGAGCGCCCAGCGCCCTGGTCCTTCAGGACTAGGGCGCCTAGCACCCTGGTCCCCCAGGACTAGGGCACCCAGCGCCCTGGTCCCCTAGGACCATGGTGCCTAGCGCCTGGTCCCTGGCCCTATTTTGGGCCCGGTCTCCTATGGGACTTCGGGCCTTTTTGTTTGCAATTTGGAAAATAACATTTCCTGGTCGGCCTAACGTCAGGAAAATTAGTCTTTTAACCCTAATTGGCAAGTATTAAAACTACATTTCCTCTCCCATTTAAGGAGGGAGGACATATGTGTACAAGACGTGGAAACGATACTCAAACATTCAAGCATTCAAACATTCAAGCATTCAAGAATTCAAGCATTCAAACATTCCTTCAAGCAATTGATCATTCTAAGTCTCCATTCAAGGCTAAGTGTTGCATTCAAGACAAGGATTCAACCATTGAAGAGGAGATCACATGCTACAACATACAACATACAACAAACAACAACATCTATACCTTCGCATATAAGGATACAAACATCCTTACAACAAGGTACTAGTACTTGTTTTACATTACAGTCATTTACATTTACAACATTTCTCATTTCTTGGTTAATTCCAAAACTGGGGTTTGACCTAAGGGCAAACCCCTAATCCCTAACCCCCCAATCATCTTCATTTTTCTGTGTGTACGCGGCTGAAATTGAAGATCTGGAATCCTTGTGCAGAGACGAACAGATCCCCCTTCGTTTTGCAGATTTTTCGGAGGACCGTGTGCACGTCGGGCGCCATCGTCCTGTCAAATTTTGCTCAAATTTGCAGGGCAGCGCCGTCTCGACATTTTACTGCTAACTCTAGGTCCGCAGCTTCATATCATATCCCTATCTCTATTTATAAGCGAATCTTTCTCACTTTACATGCATTCCTAGTTCAATCTTTCTATCTACATTCTTTACAAAAGAGGGTATCCTTGCTATCACAACCCTTGAAACTCATATAGAATCCAATCTTGCATTGCATGGGATTGGATCTTGTGGGTTTCAACCCCTCTTTTGAATGTAAAGTCTCTCCTAAGTGAAAACCATCAACCCTAGTGACTCTCCCTTCTCTCTCCTTGGAGTTGGGGAGGGGAGGACGACTAGGGTTCGATTTTTCCGCTTTACACAAGCAAACTGCACTTTTAGGCCTAAATAGGAGACCTAATTCTAGTAGCCCTATTAACGGGGTATTCTGCGATTATCTAAAAATATTCCCTAACAACCTTATGAAATATTTGGCATTCTAGACACCCTTTTGGGGTTTACATACAATATCTCAAAATTGGAGGTGGATTTTGTCTTTAACATATCTAACCCTTATATGGCTAATTAGGCCTAATTTCCCCTTCCTAGGCCTAAAAATAGGGATTTTCTCAAACACCTTCACCAGTCCTATTGCCTGAGTGAATTGATGATATTTTTGGGTCTGTACTTCCATGAGTATTTTTAATCCAACCATTCTTCACCTTCATCCAACGGATTCACCCAATTAGGGCCTTTTATCCATGTTACCTAATGCTTGCCAACTCAATGTGCCAAGCCTAGGATGTGGTGGATAATATTTGTTTTAGCTTCCCTTGACTCAAAACCAAAAAGAAAACATAGTATACAATGCAACCTAACATTCCACAAGGTTTTAGAGTGGGTATCCACCATGGAACATTAGGTTGGAGCCATTTTACTCTCAAAACCCTGGTTTTTGGGAACTTTGAACTCGCCTACAACAATTCAAGACTCCAAACGAAAAAAAAATGAAGGTAAGACACCAGTCTAACAATCCATGTCCTTGTTTTGGAATTCTCAATCCATACAGGCCATACTAACTTGCAAAGAACATGCAATAACTCGGAAGAACACACCAAATGGAGAAACCAAAATTGTTTATTTTCTTCAGATCTTCAACAACTGATTATCATTGGTTTTTCCAAGCCTTATATTGGCCTTGGAGTAGTTACATCTTCTCACAACCGATTGTGTCAACCAACTAGTCATTGGTGTATGAAAATGTTACAAAGTTACTATGAGCAACTTTTGTAATTTGTTGCATAGGTGAGAAACTTTGCTCAAACCCAAAATTGGTCACATCCAAGTGACTCATATGACCTCAAAAACTTCAAAACAACATCAACCAACCTACATGAACCCAAAAACAACTTATCCTATTAAGTGCTCTACCTGGCACCCTTAAGAACTCACATTCCAACATTGGCCAAACAAAGACTCTTAGGGACCTTACAATCATTTGAGCACACACTCAATGGAGTCTTGGCCTTATGATAAAACTAAAAGAATGATTCCAACATCCTGGAAACAAACTCAACAAAAATTGCCAAGTGCCCCTACACCATGTCTTAGGAGTTGCTCAATTTCCTTTTCTTCTACATTTGTCTATTCTTTCTCTTTTGTAGCCACTAGAAAAACTTCTACCTTAGTCTCATATTTAGATAAAACCTTACTCTGATACCATTCTTCACTAACTCTGACATTTTCACCCTCCACAATCTTGTTTAGTCTCTTGTTGTAACATCAGTAAGATTTAAACCTTGTAAAATATCCCAAGAATATATCTTCACCTGATCTTGTACCAAACTTCGCTATTATTTATCCATCTCTTCTTATGTAGCACATGATTCAAATGATTATAAAATACTTGACTATAGGATGGCTTCCATTCCATAGCTCATAACATGTCTTTGTGTGATTTACTATTTGTAGACACCTAAAATTGTCGTGTCTAATTAAATAAATATTTTATTTATTTAATTAATTATCTAAGCTTAATTCTTCTATTAATTAAATAAATCTTTATTTATTTAATTAATTCATTTATCCTCTTCTAGCCTTATTTCTCATTTAAATAAATACATTTATTTATTTAAATTATCCCTTTCCTAAATTAAATAAATATTTTTATTTATTTAATTGTCCTACTTCTTCTATTTATTAAATAAATCTTTATTTATTTAATTAATTCATTAGCCTTTTCTACCTATGACACATGTCATTCATCTCTTAATTCATACACTACCTACCTCTTTCATTATTTTACTATTTCTTTTACCTACCCTCTAATCCTAGCCGACCTCTCTTTTTACACCTCTCAATCTTAACCCTCCATTTCTTATTGTGTCTTCTATTTAAGGAGATGCTTTCTTCATTGTCTAACCCTAACTACTTGATCAATTGGCTACACTACGATCCTACTTGCAACCACATTCCGTTCTTTGTTGAGCTCTTGTGCATATAAAAATCTGAGAGCAAATATATCAAGCAAGATCAATGGAGATAGGAAGAATGGAGATCAAAACCCTATTGGGCATGTGATGGTATAATCTTTGTGATTTTGAGTTGTTTTGCATTGTCTTAGGTTATCTTCATATGTTATGGTGGATCTTTGTTGATTGTTAGGCTAGGGTTTGGTGGTTGGATTCATTTAGCCTTTCAATATTGTTATTATTGTTATCCATTTTCACCATAAACACTATTATTTGAACCCTGTTAAGAATGTAAACAACAATATGCACAACCTCTTTCCAAAACACATTAGGCAAGTTAGCATCCTTCATCATAGTTCTTGTATTCTAATACCACACTCCTAATAGAATCTATAAAAATTATTTGAAGTAAACTCTCCTCTATCACACCTTAAACATTTCATCTTAAGATCAGATTGATTCTAATCCATAGACTTGAATATTTTAAACTTTTCTAAAGCTTCAATTTTTTCTCTCAAGAGAGTAACCCATGTCATTCTAGAATAATCATCAATAAGCAACATAAAATACCTTTCACCATTTAGTCCTCTTGTCCTTGTAGGTGTACATAGATATGTATTCACTAGATCCAAGTGTTTTAAATTTTAATACTCCTTGTTCTTGAATCTCCTCTTTATTTGTTTTTCCAATTGGCATTCCTTGCACAAAGTATCAACATGTTTGATAATATTTGGTAAATCCCTTACCACATGAGTAGAGCTAATCTTCACCACATTTTCAAAGTTGATATGTCCAATCCTTTTTTGCAATAGCTAACACTCACTACTCTGCACCAGCATATAATTGTTTCCTCTATTATCTTTCACATAGTAGGCATTGCCATTAGTCCTTATACCTTCTACAACTAATCTTCCCAAAATCCCTTTTTTGATCTCACGTCTAAACCCATTAAATATGATTTTATATCCCTTACTACACATCTGACTCACACTCAAAAGATTATGCCTCAAATCCTTAACATAATAAACATCATCAGCCTTACGTTTACCATCAATTAAAATAGTACCTTTACCACAAATAGGTGCAACTTCGTCACCTGAAAATTTCACTGAACCACCATCATACTTATTAAAATCAATGAACTTTCCTTTATCACCTATCACGCGATTTGAATATTTGGAGTTAATTATCCATGGCTTAGGATCTACTTTCACATGCAATGCAATCTTCTCATTCTTTTTTTTTCACTATTATTTCCATATTTGGATTATCAAACATTTCATCATACTTCTCCTCTATAGCTAAAAACAATGATTCTTTCTTTGAGTCATTTCCATCTTCTTCATCAAATCAATAGGTCTCCATTGAGCATAATTTCTTCTTGTGTTTGTCTCTATCATCTACTACCTTATTTCTATTGTTCCATCTTTGATTATCTCTTCCCTTGTTATCATCATTGGGACATCTATCATAGTCTTCCCTATAAGTACATATAGAAGCGTAATGTATGATTCTTCCACAATTGAATAGTGTGAAGTGTAACGTACCTTTGTACTTTTTGGATCCTTTCTTTAATCTTCTTACAAAGTTTGCTTCTATCTCATCCTTGTCATTGCTTGGTTCAAGTTCATCTTCAATCTTCTTGCTAGCTTTGAATGCAACATCTTTCTTCTCTTTCTACAAATCATCTAGCTCAACAATATCAAAGGTGAAGAGGGAGCCATACAACTAATATAAGGTGTATTTGTCCATATCGTGGACTTCAATATCATACTTCTTAAGTTTGTAGCATTTACGCAGTGTCAACATCGCCATTCTCAAAACTTCACTTTCTTTTAATTTACCACCATACCCTTAATTACACTCACAATCTCATTTACCCAATATATCTTTCAATATTCTCATCATCAAACATTCTCAAGCTCTCAAACTTGTGCTTCAGATTTGTCAACTCAGCTTGCTTTATCTTATCATCACCTCCATATACGCTAGTCATTTTTTCCTAGACCTCTTCAGTAGACTTCAACCCAGCAAAATTATCAAATACTACATCATTTAAACAAATGATGATTACAATTTTAGCCATCACACTATTCTCATGTGCCTTAACCTCATCTAGAGTTTGAGGACCATTTTCACTATACCTATTCTTGATGCTTTCCCATATTTGAGTCAGTGGTGATTCTAAATGATATTCCACTTTCCTTCAAATAAGAGTAACTTGTTCCATCAAACATCAGTACTTTGAAATTAACCTACTATACCATTTCAGATCTTCCTCAAGTAGTTAAGCTCTTCTAAGAGGAACCAAGATCTTATACCAATTGTTTAAGGCACCATGTTGGTTCCCAAATTAATAGATTGTAAAAACCCTAAGAGTGTGCCAATTTCTATTATCACAATTTACAAGTAATTTGGCCAATGAACAAGAATCAACCCAAGGGTTGGTATCTTCTTCTCTTCAGGATTTTCTATGCCTAGGTGGGTGTACCTCTATCATCAACGACTATTTACTTATAAAATCTCTAATGATAATAAAGTAGATTATGATCCTCACACAAATTATAGGGTTTGTATGGATAATATCCTTAACTAGGTAAGCTTTCTTCAATCTATTTCATTTTGGCATGAGGAATTTAAATAAATCATTAAAATATAAAAATTACTCCTACTTCTATTTGTTGAAATGAAAAAATATGATTAAAAACTTAGTTGAAAGAAAGCTTGAGAACAATTGAGGTTGGTATCTTCTCTACTAGAAAACATAGTCTAAATAACAAGTATATTCCTTTTAATTATATCTCAAATAGTTTGACACTTTATTTGTCCATGCCTTGCATAAGCATGCCTAAATGTAATGTTATTAGGTTCTTCATTTTAATCGAGGGATACATTCAAATTACTGTGACTTATTAAGTGAATATAATTCTACCTTATGGAAACTAATTAAATAAATCACAAAAAACAAGATAGATTCTTTGATAAATCAGAAATATCCTTGATACAATAATTTGAATAACAAGAAATAAATCAACTTAGAGACAAGCAAACACAATTTATAAAGTTTCTGCCACAAACAATTGAAATCAAAATTGAAACAAAAGATTCTTGCATTATATTATATCTGCTACAAAAAAGAGTACAGATTAATGCATATGTTCTCATTAAGTCTCTTCCAACCCCTTTTGCATTTTTGGTTTCTCCCTTATATACAAAATGGGAGAAGCAACAAGCTTCAGACCATTACAAAGAAACTATTAAGTTATCCTACCCAAAAATGAAAAAACATGCCTCTTCATTAAAAGTTAACATAATATAATTTTATTGTCTCAGTTAATTATAATTCAAGCAAATTCATCATAACAGAAAATAACTAAAATATAAAGAAAAGTTGGTGGACATACACTATTGGAATTATGGATGAATTGATTATGTGTTGCATTGATGTCTTGTCATTGATGTCAACACTAGCTATTATGGTTGGTTAGTGACAGACAGGTTTTGGTTACCGGTAGAAGATCTAGTGTTACCGACAGAAGAGACTATCTATTGGACACTTCCGACATGTTTGGATCAATGGAGTATGTTTGATTTTATGTGTTACATTTTCCTAGAGCATGTTTTGGTCAATTGGTATTGACTTGGTGATCGGATGCTATCATATACTCTTGTAAACCCTTACCGGCATTGGTTTAAGGTTTTACCGACATAGCTTTTACTGAGGAATCTTGACAGAATGCATAAGTGGTGTTGGTGCATCTTCTACATGGATTTCAGGATGCTGAAGATGTTCTTTGATCATACTTCAAACAGCTTGAAGACATTGCTTTAGCGCGATGGACCCAAAATAGGTCTGGTGCCTATCTAGGTTATGGACTAGTATCTTGTTAACATGTACTCTACACATTACCGGGATGTTTCTGTTGGTATTATGGATGACTTTGTCATGTGTTGCATTGGTTTTTTCATTGATGTCAACACTTATCTTTTTGGAGGTCTACATTGTTGATTTGGCACTATAGTTATATTGGTTTGTTGTTGAACTAGCACATTGTGGTCCCAGTATGGATATTGGCTTATGCACAGTCACTGGTATATGTTTCACCGACAGCTCAGGAAGTTGATGATGACTTGTTATCATCTAGAGATCATTTAGTTATGTCAAAGACATCAATTGTATGTTTTCATTTGGTGTTTTGCTTATTGGACTAATCGAATTCACATATTTGCCTTTACCGGTAGATTTTTCTAGGTTATGGACCGATACAAGATATTATGTTCCAGATCAGGACGACATGTATTGGAAATGGTTTATTGATTGGATAATGTGTAAATATATTGAGGCCGAAATACTGTAGTGCATCAAGACTTATTTTGTAAATGTAATATCTTTGGGAGTTGACCTAATCATGAGGTCTTAGGTTTTGTATAAATAATTGTAAGATCTTATTTGAAGATCATTATGAGTGTGTGAGAATATTGAAGATTATTGTGAAGAGAAAAAATAAGCAAATCCTTTTGCGAATCACACAAATATTATCTGAAGGTTGAAGGAAAGGTTATGAAGGTGTTTGGCACTCATGGTTAGAGGTTAAACCAGTACTGAATCCAGCATTGAGATGCTATACTGAAGCAATACATTGTTATTGGATTTAACCATCCAATTGTAGTTAGGATGACTTGTATTTTGTGATTGAGCAGTGAGCTCTAGGCAGTTGGCCTTTCTACATGTGCAGACCCCTTATTGTATTCACTTACTATCTGTAGTAGTATAATCTGATTGTGGGTAAGGTTTCCCACTGTGGTTTTTCCCCTTACGGGGTTTCCACATCAAAATCTTTGTGTCATGTGTTGTGGATGTGTTTTGCTTTCTATTTCATGCATTAAGTTGTATTGGTAATACTATAACTGTTAATCTATTTTACCGACATTGAGTTTTAAGTTGAAATAATTGCTTTTGGGTTATAATTGATTGACAACTGATTCACCCCCCACCTCTCAGTTGTCCTTCCAAGTTCCTAACAATTGGTATCAGAGACTAGTCCTCTTTTTGTAGAAGCCTAACAACTTGAGGAGATCCTATGGCAGCAAATATCTTTAGGAAGGATAGTCCCAAACTTGATGGAACTAACTATGGTGTATGGAAGATCAGAATGGAAACACGTATGAACTGCATTGGAAGAGATATATGGGATGTTACAAAGAATGGGTATGTTGCTCCTACTGTGAATAACCCTAATCCACCAACCTTGGCTAAAGACTTGGAAAATAATTGCAAAGCAAGAGAAGTACTTCTAAGCACATTGTCAGATCAAAAAATCATGGGATTATCAGACAAATCTACTACAAAATCTATTTGGGATAAAATGGAAACATTGAATGAAGGAGATCCAACTGTCAAAATTGCAAAACTGGAATGTTATCAGGTCAGGTATGAAAATTTTAAAATGGAAGAGGATGAAAGAAATTCTACATTTATGCAAAGAGTTAATGAAATTGTTTTAGGAATACAATGTTGTGGAGGATCTTTAAGTGAAGATGAAATTGTTTCTAAAGTTTTAAGAGCTTTGCCACCAAATTACAAAATGAAAGTGACAACTATTAATGAGTTGAGAACAATGCCTAATACATCAATTTCTAGAGATACTTTGGCTGGAAAACTTTCAGCATTTGAGCTTGAAGAATTTGGTCCTATTGCTACAGTCAAGACTGATATAGCCTTCAAAGAATCATCATCATCATCTGACAAATCTGATTGGAAAGCACTTTATGCAAAAGAACTTGAAGATATTAGAAGAGAAAATGAAGAAGTCGAAGAATTTGAAGCACTATTTACAAGGAAGATGCCTAAAGGTCTAGCAGGAAGTAAGTATGAAGGTGAAGCACCTTTCGAATGTTAATTGCAATAAAGTTGGTCATATGGCATCTAGGTGTCTTGATAGACATTCAAGACTAAGAGAGGAGGCAAAAAGAAAATATAAACCTAATCTCGAATATCAAAGATATAGATTTAAGAAAAATAGAGATAGGTCATGTTACTATACAAATGAAGGTGTTACAGATGACTCTGATGAAGATCCAACAGATAGTGGATGGGAATTTATTGCATTAAAAGAAGATCAACTGGAACCTATTGTCAAACCAGCAAAGCAGGCATTAGCAGAAAAAATTGAAGAAAGGGATGAATGGATCATTGATAGTGGTTGCTCGCATCATATGGCTAGTGATAAAAGAAAATTGTTATCATTTCAGGAAATTCATGGAGGTGTAGTAAGATTTGGAGATGACAAAGCTTATTTAATCAAAGGAAGAGGCACTATATCTTTGGATGGTAAGCACAATACTAACAATGTTTACTATGTTGAAGGTCTAAATCATAATATTTTGAGTGTTGGTCAGCTAGTGGAAAAAGGATTTCAACTACAATTCAAGAATGGAAAATGCAAAATCATGAACAAAATTGGATTGGAAGTTGCAACTGGTAATTAGACTAGAGGTAATATCTTTCACTTGAATACTAGTGATAAGATATGTTTGATTGCTCAGATTGATGAAAGTTGGTTATGGCATAAAAGACTTTGTCATGTGAATTTTGATTGTATTGTAAAGATCAGTTCAACCAAGGCATTAAGGGATTTACCTAAGATTGTGAAACCTCATAATCCGGTATGTAAGGAATGTCAAATGGGAAAGAAAGTTAGAACAACATTTAAGACAATTTCTGAGAAATCCAATAATATTCTTGATTTAATTCATACTGATTTATGTGGTCCAGCAAGAATAAGAAGTCTTCAGGGTGATAGATACTTTATGCCAATAATTGATGATTATTCTAGAATGTGTTGGGTTACTTTTCTCAGGAAGAAATCAGAATATTTTGGGAGATTCAAGATATACAAGGCAATGATAGAGAATGAAACCAGAAATAAAATCAAATGTTTGAAATCTGATCAAGGAGAACAATTTACATCTAGGGAATTCAATGCATTTTGTGAAGTGAATGGAATCAAAAGACAACTATTAGCACCCTGGACACCCCAGCAGAATGGAGTTGTGGAAAGGAAGAATAGAACTATACTAGATGCAGCAAGAACCATCATGATAGAAGAAAAACTACCTCATATGTACTGGAGAGAAGCAGTGAATACAGTGGTTTATACTTTCAACAGAGTTCACATCAAAGGTGAAATCGGTAAGACCCCTTATGAACTATGGTTCGGTCATATTCCTACTCTTGAATATTTCAGAATATTTGGAAGCAAATGCTATATTAGGAGAGATGAGTCTATTGGAAAATTTGATCCTAGAAGTGATGAAGAAATATTTATTGGTTATTCAACTAGAAGCAAGGCATATAGATGTTATAATAAAAGACTACAAAGAATCATTGAAATTACTAATGTGAAGACGGATGAACATTTTCAAGGAGAATCAAGATCAGTAGAACCAACAATAGAAATGATTATAAATGAACCAGAAAAGAACGAAGAACCAGTCACACAGACATCATCAGAAAACTCAATTGTGACTGAAGAACAACAACCTGTAAGTGGAAATTAGAATAAACCCAAGTATATAAGATTGAATCATTCAGAAAATCAGATAATTGGAAATAAAAATCAAGGTGTTATGACAAGAGGAAGATTGGCAAATGAAGAGGTATGTTTAATTTCTCAAGTTGAACCAACATCAGTTGTTGAAGCATGTCAGGATAAACATTGGATAAAAGCAATGGAAGATGAATTGGAATAGATCGAAAAGAATAATACTTGGACATTAGTTCCCCAGCCTAAAGACAAAAATATAATTGCAATTGAATGGGTGTTTAGAAATAAACTTAATGAAGATGGTGAAGTAATCATAAACAAATCAAGATTAGTTTGTAAAGGTTATTCTCAGAAAGAATGAATAGATTATAATGAAACCTTTGCACAGGTAGCCAGAATTGAAGCAGTAAGACTATTTCTTGCATTTGCAGCTCACAAGAACTATAAGGTTTACGAGATGGATGTAAAATGTGCATTTTTGAGTGAGATCTTGAAGAAGAAGTTTACATTGAACAACCTGATGGATTTTCATTAACAGATGTTAGGATATGGTTTGCAAGTTAAGGAAAGCTTTATATGGATTGAAGCAAGCTCCCAAAGCTTGGTATGCTATACTGTATAAATATCTTCTAAAGTTTGGATACACAAAAGGTAATGCTGACAGTAATTTGTATTACAAAATCACCAATGATGACATTTTGGTTATTGAGGTATTTGTGGATGATATCATTTTTGGAGGAGAAGAAGGGCTATGCAAAGACTTTGCTAACAAGATGCGTGAAGAATTTGAAATGTCTATGATTGGAGAGATAAAAAAAAATTTAGGTTTGCAATTTTCTCAAATAGATAAAGGTATATTCATATGTCAAACAAAATACTTGAAGGAATTCTTGAAGAAATTTGGGATGGAAAAATCCAAACTGGTAAGCACTCCTATGACTACAACTGATAAATTGACATCAAAGGATGATTCAGCTCCTATAAATCCGACAAGGTACAAATCTATGATTGGAGGGTTACTGTATTTGACACAAACCAGACCTGATATAATGAATGCAATGTGTATTGTTTCACGATTTCAAAGAAATCCTAAAGAAAATCATGAAACTGCAGTAAAAAGGATTTTTTGGTACTTACAAGGCACAACAAATCTTGGTTTATGGTATCCTAAGAATGACAATTTTGAGTTATGTGCATATACAGATGCAAATTGGGCAAAAGATGTGGATGACAGAAAGAGTATCATTGGCGGTGCATTCTTTCTTGGTAGAAGATTAATTTCATGGATCAGCAAGAAGCAAACTTGTACATCATTATCTACCTCAGAAGTAGAATATGTTGCAACAACAACTAATTCCACTTAGGTATTATGGATCAAGCAAATGTTGAAGGATATCAAGGTAAAATGCAAAGAACCGGTAATAATTTACTATGATAATTCAGCAACAATAGATATATCAAAGAATCCGGTATTTCACTCTAAAACAAAGCATGTTTCTATTAAGTATAATTTTTTGAAAGAAAATGTTGAAGCAAATGAATTGAGATTGGTTTATGTGAATACTAAAGAGCAAATTGCAGATATCTTTACAAAGCCTTTGCCTAAGGAAACATTTGAATATCTCAGAGAGAAGCTTGGGGTAATCACCCCACTAACAGAGACTTGAATAGTGAAGATTGGCATCAAACCGACAGGAATTAAAAGAAAAAAAAAATTCTGGCTTTGATGAAAGAGAGCTACTGCTTAGGGGGAGTAGTTAGTTGTATGTTATGTTCTGATTTTTTATTCTTAACTTCTTTGGCATTTCATGTCAAATGGGGAGAGATGTCTATGGAAAAACATTGTACTTTGAAGATTGGGGAGAGATGTACTTTGGTTTTGGTTGTACTTTTGGGAGAGATGTATTTTTGGTTTTGGTTTATGTTTTAGCACAAAACTTTGTATTGATCTATTTTGGGAGATTGTTGGTATTTGGCATTCTGTTTTTGGCACTTAGATGTTTTTCCATCTAGTGTTGCCATCAATGCCAAAGGGGGAGATTGTTGGTATTATGGATGACTTCGTCATGTGTTGCATTGGTTTTGTCATTGATGTCAACACTTATCTTTTTGGAGGTGTTGCACTCTCCTTATATTGGTTTGTTGTTGAACCAACACATTGTGGTCCCGATATGGATATTGGCTTATGCACAGTCACTAGTATATATTTCACCGGTAGCTTATACGTTTCACTGGCAGCATAAGAAGTTGATGATGACTTGTTATCATCTGGAGATCATTTGGTTATGTCGAAGACATGGATTGGATGTTTGCATTTGGTGTTTTTCTTATTGGACTAATCGGGTTCACATATTTGCCTTTATCGACAGATTGGTCTAGGTTATGGAACGGTGCAAGATATTATGTTCCAGATCAGCACGACACATTTTGGAAATGGTTTATTGATTGGATAATGTGTAAATATATTGAGGCCGACATATTATTTTGCATCAAGACTTATTTTATAAATGTAATATCTTTTGGGAGCCGACCTAATCATGAGGTCCTAGGTTTTGTATAAATAATTGTAAGATCTTATTTGAAGATCATTATGAGTGTGTGTGAATATTGAAGATCATTGTGAAGAGAAAAAATAAGCAGATCCTTGTGTGAATCATGCAGATATTATCTAAAGGTTGAAGGAAAGGTTATGAAGGTGTTTGGCACTCATGGTCTGAGCTTAAATTGGTATTGACTCCAGCATTGTAGATGCTATACTGAAGTAGTACATTGTTATTGGATTTAACCATCCAATTGTAGTCATTGTGATTGAGCGGTGAGCTCTAGACGGTTGGCCTTTGTGTATGTAGAGACCCCTTATTGTATTCACTTACTATCTATAGTAGTATCATCTTATTGTGGGTAAGGTTTCACACTATGGTTTTTCCTCTTACAGGGTTTCCACATTAAAATCTATGTGTCATGTGTTGTGGATGTGTTTTGCTTTCTGTTTCATGCATTAAGCTGTACTAGTAATACTATAACTGTTAATCTATTTTACCAACATTGAGTTTTAAGTTGAAATAATTGGTTTTGGGTTATAATTGATTGAAAACTGATTCACCCCCCATCTCAGTTGTCCTTCCCGGTTCCTAACAGTTTCAGGATGTTCTATGGATTGGTTATTGTTGTTTTGGTCTTAAGCCGACATGGCATGTCATTGTAATATGGATTTATGTAATGATCTTATTGTAATATATTTTAGGTAGCCGACCTAATTGGTTTAGGCCTTAGGGTTGGTATAAAATGATGTAAGATCTCATTGTAGATCATGGTATGGAAATGTGGAATAAGTGTCATGGTCTTGAAATGCAATATCATATGCGAATGAGATTTGATCGATCATAGGTGATCAAATTGGGATTAAGGAAGAGGTCAAAGGCCTCTGGTATTGAGCTTAATCAGGACTATAATCAAGCATGGTAGATGCTATCACTGGTAGTTCATTACTCTAGATTATTGTCCATTTATCTTGAGGTGGTTATGACCTTTCTATAGTAAGTGAGACTCTTTTGTAATGAGTAGTGCGTTCTAGGAAGTGTGCCTTCCTGCATGTGCAGGCCCCTCATTATATCACATACTTTCTGTAGAAGTATCATCTGACTGTGGGTAGGCTTCCCACCATGGTTTTTCCCTTTTGTGGGTTTCCACTTACAAATCATGGTGTTATGTGGTATGGTTTCTTTGCATTGATTATCTGTTTCTATTTTACTAGTACTTAATTTGGTTAAAGGTTATTAAGTGGATTAATTGATATAATATGTTAACAACTCATTCACCCCCCCCCTTTCAATCGTTCACCAGTTATCCTAACAATTGGTATCAAATCTTTGGTCCTCTTTTGCAGAAGCTTAACCAGTTTAGGTAGATCCTATGGCAACTAATCCACCGATAACTATTTTCAGAAGATAAATAACTAATCTTGATGGAACAAATTATGGGATATAGAAAATTTTAATGGAGACTCATCTTAGATGTCTTGGCAAGGATATTTGGGAGATCACTGAGAAAGGATACAGACCTTATGATCCGGCATCTGGCACTCCGGCTCCTGCTGACTTGGATAAGAATATTGAAAATGATTGCAGAGCTAGAGAAGCCCTCTTGTGTGCACTTACTGATCAACAGATCATGGGATTGACTGATAAATCATTGGTTAAGGTTATGTGGGACGAATTGAAAAATCTAAATGAAGTTGATCCTACTATTAAAATTGGTAAACTTGATGGTTACCGGGTAAGATATGAAAACTTAAAGATGGAAGATAATGAAAGAATTGTTGTGTTTATGGAAAGAGTAAATAAGATTTCCATGGGAATTCAATGTTCTGGAGGATCTCTAAGTGAAGATGAAATATTTTCCAAAGTCTTGAGAGCCCTTCCACTGGCTTACAAGATGAAGGCAACTGCAATTAATGAGCTGAGAACAATGGCTAACTCTTCAGTTAACAAAGACATTCCTGATTGGGAAATTATCTGCTTTTGAGCTTGAAGAATTTGGAACTTCTGGAGCTATAAAGTCTGAACTTGCTTTTCATGCATCATCATCATCATCTACCAGAAAAAATGATTGGAAAGTCCTATATGCAAAATAATTGGAAGATATGAGGAAAGAAGATGAAGAATTTGAACAACTTGAAGCCTTATTTGCTAGAAGAGTACCTAAAGGACCGACAGAAAGTAAGTATGAAGGAAAAACACATTTTAAATGTTTTGCATGCAATAAGATTGGTCATTTTGCATCTAGATGTCCTGAAAGGAATGCAAGATTTGAGGAAAGAGTTAAGAAATCATGTAAGCCTAACCAGAACAGATATAGATTCAAGAAAAGTAAACAATGCTACATAGCAGATGAGGAAGGAGTAAGTGATGACTCTAGGGATGAACCCACAAAAGACTCTGCTAGTGGATCCAACAATGGAAATGAATGAGTGTTCTATTCTTTCAAGGAAGATGAACCAAAATTGGCTATCTTGAATGAAGAAAAATCCTTGGTAGCAAAAGTTGAAGATAAGGATGAATGGGTAATTGATAGTGGATGTTCACATCATATGACTAGAGATAAAAGGAAATTTTGTCCCTGCAAGAATACAATGGTGTCAAGTCATATTTGGAGATGACAAAGCATGTATGATCAAAGGTAGAGGTACTATTTCTCTAAATGGTAAGCATAATACTGGCAATGTCTATTATATAGAAGGTTTAAAGAATAATATTTTAAGTGTTGGTCAATTGGTGGACAAGAGTTTCCAACTTCAGTTTAAAGATAGAAAATGCAAAATCATTAACAAGACTAGTTTGGAGATTGCAACTGGTACTCAGACTTGAGGTAATATCTTTCACTTGAACACTGGTAATAAGACATGTTTGATTTCTCATAGTGATGAGAGTTGGTTATGGCATAAGATGTTATGTCATGTTAATTTTGATTGTATTGTTAAGATCAGTTCAACTAACACAGTTAGAGATATACCTAAGATTAAGAAGCCTCGTAATCTAGTATGTAAGGAATGTCAATTGGGAAAGCAAGTTAGAACTTCTTTTAAAATCATACAAGATAAATCTAATGATGTTCTTGATTTGATTTACATTGACTTATGTGGTCCAGCAAGGACTAGAATCTTTCAAGGTGATAGGTATTTCATGTTGATTATTGATGACTATTCTAGAATGTTGTGGGTGAATTTTCTTAGGGAGAAGTTTGAGGCCTTTGAGAAATTCAAGATCTTTAAAGCAAAGGTTGAAATAGAAACTGGATTGAAAATCAAATGTCTAAGATCAGATCAAGGTGGTGAGTTCACTTCTCATGAATTTAATAGTTATTGTAAGACAAATGGAATTAGGAGACAATTATATGCACCTTGAACTCCTTATCATAATGGAATAGTGGAAAGAAAGAGCATAACCATTTTGGATGCAGAAAGATCTATGATGATGGAGGCCAAATTGCCTCACATCTACTGGAGAGAAGTAGTGCGTACAATAGTCTACACATTCAATAAAGTTCACATCAAAGGTGAAACCGGTAAGACCCCTTATGAATTATGGTTTGGACATACACCTAGTGTTAAATATTTGAGACTTTTTGGAAGTAAATATGATATCAAAAGAGATGATTCAATTGGAAATTTTGATCCTAGATGTGATTAAGGGATATTTCTTGGTCATTCAATTCAAAGAAAAGCATATAGATGTTATAACAAAAGATTACAAAAAATTATGAAAGTGGATGAGTAGTACATAAATCAATCTATATCATATGACAGGGAACCAAAAGTGGAAATGATCATAACTGAACTGGCAATGCCTCAACCGGTATAGGAAAGTGAGACAGTTACACCGACACAATCAGAAAATTCAACTGTGATTGATGATAAGAGCAGTGAACTTGAAGTTTAGAAGACACCAAGGTAGGTAAGATTAAATAATTTTGAAGATCAAATCATTGAAGATAGGAACAACGGAGTTATGATAAGAAGAAGACTGACAAATAAAGAGGTATGTCTTATTTCCCTAATTGAACCAGCATATAATATTGAAGCTTGTAAGGATAAATATTGGTTAAAGGCTATGGAAGATGAGTTATATTAGATAGAGAAAAATGAAACTTGGACTTTAGTTCCCCAACCTAAAAATAAGAATGTTATTGGAACTAAATGGTTTTTTAGGAATAAACTGAATGAGGATGGTCAAGTTGTAAGAAGAAAGGCTAGATTGGTTTGTAAAGGATATTCTCAAATGGAAGGAATTGATTATGGTGAGACATTTGCACCTGTAGCTAGAATTGAAGTTGTTAGACTATTTCTTGCCTATGTAGCTTATAAGAACTATAAGTTTTATCAAATGGATGTTAAATGCACATTTTTGAATGGTGAACCTAAAGAAGAAGTATACATTGAGAAACCTGGTGTATTTTCACTGACACATGATAAAGATATGGTTTGCAGATTGAAGAAAGCTTTATATGGATTCAAACAAGCTCCTAGAGCTTAGTATGCAAGGCTGGATAAATATCTTTTGAAGCTTGGTTTTACTAAAGGCGGTGTTGATACTAATTTATATTATAAAATTACTGATGATGATATTTTGATTATTGAAGTATTTGTTGATGATATCATTTTTGGAGGAGAAGATAAATTGTGCATAGAATTTATCAACAACATGAAGAATGAATTTGAAATGTCCATGATTGGTGAGATGAAAATTTTCTTAGGTTTTTAGATTAATCAAACTGACAAAGGCATCTTTATCTATCAAACTAAGTATCTGAGGGAATTGTTGAAGAAGTTTGGTATCGATAATTCCAAACCAGTAAGTACTCCTATGATGACAAGTGAGAAATTATCTATCAAGGATACTTCTATACTAGTAAATCCGACAAGGTATAAGTCTATGATTGGTGGTCTATTATATCTAACGCAGACTAGACCATATATTATGAATGCAGTAAGTATTGTTTCTAGATATCAAACTAATCCTAAACAAAATCATGAATGTGCATTAAAGAGGATATTCCAGTATTTGCAAGGAACAACAAAATATGGCTTATGGTATTCTAGAAATAATGATTTCACTTTATGTGCATATACAGACTCAAATTGGGCAGGAGATACTAATGACAGAAAGAGCACTTCTGGTGGAGCTTTCTTTCTTGGAAAGAAACTGGTTTCATGGATCAGCAAAAAATAGTCACGCATTTCTTTATCTACTCCAGAAGCTGAATATGTTGCAGCAACAACTAATTACACTCAAGTCTTGTGGATGAAGCAAATGCTGAAAGATATCAAGGTAAATTGTAGTGAACTGGTAGTTATCTACTATGATAACTCTACAAATATTGACATGTCTAAGAATCCAGTATTTCACTCTAAGACTAAGCATATATCAATAAAGTATAACTTTTTGAAGGACAAGGTAGAAGGAAAGGAAGTCAAATTGGTTTATGTGAACATTAAAGAATAGATTGTAGATATATTCACTAAACCACTATCTAAGGAATCATTTGAGTATTTGAGAGACAAGTTAGGGGTTTCTGCCCCTCCGACAGAGACTTGATCGATGCAGTTTGTCATTAGTCTGGCATGCATTATCAAAGATACTATTCATTCCAGCACTGATGATTGGTGCTACTACATAGGGGGAGTAGTCAGCTTTGAGATTCAGAGGTTTACATTCTTGCTTTGATATTTGTGTCAGATTTATGGCATTGATGTTAAAGGGGGAGAGATAGTGATGTGAAAAATAATTTCAGAACTTTATAGGGATATCATTCATAGGGTGAGATTTACTGATATTGAGGAGATTGTTGGTTGTCTTCCACAAGGGGAGACTTGTTTGGCATTTTTTTGGTACTTAGATGTTTTTCACATTTAGTGTTGCCATCAATACCAAAGGGGTAGATTGTTGGCATTATGGATGAATTGATTGTGTTGCATTGATGTCTTGTCATTGATGTCAACACTAGTTGTTATGGTTGGTTATTGACATATAGGTTTTGGTTACCAGTAAAAGATCTAGTGTTACCGGTAGAAGAGACCATCCATTGGACACTTTCAACATGTTTTGGATCAATGGAGTATGTTTGATTTTATGTGTTACATGTTCTTGGAGCATGTTTTGGTTAGTTGGTATTGACTTGGTGATTAGATGCTCTCATACACTCTTGTAAACCCTTATCGGCATTGGTTTAAGGTTTTGCTGGCAGAGCTTTTACTGAGGAATCTTGACAGGATGCATAAGTGGTGTTGGTGTGGCTTCTACATGGATTTCAGGATGTTGAAGATGTTCTTTGATTGTGCTTCAAACAACTTGAAGATGTTGCTTTGGCGCGGTGGACCTAGAATAGGTTGGGTGCCTATCTAGGTTATGGACCGGTATCTTGTTAAAGTGTACTCTACACGTTACCAGGATATTTTAGGATGTTCTATGGATTGGTTATTGTTGTTTTGGTCTTAAGCCGACATGGCATATCATTGTAATATGGATTTATGTAATGATCTTATTGTAATATCTTTTAGGTGGCTAGCCTAATTGGTTTAGGCCTTAGGGTTGGTCTAAAATGATGTAAGATCTCATTGTAGATCATGGTATGGAAATGTGGAATAAGTGTCGTGGTCTTGAAATGCAATATCATATGTGAAGGATATTTGGTCGATCATAGGTGATCAAATTGGGATTAAGGAAGAGGTCAAAGGCCTCTGGTATTGAGCTTAACTAGGACTGTAATCAGGCACGGTAGATGCTATCTCTGGCAGTTCATTACTCTAGATTGTTGTCCATTTATCTTTAGGTGGTTATAACATATTTGTAGTCAGTGAGACTCTTTTGTAATGAGCAGTGCGCTCCACGCAGTGTGCCTTCCTGCATGTGCAGGCCCCTTATTGTATCACATACTTTCTGTAGAAGTATCATCTTACTGTGGGTAGGCTTCCCACCGTAGTTTTTCGCTTTCTGATTTTTTCACATACAAATCATGGTGTTATGTAGTATGGTTGCTTTGCATTGATTATTTGTTTAATTGTTAAGTTGTATTGTTTATCGGTATCTTTTCCTACCGGCATTTGTTTCTATTTTACCGATACTTAATCTGGTTAAAGGTTATTAAGTAGATTAATTGATATAATTTGTTAACAACTGATTCACCCCCCCCCCTCAGTTGTTCACTGGTTATCCTAACATAAAATTCTTATCTTCATAATTTGAATAACAACCTATGACCTATTGGCCTAGAAAGGTTATATTAATAGTTGGAGTGAACTCCATATTTCACTGATTATCATCTGACTACATCATTCCTCAGAAGGCTTCCAATACAAATTCTCCCATTGATATACATCATAGTCATTGAGCCATTTATATTTATTTACATCAGGGATGTTGATCAAGTGATCCTTCCACCTCTTATCTGTTATTCCGTGCACCTCAAAGATGAATCTTGTATATCCAGTGTCCAACGTGATTATCTTGTCAAGAAAGAGATTAAGGATTTGAACACTGACATCTTTCTCCTCTTTCATATGTAAAAGGAACTGTGGAACCATTTAAATAAATTCACTCTTCCAATCATTAAAGTCCTTAACATGTTTATCTTGGTCAATAATTTATGGGATGGTTCAATTCTTAAATGTGTGGAATGAGTCAATTTTAGTTTTTACCTTGGGTTCCTCTGCAGAAATATACTTGAGCTCCTCAATCACAATTTTCACCATTTTCTCTATTATTTTGATAGAAAGAGGGGCATTTGGAACCCTCTGCAACACTCTACACAAGGTGATCAAAGTATGGTGCATTGGTTACCACCTGTTACATAAAGATTCCAATATAGGCTTATTTTCGTTGAATATTTCTAGTGTCTTTAACAATGATTCATAGCTCTTGTACACTTCCTCTAGGTCCCCTTCTTCTGTCTCTCCATTACCTCCTTTTCCATCCACATCATTTGTCACGTAAATTCTAGGAATGTTATTATATTAGATACAAACAATGCAAATTGATGAGGAGCTTGTGGACATCCATATACCCTAATGTGTACTCAGCCACATAGAACCAATCACCAAAGTTATGGGTATGCCCTACTTCAATTTTCATAGCAAAAGGTCTTATTAATTCCATAGTCTCAAGTGATAATCTATTAACAAGATGGTTCAAATAAAACATCACTAAGACAACAAACACATCATGGAATGTTCTGTAACCATTGTTTTTACATCTTTTGTCCCATACATAGCCCCAAATTTGAACATGCATTTTGTTTCCCATATTGTCCACAATTCCTAATTTTAATTTATGTTCTACAGGTTGCCTATTTTGATACATAATCAAATGACATATTAGTGAGTAATGTTGGAAGTCACATGACCCCTTCTTCTCTTTCATTGTAACAAAATTTCTCATGAATTCTCCTTTCAATCACTAGGGTAAATTCAAATTCAAGATTCAATTCAAAATTTTGTATCCTCATGGCCATATACATCAAAGCAACTAGCATTTTATGCTTTGCATCTTCTCCTAGTATTTAGCATAAGGCAAAATATGTCCTTTCAAAATAAACTTGAAATTCATCCACAACCAATGGCTAATTTCCCACAATTTCCATAGCCCTATTATTGAAACCTTGTTTTCTATATAGTTGGAGCTCATCCTTCTTGTAGGTCTTCTTCAACATAACATAGACTTCTTCAAGCTTTTCCAGATCAACCTTTGTTATGGCCTGCTTGTTCAACATAAAATAATTCACAATAGTTGACCTCATCACAACTAGAAAAGGTGTAATGCCTGCCAAAATACCCTACAAAAAATAACTAATCTAACTAACAAATAGAGATAATTTTTTTTTAAAACCACTTAATGTAACATACATAATCAAATACTCATATGCATATAAAATTCATTAACATGATAACCAATTAATCATCATGAACACAACTCAAAACATAATCATAAGAACTCGTCATGCAAGTGGAAGTAAGCATAACTTTACAATAACTCTTCCCTAGGGTATCTCAATGTCATTACTTATAACATCCTCAAGAACCTATCAACATAAGCATACATCGTAAACTACTACCATAATCTATTACATTCCAATTCAACTAATACTATCTGTTCATGCACACATAAGAATCGTTCACTACTCTAACTATTATGATTACATTCATCAATAATGCAAATCCCATTTAACCACTTAGATTCATTTTAAGGGCACCAATACCAAATGTTCTTAATCCCAATTTCTTATTCAACATCCTGACATCATCATAACATTTTCAATGCTAATTACCACATTACTAATCCATTTCTTTATCATCATAGTCATTCACATAACACTAAATGTATAGCCATAGAATCAGTTCCATTAATGAGCATTATCCAATATACAACATTATATTTTCTTACAAGTATTATAATTATGACCTAGTATATCATCTACCTTTACATATACATCAACCATTTTACATCAAGGAGCATGACTCTCAACTATCTATACAATTACATCATAAATTCTACAAGATGCATAGGCCACATGAATCAAATACATCAATCTGCTATGAGAATCCATCCATGAGCTATAATAGAAGAATCCACATCCATGCGCAAAAGCATCCAATGAACAACATCTCAATGGAAGAAGGCATCAAACCACCCGACCATGTGGAATCAAAGGAACCAACCCCTGTTCTAGGAGATGACACAAGGTTCCAACTAAAACTCTAGACCTAGGCTGACACCTAACATCAAAGGATACACACAAGGATATTAACAATCAACCACCACATATACAATAAGCCACATCACAACACAAGGTTTCTTAATCAAGCATAGAAACTCCTAGAGGCATACCATCAAGTACAACATAAGGAGATAGTATCTACATGTAGAGAAAGAGTGTCATAGCATGGTGTCACTATCAATGGATATCCTAGAACTCAATCCCAACATCCATGATACACATGCAGAACCATCTCAACCTTTGAGGAAATCAAGGGAGTTCGGTTTATCTGGCTACCAAATCTTCTCATACCTCAATCTGGTCTTCCAAGCCATGAGATGGGGAACCGTATATACAAATTATTATCTTATTAAGATGAGTTACTACTACCCAACCCACCTATGATCAATTATTATGTTATCACTTGATTATTACAATAAACCTCCAATGAGCTTGGTAGACTCATGGAATCCCACTCTCCATAATCATGATTCTAGACCTTAGGGTAAACTTAAATCACAAGAATAACATAATAACATCATGAAGGATCAACAAGAGATGAATCCAAAATCATAACATAACTAAGACAATACTGAAGCTCACAAGAACCATAAAACCAACATATAATCAAGATCCTTCACCGATCAAGCATAACAATAAACAAGAGTAGGATATAAATTTCTCTCTACTCAAACATAATTAAACACATCCTCAATAGTGAGGCACAATCCTCTCATTGGAGCTCACACAAAATATCCCTCAACAATGAGGCACTCATCCTCTTGCTAGAGAAAATCAAACACATAAGCACAATCCTCAATGGTAAGGCACAAACCATCTTACCAGAGCCAAAATAATCATACAAACGCCAAATTTGGGCAATACACAGCCCCCAAACCTCAAGGGCATCACAACATTTCTCTTTATTAAGATAAAACCAAGCAAACTGATCAAAACTGGCAATAACATAAAAAAAACTACGAAAACATAGATTGGCGCATTTGACCAATCTTTTAGCGCTTTTGACCATTATTTTAGTGCTTTTGAAAATTCTTTTGGTGCATATGACAAATATTTTAGCGCATTTAAAACATAGACTAAAACTCAGAAAATAGAAGGTTTGAACTCATGAGTGACTCAGGAAAAATGCCAAGGCTTGAAAATTGGACTCAAATCCATTCAAAATGACATTATAACAATAACTACATGAAGATCAAGTGGAAAATTAAATCAATTGACCGAATCATAGACTCAAATCCCTTCCAACATGACACAGAGACTCTCGACAACACTTGGAGAGAAAATTCTCAAATTCAGTAAATGAAATCATAAACTGAGAGTGCAATCATTCCTATGACTCAAAAGGGAATGAGGAAAAACAATTAACACTATCAATTGACCCAAATCAATGCATCCAAACAACCATGGAAAGCATAGTTGCACACATAGCCATTCACGATAATTCTCAGACAAATACTCCAAACCAATCAAAAGCAACTGAAACATATAAAATCCAATTCCCAATCTATCAATTGTATATTTATTAAATTATAACAATTCCATTATTCCATTTGCAATAATGCTATACCCATTCCCGCAAACAACATTCAGAGACAAAATACACTTCTTTTCCGAAAATCAAATTGTAAGAGAATGAGATCCTCCAACCTGGAACTAGAAGTAATGGTGAAGACAATTTTGAAGAAGAGAAAGATCCAAAATCCAAATCCAAGCAAGAACTCAAAAATTCTCAGAAAACCAGTCTGGAAGCTAACCTGACAAAAATCTCAAAGAACCAAATAAATAGAAAATTAAAACAATACTATAGGAAAATATCGACCAATCAAAATATTCTTAGAAACCATATATTATACCTACCCAGCATAAAATCGAGGTAAATATTTATAAAATAGTATTATTTACTTACCCCTATAAAATCAACCAATCAGATAAAAGGGTAGGAAAACTATATAATATATTATATTTAATATTGTAATCACTCAAACAATAATAAAAGAGGATTAATAAATCAAAAGCATAAAAATAAGCTTTATGGGCAAATAAAATATAAAATCCCAATAAAATAAATAAACCAAAGGTATATAAATAAATACCCAAATTAATAAATATCCAATAATCATTAAATCAATAAATAAATAACCAATAATATAAAATCACTTACTAAATATAAATCCCAATATTAATCTCTCATTTATATTAAATATTAATATCAACTATTTATTTAATTTATTATTATAAACTATATAATATTATTAATTTAATATTATTAAACTATATAAATCAATAAATTAATTAATAATTATAACACTACAAAGCAATCCAACATAGGATAACTCTGGCTGGTCTTTTGTTGTTCTTTTCTCTGGCTGTTGTCTTTTGTGTTGTTCTTTTGCAACCTTTCTCTCTTTGTTCTGTCCTCTCTTGTTTCTCTAATGCTTTTCTTTTCGATATGTAAGTGGGTTTCGGATCCCTTAAAACCTGGTTTTCCATAATTAAAAACATAGGATAACTCAAGAAACCACTTGATGCTAAACAACATCTCAAACCAAGACACTAAAGTGACAAGGTTGATCAGCTTAAACCTAGAGTGTGTAGAAGGAACTCATGCCATATCCAATCAACTTGCCATTGAGATAAAGACACGCTCAAACCTGTGAGACCAGACGAAGTCGATGTCTAGTACCTGCAAACTTGTCACCACCAATACATATACTATAGAATATACAATAACATATAACATAAATGAACAAGAAAGTGAAGAGAATCACAACATCATATCATTCTCACAATAAGTGATATGACATCATCTCTATGACAAATACACTTAGAAGATAGTAACACAACCAACAACTATCATAATCATTATCATATCCAATATAGTCATGAAAATAGGGTTAGTAAATTATAATATACCATCAAATTACCATAACAAATATAAACCACACATATAAAATGAGTACATATAGATCATAAAATAAGAATCCATCATCATAATAATCTATGAATATCATCATGTACATGAAATTATAATGTCAAGTGCAAATATAATATGTCCATCATCAATAATAAAGCATCCAAATCATAAATAAATCCATGAACATCTATCAAAAGAATCACAAAGTAGTCTAAGCCTTGTGAATATCATCTATCGATGCACAAAAGGGAAAGATGAATTGGGGAGGGGCACTACAAAAGAGTTCCCATTACGTATTCTAACAGTCCTAGTAATATGATGGTAATGCTTTGCCAACAACTAAATAAACTCAACATCCATTCATACATTTGGTACAATTAGCTTGTTGAGGTTTAAGGTCCATGGGTTTGACACTAGAACCTTCCCATCTCATTTGTCATAGAAGTACCAAAATAAATCCCATCTAGCTATCAGAATTAGGGTATCCCTACAATCCTACAAGCTATCTCTAAACACCTTCCTAGAGCCTGTATCTTTCGACTGTGGCAAAATATCCAATAGAGACCACTACAATGGCCTCTTCTTTTCTTTAGGGTTTGAAGATTCACCCTTTTGTTTGGAACTATCAACCTTACAAGACATAATGATAGAATTCTTTCCCCTTATAGCTCCCACTAAATTAATTTCAACAATGAAATTCCAACTTTAAGCTAAACAAACAATGGCACAAACCACTTACTTGTTACCAACTCCGACCTAACTTGTTTATCTCTCTTGTCATTGAATAACTCTAGTAATCTCCATCACAAATGTAGAAAGATTGAATGAACAAGACTTACAAATTTCAAACACTGTAAATATTACTTGATTAATTACTTCACTTGTGCCAAGATCATTAACTCACTTAGTTTGAAGCTAAAATATCATTTCAAAATTAATGTTATTAAGGCTTCCCATGGATCAAAATCCTTTTTCTGCCACCTTTTTATGTTTAACACAACACCGCCACTTGGTTGTCTAGACATCATCACTTTGTTGTGGGGTTGCAGTTTTCACTGTAACATTGCAAGGACAATTTAATTTAATATTATCAACTCTGCGAGAATGCAGTGATATGTATCAACCTTACCGCTAACTCATACTTAATCAATATGCCTTTATTAAGTCTTTTGCAGGACCATGGTGATATATTGAGATTTCCTTTTTACAGCAACCTCTCTACATGGTCCATGAATTAAGTATCTAGGACTGCGAGATAGTAGTAATCCGTTTAAAACAAGTTCTTTCTGTTAGTATTCCCACATATACTAAGAGGGGGGGTGAATTAGTATCTAACCGGTGAATTGAATTTATTAACTTAAAACATGTAGAACATATTATAACAGTGTACCGGTATGCAAGAAATAATGCAATAAACAGAATTAAAAGCAACCACATGAAAAACACACCATAACACAATGATTTAATGAGGAAACCCGGTGTAGGAAAAACCTCGGTGGGATTTGTGACCCACAATATTAACTTACTGGCCAATAAGAGAATATTACTGCTACAAGAGGGGCCTGCACATGCAGGAAGGCCAACTGCCTAGAGCTCACTACTCAATGGGAAGTCTCACTGACTTACAATGATGGATTATACAAATCCAGTATCTTGTATTGCTTCAGAATAGAAACTATAATACCAAATCCAGTACCGGTTTCTACTCTGCTTCTTACAAAAACCCTTAACCTAGAATTCGCATAATAGGTCTGCCTTATTTCGCCTAAATATGATCTTCTTTCTTACTTCCAAATGTTCTACAATGATCTCTCTTATATAAGAGTCATTTTACAATGATGCCAAGTCGGCTTACAAAGATTTTACAATAATAAACAAAATACAATATAACAAAAATCTTGTTGGCCTCTGTGCTGGTATGCTTCCTTTCTCTACCGGTGTTAGTGGTCTGAGTGCCAATGTAGAATTTAATCTTGTTAGTGCCGGTGTAATGCCTTGCTGGTGCCATGGGATTGTAAGGTTGCCATCAATGACAAAACTTACAATGTCTCATTGGAGTGGGCATATGTCAACAATCTCCCCCTTTGGCATTGATGGCAACACTCTTGAGAAAATTCAAAAGTGTATCCAAAACTGTAATCCAAAAATGTTTCCAAAAATATGTTACCAAAAATATAAGAGCTCCCCCTGAGTAGATAAGTCTTCTAGCAATTATTTTCTCATACTACTACTCTCCCTTTGGCATCAATGACAAAGGTTGCCAAGATGTTAGTAGAGTTGTAGTCTCACTCAACCTTGTAACTGGGTAGTTACAATTTGAAAAAGATCTGCCAAAATCAAGTTATACTTTCCATAAACTTCTTGTTGTCCTTTATTGTTGTCTTTGTTCTTTTAACTGTATCGATGAGGTGTTGCATATGCTTTGTCGGTGTTCTTTATCCCTGTACTAGTGCCTCAGATATTTCCTTCCGTAATGATGCTAGATAGTCCAATCTTGGACTCAGTCTTAGTCTCAAATGCTTTGCCTTATTTATTATTCTCTCCTTTTCTCTTTCTAACCTAAGTAATTCTTCCTCAAAACTGGTTATCCTTTGCTCAAAAACTGATAAAGTATCAGGTGAGTTAACAAAATTGTCTGCAAGTTTATTGATTTCATCCTGTACCTTTCTCATTTTCTTATCTATGTCTACTGTCAAAAAGTTTGTCTTGCAAGTATCTTTATACAGAGTTTTAAATTCCTTTAGTAAGTTACATAGTTCTCGTAGAAGTGTGTCAAATTCCCTAGTACACTTCTTTATCTAATCTTCAAATAATTTTTGCTTTTCAATTTCTACCTTATTCTTCAATGTCTCTTCCTTTATTTTCTCAATAGTCACTGTGTTCTCAGTAATGTATTTACACAAAGTATCAAGTTGTTTTAAAGAATCCTTATTGTCTATGTTACAGTTAGGAGCTATTACCTTCAAAATTGGAATTGTGTCATCTATAGCTTTATAAGCCTGTGAACTACAATCTGTTATCCTTTTGATGGAGTCCAAAAGTACTTCAGTTACATTTGTTGATTTGTAACATGTTGAGGAGGAACCAATATTCTGAATTCCATCGGTGGAGGAAGTAACCAAGCTTGCAGTGACCTCTGGTAGGTCAGTCTGTGTTTCCATTTCTTTAAGCAATGGTTTTTGATCTTCTCCTATTACCAGTGGCATTGTTTCCATGTGAACCTGTTCCTATTCCAGAGCCTGTTGCTCTTCTTGTCTCTCTATTTGTTGCTTTGTTTTAGTCTCAGTCTGAGTCTCTACTTGTTGCTCTATTGCATTGTTAATGTTGTCAGTTGTCGGTGGCTCACTAGCCATATTTGTTTTGCCGGTTGTTTCTTTTTCTATCACAATGTTGACCTTTTGTGTATCGACATCAACTGTGTACACTACCTCAGGATTAGGATTTGTATCCTCTGTGTCCATACTCTCATCTGCCGATTGATCTTCAATAGTTTTTATTGGTGATGCAATTTGAGGTGGTGGGGATAAGTTATCTTTGAATTTGATACTCGGAGGTCCACCAGCCTTTCCTTTTCCTTTGTCTCTCTCCTTCTGGTATACCTTTATTGGTTTGGGGTTCCTGAATTCTTCCTCTTTTTCTTTCTCAACAAGAAATATGTCCCATGCATTTTTTGTTTCCTTTGTTACTTCATTCACTCTTCCAACCATTAATGCAATATGTCGGTGTGTAGTAGAGAATACTGACCAGTTGGCTTCTGCAATTAAGTCATCTATCTCCTTAGGTGAGTTTACTGGATAAACAGTAAGTAACTTTTCAATTTTGATTTTCTTATCAAGCTCTACAACAGCTTGTCTTCTTACTTCTAGTCTTTTGAACAATTCATCTGGTAGATCATCTATTACTTCCATTAAGAATTTCTTATAGATGTCCATGTGTAAAATAACACCGTTTTTCAACTTGTTCTTTGTCATTTGTTGACAGTGTATCATAGACCTTTCCTATGTTTTTGAGTTTCCCTTCCTCTATGATTTCATATAGCAATTTGTCAAGAGGGGCCAAGTTTTGTTTAGCCTTCTTCTTCTTTGGTGTCAGCTTTTTCTTTGGTGTTGTCTTTCTAATCGGTGACCTTACTGCCTGTTGTTTTTGTCTAGTCCTTCTAGGTGAAGGTGTGGATGCCGATGAAGGATCCCTTTTCCTTACAACTCTTTTGAAAGCTGCAGGCATGTCACTTTCTGAAGAAGTAGCTACCGGTGATAGGTGAGTCTCAGGCTATAGAGTTCCTAACTCATCCTCAATGATACCAGTTTGTTTTAATACATCTTCTTTAATAGCCTTAGCCTATCTAGAACCTCTTCTCACAATTGCTTCAACCTTTTTCACTCTCTTCTTAGATTGAATTTGTTTTTCTATTGTTTCAGCACTAACAAATACTTCTTCCTTTGGTTCATTTGGTGCTTCCAGAAGTGCTTTAGCATAAGTTTCAATTATATGATCATCAGTCTCATAACCCATCTCTGTTACCCAGATTATTCTTGGGATGGCTGCTTCCATCCAGATCTCATCCTTTTTTATTACAAAACATATATCATCTTTGTATTTGTTGACAATTTTCTATGATAGTCTGATTCTTTTGTTCATCTTGACCTTTAGTGCTTGAAAATAGTCATGAATGTTCTTTTCTTTGTTCTCACCCATGTTATTGAATAGGTCTGTCAACTATTTTCCTACCAGTATATCAAATCCAAGATTCTTATGGCCAATACCAGGAACCTATTTAGTTATGAGTAGCATCAAGCATACAAGTAGATTTCCAAATCTGAAAGTTCCTTTCTTATCCTTCTTGATTTTTCCTAAGTTATCAATCAACTCATCTTTTAACCATTCACATGCATCAATTTGCATGTTGTCTTTAACCATGTCATAAGCACTTTTAATGCATAAACTAGAAACTGAGTTAAGTCTATTTGTATGAGTTGCTTTGTACCCTAAAATCATGCTAACAAATCTCACATTTATATCAGTCACATCATTAACTCTCAGAGACCTTTTGTCTGATGTTGCACCAGTTAAGTTCATTACTAGGTCATTGGAGACCTTCTTGGTTTTGTCTAGTCTGTTACCGGTGGAAGCTAACCATGTTACTGCTTTCACAGCTTCCTTTGTTATTTTGTGTACTGAATCAAGCCAAAAGAATGAACCATGTACCCTGCTTAAAACTATCCTAATCACCTCCTTGGGAAATTCAGGAATGCAGAGGATTTCAATGAATCCTAGGGTTTCAATAATTTTATGTTCTGGTTTTTCATTACAGGAATTATCACATATAACAGTCTTATACATGCTTTTGATTTCTTCATCTCCTAATTCCTCTATGTTGCAATGAATATATATTTGGGGATCTTTTGCAAAAACAACTCCCTTTAGAATTTGGGAAAAAGAACCTACATTGTCATCTTTCTTAGCTACCTCGGGAACTAGTTGAAACACGGGCCTAGGGCATTTTATAACCTCAACTACTGTAGGGTTTGCTATGAATTCAGGTGCAGAGGAGGATACCATGATAAATACCTTTTTCTGCCTTTTGGATGGATTGATTTCTAAAGTGCTTTGCCTCTTTGCTCAAAATCCCTTAGCTCTACAAATTTCACACTCTTTGAATGTTTGAAATCTTGGTGAAGTGAAATGGAGCCAAAACCACAAATTTATAATGTTTATTTTGCCATCTACCACATTTAATGCATGTCGATTAAGTAGTCACTTAACATTGTCTGCCGGTATAGAAGTAATTTCCAACTTCTCACCATTTACCGAGGGAATTATAGCATATGTCTCATGATTTCCAAACCCTCAAGAAAATTTTCTTCAATTTGATGAAGAGCTTCCTGTCGGTGGAGTATTACTCTGTCCTGCCGGTGAAGCATCACTCTGTCCTACCAGTGAAGCATTGATTGGTTCTACCAGTGGAGTATTCCCAACAACATTTAGGTCTGACTTTCTAATCCATTGTTTTGAGAATTCTTGTTTAACCTCTTCAACCTTTTATTTACCTTTCAAGCTAGAACTTTTGTTGTTTTCCAATAATCCTTTACTTCTATAGAATTTTGCAATATGTCCAATCTTGTTACATGCATAACAAGTCACATTATTCTTTTGAATAGCTTTCCCATAACCTATGCTGGTTTGTGTTCTACATTGAATAGATAGGTGTCCAAATCTTCCACAAACATAGCATCTCACATTCATTCTGCAATTTTCAGAGTTGTGACCAACTTTGTTGCATTTTGAACATTGACCAGTGGGTGTGTTGATATTCTAATAATTTCTAGATCTACATTCATTTGCTCTATGACCATACTTATTACAGTTGAATCATTTTCCATTGAATTTATAAGCATTAGGTTGCCTTACCAGTTTGCTATGATCTTGTGTGTTTGCAGTACTAGAGCTTTCACCAACTTCAAAGACAATTCCAGAAGTGTCACCTTTAGGTTTTTGATTCTTCAGCAATTTACCAAGTTCCTCTGAGCTTTTCTTGAATTTTTCTTTATGTTGATTTGCAGTATCTAGTTCTCTTTCTAAGACTTCTTTCTGCCTCATCAGTTCATTGGAGTCATTCTGAGTGTGCATTAGATCTATCTTCAACAAATCATTTTCATAACTAAGTCTTGTGTTTTCGTTTGTAGCATCACTTAGTCTTCTGGTCAAGTCCTCTTCATTCTTCTTTCTATCTTAAATTTCTTTACAAAATCTCATAGTCATATCCTGCATCTCATTCTTTGTTGTCATGTTCTCTTGTTTCAGCTTGTTTATCATATCATTAAGTGATTCCTTTTCATCATTCTCATTTTGCATCTTTTCACAAAGTTATCTTCTCTTGTTTCTTGAAATGGTAAGATTTTCTTGAAGTGCCTGAATGATATCTTGAGCTGCCTTTAGATCATCTTCTAGTTTGATATTTTTCAGTTTCTCTGCATCATAGTCTGAAAGAGCTGCTTCTAGTTGCTTCATCAGATTTTCCATATCTACCGGTGTCAAGATCTTCCCCAAGCTATTAGGCTTCTGAAAATAGAGGACCAGGCTCTGATACCAATTGTTAGGATTCCCACAGATGCTGAGAGGGGGGGTGAATTGAATTTCTTAACTTAAAACATGTAGAACATATTATAACAGTGTACTGATATGCAAGAAATAATGCAATAAACATAATTAAAAGAAACCACATGAAAAACACACCATAACACAATAATTTAATGAGGAAACCTGGTGTGGGAAAAACCTCGATGGGATTTGCGACCCACAATATTCACTTACTAGCCAATAAGAGAATATTACTGCTACAAGAGGGGCCTGCACATGCAAGAAGGCCAACTGCCTAGAGCTCACTTCTCAATGGGAAGTCTCACTGACTTACAATGATGGATTATACAAATCATGTATCTTGTACTACTGCAGAATAACATCTATAATGCCAGATCCAGTATCGGTTTCTACTCTGCTTCTTACAAAAACCCTTAACCTATAATTCACATAATAGGTCTGCCTTATTTCACCTAAATATGATCTTTTTTCTTACTTCCAAATGTTCTACAATGATCTCTCTTATATAAGAGTCATTTTACAATAATGCCAAGTCGTCTTACAAAGATTTTACAATAATAAACAAAATACAATATAACAAAAATCCTATTGGCCTCTGTGCCGGTATGCTTCCTTTCTCTGCGGGTGCTAGTGGTCTGAGTGTCGGTGTAGATTCTAATCTTGTTAGTGCCGAAGTAATGCCTTTCCGATGTAATGCCTTGCCGGTGCCATGGGATTGTAAGGTTGCCATCAATGACAAAACCTACAATGTCTCATTGGAGTGTGCATATGCCAACACTTTCATACCACTAACCTGCAAACATGCCAAGTCAATTGTCAACAAACCTTGTAGAATGGTGGGATACCTTTGTTTTCACTTCTATTGCATTGTTGTCCTGATAGAAATAAGTTATCCAATCATAAGGGGTTGTGGGAGCATGGTACATTATTTTAACATCTTTTATCTTACTGTCATCTTGCAACTCCTTAGGTATTCTCAAACATGATACCTATAGAATTGTGGGGACTAGTGACAAGCCAACAATGAGCTCAGTTTGATAAGTTAAGCATGGCCAAATTGAATGCAGCATCATGAAACTTATGGAACATAAATGTGGAAAACTCAATCCATGAGAAATATGATCAAATGCTTCAAAGTTGTGTGGGCAAAGATGTAGGATTTAAATTTATGACTTTGTAAGGATTTTTGGGGTTCCTAATAGTGGCTCCAATTCAGGATGAATGACTTATTCAATCATTTCAAGAATCTAGAACAACTTCGGGAAGTAGACCAAAACTAGAATGAAAGGAAACAAAAAAAAAGGAAATCCTAATCTACTGTGCATGTAAGAGAACTTCCTTTCAATAAAATATATATTTTAAAAATTGTCCATGCACTGGCAATTCCTAATTTTCACCCTCCATGTTCTATAAAAAATATGGGTCTTCACCACATTTGTCTATAATAACAAAAGGACCCATCCATAAAATTTTAAATTTCCCATGCTTTCCCTTATCCCAACTTTTGGCATTCCACATAAGAACAAGATCACTAATCATGAATTTTCTCTCTTTTCCCTTTAATCATGCAAATATTTTGCCTGTTGTTGTACCTTAACATTTTTCTTTTGTGCTTCAACCTTGATTTCATCCAACTATGTGATTTGCTTCATTATTTCCTCCATAGGTTCATGAGCATCCAAATCCTCCTACAAGATGAATTTATATATAGACAATAAGTTATGCATCGACATTCTAGCTTGGGTACAATACTATAGCTCAAAAGGAGATTTCTTGGTGGCCTTTTTAACTATTATTCTATTAGCCCATATTTCCACTTTCAACTTGGAATCCCAAGCCCTTTTATTGTTTTCAAGCATCCTTCTAATTATCTTTAATATACTCTTGTTACTTGATTCAACTTGTCCATTACCTCGAGGATGATAAGGAAAGGAGTACGAAATTGTTATGCCATATGACTCACAAAATTCCTTAAACTCCTCTAGTCTGAAGTATAGCCCGTTGTCCATGACAAGCCTAATAGGCACCCCAAACCGTGTGATAATATTTTCCATTAAGAAATTTATTACTACCTTACTAGTGGCTTGTTTAGTAGGGATTGCCTCTATCCATTTTGTAAATTATTATGTGGCCACCGAAATCCATTTTTGTCCTCCCCTAGACTTATCAAGCATCTCTCCTATGAAGGCATTTCCCCATTCATGGAATGGTGCTTCAACCAGTACAAGTCTCAAGGATAAGGCACCCTGATACTTCAATTTTCTAGAATGTTTTTAGCATGCTTCACACATCCTTATATATTGATAAGTATTGGTAAACAACCTTGGCTAATAATACCCAACCCTCAATATTTTGTGTTTTGTGGTCTTAGTTGAGAAATTCCCTCCACACAATCCTTCATACAATTATTTAAAAATGGCATTGGCTTGTCCTTCATCAAAACATAATAATAGAACACCATCATTTTTCTTATAGAGAAGATCACCACTTATAATTAGGACATGCCTAGATTCTTGGAGCTTTAATGTTCTCTTCTGATTGTCATTCATACCATCTGAACACTTCATGTTCTTAATAAAATAAACTATATTGGTATACCATGAGGTGAGTTCAATGCTATAAACAACATCCTTTTTTATGTCCACATTATTTTCTTGGGCTGCCTCAAAATTTGACTCAGCCATCAACTTTGCCAAACCCTATCCTCTTACCAACTTCGTGATTTTAATATCAATATTGAATTATTGAATTCTATATATCCATCTGCATCTCCTACCTATAACTTCTGACTAGGCAAACACATCCTTTACTGCCACATTTGGGACATAAGAAATTACCTATGCTCCTACCAAGTATGGTCTAAATTTTTTTACAACTTTCACCAATGCATAAGCTTACTTTTTAGTGATGTCATACTTTAATTCATCCCCCTAAAGTGATTCACTAAATAATGAAATTCGTTGTTCATATCCATCATCATTATTGTCCAACATGACAACAACAATAGTGTGAAAAGATGCAAGTGAGAAGATCTAATAAGTCTTATTGAAGTTTGGTGATTTCAATACAGGGGCCTCTTTGATAGATTTATTAATAGCTATGAATGCGTCTATATCTTTAGCCATCCAATCGAACTTTTCTCCCTTCTTTAGTATCTTTGAAATAGGCTTGACAATTTTAGAAAAGTGAATCTTCTAACAAAATTTATTTGGTTGAAGAAAGACTAAATAGCTTTCACTATTTTAGGGATAGATATTTTATCTATAACCACAACTCTCTGGATCAATCCTAACTCCCTTTATAGAAACTATATGGCCCAACAATTTACCTTTAGTAACTGTAAAATGGCATTTCTTAGGATTTAATGAAATGCCATACTCTAATACCTTGATGAATATTTTTTTCTAAATGCACACAATGATCTTCTACCTTGTTTGAATACATAGTCAGATCATCTTGGCATATTACCTATAGGGGTTTAAAATTGGTCAATGCTTGTGGTGTCATACTTTAACATGTCCGCATGACCTTACTTTAGGGTTTTTGCATCTTATTAACATTTATTCTATGTCGTGCACTTGATCTTTATCATTTTTTGACATCTTGTCATTCTTCTACACTTCTTCTCCCTTCGATTGCATTTTTTTGTATTTGCAATTAGGTCTTGTCAATATCATTTTTGAATTACAATCTTCGGTCGTGATCATATTATCATGTCAATTGGACATCGTCAATCCTAATCAGTGTCGAATGAGGGTTTTGTCCTTGATCTTTATCATTTTTAATCATCTTTGATCAAATATCATCATTTTGGATCATTCTAGATCCCATGTCAATCATCAATTGTCGATCTTTTATCAATTTGTGATTGATTTGTCATTGGTCTTTTGTCATTCAACCTTCATCAAGTCGACATTTTATCAATCTTTGATGATTTGTCATCTATCTCAATCAATCATCATTTCTCATCAATTTTGGATCGATTAGTCATTGATCCTTATGAATTTTCATTTATCAATTTGGTTCCTTTTATCAATTTTTGATCAATCTGTCATTGATCTTTGTTAGTCAACATTGGTTCTTTATCGATTGTCAAATCTTTATCATTTAATCATGATCAATCTTATATCAATTGTTTCAATCTTGTCATGACCTAATTGACATCCTTTCATTTCTAATTTTTCTTCTAGGGTTTTATGATTTAATCATTTAATCTTATTAACTTTTCCCTCTAGAATAAATAAATTTATTTATTTATCCTAGGTCCCTCTTGTCACAATTAAATATTTTATTTAATTGGCTAATTGTGTCCCCTTTGTGAGTTAATTAATAAATGAGAATTTATTAATTAATGTCACCTAACTCCTCATTTCTATTTTTCCTCATTTCTTAATTTGCTAATTTTTAAATTTAATTTCCCATTAATTATCCTCTTCTACTTGCTCCTATTTTTGTGCTTTGTTTTATCATAAGTTGGAAGCATGATTCTCTCAATTTGTCATAAGACTTGCATAGCAACATGTCATAACTCTTGACATAGCAAGTTGTAATAACACCTTGCATGGGAAATTTGTCATAAAAGTGACATAGAAAGGTGTCATAACCTTTCTCTTTTTCAATCATTGTGCCAATTTTGAATAAAATTTCTTCTTTCATCTCCTTCATGCTAATTTGGTCTTTTCACCAATTTGCCTATAAATTGGTTGCATTTCTTCATCTTTTTCAACCACGCTTTGAGTATCCTTATGTTGTCTGATTTTCTATCATTTTGTCATCAACTTGATTTCATTTCACTTTCATTTTTAGGTGACATCCACATAGTTTGAAGGATAAAGAAGGACAACGAAGGTCAATGAAGGAAATGTTTGCATTTTGGTTTGCATTCTCTTTTAATATTTTGTCTTCATTCCTTTATTGATTGAATTTGGAGTTCTTATCATAGCTTGTTAGGTTTATGGTTTCCTAATTACATGCTTTTGATGCCTTTTCCTAAATTTCTAGTTACATTTTTTGGCGAACCCGACGTGAACATGCAAAATCTATCAATTCTATGAATATATTTGCATGCAAGTTTTATATGTTGATATATGTTTGCATGTAGGTTTTATGTGTTGATCTATTGTTGCATGCGGGTTTTTTTACTAATCTATTGTTCCATGCAGGTTTTTTGAACTAATTTGTTATTGCATGCAGGTTTTATGTGTGGATTTGTTCTTGCATGTAGGTTTTTGGAGCTAATATGTTGTTGCATGCAAGTTTTTTGCACTAATCCATTGTTGCATGCAGGTTTTTTGAACTAATTTTTTGTTGCATGCAGGTTTTATGTGAGGATTTATTGTTGTATGTGGACTTTTTGGAGTCTAAACAATGATTTGATTGTGTGCTTCTACCTTTAGAGGGCCTACCTCCTAATCTGCCTAGAACTTCACATAGTCGTTGGTGAGAGAGAATGACCCAAGTGGAAACAAGCAAAGCCAGGCTCTTTCAAGCCACTATAAACAAACACATTTGTGATGAAATTTATAAGCGACGAGTGCCACATGTTGTCATAATCATGTTATGTCTTCCTTAGTGCCTGTGTGGCACATAAAAACCTATAGAGCATAACCTCTGTAGGCTAGGAGGCCTCCTTTAATGAAGTAGAAAACATTGTTGATTATGACCACTTGAACAGATTGTTAGGAACCAGAGGCAATTGAGTGGGGGGGAGGGGGGGGGTGAATCAGTTGTCTATTAATTTCAACCCAAATATAACTTAATCAAACCAAATACATAATACCGATAAACCAAACTTAATGTCGGTTAACAAATTAACTGTTAATATTAATACTGGTGAAACTTAATGCATGAAATAGAAAGAGAAACAATGTCCACTACACATAACACAAAGATTTGTATGTGGAAACCCTGTAAGGGGAAAAACCATGGTGGGAAACCTTACCCACAATCAAAAGATACTACTGCAGATAGTATGTGTATACAAATGGGGTCTGCACATGTAGAAAGGCCAACCGCCTAGAGCTCACTGCTCAATCACAAGATGGGAGTTACACTGACTACAATTGGATGATTAAATCAATTGATAATGTACTGCTCAAAGTAGCATCTCCAATGCTGGATTCAGTACTGGTTAAGCTCTGATAATCAACTTCAAACCTTCCTTGAACCTTCTTTATGGCCTGCTCATATGATCTTCAATATCCGCACATACCATGTTACAATACCATAACCTTACATACCATATCCTTACATCTCACAAATGAGATCTTACATATATACCAAAACCTAGGACCAAATGTGTAGGTCAGTTCACTAAGAATATTACAATTAAATCATTTACAAATGAGTCAAGATGTGATGCATCATGTCAGCTCAATGTAATTACAGCAATACTAGTTGATTAAATCATCTTCATAACGTGTCGTGCTGATCTAGAATAGATAATGCATGCCAAACTATAACTTAGAACAATTTGTCAGTAACAACAAATATGTCAACCCAATTAGACCAATAACCAGAATACCAAAACCAAGTGTCCAAACCATGTCTTCAACATAACCAAGTGATCTCCAGATGATAACAAGTCATTGTAAGTGTCGGTGAACAATATAACCTATCAGTGAACCAAATACTGGTGAATGTGCATAAGTCACTGAACTTGTCGGTGAACATAACCAAGGATCTCAAGAAGGATAAGTGTTGATAAGTGTTGACATCAATGACAAAACCAATGCAACATATCCATAATACCAACAATCTCCCGCTTTGGAATTGATGGCAACACAAGATGGAAAAACCATCTAAGTGCCAAAGCAAAAATGCCAAAAACCAAAAACCAACAATCTCTCGAATAGATCAATACCAGAAATAAAAAATGTAGAGAGTAAAAATCTCTCTCCCAATGAATAATCTCTCCCCAAAGGATAATGTTTTTCCATACATATCTCTCCCCCTTTGACATCAAATGCCAAAGCAATACAAATACCAGATACAACCAATTCATAGAACCAATTACAAATACCAATTAAGATAACCAACTTCTCCTCCTGAGAAGTAGCTCTCCTCCATCAAAGCCAGAAAAGGTTTCTTTGTAAATTCTTACGGTTTGATGCCAAGCATCAACTATTTAGGTCTCTACCGGTGAGGGTATAACCCCAAGTTGCTCTCTGAGATATTCAAAAGTTTCCTTAGGAAAAGGCTTAGTAAAGATATCTATAATTTGCACTTTAATATTCACATAAACCAATCTCACTTCTTTTGCTTCAACATTCTCTTTTAGAAAATTATATTTGATAGAAACATGTTTAGTTTTAGAGTGAAATACTAGATTCTTAGATATATCAAGTGTTGTTGAATTGTCACAATAGATGATTAAAGATTCTTTGCATTTTACCTTTATGTCCTTCAACATTTTCTTAATCCATAATACCTAAGTACAATTAGTTGATGTTGCAACATAATCTGATTCTATTGTTGATAATGATGTACAACTCTATTTCTTACTCAACCATGAAATCAATCTGCTACCAAGAAAGAATGCCCCGCCGGTGGTGCTCTTTCTATCATCTATATCTCCTGCCCAATTAGCATCGGTGTAATCACATAAATCAAAATTTTCATCTTTAGGATACCATAGACCAAGATTTGTTGTGCCTTGTAAATACCAGAAAATCCTTTTCACTACTGATTCATGATTTTCTCTAGGATTACTCTGAAATCTTGAAACAATACACACTGCATTCATTATATCAGGTATTGTTTGTGTCAAATACAGTAAACCTCCAATCATAGATTTGTATCTTGTCGGATTAACAGGAGCTAAATCATCCTTCAATGATAGTTTATCAGTTGTAGTCATAGTAGTACTTACCAGTTTAGAGTTTTCCATACCAAAATTCTTCAGTAGTTCCTTCAAGTACTTTGTTTGACATATGAATATACCTTTATTAGTCTATGAAATCTGCAATCCTAAAAATAATTTTATCTCCCCAATCATAGACATTTCAAATTCTTCCTGCATCTTATTAGAAAAGTCTTTACACAATCCATCTTCTCCTCCAAAAATGATGTCATCAACAAAAAATTCAATAAAAAAGATGTCTTCATTAGTCACTTTTAAATATAAGTTGTTGCCAGCATTACCTTTAGTGTAACCAAGCTTCAAAAGATATTTGTCCAATCTAGCATACCAGGCTCTAGGAGCTTTCTTCAATCCATATAAAGCTTTCCTTAATCTGCAAACCATATCTTTATCATTTGTCAATGAAAATCCATCAAGTTGTTCAATGTAAAATTCCTCTTCAAGATCACCATTCAGAAATGCGCATTTTACATCCATTTGATATACTTTATAGTTCTTATGTGTAGCAAATGCAAGAAATAATTTGTCTGCCTCAATTCTAGCTACCGGTGCAAAGGTTTCATTGTAATCAATTCCCTCTTTATGTGAATATCCTTTACACACTAATCTTGCTTTGTTTCTAATTACCTTACCATCTTCATTAAGTTTATTTCTAAATACCCATTTAGTTCCAATTACATTTTTATCTTTAGGTCGGGGAACCAATGTCCATGTATTGTTCTTTTCAATTTGATCTAATTCATCTTCCATAGCCTTAATCCAATGTTTATCTTCACATTCCTCAATAACAAATGCTGGTTCAATTTGAGAAATTAAGCATACCTCTTCATTTTCGATTCTTCCTCTTGTCATAACTCCTTGATACTTATTCTGAATTATCTAACTTTTAGAGTGATTCAATCTTACATACCTGGGTGTGTTCACTTGATGTTGTTCTCCAGTCACTGTGCAATTCTCTAATGATGTCGGTGTGACTAGATCAATATTTTGTGTTGGTGCACTCTGTATAGGTTCATTTATGATCATCTCAAGTGTTGGTTTAGAATCCATAGACCTTGAATTTCCTCTAAAGTGTTCATCTATCTTCACATTTTCACTCTCAATGATTTTCTGTAATCTTTTATTAAAATATCTATATGCTTTTCTCTTAGATGAATAACTAAGATGTTGGCATTTTTTATGATTATGTTGTGATTGTCATTGATGGACACACACTTGCATTGAGATCACTTTTGTATGTATAAGTTAAAGCTCAATCGATATGATGCATTATAGTCCTTAGACTATTGGTGTTTTGTAGAAAGTGTTTACCGATCTAAAGCAATATGTTGAACCCAAGCGGTACAAAGGATCAAAGTGGCAGAACACATATTTCCCAGTCTTCATTTTGTCAAACCAGCAACCGGTATTTATCTTAAATCGGTATTTTGTAGGAACTAGTAATACTCTGTGATGAGTTACCATCCACCGATTGTTTGACAGTGTTGACACTTCAACAGTGCTTTTTGTGTCATGTTACAGAATATGTCTAGATGCATTGAACCTAGGAAATTGTATTGTAATCCTATTGGACTGACATGAAATCAGATTCCTTTATAAGGACATCATGTCTAGGGTTTTAGGTTGTTGCTAGGGTTCAAGGTGGTTGATGAGTTACAAAGAGTGTGAATGTGTAGAAGACTGAAGTAATGCTGGAATGCATTAGGAATGAGCTATCAAGGATCTAACCAAGCAATCTATGCTATTAGCTAGATCACTCACTTGTTGATTACTCACATCTTTGACAAGTCTGAAGCCCTTAACCAGGTAGGCCCAAAAGCCTTTTGTAAATCATCTAAAAAGGTGGTTCACATCTTGTGATCTAAAATCCTCTAGAAAGGTAGCCTTTAATCGGACTTATCTCCTAACAGAGATTGAGATTCCTAATAGGATCTATTCTGGTAAAGAACATTGTATGACCTTAACCGGTCTGGTTCCTATTCTGCAGATAGTTACTTGTGAGTTCCATCTCACCATGGTTTTTCCCATTTGGGTTTCCATGTCAAAATCTCTTATGTTATGGTGTTTGTGCTTCTATGGGTGAATGCATTATTTGCTATTTGGTTTGCATGTGTACTAACTGGTTTGTTTGCTAAACTATTTTACCGGTTTACTATTAGTCTAGCAAAGTGTTTAAGTACATTGATTTTTGGCATACTAATTACCCCCCCCTCTTAATATTCATCAATTGGTATCAAAGCCTACCTTTCAATAAGTTTAACCACTTGGAAAGAGATATGGGGTTATACACATTGAGGGAACCTACTCATTGGCTCACTCAGTCTGAGCAAGCCTATGATGATCTGATCGTCAAATATAAGGCATCTCAAGCAAAAAGGAGAGAACATGCTAAAAAGTTGATGGAGCTATCTGAAAATAGTTCTTCTGATGAAGTGGACATGGGAGCCCTGATCCAAGAAGTAGAAAAGCTGAATGAATCCAATTCCAACCTGAGAAAAGAATTGGAAGGACTGACTATTCAAATGTGCCAAGAGCTTGAGAACCAGAGGAAAGCTAAAGATCTGGTCAAAGACAAAGATCATGAAAACCCAAGTTGAAGCAAGAGATCAGTGCCCTAACTGCTCAACTCCATGCGAGCAAAGTGGAAAAGGAATACATGCAAGGAGAACTAAACATTGCCATCTTTGAGAATGAAAACCTGATGGAAACAAATGCTACTATTTCCAAAGAACTCTTTGAGTCAAAGGAAATACTTGCTAAGTTCAACAAGAGTATTGTTAAGCTAGAGAAAAAGATTGAATCTGCCAAACCTATCAAGAATACTGATGGACTTGGTTATTCTGGTCATGAGGAAGGTGAGACCTCTCATACAAATGCTGGAGCATCGAAGAAACAACTGGCATCAAAGGATAAAGGTAAGCAAAATTTTAAAACTATTTGCTTTAACTATCTTAAAGAAGGACATACTGCCAATATGTGTAGGAGTATGGCTTACAATAATTTTCCTTATTTTCTAAATGATAAGCCTAGATCCTATAGATTCAATGGTAACTATTATGCATGCAACAAGTTTGGGCATAGAGCATCTGAATGCAGGTTTGTTATGAAAAATGCTGGAAGATATCCTTAGAGGACTCAAGGAGTTGGTCCAGAACCTTTTGTGAACCAGAATCACAACTGCTTTAATACCTTTAATCATCAGTCAAGAAGTGGTGGCTATCAAGTGGCAACTGGATGGAGAGCAAACTATTTGATCTATCATGGTCATGGTCACACAGCTGTAACATGCAGGAGGAAGAATGGTAACATGAATAATGGACCTTGGAGAGCACCTGGAATGGTCTGCTATCATTGCAACAAACCAGGTCACATTGCTAGATTTTGTAGAACAAGAAAGAACATATCAGATGACATACCGGTTACTCCAGTAGGAAAGATTGATATTGACACTATTCAAGCAGATATGAACAAAACTTGGAAGAAGAAACCAACAGTGTTGCAAGAAGAACCGGTTTCTGCACCTAGTGTGGAAATAACGGAACCAACAAACTAAGCATTAGAAAAGCTTAGGGGGAGCAAATGGTGAAACACTATGAACCCCTGATTTACACCAGTAAAAGACCTTAACCGGTATGTGATACCTATCATTTGGCAGAAGATCGGAAATGGTAACAGGCAAATTACAGTTTACGCCCTAATGTTGGAGCATTTATTATGGTAGGTGAGGAATATGCTTAAAAGGAATTTTCAAATCATTTCTCACTATCATTTTTTGAGCAAAGAAGTTTTTCAAGTGCAGAGCAAAGAAAAAGTGATTTGTGTTGTGATTCAAAGAAATCTCGAAACCCTGAAGAAGATTCAGAAGCAAATATCAAATGATCAAAAGAAGAACTCAAGCGGTGATTTAGCAACCAACGAAGTGGAATTTGCAAGCCCTAAATTCTCGATTTTTGAAAGGTATTTCTCGAGTTTTCTATTTTGTCATGGCTTCCACATCTCATGATAGTTCTAGGGAAACTATCAATTCTATGGATTTTATACAAAGAAAGTCAAAATATAATGCCTTGTCTCAAGTACCGGCTGGTGTTATAGTAGAAGAAGGGATTTCTGATTACATAGACTGCAAGATTGAAGACCTAGGGTCTCTTCTAATCCATTCTCAGCTAGGTCTATTATATGGAAAGGATAAAAAGATCAAACCAGAGTATAGCATCTTGGAGAAGAAGAAGCTTCACAATGTGGTTTACTTCCTAGAGGATTTCACAGATGATCACATTCAGATCATTCTGAGCAGAGTTCATGGTGACAAGATGTATCTTGAGAGAACGCATGATATCACACCGCAAGGTATTCAGGTCGTCATCAGTTTTTACAATACAGGGGAAGTGCCAGCCCTAAGGAAGGTTAGCAAGACTAAAATCTCCAACCTCACCAGTTCAGTGAGTGACTCACGTGGCATGACCGTCAACACAATCAAGGATGGTCTGGTCAAGTATGTCTGCATGGTGATAGGCTACCAGACATTCTCTGCCAGCAGAATTAACTCTGTATCTGCTACAGTGGTAAATGTCGCTTACCGGATGATCAAAGAAGACGCTTCATTTGATTTGTGCACCTGTATGCAAAGACAACTTATGTTGAATCTTAAATCAATCAAATAGGACAATGCACTGAGATTCAAGTTCGGACAACTACTGGTAGGGTTATTCTTCTACTTCCAAGGTTATTTCCTAGGAGTTGGAGATATTCAGTGGTCTACTGACCAACCGGTTACCAAGCAGATCAAAGAGAGCCTACAAGCAGTTGGAACCAGTTACCCTGATGTTCTAAACAAGTACTTTGATGAGTTCAGAAGCAAGATGAGTCTAAGTATGAGGATATCCAGCGACATTGTCAAGAAATATGAAGAGGATATCTGCTTTATCATCAAAGTGGATGAATGCATAATGGAGGCTGTTGAGCCCAGATAGGAAGAAGTAGAGCCTATGGGCTATGAGGTGATGTATGATATGTTGGATAGGTATTCTTCTACCTTAATTGCCTCACCCCTTGATCCTAAGGCAAAGAGAATCGACACCTATCTGGAAAGGGTTGCACCGGTTGTAGAACCTCCTGAAAAGAAAGGAAAGGCAGTGCCTTCAGCATCGGCACCAGTTACTACAGCCAATCCCAAAGTGACCAAGCGGTCACCTGCAAAGAATAAACCAGAAGCGGCACGTGCCAAAGTCTTTGAGAGGAAAAGGAAGACAAGGAATAACTCACCGGACTGAGAAGAAACCGTGTTTGAAGAAAAACCCAAGAAGACAAGACAAACAAAGAAATAGACAAAGAATGAACTGGCATCATCTGCACCGATAAATATTGACATTTCTTCCTACACACCTTTGACACATTGTCAAAGAACTATCAAAAATATTAGGAGAAAAGTGTTGAATGATTTGATTGATTGTTTTGATGATGAAAAGGAAGCAGTTGAACAAGAAATCATTAAGTATTTATGGGTTAATGACCGGTCGCCTTCAGAAATTAGATCTAAGACACTGGATTCTTTGTATAATTCTTTAGACAATAAATGGTGCATTGCCATAGAAAAGGAATAGGAAATGAGAGAAAAAAATTTCTCAACATTTTCCTAATGTATCAAATTCAAAACTTTTTGAAGTTATGAATAAATACAAAGGCCTCTTCTTCATGAGAAGAAGAAGACTCCTGTTACTAGAAGGAAAGGGTCAAGAAGTGATCAAGAATACACATACTCTTGCTCAAGAAGCTCTTAAGATGCATCAAGTGGCTGAAGCCAACAAGAAGGCTGAGAAAAAATCGAAAATAACAAAACTGATGAAGTGTTTGATAATGAAGGAAACCCGGTTACTGAACCTATAGACACTATTAATGTTGATGCTCTGGATGTAGAGGATGTTGCTCAGGGTACACCATTAGAAGCAATAGGATAGGAGAAGCAGGAAGAATAGGTAGAAAAGAAAAAGGAAGCAGAGGACAAAAAGGAGGAAGCAAAGAAGCAAGCAAAGAAGAAGAAAGCAGAGGAGGATAAAGAAGAGGAGAAGAGAAATGAAGCAAAGCAGGAGAAAAAGAAGGATGAAGAGGAGAAGAGGAAAAAGGAAGAGGAGAAGAAGAAGAAGGATGAAGAGGAGAAGAGGAAAAAGGAAGGGGAGAAGAAGAAGAAGGATGAAGATGAGAAGAGAAAGAAAGAAGAGGTAAAGAAGAAGGATGAAGAGGAGAAGAGGAAGAAGGAAGAGGAGAAGAAGAAGAATGAAGAAGAAAAGAAGTGAAAAGATGAAGAAAAGAAAAAGGAAGAGGAGAAGAAGCAGTAGGAAGAGGAGCAGAAGAAAAAGGACAAAGAAGAAGAGAAGTAGAGGAAAGAAGAGAAAAGGAAAATAGAAGAAGAGGAAAAGAAAAAGACAGAAGAGGAAAAGTTAAGAGCTATAGAGAAAGAAGAAGCGGCAAAAAGCACTCAGATGGAGACTCCAAAGGCAACCGGTAGTCAAGCCAAACGGGCTGACCTCACTTGTCCTATTGACCTCCAGTCTGCAAATGAAATGGAGCTGCTATAGAGCATTAAGGTTGCTCAAGAATGCCTTGAAGTGTTAAGGAGGAAGAAGGAGCAAGATGTGATCCAAGCTGCGGTGGACACTCTTACCGGTTTGTTACCCGGCACAAACCTCCCCAATACTGATTCATCATTAGCACAATTGAAGCTCCTATGCACCATAGTGGATGATCAGATGCAAAGCCTAGAAGAGGTAGCAAAGGCAGATGCCAAGAAAGAGCATGAAAAGGCTCTCAACATTGCCCTGGTAAAGAAGCTAAATGAGCTCCGGTCCGATCTGCAAAAAGCACAAAAAGATATAAGGAATGCTCTAGATGAGGGGGATCTACTACTGAGTAAGATTTGCCAACCCCATCTCTTATGTGACGATGTGCATGTACAGAAGCAAAAGCTACAAACTGACTTGTAGTTATATATGAGCACCTTCAAGCCATCGTATGACTCTTTTACAGCTTATGGGCAAACCATTCACCGATTTCATATCCAGTCTACCAAAATAGAGTTGGAAATCAGCAACCAGACTCAAGATTTGCAGGAACTCCAACTAATTCTACTCCCATGCCTGCAGATACTTCACAAATGTTATCTCAATTTGAATGCCTTAATGGTGACTTGAGAGATGAGCACAATAGACGCCATGGAAGAACAGGTCTCCCAGATGCAGACAAAGAAAGAAGTGGCTACCTCCCTACTTGAGTCCTGGTCCTTATCTATGAAACAATTTTTGCAGGACTTCAAATCAGTTTTTGACAAGTTTTATTCTTTATTGTCATAAACTCTTATTCTTTTAATACTAATGAAATAGGGGTTAGTCTGCAATATTATTTTTGTCATTGTTGGCAAAGGGAGAGAAGTATAAATTTTGAATATTTTGATGTATACCTTCATCTTATTTCTTTTAAGAAGTAGTACACATTGTATTTTCTACAAAAGGGATAGTGTATATGCTTAGGGGGAGTAATTTTGATTATGGCATATTTTTGTTGTAAAACACTTAGATGTCAAAATTTCCTAAGTGTTGCCATCAATGCCAAAGGGGGAGATTGTTGGCATTTTTGATGATTATGTTGTGATTGTCATTGATGGACACACTTGCATTGAGATCACTTACTTAGCATTATAGTCCTTAGACTATTGGTGTTTTGTAGAAAGTGTTTACCAATTTGAAGCGGTATGTTGACCCCAAGCGGTTCGAGGATCTCAAGCGGTATGAAGGATCAAAGTGGAAGAACACATATTTCCCAGTCTTCATTTTGTCAAACCGGTAACCGGTATTTTTCTTAAACTGATATTTTGTATGAACCGGTAATACTTTGTGATGAGTTACCATCCACCGATTGTTTGATGGTGCTGACACTTCAACAGTGCTTTTTGTGTCATGTTATAGAATATGTCTAGATGCATTGAACCTAAGAAATTGTATTGTAATCCTATTGGACCGACATGAAATTAGATTCCTTTATAAGGACATCATGTCTAGGGTTTTAGGTTGTTGCTAGGGTTCAAGGTGTTTGATGAGTTAGAGAGAGTGTGAATGTGTAGAAGACTGATGTAATGCTGGAATACATTAGGAATGAGCTATCAAGGATCTAACCAAGCAATTGTGCTATTAGCTAGATCACTCACTTGTTGATTACTCACATCTTCAACAAGTCTGAAGCCCTTAACCGGGTAGGCCCAAAAGCCTTTTGTAAATCCTCTAACAAGGTGGTTCACATCTGTGGATCTAAAACCCTCTAGCAAGGTAGTCTTTAATCAGACTTATCTCCTAATAGAGATTGAGATTCCTAACAAGATTTGTTGTGGTAAAGAACATTGTATGACCTTTATCGATATGGTTCCTATTCTGCAAATAGTTACTTGTGAGTTCCATCTCACTGTGGTTTTTCCCATTTGGGTTTCCCCATCAAAATCTCTTGTGTTATGGTGTTTGTGCTTATGTGGGTGAATGCATTCATCTATTTGGTTTGCATGTGTGCTAACCGGTTTGTCTGCTAAATTGTTTTACTAGTTTACTGTTAGTCTAGCAAAGTGTTTAAGTACATTGATTTTTGGCATACTAATTCACCCCCCCCTCTTACAATTCATCAAAAGAAATATACCTTCATCACTTATAGGATCAAATTTACCAATATACTCATCTCTCCTAATGTAACATTTGATTCCAAATATTCTGAAGTACTTAAGAGTAGGAATATTACCAAACCATAATTCATAGGGTGTCTTACTGGTTTCACCTTTGATGTGAACTCTGTTGAAAGTGTAAACCGTTGTATTCAGTGCTTCTCTCCAATACACATGAGGTAGATTTGCTTCTGATATCATGCTTCTAGCAGCATCCAAAATAGTTCTATTCTTCCTTTCCACAACTCCATTTTGCTGAGGTGTCCAGGGTGCTGATAGTTGTCTTCTTATTCTATTCACTTCACAAAATGTATTGAACTCCTTAGATGTAAATTCACCTCCTTGATCTGATCTTAAACATTTGATTTTCTTACCGGTTTCATTCTCTACAAGTGCCTTAAACAATTTGAATTTCTCAAAAGCTTATGATTTCTCCCTAAGAAAAGTAACCCAACAAATTCTAGAATAATCATCAATAATTAACATGAAATATCTATCTCCGTGTAGACTTCTTGTTCTTGCCAGACCACACAAGTCAATATGAATTAAATCAAGAACATCATTGGTTTTCTTAGAAATACTCTTAAAAATTGTTCTAACTTGCTTTCCCATTTGACATTCCTTACATACCGGATTATGAGGTTTTACAATCTTAGGTAAATCCCTTATTGCCTTAGATGAACTAATCTTTACAATGCAATCAAAATTCACACGATAGAGTCTTTTATGCCATAACCAACTTTCATCAATGTGTGCAATCAAGCATGTCTTTTCATTGTTATTCAAATGAAAGATATTACCTCTAGTCTGATTACGGTTGCAATTTCCAAACCAAATCTGTTCATGATTTTGCATTTACCATTCTTGAATTGTAACTGAAATCCTTTTTCAACTAATTGACCAACACACAAAATATTATGCTTCAAAACTTCAACATAGTAAACGTTCTCGATATTATGCTTACCATCAAAAGATATAGTGCCTTTTCCTTTGATCAAACAAGCTTTGTCATCTCCAAATCTTACTAGACCTCTATTGTATTCCTGAAAAGATAAGAATTTACTTTATCACCAGTCATATGATGTGAACATCCAGCATCTATAATCCATTCATCCTTTTCTTCAATTCTAGCTGCCAGGGCCTACTCTACTGGTGGAATAGTAGGTGCCGATTGATCTTCTGTTATTGCAACAAAATCCCATCCATTGTCTATTGGTTCTTCATCAGAATCATCATTAAATCCTTCATCAGCATAATAACATGATTTGTCTCTATTCTTCTTAAATCTGAATCTCTAATATTCAGGGTTAGGCTTGTATGTTCTTTTAGCTTCTTCTCTCAATCTTGCATGTCTATCAGGACATCTAGATGCCATATGACCAACTTTATTGTAGTTAAAACATTTAAATGGTTCTTTAACTTCATACTTACTTACAATAGGACCTTTAGGCATTTTCCTTACAAATAGTGCTTCAAGTTCTTCTAGTTCTTCATTTTCCCTCTTGATATCTTCAAGTTCTCTTGCATAAAGTGCTTTCCAATCAGATTTATCAGATGATGATGATGATGATGCAAATGATGATACTTCGAAGGCTAAATCTATTTTAATTGTAGCAACAGGACCAAATTCCTCAAGCTCAAATGCTGAAAGTTTTCCAACCAAGGTATCTCTAGATACTAATGTATTAGGTATTGTTCTCAACTCATTTATAGCAGTTAATTTCATTTTGTATGCTAGTGGCAATTCTCTCAAAACTTTAGAAATAATTTCATCTTCACTTAAGGAACCTCCACAACATTTTATTCCCAAAAAAATTTCATTAACCTTTCCATAAAAGCAAAAATTCTTTCATCTTCTTCCATTTTCAAATTTTCATACCTGACCCAGAAGAATTCCAATTTTGCAATTTTGATAGTGGTATATCATTCATTCAATGTCTCCAATTTATCCCAAATGGATTTAGTAGTAGATCAGTCTAATAATCCCATGATTTATTGATCTGACAAGCCGCTCAAGAGTGCTTCTCTTGATCCTTACCCAATGTAGGTGGATTAGGTTGACCCGGTGTAGGACCAACATAGCCATTCTGTGTAACATACCATATGTCTCTTCCAATGCAATTCATATGTGTCTCCATTATGATCTTCCATATACCATAGTTAGTTACATCAAGTTTTAGACTGTCCTTCCTCAAAAATTTAGTTTCCATAGAATCTCCTCAAGCTGTTAAACTTCTGCAAAAAGAGGACTAGGCTCTGATACCAATTGTTAGGACCTAGAGGAAATTGTGAGGGGGGGGGGTGAATCAGTTGTCTATTAATTTCAATCCAAATATAACTTAATCAAACTTGATACATTATACTGGTAAACCAAACTTAATGTCAGTTAATAGATTAATAGTTCATATTAATACCGGTGAAACTTAATGCATGAAACAAAAAGAGAAACAACATCCACTACACATAACACAAAGATTTGTACGTGGAAACCTTGTAAAGGGAAAAACCATGGTGGGAAACCTTACCCACAATCAGATGATACTACTACATATAGTATGTGTATACAAATGGGGTCTGCACATACAGAAAGGCCAACTGCCTAGAGCTCACTGCTCAATCACAAGATGGGAGTCACACTGACTACAATTGGATGATTAAATCCAATGATAATGTACTTCTCAAAGTACCATCTCCAATGTTGGATTCAGTGTCGGTTAGGGTCTGATAATCACCTTCAAACCTTCCTTGAACCTTCTTTATGGTCTTCTCATATGATCTTCAATATTCACACATACCATGTTACAATACCATAACCTTACATACCATATCCTTACATCTCACAAATGAGATCTTACATATATACCAAAACCTAGGACCAAATGTGTCAGTTGGCTCACTAAGAATATTACAATTAAATCATTTACAAATGAGTCAAGATGCGATGCATCATGTCGGCTCAATGTAACTACAACAATACCAATTGATTAAATCATCTCCATAACGTGTCATGCTGATCTGGAATAGACAATGCATGTCGGTCCATAACTTAGACCAATTTGCCAATAACAACAAATATGTCAACCTGATTAGATCAATAATCAGAATACCAAAACCAAGTGTCCAAACCATGTCTTCGACATAACCAAGTGATCTCTAGATGATAACAAGTCATCCTAAGTGTCGGTGAACCAAATACCGGTGACTGTGCATAAGTCACTGAACTTGTTGGTGAACATAACTAAGGATCTCTAGAAGGATATGTGTTGATAAGTGTTGACATCAATGACAAAACCAATGCAACATATGCATAATACCAACACAAATGCCTTGACTACAACCCTTTGTATTTAGAGAACAAAATCCTTCTATTTGCTGGCACACGAGGTCAGACCTTTTAAGCCATCCCATGATTTCATGGCTCATTGTAGAGATAGTAGTTCCTTGGGAAGTGATGACCTAAGGAATTTGAAACTTGGTATGATCAAAAAAGTGAGTGTCATGGAGGGGAGCAAGTGCTACCAAATTCCTAGGCTATCCACTATGAGTAGGCACGGTTGAGAGCAATCTCAAGTGGTAATCCAACAAGTGTTGTCCTTTCCAGCCTTAGGATTTATTGTTGAATGCACATGAGTGTCTATTTTTAAAGTCAAACAAGCATTTTGTCATTCCTATTTGTCAAAAAGTGAATCACAAATAAAGGACATAATCAACATCTCAAACATTGGCAATCAAAATAATTCTCACAAGCAGTCATAAACAACCTTGGTTATAAAAAGAAAACAAAGTCAAACTTGGTCTTAAAAATTTCAAAGTATCCATCTGTCAGAATCAAGGATCACTCGGGGGGGGGGGCTGAATCAATGATCTATTGAAAATCAAATCCACAAACTTATTCTTAATCCACCAATTAGTAATGCATAATAGAAAAGAGCATAAACATGCAACAAATAAACCACAAATCCACAACACCATAATTTTTTACGTGGAAACCCAGAAAGGGAAAAACAATGGTGGGGTTGGAACCCACAATATTCATATACTATGATGAAGACTACATAAATATTACATAGATGGGGAATGCACTTGTATTCTGGCTCACTACCTAGAGCTCACTGCTCAATTACAATGACCTGGAAGGCTAAAACCTTCAGGGAAGTCTCACTGACTTACAATTTGATTACAATGAGAGAATACAATGAAATGAACTTTGAGATAGCATCTGATAATGCAAGAATGAGTTCCAATTAAGCACAAGTTCTCTGACTGTCCTTGCTCTGCAAATACTCTGTTTCTATCTCAGTCAGCTACTAGATTGTTTGTAAAACAAATGCGCACGTGAAACTACGCTCAATCTCACCAAAATGGATCACCACAATTGTATTACCATGAAAACCAATCGTCAATTTGATATTATATATCCAGTCATAACATATAGTAATCTCCTTCAAGTCATCTTCAAGAAGTGTAACATGTAGCTCCAAGTTGGCTTCACTCTTGAACAAAACATAGCACCAAACCAAAATATTATAATCACATACTTCTTAAGGATCTTCCCATTTATCGAGATCATAAAATCAATCACCAAAAATACCATAATCATCGAAAATCATTTCGGACCAAAACAATACTGAGATGCCCTACTTTACCAGTTAACTCTAGCTTCTGGATATGATGAATCACAACCGTTGGATCGAATATCCAAGGAGAGTTGTCATCAATGACAACCCTAGACCATAATTGAATCATCGAAAGTCACGGGATGAGTGTGAATTGACAAAAATCTCCCCCTTTCGCATTGATGGCAACACTTATGAAAAATTTCGAAGTGTTGAAACTTGTGAAACTTGTACACCGAATCAAGAATGAAAGAATTCTAAGACTCCCCTTAGATCAACAATCCAAAAATATGCATCACCTAACTATACACTCCATACATACAATTAGCCTATACATTTTTCACCTCATCTCTCCCCCTTTGACAACAATGCCAAAGATGGGGTGTACATCAAAATTGCCTATACATACACACACACACACACTAGATGATCAAATCTATACATTTTTTAGTATATCTGCATATGCTATCTTAAGAAACCCAAGATTTGTGTTCCAACATGCCCGCAACTTCTCCAAAATTGAAACAAAACCATTCAAAACATAAGCATGAAATTCTATAGATGCAATCTCAGGTGGGGTCTCCTGAGATATGTTTTGAATGTCATCCATCTTATGATACAATAAGGTGTCCAACCAGGGACCCAATTAGGTTTCGGAGTTCACCTATCCGCCTAATAATTTTCTCCTTCTCCTTCTCAAAATTCCTAATATGCTCCATAACGGTCAAAATTTGGCCTTCAATACTATCGGTTAAGTTAATTGTAGGATTATAGGCTTGAGAAATCTAAGCTCACGATCCTTTGCAATTATCTATCTTCTTTTCTATCTCAAAAGTAAATTGGTCAAAATTAGACAAGACATAAAAGTTGCCACCTTCCGCTAAGGCCTCATCAATTACTTTTAGTTCCTTATCTAGCTAGGCCTTATCATTACTAATCATTTGCAAAAATATTTGAACTTTGGCATATTTAAATTTCTCCATAGCCTACCTAGCTGATGCCCTTGTCAAAGAATCAAACTGGGTGGATATATGATCCATTAAGTTCTGAAGCTTACCAAATGAACTGGTATCTGCATCAACTTGTCGTTTTGGTACCACCTGTTCCAAAACTTTAATTGATTTCTTGATAAGTCTCTTCTCTTCTTATTTTGATTATGCTAACTCCTAACTAGCTTGTGCTTGGAGAGTAGCAACAACAATCATTCTCTATGTCAGAGACATCTGATTGAAAGGTTTCTCAAAACTGATATTAAACTATAGAAAACTCCCTTGGCTTTGAATTTTTGATGTGTCAATTCCCATAAGGATCGGAGTCTCTATCGGCTTACCCTTCCCTTTATCCAATTTTTCCTATTCATCTTCTTCCTTTTTCTCAATCTTAACTTAACCAGATTTATCTTCTTTAGGTGCCTCTTGTGCACCAGTGTCACTAGTTGGTGCACCACCCTCTACCTCAGTTGATTTATCATTCTCTTTAGCAGGCTCAACCTCTACAAAATCCAAAATTTATTGTTCTACAACATCCTAAGTGTCTTCCTCTTTATTTACATCATTTGCCGGAGGATTTTATGACTAAGTGGCTTCATCTTGTGAAACTATTTCTACAAGTCGGTTCTCAGTAAGAAACTTCTTCCATATTGCACTAGTTTCTCTCCTTATTTCTTCAACTCTTCCAACCATCAATCTATTAACTCTGTGCTTGCTCATGAATTCCTTTTTATTAGATAACAAAATCAATTTGTCAATTTCCTCAATAGTGATATTGGTGCACTGATTGATCAGTTCACTCTCCTTTATTTCTCTATCCATTTGGCTAGCAGATTTTCTCCTAGCATCAATCAAATTGTACTAATATTTTGGAAGATATTTTCTAATTCAATCAATGCTTTACTAAATACATCCATGTACAAAACTACAAATTCCTCAATCTGCCTCTTATCCTTATCATCCATATTCTCATAATATACAAAAATGTTCTTCAGGTTTCCATCTTTAATAATTTCATTAATTAATTCTTGAATAGACAGTGGAGGAATAATATTATACTCTATTTTGGAGGTCTTCATCTTACTGGATTCAATAGCCTCATCCAAGTCAAATTTTATCTTCTTTCCTCATTTGGGCTTTCTTTCTAGTACAGGATCAGACCTTGATTTCTTCTCCTTCTTCTCTTTCCTCTCAACACCGGATTGTGATTTCTAGATAACCCTAGCAAACTCTCCTTTCTTCAGAGCCTTGGGAATATCTACATCTGACTCAGTTTCAGATTGCACCAGAGAAACTACCACATATTCTCTTTGGGGTTTTTGCTTTTTCCTCAAAACACCTTTACCCTTTGTAGATGAACTAGAGGGTTCTGATTGAGTAGGAGGTGTCTTCACCAGAGCGGGAGAAGACCCTATTACCTTCACCTTGACTGGAACAGGTGTAGTCTTTTGTTTCTTCACTTTTTCAACTACATCCCTAACAGCTCTTGCAGCTCTGACCTTCTCACGGGGGTGACTTTCTTCAACAAGGATGTCCTCCACAATCTTTGCAACTTTTCTTTTTCTAGCCGGTTTGGTGAACTTGGTGTGCACTCCATTGATTTTTATTGGCAAGTTTTGAACCTTTCTTCCTTGGTGTCTACTAGAGCATTTAGTAAGTGTAGTGTGTAGGCATCCAAAGTGGCTTCATCAACCTCATAGACCATAGCTATTATCCACACCGTCTAGGGTTGAACCGCTTCCATAAGACATTTATCTTTGTTCACCATAAAGCAAATTGTCCCCTCATATTTCTTCATAATTTATTTGGGGATTCTAACTATTTGTCTCATCTTGTCCTGAAAGGTTTTGAAGAATTCCCACAAAGCATCATTTTGATTATTCCTGTTACCAAGTTTTTCAAGACAATGCTTTATCTATTGGGCCATCGGTCTGTCAAAAGCCCACTATACTCTACTGGTTCCAAGGATCTGATTCATGAAGTAAAGTGCTAGACAGATAACCAAGGAACCAAATTTGAACACATGTTTTTTTATCTTGCTTAATTTTCTTCAAATTTATCATCAACTCCTCAATAGAACACTGCACAGGTCATAATGAGCATCTTCTTTGACCATATGATTGGCTAAATGGACGGCAGTGCTAGATACAATATTTAGTTGATTAGACTGGTATAGTTTGTAACCAATTACCATCACAGCAAACTTGACATCCTCCTCCTTGATTGTGTTTATTTTCATTGAATTCACATCAAACTTTGCACCGGTTAATTTGTTGACTGTAGGGTTTGTGACTTTGCGTAGCCTTGGCTTGTCACTAGTTTGATTTAAACAAGTTACCACCCTAATCGCACCTATAGTAATCTTATAAGGTTGGTCTATTGGCAATATGCTGGATTTGGTTAAGTGTTGTCATTGATGTCAACACTGAATCCCAGTTGGAGGCTATCCTGGTTAGTCTTGGTGATCATCTTGGTTTTGGCTATGATTCTAATCTGATATGATCAGATCTTTGTAATTGGTTTTGGATGCTTCATTTGAATGGTTTTCCTATTTTCTATATTCTATTGGTTCATTTTTTTGTGCTTTGGTAAGTATCGCTTATGTTCCCGTTTGGTATTTCCCGGTACCGGTTAGCTTTATTGGAAAGTGATATTTGGTGTTTTGGTCAATCGATTTTGTTTTGGCTTATGGAATCGGTTTCTATCATGCTGAATGTGCTTCTTGATCATATTCCAAGTGTTTGGTGACTTTTCTTTGGCTGGCATGTTATTATGGTGGTCTGATTTGGATCCGGTTAGACTTTTTGTGTTACTTCACTAAGGGTTTCTACTAGTTGGTGAAGCGTGTTGGATTTTGGTCTTAGCAAAATTTCTGGTAGATGGAATTGTTTGGTTACTTGATTTAGGTGCATCCTATGTAATGTAAATCATAATATTGGTCTAGTGATACCATGTAATGTAATTTTTGTTATTATGGGTTTATGGGCTTATGGTTTAGCTGACCTTGTCAATAAGGTTGATGATCTGTATTTATAGGTGACTTATTCATGTAATTTATATGTCGATTGATACATGGATGGGATTGATGGTTGTGTCTGCATTATTAGAGGAAGGTTTATGTGTGAATAAGTGATATATCATTCGATGAAGGTTTTTATATTGTAGGGCAGACATCTGTGCTTAACCAGAACTGTATCAAGCATTAGGAGATGCTACTTTCATAGTTCATTATTTCTGGATTGTAGTCTGATGTTTTTGTAAGTTAGTGAGACTTATTTGTGTGATGAGCAGTGAGATCTAGTCGGTTAGCCCGATTTTAAGTCAAATCCCATTGTAATTTCATATACTGCTACATACATATTATCTGATTGTGGGTAGGGTTTCCCACCATGGTTTTTCCCTTTACTAGGTTTTCCATGTCAAAATATTGGTGTTGTGTTTACTATTCTTTCATGTTCTATTCTTAATTGTGTTGGTTTCTTTATGCTCCGGTTTAATGGTTTTAATATGCATTAGATCTGAATTCTGATAGTAAACTGATTCACCCCCCCCCCTCAGTTTACTCTTGGTATCAAATCTGTCTAACAATTGGTATCAGAGCAAGATCCTCTCTGCAGAAGCTTAACTGCTTGAGGAGATCTAATGGTAACTACATCTAGTTCTATATGAAATCCCTATCGCAAGGAGAGTCCCAGAATTGATGGTATAAATTACAAAATATGGAAGGAGCAAATGAAGATTCATGTTAGATGTATTGGAGCTAAAGTTTGGGAGATAGTGGAGAAAGAGTATATACCTCATGATCCTAATTCTGGAACACCGACACTTGTTGATGAACAAAAGAAGGCTGAAAATGATGTCAAAGCAAAAGAAGCATTATTAAGCGCCTTATCTAATGAAAACTATTGAATGTCATAGAGTTGGAGAATGTAAAGTTGATCTAGACAAAGCTTTAAACTCTTTATGAAGGTGACCAGGTTGTGAAAATTGCAAAACTTGAAGGTTTCTAGGTAAGGTATGAAAATTTGAAGATGGAAGAGGATGAGAAGATAAGTTCTTTCATGGATAGAGTAAATGAGATTGTTATGGGAATTAAATGCTACGACGGATCAGTTAGTGAGGATGAGATAGTGTCAAAGGTTCTGAGAGTTCTACCTCTGGCTTATAAAATGAAGGCTACTACAATAAATAAACTCCAGAAAATGTCAAGTACCCCTGTTACCAGAGATACACTGCTTGGGTAATTGACTTATTTTGAGCTTGAGGAACTTGGAGATCAGAGTGCTACTAAAATTGAGACTGCATTTAAAGAATTTGCCTTCGGTAAGAAAAAGGTATATTGGAAAAAGATGTATGCTAAAGATATGGAGGACATTGAAAGAGAAGAAAGAGAACTTGAAGAGCTGGAAGCCCTGATTGCTACAAGAATTCCTAAAGGACCAACTGGAAGTAAGTATGAAGGAAAAGTCCTTTTTAAATGTTTTTGATGCAATAAGATTGGTCATTTTGCTTCCAGATGCCCTAAAAGAGCTGCTAGGAATCATGAAAGACTTGTGAAGAGTTATAAGCTTAATTCAAAATATCAAAACATACCTAGATTCATAAGGAATAAGGATAAGTCATGCTATTATGCCGGTGATGATTATTTTGGTATTATTGATGATGATGATGATGACCCTATGAGTGGAACCGATAATGGAGCTATCTTTGGTAAGGACTGGGTTTTTATTGCTATCAAGGATGATTCTCCAGAACCTATTATTGAAACAACTCATACTAAGGAAAAGGCTTTAGCTACTAAAATTTAAGAAAAGGATGAATGGGTTATAGACAGTGGATGCTCACATCACATGACTGGTGACAAGAGAAAATTTCTATCACTACAAGAATTTGATGGCGGATTAGTCAGATTTGGAGACAACAATGCATGTAAGATTAAAGGTAAGGGAACAATATCATTGGATGATAAGCCTAACATTAATAATGTTTATTATGTTGAAGGCTTAAAGCATAATCTTTTGAGTGCAGGTCACATGGTGGATAGAGGATTTCATTTACAATTCAAGGATGGGAAATGTCAGATCATCAATAGATCTAGATTGGAATTTGCTTCCAGAACTCAAACCAATGGAAACATATTTCATTTGAACTCCGGTGAGAAAGCTTGCTTGATTTCTCAGATTGATGAAAGTTGGTTATGGCATGAGAGGACGTGTCATGTAAATTTTGATTGCATTGTGAAGATTAGTTCAGCACAAGCTGTTAGAGATTTCCCAAGATTGTCAAACCTCATAATCCGGTATGTAGAGAATGTCAAATGGGTAAGCAAGTCAGAACTTATTTTAGAAGCATACATGATAAATATAATGAAGTTCTTGATCTTATTCATACTGATCTATGTAGACCGACAAGGACTAAAAGTTTTCAAGGTGACAGATACTTTATGTTAGTTATTGATGATTATTCTAGAATGATGTGGGTAGCATTTTTTAAAGAAAAATGAGAACCTCTTGAGAAATTTAGAATCTTTAAAACTATGGTTGAGACTGAGATAGGACTGAAGATAAAGTGTTTGAGATCAAATCAAGATGGTGAGTTTACATCCGGTGAATTCAACAACTTTTGTGAGAAGAATGGAATTAGAAGACAACTTTCTGTGCCTAGGACTCCACAACAAAATGGATTGGTGGAAAGGAAGAACAAAACCATATTGGATGCGGAAAGGACTATGATGACAAAAGCTAAATTGTCTAATATTTATTGGAGGGAAGCTATCAATATAGTTGTATACACTTTCAACAGAGTACACATAAAATGTGATACCGATAAACTCCTTAGGAATTATGGTTTGGCCATACTCCTACTATAAGATATTTCATAGTTTTTGGAAGTAAATGTTACATTAGAAGAGATGACGCATTGGGAAAATTTGATCCTAGAAGTGATAAAGGAATATTTATGGGTTATTCTACTAAGATCAAAGCATATAGATGTTATAACAAAAGATTGAATAGGATAACAGAGAGCATAAATGTCAAGGTGGATGAACATGGCAGTAATCAAATTAGATCATATGATTGTGGACTGGAAGATGAATTTATTAGACCTAAATCTATAATGCATGAAGCTACTTAGAACAGTGAACATGTGACTCTGGTAACATCAGAAAACTCAACTGTGACAGAGGAACAACAGAAAGAGTCAGTAAATCAAGAAAATTCAAAGACTCCTAGGTATGTGAAACTAAATTATTCTAAAGATTAGATCATTAGGGATTGTTGCAAGGTGTGCGCCCTTGGTTTCCTTGTGTTGTGCACTACAGTGCTCGGGTTTGTGACATGGCTTAACTGCCTCCTATGGATTAGATTGGTTTCATGGCTTAGCAAGAAAGAATCATGTACTTCATTATCTACTACTGAAGTAGAATATGTAGTTGTTGCTACCAACTATACTCAGATTTTATGGATGAAACAAATGTCAAAATATACAAGGGTAAGTTATGCCGAGCCTATTGTTATTCACTGTGATAATACCGCTACTATTTATATGTCAAAGAATCTGGTATTTCATTCCAAATCAAAACACATTTCTATAAGATACAATTTCTTGAAGGAAAAGATTGAAGAAAAGGAAGTCATATTGGTTTATGTGCCTACTAAGGAGTGTATTGTAGATATTCTAACTAAACCATTTCTTAAAGATAATTTTGAATATCTTAGAGATCAGTTGGGGGTTACCAACCCTTCAAAATGACTTAGAGATGTCGAAATGCATCAATCGGGTAAGCTTATCAGATATTTTCTTTGATCCGAGTTTATGAGATGATGCTACTACTCAGGGGGAGTAGTCAGTTGTTTGGTTCAGTATTTTTTACTTGTTATATGTCCTTTGTCATTGATGTCAAAGGGGGAGAGGTGGTATTCATGTGAAAATCAGTCATATCTTTGAGGGAGCTTGTTGGCATTCCTTGGCACTTGGATGTTTTTCACATTCAGTGTTGCCATCAATACCAAAGGGGGAGATTTTTGGCAATATGTTGGATTTGGTTAAGTGTTGTCATTGATTGCAACACTATATCCTGGTTGGACCTATCCCGATTAGTCTTGGTGGTCATCTTGGTTTTGGCTAAGATTCTGATCTGGTATGATCAGATCTCTAGAATTGGTTTTGGATGATTACTCTAGATCATTATCTGTTTACCATATTCTGTTGGATCATTTTTTGGTTCTCTAGTAACTATCACTTATGTTCTCATTTGGTATTTCCTGGTACCCATTAGCTTTACTGGTAAGTGATATTTGGTGTTTTGGTCAGTCGATTTTGGTCAGGCTTATGGAATCGGTTTCTATCATGTTGAAGGTTCTTCTTGATCTATTCCAAGTGTTTGGTGACTTTGCTTTGGCTAGTGTGCTATTATGGTGGTCCTATTTGGATGCGATTAGACTTTTTGTGTTACTTCACTAAGGGTTTCTACTGGTTGGTGAAGCGTGTTGGATTTTGGTCTTAGCGGAATTTTCGATGGATGGAACTATTTGGTTACTTGATTTAGATCGATTCTATGTAATGTAAATCATAATAGTGGTCCCGTGATACCGTGTAATGTAATTTTTGTTATTATGGGTTTATGGGTTTAGGGTTTAGTCGACCTTGTCAATAAGATTGATGATATGTATTTATAGGTGACTTATTCATGTAATTTAGATATTGATTGATACATGGATGGGATTGATGGTTATGTTTGTATTATCAGAGGAAGGTTTATGTGTGAAAAAGTGATATATCATTCGGTGAAGGTTTTTGTATTGTAGGGTAGATATCTATTCTTAACCGGAACTGTATCAAGCATTAGGAGATGCTACTTTCATAGTTCATTATTTCCGGATTGTAGTCCAATATTTTTGTAAGTTAGTGAGACTTCTATTTGTGATGAGAAGTGAGCTCTAGTTGGTTGGTTTGATTGCAAGTGCGATCCCCATTATAATTTCACATACTACTACAAAAGTATTATCTGATTGTGGGTAGGGTTTCCCACCATGGTTTTTCCCTTTACCGGGTTTTCCACGTCAAAATACTAGTGTTGTGTGTATTGTGCTTTCATGTTCTATTCTTCATTGTGTTGGTTTCTTTATGCTTCGGTTTAATGGTTTTGATATGCATTAGGTCTAATTTCTGAGGGTAAATTGATTCACCCCCCCTCTCAATTTACTCCCAGTATCAGATCTGTCTAAAATGGTCTAGCCATATAAATTCAGCATGGATCCTGCTTAGTCTATACCTCACCCATTCATTTTCATCGAATGACAAAAATTTCATAAACTGAGTGAAACCCTTTCTCTGCAACTGTGCAAATTCTGGCTTGGGGTTGCCAATTTCATCCATGATGTTATCGGTATAAAGATCCAAAATGTCTTCATTGCCAATTTCCTCAATCTCAAAGTGAATGTAGTCTCATATATCATCAACATGCAAAACTTTGTTTAGAATGAAAGAGAAAGCTCCAAGTGGCTCAACCTCAATAGATTTGTAAGGGTGCTTCTTGAACATAGGACAGGGTCTATCCTTGACCTCAACAACCATTGGAGTAGAAATGGAAGATGAGGATGCCATTTCAAATTTTCAGAAAATTGAACTTAGAAACGCTCTTCGAAAAATACCTCAACTGACTGAAGGATGCCCTAGATCACTCACCAGATTGCTTTAAGCTCTTTCATCACCTAGAAGCCTTGATCGTCTTCTTCTTCAGCTCAAAAACACTATTCACAAAGTGAATAATGGCTCTTGTATTTTCCCCTTTTAACTTGCAAACCCTAATCTCACTTTGAAATAAATGTGCCTCAGATATCCAGTCGGATGCTCTGATTAACTACCAGATGCCAAAATCATGTTGGCTTGATGATGATTGTAATGTATTTATCACTTCTTGTCATTGACGAAACACTCTCACACACACATATGATTACATTGACTACCGGTGTAACTTCAATTAGTTCACACTATTAACCGGTATGTTTAAGGTCTATCTCTAACCGGTACTCTGTGTCAACCAGTGTGTGCTTAAGAGATAACTTGTGGTTACATTAAGTCGGCATCAAAATGAAGATGAAGATGAAGATGGAGATCAAGCAGAAGATTCTAGGATAATGGTTCACATGTTTTGTTTCAATCAATATTGACTATTCTAACTGGTATCTAATTTTGTGATGAGTTATGTTTACTTGTCTTGATACACTGCACCTAAGAAATTGTGTTTTGATTTCCTATGACCAACATAAGATTTGAATGTCTATTTAAAGACATCTTAGTGAATCATTTGAAACTAATAACTGATATAGAAGAGGAGATTATGTGAATACTGATATGCATAAAGAGTGAAAGCTTTCATTGAAGAGTGATAAGTGTTAAGATGAAGAGAAGTGTTGAATGTACTTAGAATGATCTGATCAAGCAAGTATTGTGCTACTCATAATAGATCAAACCATTCTTGTTGTTTTCTAATCATTACAATAGAATCAAATCCCCTAATCGAGTAAGCTATAACAAGCTTCATTATACAAATCCTTTAACAAGGTGATCTATTAGTTTGGATTCTCAAATCCTCCAACGAGGTTACTCCTAACAGGGTAGTACTCTTAACAGGGTATAAGCTTCTAATCAAGCTTGGGATCTCTAACAAGATTTGCTCCTATCATAGCACTTTGTAAGACCTTAACCGATCAGTTATCTATTACTGCAAATAGTTAACTTGTGAGTTCCATCTCACCATGGTTTTTACGTATTTGGGTTTTCCATGTATAAACACTTGTGTTATGGTAAATGTTCTACTTATTTTGGATGTTGTTATTTCATTTTGGATAGCATGTATTTTGTTTAAATGTTTGGTTAAGTTCATCTACTAGTCGATGTTTGAAGTTGTGTTTATTTTGGTGTCACTAATTCACCCCCCCCCCCTCTCAGTACTTTTCAAGTCCATAAATTGGTATCAGAGTCTAACTTGTTTGAAGCCTAATCACTTAGAAGGGAATCTTGAAACTACCATGGGGGACATGAGCTACTTCGAGATGGTTAGAGAGCTAGAAGCTAGCAGAAATGTAAATTGAATCCCTTAGGGGCAAATTGAAAGTTTCTCAAGTCAAAAGGAGACAGTTGTCTGAAAAAATCTTAGAAATATCTGATAATAGTTCTTCAGATGAAGCCAATATTGAAGCTTTAGCAGATGAAGTTGAAAAGGTGAAGGGTGAAAAAGTGAATCTAAGAAGAGAGCTAGAAGGTCTCACTATCCGCATGAGTTAGGAACTAGAAGCCAAAAGAGCTACTGAAGATCTTATCAAGGTAAGAGATCAAGAGATCATAAGGATCAAATGGGAAAAAGACACTATGCATGAGGATTTGATTACTGAAATAGAAGAAAAGGAGAACCTAAAGCTAGACCTTGAGTTGGAATCGTCTCTGAAAGAGAACCTGTCTAAGCATAATGAAGATCTTGTCAAAAACTTTACTGAATCCAATGAGAAATTAGAGAAGTTCATCAAAAGTGATAACACAATGATGAATGAGTAGTACCCAACCGAATCTGAGAGGGGGGGGTGAATCAGTATAGACAAAAACACACTCTTGAACCGGTTTGTCTGTAGACACTGTACATTGATAGACAAACAGTGACATTGGTCCTCAACTAGAGTACAACTGGCAAAACCCAGAATAACTGAGACAAGCATAAACTGGTTGACACTTATCTTCTCATACAATCTAACACTTCATTTCCTTTTCACCCTAATGCATGAACACGTAATCTACCAACAAAGATATACATATGAGCAACTAGATCAACAAGATTCACCGCTTGATAGAAAACAACAAAGCATCACATGAAGAAGACATCACACATAACACAAATATTTTTCACGTGGAAACCCAATAGGGAAAAACCATGGTGGGGATGAATACCCACAAGCTTATTTTTGAGCTCTTTAGAAGTCCACTCTATTAGGAGCCTTGTCCGGTTAAAGACTGATACAATAGGTTCTATTAGGAACCGATCCTATTAGGGATCACCCGATTAAGGGATGGCTAGAATACCCGATTAAGGGTTAAACCTTGTTAAAGGTTACCTGGTTAGAGGATTTCAAGAACTCAATGGTTTTGAGTCACCCCGTTAAAGGATTTACAGCAAGCCTATTGAAGCTACCCTGTTAAGGGATTTCTCAACTATTGAAGTGGTTAGAGATAAATAGGTATTACAATGATCTGGTAATAGCACTCAATGCCAATGTAGATCCGCTTAAGCTCCTCTTCACCTTCTGCATTTACACTCTGTAGGTATCACTTCTCTCCTTTTGGTCTAGCAAGAATCACGTATCCCTTCTCTTGGATACACACACACAACTTTTTCCAATAACCTCATAAAGAGACACAACATCGACCTTATAGGAAAATAGATAGGTCGATAGCATAAACCCTCAACCCTAAACCTGTTACGTTAAGGAATTCAAACAATTCAATCCTAACTGTTGAGCATACTACATAAAATGCAACAATTCTTGATCCAATCTCAAGACATTCTCCATCATCCATTTCCACCGATTTCATGGCGGCTGATAACCCATCACACATTATCACCATTTTATAGACTTCGCACATTCCTGAGGTAGATAGGAACAATCTCCTTCATGCAAGATCCTTCACTCGCACAAGGCTTATGTGGCAACATGATCTGTTCTTCATTACCATGCTAACTCATCACACAAAGTCACTGGTTGAACCACACAGGCTTGAAGTACTTCAACCAGAAACCCTGAAGTTGAGACTACCAACCGGTAGTAATACAATGCTTCCATGTGTCAGTTCCCATAACCATATGCCAGTTCACCTTGGACAAACATACCGTTTCACTTTGGCACAAATGCCGGTTCACAATGTTATATCGGTACTGACATATGCCGGTTCTCACCTCTTCAGCATATTGACATCAATGACAACATACAATGTTATTATGTCCTCATACCAGTTCACATAATTCCAACAAAAAGTTCTACCATACTAGAAGAACAAATTCAATCACAAAGAATGAAGGGTGATATCTCTAGACTTGGTTTTCATACAACTAAACAGGTGAATCCTCCAGTACAAAGAAAAAAACTGCTCCTAAAGTCAACAAGACTACTGGTAAGAAGGTTTTTAAACCTATCTACTTTGTTTTTCACAAGCCTGGTCATACTACAAATGTCTGTAGAGACAAACCTAACAAGAATGCAAATTACAATACTAATGTTAGGTATGTGTCTATAAAGTTTGAAGGTCATTGCTACACTTGTGGAATGTATGGGCATAGACATGTTGACTGTAGATATGGATCAAACAATCTTGTACCACACATGCATCCTCGACCAAATGGTGACCAGATAAGAAATTTTGATAACTGGGTAAACCGGAACTAGCAAAGATCCTATGGAAACCGGTTTAGTCCATTCGAAATGGAAAAGGTAACAAATATTGTTTGCACCTTTTGTAATAACTTTGGTTATGTGGCTATGAACTGCAGAAGAAGAACATGAAGAGGAAATGCAAGACCCTGGAGATCATCTGGTATGGTCTATTACCACTGTAACAAATTGAGGCACTTAGCAAAGTTTCACAGATCAAGAAATAACAGACCGGTCAACTCCTTTAAGGATCAGAAAGGCAAGCAGAAAGTTGATATTGAGGAAACCAGAGAAGATATGAATCAGATTTGGAAAAAGAGAGGTGATGACTCACCTGGAGAAGAAATGGTTCCTTCACCAAGTGAAGAGAATCCAACACCGGTGACTTAAGCCTGTCTAACACGGCTAAGGGGAGCTTAACGGTAAAACATCTCCAGACCCCTTGTAAAATGAGTGGGAAATAATTTTTGAATTATAATTTTTTGGTGACTTTTTGTTGATGTGTTATCAACCGATATTTCACTTAAGCGGTAAAATTAGGATTTGTAACCTAAAGTGTAAGCATTTATTATAGTTGGTAAAGAGGATAAAAATAAGTTTTACTTTATCATTTTTACCCTAACTCTTTCGAAAAAGAAATTTGAAGCAATTACAGAGCAAACAAAGATTGTCTTGTTGTCAATTGGAAAATTGTTTTCATGTTTAGAGAAATCAAGTTGAATCAAAAATTGCAAAGAGGCGAACGGGTGTGCATTTGAACATTTCAACTGGGAAACAGAGCGACATGCGAGATACAAGGTATTTCTTTGTATACCACTTCAAAACTTGTTTAACTAGAATGGCATCTACTTCTAAGTATGTAGAGAGTTTGATGATCACTACTGAGCTTGATGAAGCTCTAAAGGTAGATGAAATTATGTCTTATAATGCATTGATGCAAGTCCCAAGTGGTGTTATGGTCAAAGGTGACTTGTCCAGCTATATAGATTACAAGATAGAAGACTTAGGAGCTCTACACATCTATACTCAACTAAAATCACTCTGTGATAAGAGCGGAAAGATTGAAACCAAATATGCTAGGGTTTTTGAAAAAGGATTTTATAATGCCGCATATTTTCTTAACTATTTTGAGGAAGAACACATAAGAATCATTTTGAGTTGATTCCATAGAGAGAATATGTATTTTGAAAGGACCCATACAATAACCAAGGAAGCTATTAGGGTTGTAACGAGTTATTGCTCAACCGGTGAAATTCTTGTGTTAAGAATAATTTTAAAGGATACTATCTTCAAGTTAACCAATTCTATATCTGATAAGCGTTCTTTTTCTATCAATAATATTAGAGACCCTACGGTGAAACTTGCAGCAATGGTGATAGGCTACCAGGTATTCTACTCCAGTAGACTTAATAGTGTTCCATCTACAGCAATTCACACAACACATAGAATGATTGTTGACAATGCAGATTACGATATTTGTGAAGCCATCTGAGACCAATTATTTCAAAATTTGAAATCCATTAAGAAGGATAGCACACAAAAGTTCTAATATGGTCAGCTATTAGCTGGGTTATTTTTCTATTTTCAGAACTTCCTACCAGATATTGGAGGTATTGAATGGTCCAAAGAACAACCGGTCAATGCACAGATCAAGAACATCATTAAGGCTGTGAAGAATATTTTTCAGCTATCATGAACAAGTTTTTTAATGAATTTCAGAAAAAAGATGAGCATGAGAATGAGGTTACCTGAAGATGTGGTAAAACACTTTGCAAAAGACATAATCTTCATGGTTACCACTGAATTTTTCTTGATGCAAGCAATTGAACCTAGAGAGGAAGAGATAGAAGATATGAGCTATGAGGCTAATCATGATTTGTTGGTCGGCTATGCTAATACCCTGTTAGCATTGCCTAAAGATAAAAAGAAGGCAAAATTGGACATTGTGGTAGTCCAAGTTGCACCAACTGAAACCGATATTGCACCTGTAGCTAAAGTGAAAGGAATGCAAAAGAAGTTTGATGAAAAATATCCTGTGAAAAAGAACACAAGGGTGACTTGGAGTGTCCTAACCAAGAAGGAACCAACACCTAAAGTATATGTAAATAAGGAGAGTGCACCAACGAAGAGAAATCAGAAATTGATTTTGCAACCAGAGTCTGAGGGTACAGATTCTGAAGAAGAACCAAAGAAGGAAAAAGAAACTGATAGAACACCCAAGAAGGCAAAGGTAGTGCCAAAGGAAACTACACCTATAGGTATTGCTACCTACAAACCTAACACATTTTTTGAGAGGACAATGAAGACATTAGGAATAAATAGGTTTGACAATGTCAAAGAATATTTTGATTCTTTTACTGAAGATGAGAAGAAGCAAGTAATCAAACAGCTAATAACTTATTTGGGTCATTACAATAGATTTTCACATGACTTGGAAAAAGATATTTCAATCTCTTTGTATAATACTCTATTAGATAAATGGGAGGAAGCAATTCAATTGGAAAAGAAGATCATTGATGAAATATTTGTACAATATTTTCCCAATTTAACATCGGATGGAATTAGTACTTTAATTGAGCAATACAAAGTATATTTCAATTTTAAAATGAGAATATTGAAGCTTCTTAAAGCAAAAAGGTCAATTGTTGAGCCTGAGACACATCAGCTAGCCTGTATAATCAAAAAGGGGGAAGAAGTAGTCCACTCTAGCAATAAGGATGATACTACAGATGATGTTCCTCGACCGGAAATGGATGAAGAGGAAATTGTTCAAGCTGACATAGTCTATCCAATCAAGAAGAAGGATGATTCCATTATCTTTGTTGATGAAGATATTCAGGACATAGTAGATCTATCTGGAGACATTACTGCACTAGATATGGATCCTCCTACAATCAATGAAGTACAGGTTACATTATTTGAACAACCGGGTATTCAACTAACAGTGGGCAATGAACCGGCAATAGAACAATTGGAGAAACCCCAATCTCCACTAATCATTGAAACTAATCAAAAGGAGGCTACTGAGAAAGTTTTCACTCAATTAACTAAAGATACAACAAAGAAGAACACAGAAAGAGCTATCATTAAGAGTGTACCCCCTGAACCGGCGAAGCAGACACTACTTGAAGATGATGATGATGATTCTTTAATTATCTTAGGACCCATTAACATGAACACTTTGAGCACATCGGAAATGATGAAGATTGCTAATGTTATGCAATCTCGAGCACACAAGAAGAGACTTAAAGATCAATGGATTGAAGAAATGACAATCCATAATGCAGTAGAAATTTTGTCTGGTTTACTACCGGAAATAGCTGTTGTGCATCTTCCTACACCCATCAGAAAAATTGGTTAGTTAGTTGCAGATGCATCTGATCAAATCAAATCGCTTGAAGATGCTGCTCAAATGTCTACTAAGAAGAGACACAAGAAAAAATATGGAGATAAACTGGCAAAGAACATTGAAAGTGGCAAAATGGTTTTATCTAATAATGGAAGTTTGTTGAAGAAAGCTATTGAATCTGGAGGAAAGTATCTTGCCTCTACCTCCAATGTTACTTTATTTTACTCTGACATTTCTAAGAGTCAAGTTGAAAGTGAGTAGGAAATGGAAGGGTTATGCAAGGCATATGTCCCACTCCAGGACTCCATTCATGCCTTTAACCAGTCTGTAGATGATTTGCATGACAGACTAAACATGAATGATAATGAGAAGGCTAAGAGATTTCGATCAAGAGTTGGCTCACCTCACAAGTTGACATTCTTTAGAGAGCCTACTCCAATGCAGAAGCTATTCTTGCTACACCTGAAACCTTCATGCTAGACTCAATGGAAGAATTCTATTCCCAGCTATTGTCTACATCTAAGTATACTACTAACATACTGGAATCATGGGAAAATGCTTTATCCATGATGAAGAAAAATTTCAATGATATTTTTATGAGACTAGCCAATACATGAACATTTTTAAAGTTGTAATATATGTTGAACACTTTGATACAGATTTTCTATATATATGTATATATTTTACTTTATCATTTTGGTATTATTGTCAAAGGGGGAATAATAATATGTATGTTTGTTTTTGAAAATTTTGTATTTATGCATGCATTAAGGGTGAGTATTGCATTAAAAGAGAGTATGAGTATATGTGTAAGTATGTTATGTATGCACACTTAGTGATATTGTATTACTCAAAAATTTCCTAAGTGTTGCCATCAATGCCAAAGAGGGAGATTGTTGGCTTGATGATGATTGTAATATATTCATCACTTATTGTCATTGATGAAACACTCTCACACACACATATGATTACATTGACTACCAGTGTAACTTCAATTAGTTCACACTGTTAGCCAGTATGTTTAAGGTCTATCTCTAACTGGTACTCTGTGTCAACCAGTATGTGCTTAAGAGATAACCTGTGGTTACATTAAGTTGGCATCAAAATGAAGATCAAGATGAAGATGGAGATCAAGCGGAAGATTCTAGGACAATGGTTCACATGTTTTGTTTCAACTGGTATTGACTATTCTAACCAGTATCTGATTTTGTGATGAGTTACTAGCATCATTTTCTTGGCGATCATTTTTGTGATGAGTTATGTTTACTTATCTAGATACACTGCACCTAGGAAATTGTGTTTTGAATTCCTATGGCCGACATAAGATTTGAATGTCTATTTAAAGACATCTTAGTGAATCATTTGAAACTAATAACTGATATAGAAGAGGAGATTATGTGAATACTGATATGCATAAAGAGTGAAAGCTTTTGTTGAAGAGCGATAAGTGTTAAGATGAAGAGCAGTGTTGAATGTACTTAGAATGATCTGATCAAGCAAGTATTGTGCTACTCAGAATAGATCAAACCATTCTTGTTGTTTTCTAATCATTACAATAGAATCGAACCCCCCTAACTGAGTAAGCTCTAACAAGCTTCATTGTACAAATCCTCTAACAAGGTGATGCACTAGTTTGGATTCTCAAATCCTCCAGCGAGGTTACTCCTAATAGGGTATAAGCTTCTAATCAAGCGTGGGATCTCTAACAAGATTCGCTCCTAGTAGACCACTTTGTAAGACCTTAATCGGTCAGTTATCTATTACTACAGATAGTTACATTGTGATTTCCATCTCACCGTGGTTTTAACCTATTTGGGTTTTCGACGTATAAACACTTGTGTTATGGTGTATGTTCTGCTTATTGTTGATGTTGTTATTTCATTTTGGATAGCATGTATTTTTCTTAAATATTTGGTTAAGTTCATCTACCGATCAATGTTTGCAGTTGTGTTTATTTTGGTGTCACTGATTCATCCCCCCCTCTCAGTACTTTTCAAGTCCATCAAATTAGCCATCTAAATCTTGGATATTAGCTAAAGTTCAATTCCTGCCATCTGTAATCCATCGACTATAGATCTCATCAAGGGGTACTGCAATATTTGTATGAGTTTTCCTCCCCCTAAGGCCAAAAGCCTTAGTTACCGGATGAATGTTTTGCACCGGATTCTGGTATAGATCCATTATCTGCCTTAGATCAATCCTTCTTTACCCACATCTTCTTATGTTGATCTCTGATCTCATCTACCTTTGCCTTCCCCTTTTCATTTTATTTGTTCTTATCTACCAAAGCACTATTTTTGCTTCTAAAGTACTTTGCAATGTGACTAGTTTTGTTGCATGCTCTGCAAAAAACATTATTCTGCATAGGTCTGAAGTTCATCTGATTTGGTATTTTCCTACACTAATTAGAGATATGTCCAAACATTCCACAAGCATAACATCTCTTATTTTGAAAGTTATTCATTACTACTCTACACATATTTGACTTGTGTCCAAAATTATTGCATATGAAACACTGACTGGTAAAGGTAGGAACATTATTCATGTTGTTCATCATTCAATTATTCATCCCCCTTCTGTATTGACTTTCCATATGACCAAACTTATTGCAAGTAAAAAATATACCATTGAATTTATGATCATTAGGTAATCTTACCAAAGGATTATTTCTCTTCTTCTGATCAGGTTTTGCATTGCCTTGTCCAGATCTGAAGGATTCACCTTTCTTAAATCCTAGGCCTCGCATATCCTTTCCATGTCTCTGAATTTCCAGCATCTCATCAAGCCTTGTTGAATTGGCTTTGAATTTGTCTTTGTATTCATTGTTAGTAGCAATTCCATCCCTCAAGGTAACAATCTATCTTTCAAGTTCTTGACTATTATTCCTTGATTGTGTCAACTCAAGCTTCAACTGATCATTCTCATAGGTAAGCTTGAAGCATTCATCAGCTCTTTCCTTCAATGATTGTGCTAGATTCTCCTCATTCTTGTTTTGGTCCTTAATCTCCTTAGTTAGACTCATCACAATGGATTACATCAAATTATTCAAAGCAACATTTTCTCTCTCAAGCTTGTTAACTTCGTCAACTTTGTCCTAATATTCCATGATCTAATCTTCTTTCTCCTTCAAGTTGTCCATCAATTCCTTCCTCTTTTCTCTATAGACACTTGCTTGATCCTTTAGCTCACTAATGAATTCATCAGCTGCATTCAAGTTCTTCTTCAGGGTACAAATCTCATTTCTAGTTGCATCAAGATCCTCAAGTGCCACATTGAGTTGTCTCTAAAATTCAGAATCCATTGAATCGATCTTCTGGATCTTCCTCAAGGGGTTAATCTTTCTCAGAGGAACTAGGCTCTCATACCAATTGTTAGAATCAGGGATCACTCAAAGGGGGGGTGAATTAGTGATCTACTGAAAATCAAATCCACAAACTTATTCTTTATCCACCAGTTAGCAATCCATAACAGAAAAGAGCATAAACATGCAACAAATAAACCATAAATCCATAACACCAGAATTTTTACGTGGAAACCTAGAAAGGGAAAAACCACGATGGGGTTGGAACCCACAATATTCATATACTATGGCCAGGAGTACATAAATATTACATAGATAGGGAATGCACTTGCATTGAGGCTCACTACGTAGAGCTCACTACACAATTGCAATGATCTAGAAGGCTACACCCTTTAGGGAAGTCTCATTGACTTACAATTTGATTACAATAAGAAAATACAATGAAATGAACTCTGAGATAGCATCTGATAATGCAAGAATGAGTTCCGATTAAGCACAAGATCTCAGATTGTCCTCACTCTGCAAATACTTTGTTTCTGTCTCAGTTAGCTATTAGATTGTCTGTAAACCAAATGTGCACGTGAAACTGCACTCAATCACACCAAAATGGATCATGACAATTATATTACCATGAAAACCAATCACCAATTTGATCTTATATATCCGGTCATTGTTGGCAATTGACACTTTATTCGTTAGTTTCACTATGTCATCATTGATGGCAACATGATTTTGTGTTCTGACTTCATGTTGTGATTCTATGGTGTACCGACAAGCACTTCACAGATTCTACATCAGCACTGACACCGGTAGGACAAAAGGATTTCTTTGGTCATCGACAATGCAGGCTGACATGGGATAGTAAAGGTTATTAGTACTAGAGGCTGACATATATTAGATCCGGCATCGGCAATTTGTTTTAATGTTTATACATTTATGTTATCTGGCTGAAATGTAATCTGATATTGTATATATCTTTGTAAGCCGACATAAAGTATAAATTTTGTATAGCGTATATAGGTCAGTTTGATAGGATCATTTTGAAAAAGATACACATGAGATAGGAGATTATGGATATGTGAATGTAATATGATGTGAAATTATTCAGAGAGATTATGTATGTAAGGAATTTATTGTAAGGGTTATTCCGGTAAAGGGGTTTAGAGTTTTAGACCAGAACAAACAAAGCTTGAACTAGAACTATATTATGGCATAGAAGATGCTATCTTAGTAGTTCACACTTCTCTAGATTTCAGTCTAGAATTTTATGTAGTCATTGAGGCTCCTATTGTGATTGAGCAGTGTGCTCTAGGTTGTAAGCCTTCCTGCAAGTGCAGGCCCCTCATATTTTGTAATATGTCTTCATATGGCTAGTGGATTGATATTGTGGGTCACAAATTCCATCGTGTTTTATCCTGTTTGAGGTTTTTTAGATATAAATCCGTGTGTTATGATTCTCATTTATGTGATTGGCTTATTGGTTGCTTTACTTCTTTCAATTTTGTATATACTGGTATACCAGTTGGTGTATGCATTTTTTAATAAGGCTAAAATCTACTATTTTAGTATAACACTGATTCACCACCCCTCTTAGTGTTATTTGTTTCCAACAATTGGTATCAGAGCCTTGTGCCTTGGAGGAAGCTTAACAACTTGAGGAATATCCTGCAACCGGATTCAATGAATATGGCTTTGGAGAAGCAACTTGAGATGGCACTTGAAGATTATGATGCTGAAAGGTTGAAGAACTTAAAGCTACAAGATGAATTGAATTCTGCTAAGGAATTCATTCTTGTCCTACAAGAGAGAATATCATATGTTCAAGCCAGGAGGAAGGAACTTTTGCAAAATCAAGATGATGAAGATAAAAATTCACTTAAGGAACAGTATCAGAAATTGAGTCAGGAAAACATGGTTATGAAGAATGAAATTCAATTATAACTATGAGGATGTCTAAGGAGATTGAGGACAAAAAAAAAAGGAAGAAAATCTTGTTGTATCCCTGAAGAACAAATTTGAAGAGTGTGGTAAGTTGTTTCATGAAAATGATCTGTTGAGAACTAATTTGGTACAATCCTAGAGTAATGAGAAAGATCTTGAGAGACAAATTATAATACTAAGAGAAGATTTAACTACTGCAAGTGAGTACAAAGAAAAATTCAAGATCAACTCGACACAACTTGATGAGTTATTGAAGAGACAGAGGCAAATTAGAGATTCCAGTGGACTTGGATTTGAGCAAGGATAGAGTTCTAGTACTACTAATGAGGATCAAAACCATAAGGCACCGGTAAGATAATTTAATGCTTTTAAATTCAATGGTAGATGTTTTATTTGTAATAGATTTGGTCACCTGGCTAGGCAATGTAGAAATAGAGCAAATCAGAACCCTGATTCTTCTCTCGATAAATGTTCAAAATACAATAAGTTTGGTCATAAGACAAAAGATTGCAAAATGAATGTAAAATGCTATACATGCGGAAAATTTGGACATATGGCTAATTGGTACAGGTCAAGTAATTTCACCAGTTTTAACAAGGCAATTCAAAAGAACAATGTTACATGTTATGCATGTAATGAGGTTGGACATATTGCTAAGTTATGTAGAAGTAGAAATCCACTGGTTAGTAATCAAGGATCAAATGAGAAAGGAAAAGAAAAGGTTAGTGAAATCTCGTAAGATCATACTCAGAGATGGGTTAGGAAGATTGAAGAACAAACATCAGATGGGAATGTCCCAGTTACTTATCTGGTAAAAGAGGCTGCTCCTGCACCGACATGAGGCTCATCTGGTATCTGAGGCAGATGCCTTAGGGGTAGGAAAAATTCATGAAGATGTTGCATATGCCCCAGGAAGAGGTTCTGGAAGATGTTCCAGCTATTGGAGAGGATTATCTGGCATGGATATGTTCTAAACAAGATCTGGTATCTTTCACCGACAGTCATTTATGTCAATGGAAGATTAGGGTCTTTCTTAAATGTTAAAAGGTCGAATACACTTCATTGTTAATCACCCTGCATTCAGAGCGATTAAGTGCGATCAGAGGCTATCATATTTCTTCTTGAGCAATCACACTGGTGTCTGCAAGAATTTGTTGGTTTTCACTAAGAGTGATCAAAAGGTATTTATCTTTAAACATGGAAGCGGGATCATCTTCCATTCCTATTTTTATTGCAAACCCAACTGTAGTGGAGGTCAAGGACCACCCCAGGCCAATTTTCAAGTGGTATCCACAAGGGGCTACCCTGGAAGATTTGGTTGGAGCATTTTCTCGCATTCCAAAGGTAGTTGTGTATGTAGAGGATGTTAGGACATATATTTACTGTCATATAAAGGACTTAGGAACTTCATAAATTAAGGGCATGTATATGAGGGAGATAATGGGAGAATCTGGAAAGGTCAAACTAGCATACAAACATATTGAAGAACTAGGGTTTACAGACATTCTGGATATTCTGGAGTTTGAAGATGAGATAATGTGATATGTACTAAGTAGAGTACATGGGTAATTCATATGGCTGAAAAGACCTTACAAAATCACTAAGGAAGCCATCCGGGGAATCGTTGGTTTGCCATAGGTAGGGAAACATCCAGACAAGAAAGTTTCAAACAACTTCGTGAGGAAGATCACCAACACTAAATCTGACAAAAGATCCATGAAAGTGAGTACTATCACTGACATGGACATCAAATTTGGTAGCATGATTATCGAATATAACATAACTCAGTCAAACTGACTTAATTATGTTTCCAGTTCATGCATTTTGGCTGCATACGAAATGATGAGATATAATGTAAAGTTATATCTATGCGGTTGGATGCTTGATGAGTTGATAATAAACTTAGGGAAGATTAAGGGTGAGAAGAAGGGTACTTTCCAGTATGGGAACTTGTTAGTTTGCCTAATGTTATATTTTCTTAATGATACACCCGGTTCCGGTAAGAGACTATGGGCTTTTGACATTCTGGTAGGAAGACAATTGAAACAGTCAATTGCTGCATTAGGAATCCAAAGAGATGATAAGGTATGGGGGTATTTTTAGGCATTTCAAAAATATATGAGGTCTAGGGTAAGGGTACCTCAGCATATTATAGAAAAATATTCTACTGACATATGCTTCATGGTAAAGAAGGATGAGACTCTCATGTAAGCAGTTAAGCCCCAAAAGATTTGGATTGAAGAAATGGCTATGAGGTGGATGCATAGATTCTTGATGCCTATGCAAAAATAATAATTGATGCACCAATTGATGAGGCAGAGAATCCCTATGGTACTGCACAACATAAAACTCAAGATGTTGAAACAGAGTTCAACCAGAAGAAAAGAGAGAAAGAAGGAAGGAAAAGAAAGCAATTTTTTATGGAAGGTCTCAAAGGACATCAAGGCACTAATTGATGTTGTCATGGAGAAAGGCAGAAAGAGGAAGGATCCAGAAGTTCATATTGAACCTGTTACTGTAGAATCAGAATCAGAGGATGACACACTGTTAGCATTTAAGAGGGTTGTTAAAAAGAAACTGGAGGAAACAAAGGCAGAAGAAAAGAAGCAACCGGTTAGGAAGGTTACAATCAAGCTACCAACACAAAAGCAACCACCTAAAAATACACCCGGTACTGCAAAGAGAAAGAAGAAGAGTGACATTGACTTAGCAACTGAAACTGGTAATGTAACTATCATACCACCTAAAACTTGTGTAGAAATAGTAGATGAAATCACTAAAGATGGAATGTTGAAGAATGTTTAATTTCATTATGATAACTTAGAGGATGATGAAGGTAGAGGAAGCAGTCCTATTATACTTGGACATTTATACAAAATCCTTAATATAGATAGAAAATCAAATATCGGTTGAGTTATATAACATGTTAGATGCTAGAAGATTATCAGCTATGCAAGAGGATAAACACATTAAAATTCAAGAGCTATTATCTATCTGTGTTACTATTTCTCCAGATGAAATGGAAAAGACACTTGAGGTGGCAGAAAAAAAAGTTTTCAATAGAAAACATGGGATAACTAGTCTGATGCTTGGAAGAGTAAATGAAATAATAAAGGAGACTCAAATAGCATGGGTTAAATTTTTGGGAGAAAACAAAGGATTCTTTACTTCACCACAAACCAAGATAGACACTATAGATACCCCGGTTGAAGGAAAAGGAAAGGGGATTATAGGTACTTCATCCTCAGTTTTGAAAAATATTAAGATAATGGAAATTGAGCCCTCGGTAAATACAGATGTACAGACAAATACTGAGCTACCGGTTAATACAGAGAATGAACAAGCTAACATCTTCATGATACTAATATTGAGGACAATTGTCCTCTAGATACAAATGTATAGGTTGAGGCTACTATTCCTACAAAGGAACCAACAGTTACACAGACTCCACCAAGTGGCAAAGCCACCAATTCAAGTGAGGAAGTTATAAAGGATAAAACTTCAGAGGAGAAAATAGGGGAATCCGGCAAGGAATTGGTTGTTGGCCCATCATTATTGTCAATTGACACTTCTCAGGTTGAAAATAAAAACATCACAAAGATGAGGCCCACTGAACTGATGATGATGGCTGCACAAAAATGAATGAAGGAGCGATCCATAGATAAGGGGATTATAGATCAATCAATCATTGTTCTACACGGATTGGTCCCGGAGTGTAAGATTGAAAATGAAGTGAGCCCATCCAACAAGCTTAAGGTAATCACTGAGAACATATCAAAATAATTTCAATCCTTACAACAAATATGAAACCAACAAGCACTAGAAAGGTTTACTTGGGCTAAGAGAGCTGCTTTTGATCAGGTAATTGAAATAGAAAAGAAAAAGATTGAGGAGAAGCTAATCCTAATAGAAAATTCTTTGAAACAATGTACAAATATATATAGGGTATGTTGTAATACTAAAATACTTACAACTAATGTAGATAAAAAGATAAAGGAGATTCAGGAGAAAATTAAAAGTATAACTAACTATTTTTATGGATTGATTTCATTGACTACATCAATTGATGGTCAAATTTTGATTTCAGAAAACCAAATTTCTACTCTTGAGAAGGAAAGAGATAAAATAATTAGAAGAGCTGGAAGTCTGAGAGGCTTGGTGAGTCCACGATTGGATTCACTCTGTGTACACAAGAAAGAATGCATGGATATGGTGGGAAAGCCCACACCGACAGAGGTAAATGAGAAAGAATATTTTGCACATTTATTGAGTGGACTTGTATCTATTTCTGGCACATTCAAAACCGGTTGGGATACTTATGCGGAGTTACTAGAGAAGGCTTATCTAGAAATTTTGAAGTTGGTCAAGCTCCAGTAAGACATTTTTGGGCATATTCATTGTACAGTTCTTATTCTTTGACATTTTTTTATGGCATTGATGTCAAAGGGGGAGTAGTATAGATGTGAAAAAGAATAAAAGAGTTGTATACATTAGGGGGAGTTATGAAGTATTTTGCATATTCAGCTCAAGGGGAGCAGGGCAGGATGAAATTGACAAATGAAACCTTGACCATTTTTCACAGTGTCCATCAATGCCAAAGGGGGATATTGTTTGCAATTGACACTCTATTGGTTGGTTTCACTATGTTATCATTAATGGCAATATTATTTTGTGTTCCAGCTTCATTTTTTGATTCTATGGTGTATCGACGGGCACTTCACAAATTCTACACCGACACTGGCACCAGTATGACAAAAGGATTTCTTTGGTTATTGGTAATGTAGGCCGACATGGAGTAGTAAAGATTATTGGTATTGGAGGCTGACATATCTTAGACTTGGCATGGAAAATTTGTTTTAATGTTTATCCATTTATGTTATCTAGCCAACATCTAATCTGATATTGTATATATCTCTATAAGTCGACATAAGGCATAAAGTTGTATAGGGTATATAGGTCAGTTTGATAAGATCATTTTGCAAAAGATAAACATGAGATAGGAGATTATAGATATGCAAATGTAATATGATGTGAAATTATTTAGAGAAATTATGTATGTGAGGAATTTATTGTAAGGGTTATTCTGGTAAAGGGGTTTAGGGTTTCAGACTAGAATAGATAGAGCTTAAACCAAAACTGTATTCTGGCATAGAAGATGCTATCTTAGTAGTTTACACTTCTCCAGATTGTAGTCTGGAATTTTATGTAGTCAGTGAGGCTCCTATTGTGATTGAGCAGTGTGCTCTAGGTTGTAAGCCTTCCTGCAAGTGCAGGCCCCTCATATTTTGTAATATCTCTTCATATGGCTAGTGGATTGATATTGTGGGTCACAAATCCCACCGTAGTTTTTCCTCTTTGAGGTTTTCCACATATAAATTTGTGTGTTATGATTCTCATTTATGTGATTGGCTTATTGGTTGCTTTACTTCTTTCAATTATGTATGTACTGATATACTGGTTGGTGTATGGAAGTTTTAATAAGGCCAAAATCTATTATTCTGGTATAACACTAATTCACCCCCCTCTTAGTGTTATTAGTTTCCAACAATCATAACATAAAAGCAATCTCCTCCAAGTTGGCTTAAAGAAGTGTAATGTGTAGCTCCAAATTGACTTCAATCTTGAACAAAACATAGAACTAGACCAAAAGATTATAATCACATGCTTCCTAAGGATCTTCACATTCATCGAGATCATAAAATCAATCACCAAAAACACCGCAATCATCAAAAATCATTCCAGACCAAAACAATACTGAGATGCCCCATTTTACCTGTTAACTGCCTACCGGTTAACTCTAGCTTCCGGATACAATGAATAACTACGGCTGAATCAAATCTCCAAGGAGAATTTCCATCAATGACAACCCTAGACCATAATTCAAGCATCAGAATTCATGGGATGAGTGTCAATTGCCAACACCATCCAACATTCTAAAACATTTCATGAACATGGCTTGTCAAAAATATTGGATATCCTTGTTTCAAAATTCATGTCACTTAGGGTTAGCTCTTGCATAGTTCAAACTTAGGTCTCAAGGCATACATTATTCACCTTTCATATTAGGTTTATTTCCTGGTCATTTGTCTTTACTTGCACTTAGATCTAGAATCATTTTCCTAAGTCTTGATTGCATTGTCATCATTATCCCAGAAATAGGTCTTGGTTTAGGTTGCACTTTTGCATTTTCCAAGGTCATTGGTCCTCATATCTCCCTATTGCATTAGGTTATATCATTTCATAGTCCAAACCCTAGGTCTTGTCTTAGGTTGACATTGTCATATATTTGCATTCATATCCCTAGTTCACAACATTAGGTCATATCATAACCCTATCTCATATCATTACATAACTTTGGTCCATTTCATATCCTTAGGTCATTTCATATCTCTAGGTCATAACACATTTTTTAGGTTACTTCATGTCCGTATCATTCCCTAAGTCTAGGTCATTATCATTATCCTCTTGCATTTAGGCTCAAATTTAGGTTTTCCAAACTTGAAAATTAGAACTTAGACTAGACCCTAAGTTGTTGTTGGGAAGTCTTGACCTTGTCCAAATTTGTCCTTTTGTCAACATCATTTGTCAAACCTAGCTTAGTATCCAAGTTTATAGGTGAGACATTGTCATTTTGTCCCATTGTCACTTTATCCTTTGTCCTATTGTCCTTTTAAAGTCTTGACTTCATTTCAATTTCCCAAGGTTGTGTCTTGAGGTTTGAATTCCAAGAGTTTGTCCAAATCATGAAAAACAACAAAAATATAGGTTGCATTCTTGTCATAGATTGCATCATCATTCACCTAGGTTGCATTTAGTTGCATACTTCATTCATAAATCCAAATTCAAAAATCTCAAAAACATTACATAGTGACATGTCTATTGAAACAATATTCCAAGCTCCTATGATGCAACAAAGTTTGACATATCAACCGATGACGAGTCCGATGAAAAGCACAGTGCACTTAAGTTTAATCCAAGGAAATCACAATTCTATCCAACTCAACAACAAGTAAATATTGATCAAACATTTTATGATGAAACAAGCATCCGGATACAAAAACTAGAGGAAAAACTAGCTCGAGAAACAAAGATCATAGAACAAAGAGCGAAAAATAGTCAAAAGATTAAATCCCAAACAATAAAAATGCTCCAAAAAATTAAACGTTCAAATCCAAATCTTGAGCCAATTGATGTGAAGGATCTCATTGATTGATCAAACATACTAGCTCTCATTTCTCAAATAAAAATGATGAAACAATTTCAAGCAACAAAAATAAATTTTAGCCAAATGTCCAATAAAACCTCATTTGATCAATCTCCACTCAATCCAAATTTGAATCAATAATCAATAACTCAACAACAACCAATAATCCAACAACAACCAATCATCCAACAACAACAACCAATTATCCAACATGTCAAACCAACACAACCAATGGTCCAACATTTTCAACTGATACAACCAATAGTCCAACATTTTCAACTGACACAACCAATGGTCCAACATATTCAATCAACATAACCAATGGTACAATTTCAACAATTTGTTTGGACCAAACACACAATGCCAACAAATGTTTCAATCAATTGTCAAGTATCAACAATAAGCTCAATCAACAAATCACTATCAACAACTACAACCGGAAATTCAAAAAAAAAAATTGCAACACACACGAGGACAAATTCCAAATATGTTAGATCATCTCAATGAAATCCCTTACAAAAAGTTCAAAATCTAAACCCAATCATGTCAAAACCTCATAAGGATTCAAATGTGTCTCCAAAGAAAGATAGCTCTTTTAGATGTTTCCTAAAGATAATCCCAAGAGATCCTTCTGAGAAAGATCAAAATTGTGCACCTATGCCTGACAATGACTTGTCTCCCTATAAGTAAATTGAATCTCTAGTGGCATCTATTCCTACACCTTTTGAAAATTTTCAAGATCCTCCCATATCATCCTCATAAAACAATACACCCAAGGATGAAATCCCCCATGGGATATCCACAATTGATTGCCAAGCTAACCCAATTCATAATGCAAGTCCATGCCGTGCTTCAAAAATGATAGACCCAATGCCACCATGTGCTTCATTTCCTATCAATCCTATTTTAGAGGATCCCATTAAAATTCCATATCCCTCATTTCAAAGCATTGATTCCTTGCCAGAATCCCCCGCATATACCCAAAGTCCAACCCCATATCAAGAGGATGATTTATAATCCCAAGAAATGAGTCCTAAAACAAATCAAGATCAAGATCCTGAAACCTTACCATTTCCTCCAATTGTTGACAAGGATCCCATCCTCCCAGACACTCATGATGATCCCCTTGTGCCTATCCAAGAACATGACACCTTTTCAAATCATGTTGACATTCCACTCCTTAAGAAAGATCAAGATATTCCAATCCATTCTATCCCAAAAGATCCTCTTCCATTTCATGAACAAATTGTCCTTCAAAATCTTGTTAACATGCCACTCCCTGAGAAAGATCAAGATATCCTTTCCATCCTTTCCAATGATCCCATTGGAATTCAAGAGTAGAGAACCTTTAAAGAGGAATCCAATGATCTTCCTCCTTGTCAAGATCAAAGTATCCTTTTAGCTTCATGTCCTCCACAAGATCCCCTTGTTCCTCCATCTTCATATCCCAATCCTCCATATACACTCCAAGATCTCATTTCTTTTGATGATCCCATTGTTCCTCCTATTCCATCTCATGAAGAGCCTATCATTGATCCTAATCCCCCTCTCGATCCTAGTCCCACTCATGATTCTAGCATGTTGGTGCAAGATGTTCATGAATCCCCTAAATGTCAAATGGGTTCTTCCACTTTGGTCCAGTTTGATCCACTTCATGATCCCATCATTCCTATCACATCAGGTCCATCTCATAATGGACTCGTGTCTTCTTCCCAAAGTAAAGAGAATCCTATGGGTCAAAATTTTTATAAAGGAAAAGGGGTAGACTTTCACAAGAAAGAACTTCTCCATGTTAAAGAAAATCTTAATGGTCATGGCCTTAGCAACATTCCTCAAGACATTGGTATCCCTGTAAAACCTAAATCCAAACATATGCCTTCCCTGTCATCCCTTCAATCTATTTTAGGTATTTATATCCCCTTGTCCCCTATTCAAGGTCAAAAAAGGCACACATTTTAGAGCACCTTCCATCCATATAAAAGACCTCCATATCATCCCTATGAACCCATTCATTCTTTTACCACTCCAAGCAATTTGGATGTCAAGCATAAAAGCGATAAGTCCAACAATCCACATGTATTCAAAGATCAACATGTCCAATCCAATCGACATGTTAAAACAAAGAAAAATATGATCCAAAAAGAAAAAGAAATATCCAAAAGGCCACAAAGGCCTGCTAAGGAAAAGAAAATCAAGTCAAAATCTATATGGGTTCCTAAATCCCTAGCACAAGCAATGCGTTCTAAAAAACCACAAAAGCATGGAAAATCAAAAACCATGTGGATCCCTAAACAACTCCTTTAAGCACAACAGTCTAAAGAAAAATCTAGATTGGAACCCAAAATTTCTATTCCTCCATCCAAACCTTTCAAATATATTTCTCCATCACCTCCTTCATCCATTTTGCATTATGATGTCCCAAAATTCACATCCTTTCCTCCATCCAAATCTCAAAATCTGAAATCCACTTTTCCTCCATCAATCCATCACCCCTCAAGGTGTGTGCCAATATTTATCTTACCAACATTTTCATCCACTCAAGCCCAATTCCTGTAATATCCTATCTATTATCCAATGCATATTTTCCATCCTTCCGTCCCTTTGATCCCATCTTTTGCATAAATCCTCGCCTTAGTCCCATCTCATTTCCATGTCATGATCCTACCAACATCTTTGAGCATACTTTTAATAGTCATGGTCCATTTTTAAAGGATACTCTTAGAAACAAAAGATGATTTAGTCCTTCTTCCATCCCCTATCATGTGTCCATTTTCTGCTAAAAGTCAAAATACAAAAAAAAAAAAAAAATGGAAAAAGTGAAAAAAAAAAAGAAAAAAAAAAGAAAAATAGAAAAGAGAAAAAAGAGTAAAGAAAAACCATTTGTCCTCTGGTTAAAACCTGGCAAATGGGCATCAAGTGTAATCCATGAACTTCTTCCATTCCATACTTGGGGGTAGGTTCCATTTATTTTATCCTATCATCCTATTGTACCCCTTGTCTTATCCTCCATTATCCTATCATCCCTCATGTTCATATTCCCTTTTCCACCTTTTATCTTGACAAGGCTAAGGATCTTCATGAATGTCATGTATCCTATTTGCAGCTTTCAATCTATCATAGCTTTTGGTCTTTATCCATTTTCTTATTACAACATTTCATCCATATTATTTGGCTTATTGCAACCTCCTGCCACTATCCCTTAGCCTATTGTAACCTTCAATTCATATCCCTTATCCATTTTTGATCTTGCTTGTCTTATCCATATCCTATCACCATCCATATACTCTTGTCCATCCCTTGATCTTGATCTTGATTTGACATAAGGACACAAAATGAAAAAAATGGTTTCAAAAACCTCTTTACATGTCCCTCATGCCATTTTATTGTTTTACATTGTCATATCCAGTCCCTTATCCCATCACAGGATAGCCCTTGGCAATTGAATTCATTATGTCTCCATAACAAATGGCAAATGTCTTCCTTCTATCCACCAACATTTTAGAAAGCTTATTTACCCATTCATCATATTCCTTGCCTTGCTAGACACTAGGGGAAACATCATAAAAAATAGCTAAAAATCAAAAAAAGTCTTGAAAAAATCACTAAAAATCAAATAAGGTCTTGAAAAAAATCCCTAAAAATTGTAAAATGGCTTGAAATAATCCAAAAAAAATCATAAAATGTCCTAAAAAAAAAGCACAAAAAAATTAAAAATATTCAAAAACCCTAAAAATCATAAAACATAAAAATCCAAACACAATCATAATCATCATTTCCCTTAATAAACTATCTCCTTTGTACATAGACAAACATCTAAGTGGACAACAGACATAAACATGATAAAACATTATGCTTAAACAAAATCGAACACATCAACAGATGAACTATTCAACAAACCAAGCATTCAAACTAGTCAACTTGTCTTATCAACCAAAAAAAATCAACATCATTGGTCCTTATCAACATTATCATGGGTCTTATACAAGGTGTGGTATAATTGAAACCAGACTATGTCTTGTCATAGATGGGGTATTGCATTCCCTAAAACCAGATAACATGATCGTCCTTTTATCACAACATTGTCATCTTTGACAATGAAGATTGAAATGTTTGTTTGACTTGTTTGGATTTGTGAGTCTTATCTTTCATTGGTTTATCTTTGTCTTTGACCATGTTCCTATGTTGCTCGATGATGTCATGGTCATTTTATTTTATTTTTGTTTGTGGAGTGTTTCATAACATTTTGGGGCATGTATGTCTTGGGTGTCTGTGATAAGTACGTTTTCTTTGTGAATATCGCACATACCTTGACCTTTGACAAACTTAATGTCTTAGGATGGTTGACTCATTCCTTGTCTATGATGTGTCTATCTTATGCAAAGGGGTTGCATTATCTCCCCGGCCTTCATTGCCATGGTGCACTGCATCCATTTTGCCATTTCAAAATAAAGGTTCTCACCTACTCTATTTTAAATTTGTGAAAGCAAGTTTTTCTTCACCACTAATTCTTCTTCGTCTAATTCCCTCTTACTAACATTTCTTTCATCAGTCATTGTAATCCTCTTGGTCAAATATTGGCATTCTTGTTGATCAATTGGCCTCTTTTCTAGATTTTTCCAGCCAATTCCTTCAGGGAGTGCATACATATACCATGTTATCGTCAAGGGCATATTTCATGATTGTTCTTTGAAACAATGCTTATAATCACATTGTCTCAAACAGGGGCAAAATGTAGGTGTTTAAAATTGGTCAATGCTTGTGGTGTCATACTTTAACATGTCTACATGACCTTATTTTAGGGTTTTCACATCTTATTAACATTTCTTCTATGTCGTGCACTAGATCTTTATCATTGTTGACATCTTGTCACTCTTCTACACTTATTCTCCCTTCGATTATGTTTTTTTGCATTTGCAATTAGGCCTTGTCAATATCATTTTCGAATTGCAATCTTCAGTCATGATCATCTTATCATGTCAATTGGATATCGTCAATCCTAATCAATGTCGAATCAGGGTTTTATCCTTGATCTTTATCATTTTCAATCATCTTTGATCAATTGTCATCATTTTGGATCCCATGCCAATCATCAATTGTCGATCTTTTATCAATTTGTGTCTGATTTATCATTGGTCTTTTGTCATTCAACCTTTATCAAGTCAACCTTTTATCAATCTTTGATCTATTTGTCATTTATCTCAATCAATCATCATTTCTTGTCAATTTTGGATTGATTAGTCATTGATCCTTATCAATTGTCGTTTATCAATTTAGTTCCTTTTATCGATTTTTGATCAATTTGTCATTGATCTTTGTCAGTCAACATCACTTATTTATCAATTATCAAATCTTTATCATTTAATCATGATCGATCTTATATCAATTGTTTCAATCTTGTAATGACCAAATTGACATCCTTTCATTTTTAATATTTCTTCTAGGGTTTTACGATTTAATCGTTTAATCCTATTAACTTTTCCCTCTAGGTTAAATATTTATTTATTTATCCTAGGTCCCTCTTGTCACAATTAAATATTTTATTTAATTGGCTAATTGTGTCCCTTTTGTGAGTTAATTAATAAATGAGAATTTATTAATTAATGTCACCTAATTCCTCATTTCTATTTTTCCTAATTTCTTAATTCCCTAATTCCTCTTTTCGACTTAATTTGCTAATTTTCAAATTTAATTTCACAATAATTATCCTCTTCCATTTGCTCCTATTTTTGTGCTTCATTTTGTCATAAGTTGGAAGCATGATTCTCTCAATTTATTATAAAACTTGCAAAACAACATGTCATAGCACCTTGCATGGGAAATTTGTCATAAATAGAAAGGTGTCATAACCTTTCTCTTTTCGAATCATTGTGCCAATTTTGAATGAAATTTATTCTTTAATCTCCTTCATGCGTATTTGGTCTTTTTGCCAATTTTCTTATTAATTGGTTGCATTTCTTTATATTTTTTAACCAAATTTTTTGAGTATCCTTTATTGGAATCAGGGATCACTGAGGGGGGGGGGGGTGAATCAGTGATCTACTGATTAATAGATTTTCAAACTTAACTTCTAGCCACCAGATTCAAACACTTAAAACTAAAATGCAAAAACATGAAACAAACAACCACAAGATCATAACACCAGTATTTTTACGTGGAAACCCAAATGGGAAAAACAACGGTGGGATTTTAACACACAATATTATTCCACTATGGCCAGTAACAAAACAATATTACAAAATGGGAATGCACAGGAATTCAGGTAGATTGCCTAGAGCTCATTGCTCAATTACAATAACTCAAAAGGCTAAAACCCTCAGGGAAGTCTCACTAACTTACAAGATAATTACAGTGATCAATTACAATGTATGAACTCTGAGATAGCATCTACTATGCTTGGCTGGAGCACCTTCTTTGTTCTGTCTTGTTTTGCAATGTTCACTATCTGAGTCAGCTACCAGATCAACAATGCAAATGTGAAACTATGCCAAAATAGATTCTAGATCACCTCTTGCTCACATATATTCACATCATTCACCAAAAAGATCGTCTACACCAAACTTATATACCGCTACCCACAAAATAGGCCATACATCATGTCGGCTTGACCAGATCCAAAAAGATAAGTTCAGATCATCAAAAAAGTAATAAAATGATGTTTCTAAGTTGGCCCAATCAACAAGAACACAATTCAATGCACCACAATCACTGAAAACCTTCAGGACCCAAAAATGCTTTGTTCTACCTGAAATACTAGTTAATCAGCTATCGATTAACACTTACTTCTAGATAAGAAGAATTGTGACTGTCAGATCAGATCTCCATGAAGAGTTGCCATCAATGAAAACCCTAAACCAATAATCATCCATCAGAAACCACCAAAAATCACCGAATGAGTGTAAATTGCCAACAATCTCCCCCTTTGGCATTGATGGCAACACTTGTGAAAAATGACTAAGTTTTGACCACTTGTACACCGGTTTAAAAAAATTAAAAGAATCTCTAAGGCTCCCCCTTAGACAAAGAATTCCACTCTCCAATTAGTGTATACTTTCACCGTTCCTTTCCCCCTTTGACAATAATGCCAAAGATGGGGCATTGTCCAAAATAGGATACTTATAAATACTTGAAGATATCAGCATAAGTAGTCTTCAAAAATCCTAGGTGAGTATCCCACCGACTCTTCAAGTTATCCAAAACTATGATGAAAGCATTAAATACAGTGATGTGAATTTCTAACTCTCTCAGATCAGATGATATAGGACAAGCCATCTCCTTCATACAATCCACCTTATTACTTAATATTGTGTCCAACCGGGTGGCAATCAAGTTCCAAAGTTCACCTACTTTTGTCAAAATTTTCTCCTTATCCACTTAAAGTCTTGAGATCTAATCATGTAGAGCTATAATCTACCCTTCAACACTTTTGGTTAATGTTGCCTTTGGATCAAAGGATTTAGAAATACTAGCAAGATTTCCTTGGTAAACACCTATTTGCTTATCAATATCTACAGTGAACTTAGGCAAAATTAGGCAGGATTTGTACAATTTTCTGGCTTTTGACAATATGCCAGAATTAATCTACAATCTCTTATTTAATCTTACTCTATCATCTTCAATCATCTTCCAATAGTATAAATATGGCTAATAAATGACCAAGTGACTAAAAATTTTAGTCATGATAAGTAAACATGACCAAATTTTAGTCATTTTTTGCAACACAACTATAAATGACTAATTTGGTCATCGGGTAAGAAAACACAACTATAAATGACTAAATAAATGACTAATTTGGTCATTAGGTAAGAAACACAACTAAATGATTAGTCACATAAATAAAAATGACTAAATAAATGACTACTACCCCTCTATACTATTAGTCATGAGGTATCCCTCATTTGATAACATGTTATACAAAAGTTGGACATGAAATCAGCAAGTATGGGGTATTAAATCAACAATTTCTATCACAAGAATTGGAACGCACTCAACTACTAGGTACTTTCCCCTATTTATCTTTTAATTGAAAATGAAACAACATTTCTTTCAAACTAGGTACTTTATATTCTATGTGCATTTATACATAACTTTTGATTTATAATAGATTTTTTTTTTTAATGATCGACTGTAATATTTTTGTTTGTAAATTATTAATTATTTTAAATATTAATTTTATTTATAAATAATAAATAATTATATTAGCATATGTATTATATTATATTTTATTTTTATTTCCATTAAAAATATAATAAGAATAAAAGTAATAACATTTCACCACTACTATAGAAAAAAGAGGTTTAAGACAATTTTTTTAAAGACAAAATAATTATTTTCTTACAAATTTAAATTATTTTGTAAATTATCTTAAATTAAAAATTAAAAGTATTTTGATTGCCTTAAATAAAAAATAAAGATAGAAAAACTTGCATTTTAGCATATTGGGCTGCTAATTAAGGGCAAATGAATGTCATGGAGTGGATTTTTGTCTGCATTAAGGGCTATCTACAAAAAAAATATTTTAGCATATCAAGTGGCAAATGAATGGCACGAAGTTTATTTGCATTACATGGTTCTCTAAAAAGACTTTTTTGCATCTCTAGGTGGTAGCTTATTGAGAGAATATCTTCTTTCATCTTGTGTCTACCTTTGTCTTCGGCTACTACAAGGCCTGCAAGTATGTATTCATCTTGCTTCTAACATTAAATGTATTGTTTGCTCCTGGTTTTGCCTTGTTTACTTTTGAAGCAATAGTTGTGGCAAGGGTAGTGTGCCTATTGATAAGTATAGAGATGCATTCATACATAGTCAACTGATTTTGCATGATGATCAAATGATTGATTAGATTCCAAGAGCTCAGATGTCATATAGAAATTATTTCATGTCAAGAGAGACTCCCAAATGTTCCAAAAATGAAAGTTTTGGGATGCAAACTGCTGCTAACATATGGGCATATCTATAAAGTATCTTTTTTCAGGTCAAACCTTCTCTTAAGTGTCCAAAATTTCTCTACTATTATCATCAAAAATTTTCTCATCTTTTGAGGTTTGCACCCATTTCCCATGACTGCCCTAACTTTTTGACAGGGATTTTGCTTTGATAGTGCTTCTATATTACTATTCTAGGTCATTTACTTGTCCTTCTTCACTATACTTTCATGATTGGATTGTCTTTGTCTAACCTTGAGGGTTTTGATCTTCATTATTATGCCCTTAGACTAACCACTGTCACTCTGCAAGGTTATTAGACCCTTCAAGTGACTACATCTTTGTCTTCACAACTATCTTTTGTGGCTTTATAACCTTTTTTAAGATGTTATGCATTGTGTTCTTTTGATTCAATCATAGTATCTTCTGCAATGCATGCTTTGATAGGCCTTATGATTGAATATCTCTGCCCTTTTGATGGATTTTCTAGCAAACCTTCATTCATTCATTCCTATTTGTGCTAGGGTTGCAATGGTTTGTCTTGAATGCTACTACAATCTTTCATGCAGACATTAATGTCTTTTGGCAGTGACTCTTGATTGTAAGAATCTGGCCTATTCTCTTCTAAAATTTGTGACTGTTCGAAAGACTATGTTATGTTATTATCATTGAAAGACTTTTTTAAAGCTCTTTATCACTTGATTGTGAGAATTGAGACAAAACCTCCTGACTGCAAGAATACCCTTTTCTAACATATCACTATCATTTTGATACTTTTTTTCATTATGTTTAATTCAAACATCATACTATCTTGTAGCATCTCTAACTCTTGACCTTGGAAGGATCCTTAGTCTACCATACTCTTCATGTTAAACTCTATATCCATATTCACCCCAAAGTGGTTAGAAACCCTGATATCTTCTGACCTCAAACTATTGGGGCCTTAATAAGAATAGGTATCTCCTTTTGGAATTTTCATTCTTACAAAGGAAACAAGAACTCAACCGACCCAGATCAATAATTTTACAAGTAAAAACAGTCTTATGTAACTAAGAGGAAAGAGAGCTAGGGAAGAAAGTAGCAGGTTTTGAAGAAATCAGTGTACTATCATTCATTTGAGTCAAGGAAGATCTCATGTATTCAACTTATGGTTGTAATAATAACCATGACCCATTTCATCATTGTTTTGTAGGCAAATAAAGAAAGACATCAACCTCTACTCTCTGCTTATACACAAAATGGTGAATCGAAACCACTTCATATTTAATTTTAAAACTTTTCAACTCATGCCATGTTTTATATAAAGATGCAAACAAAATTTGCACGTATATTACTCTCAGTATCGACCCCTTCATTATCTTGTGCTGAATGAAAATCCTTCAACTAAAATATATCACTATAGCCACCATTACCAACTTCATGCATTCATATTTCTTCACCTTCTTATGAAGAAAAGAGGATGGCTCCTTGCACTGATTGAGCCTCAAAAAATGTGACACCCTTGTTCAACAAGGGTTGATACTCAACAACACGATGCCTATCATTCATGGGCTCAAGTTGGTTGCTTTCATTCTCAATTAAAATATGATAATAACTTTTTGTAGTTTCACCACCATCATAATATCATATTGCTATTGTTAACATCATACATCCGCATGCTACACTAGCAATTGATCGGTCTCTTCAATTTATTCACTCTTTATATGGTAGTGACTACCTTTAACTTATGAACCTTCAAACAAATCATCATAACGACCCCTTCAATATCTTGTGTTGAATGAAAATCCTTCAACTAGATTGCATTGTATAAGAATTTGATGTGGATCTTTCATTCTTTCCTTGATGTGCCATTTTTTATTGTTCCACCCTATAACTATTTTGATTTGCCATTTTTTATTGTTCCACCCTACGATTTTGTATTTGAGGTATGTAAAATAGTTTCTCTATAGATTTTTTTAATCTCTCTGCATTCTTTTGGTTTCCTTCATTTAAATTATGTAATGTTTCCATGATTTCAAAAAATAAAGATTTTAGGAACAAGGTTTGATATGCATATTGTAGATAGGAAATGTGGAAATCATCAAAGAAATATAAACATTAGCCTAGCTCAATCATGAAAACTAAATTGCAATGATAAATCCTAATTACATTCAATGAAAACATGAAGACAAGACATTCAAAATGAGATCTAAGCAAACCAAATGCAGATGTCTCCTTCATGTGGCTCCATTGTCCTTCTTTCTCCTTCAAATTGCTTTGTTTTGTGGATCTCACCTTCAAGTGCATAAGCCTAATGTGAAAGCAAGATTGACAAGATGAGACGATAGCATAAGGCTACTAGAAGCGTGATTGATTCGACCTTTTTGATTGAAGAAATTCATCCAATTTATAGACAAATTGGAGAAAAGACAAGATTAGCATGAATTTGATTTGAATGGAAATTTGAAATCAAGGATGACAAATATGACAAATTATGACAAATTGACACTTTCTATACGAGATTGATTGATTGACAAATTATGACAAATTGACAAGGTTGCTATGCAAAATTGATTGATTGACAAATTATGACAAATTTGCTATGTCATTCCCATGAAATTAGGAGAAAATTAGGAGAAAATAGAAAATTAGATGAATTAGAAATTAGGAAATTAGAAAATTGATGAAAATTAGAAAATTAGGAATTAGGAGAAATTAGTAAATTGGAAAATTAGGTAAATTAATTAATAATTTTTCATTCATTAATTAATTCACAAAAAGGGAGGAATAAGTTAGCCAATTAAATAAACATTTAATTATGACAAGAAGACTTAGGATAAATAAACTATTTAACCTAGAGGGAGAAATGACAAACAAGGTTAAATGAATAAATCATGAAACCCTACAAAATGCAAGGACGACAATTAGGTCTTGACAAAAGATAATTGATATTGATTCGATTTGATCATGATTTTGATTGACAAAGGACCAATGCTGATAAGTCATTTGATTGAATAATGCACCAATTGATGAGGAACAATGACTAATTGATCCAAATTGACATGATTGAGAAGGACGACGATCGATGACAAATTGATCACAAAATGACAAGATTGAAAATGACAACGATTGATGACAAATCGATCACAAAATGACAAGATTGAAAATGTCAACGATCGATGACAAATCGATCACAAGATGACAAGATTGATGACAAATTGATCGTAAAATGACAAGATTGACCAGAGGACAAAGCCCCAATTAGGATTGACGATGTCCAAAATGATGACAAATGAACATGCACATTGATGTGACAGGATAAGATCGATCAAAATCATGACTAAAGATTGTTATCGACAAGACCAAATTTGAAAGTGAGACAAATGAAGAATGCAGAAGAAGGACTCGATGCTCACAAATGATAAAGGCCAAGTACGCATCATAGAAGAAATGTTAATGCGACGCAAAAACCCTAAAATAAGGCAATGCGCAAATGTTAAAGTATGACTCCGCAAGCATTGACCATTTTTAGACGTCTACATTTTGCCTCTCTTTGAGACAATGCAAGTTTAAGCATTGTTTCAAAGAACAATAATGAAAATGCCCCAGACAATAATAATGACATATGCATGCCCCCTTGAGGAATTGGCCGGAAACATCCAAAAAAGAGGCCAATTGATCGATAAGAATGATAGAAAATGATAGGAGCAAATAGACTGAAAATCGGGGATCAGATACACAAAGGACAAGCAATTAAAGGTGTAAAAGACCACGATAGCATAAGATGGAGAGGGTGCATGTCCATCTATGCACTAACAAAGATCTATAAATGAGACAAAGAGAGTGAAAAGAGCTCATTTGCACTAGCCAAAGAGGAGAATTTGTTGCTCTGGAAAAGGACGTGTGCAGAGAGATGGAAAACATTCCAATGGTAGATCACCTTGGAGAATGTGTACACATGTACAAATGACCGGACGATGCGGGAGTAGTGGTATGTATCTCAAAAACCCATATTGTCAATTTTATGAATTTGACTTGCTTGCGGGACATTGCGGGGCCTACAGAGAATGCAGAAAGTGACTTATGCACCTATGTGAGCACATCATGCACTTGTGTAGGGTATCCTACACTTGTGTAGGGTAGACAAGCACAAGTTGATGCAACACAGGTGCAGGACACAACACACAAGCGCAGTTGTGCACTGGGAACTCAAATTTGGTCAAAAACAGCATGCGAATGATCCGAAAAGGGGGATAAGGGTAGGATAGGTTAAAATAGATTAGAAACACCCTGATTTGGACATGAAACAAGGAAATGCAGCCTGTAGGAACAAACCCTAAAACTGACAAAATGTGCCCCAATTGTGATGCAAAGTCGACGGTATCCCCTGATTATGCGGGAGAACCGACCTGACTGCTTCATGTTACGACATAGAATCAGAAGCACGGATAGAGCTACATTAGCAGGACTTGGAATATACTATATCACATTCATGCCTGAGATTAGGGCAAACACAGGACTACTCATTGCATTGGCAGAGCGATGGCATTCAAAGACCTCATTCCATCTGGCGACTGGAGAGGCGACTGTGACACTAGAGGATGTATGGCGTATCCTCCACATTCTGATTCATGGAGAGATGATAGAGTATGACCCAATGACAGGGAGAGATGCTTTGTGCAGATTATTTCAGTGCGATGTAGATGATCTGGATATCGTAGAGAGGGAGATTAGCTGGCAGACCATGGCATCAGAGTATGATCGACGATATGTGGTGATAGTCGTGGTTATAGCATGCCTATTAGCAGGGGATAGATGAGGACATGGATTCCCTATTGGATGGGGAAGAGTGCTAGAGAAGATGGTGACAGAGGGGACTATATATGCATGGGGACCATGTGTGCTTTCTATGCTATATTTTCAGCTGCATCAGATAGCATATTAGGGAGTGCAAACTTTGAGCTGTGGGGTCACACTGTTATAGGTATGGGCATTTGAGCACATAGCCATATGTCGACCGATTGCAAAGAGATAGGTAGTACCACACCGACCATATGTGTACTACTATGGGGGAGCACTGAGATAGGGTCCTTTTGGATACATATTGTATTGGCGACATGAGCTAGACGGATTGAGAGAGTTCACATGGAGGCCATATCTTGATTGCCCTAGATGGTCAGATGATAGTGATGAGCTATTGTATTGCAGACAGGAGAGGTACCTGATTGGGCGACTAGTGAATTGCTAGAGAGTGATTGAGATGTACCTGCCAGAGAGAGTCAGATGATAGTTTGGAGAGAGGCAGGATGTACCTAGAGGGACTGCACACTTTGCCCGATCTCACAGAGAGACTAGTCAGTGGGGGAGGATGATTCAGCCACACATAGCCTATGTCAACTTCACACAGCTATAGCGATGATAGTAGGATTGGAGATTAGATGTGGTGGACGTCGGGATGATAGAGGAGTATGAGTGATGGTTTGCATGATGACGACCAATGCCATTGACAAATCTAGATACTCCAGTACTGAGGAGACAGGAGGACTTCCCACTCATTGGAGAGGATGAGGACAAAGATGAGGATGAGGAGGATGAGGGTGGTGATGAGGATGAGGGGGATGACAAGGATAGAGATGATGAGGATGAAGATTATGAGCCAGATTCAGCCGATCAGGAGTCATTGCAGGATATACCCATAGAGCCGGAGATAGCTAGCATAGAGGAGATGGAGATATGTAGGGCCACCATAGCGAGTCAGCATGATCACATTGCGACATTAGAGAGATAGAATGCTATCTTGAGGATAGAGCAAGATCAGTTCAGAGCGAAGATAGCTAGATTTATAGTGGCTCGAGACACTGCAATAGCCCAGGCACAGGGAGAAGAATAGAGAGTCACTGAGTATATTGGGTCAATTAGGGATGCCAGTGCACGTGAGATGGCACAGATGTTGGTAGAGACTAGAGAGGAGATACACCATTGGAGGACACTATATGAGAGTGCAGTTCCACCAGAGCAGAGAGTAGCGTCATATCGGGCATGATCAAGGACAGAGAGCAGGGCACACTCTCGGAGGTCAGTGAGCAGCATGGGGGTGAGTGGACCTATGAGACCACCATAGCTAGGACCTGGGATAGGAGGGACATCATCCTTGAGACATGGCAAGGATGAGGAGGATAGAGGGAGCACCCAGTGACAGAGGCATGTACTCCTTATGATAGACAGTTGACATTATGTAGTTTGACATTATGTAGTCAGCCTGCGGGCCATACTTAGGACAGACAGTCCAATTTTGTACTCCGATATTATTTTTATATATGATATGATATGCATCTATATGATGGGATGCAGTGGGTTATGGCTTATAGTTATTTTCTATGTATGGATGGCTTATGCACTGTTGATGTACCATTGTGGAACATGTATGGATATATTTTTTATGTGTTTTTTGATGTATTTATGAAATGGATAAAATGCTTGATATGATGCTTGAGATAATGCAAATGTACTAATCAGTGAATGCAGGATGCAGCTAATTTGTGTGGAAATCGAAGAACTAGACCGAACTGATGGAAGAAATGTTAGTAAGAAGAAATGAGACAGAGGACAGTTAGAGACGAAGAAAAACTTGCTTTCACTAATGCACTTTGTAGGTGAGAACCTTTATTTAATGTAGCAAAACGGATGCAGAGCATCATGGCATTGAAGGCCAGAGCTGAAATGCAACCCTTTTGGCAAAAGACAGACACATCGCACACAAGGAATGAGTGAAGCATCCTAGGGTGCATACATCAAGGGTCGAGGTATGTGCGACGTTCACAAAGAGAATGTACTTATCATAGACACCCAATGATATAGTTGCCCCAGTTTGTGACAAACATTCCACAAATAGCAAACACAAAAAAGAAAAGAAAAAGAGACCATGATCCATCCCGGTCACTCTAAATCACTCAGTGACATCATCGAGCAACATAGGAACATGATCGAAGATAAATCAATAAATGATAAGACTTGCTAATTCCAACAAGTCAAACAAACATCTTGATCTTCATTGTCAAAAGTTGAAAGTGTTGATAGGACGATCATGTTGTCTGGTTTCAGGACATGTGGTACCCCGTCTAAGACAGGACACAGTCTAGTTTCGAGCATACCACACCCTGTATAAGACTCATGATAATGTGCCAAGGACCAATGATATTGATGTTGATTGATTGATATGACAATTTTAATCAATTTGAATGTCTGGTTTGATTGAAACAGTTCATTTGTGAATACATGATTTCATTAAAGCACAGTGTGTGATTGCGTGTCGTTGGAGGGATGCTCAGTGATCTGTCTTTTGCACAAAGGGGATTTTTTTTTTTATTGTTTTGCTTTTTGAGTTTTTACAATTTTTTGTGTTCATTTTTTTCAAGACTTTATTTGATTTTTTTGTGATTTTTTTAGGACATTATTTGATTTTTTTGGATTTTTAGAGGACATTTTTTGATTTTTAGGGATTATTTTAGGACATTTTTCAATTTTTTTTGATTATTTAAAGACATTTTTCAATTTTTTTGGATTATTTCAGGACATTTTTCAATTTTTTTGGATTATTTTAGGACATTTTTCAATTCGAAAGTGCCAGTGATTGATCATGACAAGGGGAACACACCCAATGCACATTTGAAAGACATATATAGAGACCAGGACCGAAACATATGCACAAGAAACCGGAGTATGCAAGACAATGATGTTGACCAATCATAGGCCTGAAACAGAACATTGGGTCAGGACAAGGATAGGCACGATCAACCTGTAGAGAAAAAGCATAGCTAGAGGTCATGATAGATGACCGAGCAATGATCATTTTACACATGGTGCTTGTTTGCCAGGTTTTCACCATGGTACTTGCCCAAAGCGCCTGTTTGCCAGGTTTTCACTAGAGGGTGAATCATTTTTCTTTACTTTTTTGTTCTTTTTCTTTGTTTTTCACTTTTTTCACTTCTTTTTTTTTTTTTATTATTTCACTTTTTTTTATTTTTTTGAGCTTTTTGAATTTTTTATTTTTTATTTTCAGGATCATATTTGAAAAAGTGCTGATAGAAAATTATGCCTAGTACTTGCGAAGGTGCATGCTATTTACAGGATCGGACAAAGGTTCACCTTCTGGGGTGGCAAGCTGATATGCCCCCGAGCCATAGGCTGCAGTCAATATGAAAGGCCCAACCCAATTAGGTTCAAACTTGCCTTTGATGACGTTAGTAGATTGTGCATTCTTGGGGTTTGCCTTTAAAACCAAATCTCCCACTTCGAAGTGTCACCCTTTGACCTTCTTATTATAAGAGCGACGAAGACGGTTTTGATATGCTTGCAAATGTGTCAGAGCTGTCTGACGTTTCTCATCTAACATCTCAAGCTGATGCAACTGAGAGACTCTGTGCATCTCATCATCAATCAAATGTTGCAAGGAAACACGCAAAGAAGGAATCTCCACTTCCAATGGTAAAATGGCTTCCACACCATACACCAAAGAATAAGCTATTGCTCCAGTAGGTGTGCGGATAGAAGTGCGATAAGCCCATAGTGTTGGATTCAACTGTACATGCCAATCTCAACCAGTGTCATTGGCAACCTTTTTCAGGATCTTGATAATGGTTTTATTTGATGCTTCGGCTTGACCATTACCCTATGGATAGTATGGACTAGAGAAACGGTGTTGGATATGAAACTTTTCATAGAGTTCCTTGACATCTTTATTCTTGAAGGGACGACCATTATCTATGACTATGGCAAGGGGAACCCCATATCGACATATGATATAATTCAGTAGGAATTTTGAAATTTGCACACCAGTGATATAGGTCATGGGGATAGCCTCAAACCATTTTGTAAAATACTCTATGGCTGTAATGATGAACTTGTGTCCATTTGTAGATGTCGAGTGAATCTTGCCAATAAGATCCAATCCCCATTGAGAAAAGGGCCATGGAGATATGACAGAATGAAGCTCTTGGGCTGGTGCATGAATGTAATTTCCATGGATCTGGCATTTGTAGCACTTCTTAACAAAATCATGAACATCCTTTTCCAGAGTGGGCCAATAATACCCAGCACGAATCAAATTTTTGGCTAAGCTCAGACCATTGAAATGGCCCCCACATATACCATCGTGAACCTCATGTAAAGTCATTTGTGCTTCATTAGAATCCAAACACCTAAGGAGGGTATGGTCGAAGGAATGACGGTAAAGGGTGTCGGCAATGATGACATATTTGGCTGTCTATCAGATGAAGGCTCGGCGTTGGTTAGTGGAAAGGTTAGGTGGTAAAGTTTGGGATTTCAAATATTGATATACATCATTGTACCATGGGGAGTTAGGGCCAACAAGAACACACATCACATCTGTTGTCAGAATTTCAAAAGAAGGGACAAGCAACTGTTTTTCCAAAAATTCACATTTTTCCATATTGTGGGGCATATTTAACATGGAAGCAATTGTAGCCATCACATCTGCTGACTTGTTTTGAATTCTTGGAACTTGACTGAAATGGATAGCCATGAATTTTGTCTTGAAGAAATCTACCATATGCTTGTAGGGAATACGCTTTTCATCTTTTGTTTCATAGTCATCATTCACTTGACGGATGACTAACTGAGAATCTCCATAGACTTGTAAATGTGTGATGTTCCAGTGGACCGCTACTCAGAGTCCTATGACCAGAGCTTCATATTCTACAATATTATTGGTACAATGGAAAGTTATTCTGTAGGTTTTGGGAATAGCATCACCTTGAGGGGTGACAAACAATATACCTACTCCAGACTTGAACTTGGTATGGGATCCATCAAAGTATAACTTCCATTCATTAGTAGATGTAAGAGCAAAGACTGATTCATCGAGAAAATTGGTCAACATGGGATGATCATCATAAATAGGAGCCTCTGCAGCAAGTTGATCTACTATGACTTGTCCTTTTATTGCCTTTTGCTCCATGTACTCAATATCAAACTCACTGAGGATCATAACCCACTTTGCTAGGCAACCTGTCAAAGCTGCCCTACTAAGCAAGTACTTCAAGGGATCAATTCTTGCAACTAACAATGTCTAATGACTTAACATATAGTGTTGAAGCTTCTGTGTTGCAAAGACTACTGCTAAACATGCCCGTTCAATAGTTGAATAATTCAACTCATAGCCTACTAGTGTCTGGCTAATATAATAAATAGCTCACTCTTTGCCGTTCTCATCCTGTTGGGCCAAGAGAACTCCTAGTGTTGTTTCAGTTGTAGAAGTATACAATATAAATGGCTTTCCTTCTATAGGAGGCATTAGAATAGGCAGCGATAGTAGATAATCCTTGAGAGCTTGAAATGTTGATTGACATTGCTCAGTCCATTTAAAAGTGACTCCTTTATGCAATAAATGCTGGAATGGATGACATTTGTTTGCCAATTGAGCTATAAAGCAGTGGATTGACTGTAGCTTTCCTTGCAGACTTCTTAGTTGATGAAGATTGGAAGGAGGAGGCATATCCATTATTGCTTTAACCTTGGCAAGGTCGACTTTGATGCCTCTATGGGAAACAATGTACCCTAGTAATTTGTCAGCTGTGACACCAAAGACACACTTCTTTGGATTGAGTCTAAGCTTGTAGGTTTCCATTCGGTCAAAGATTGGGCCCAGGATGGCTAGATGACTATCTCTTGTGACAGATTTGCATAATAAGTCATCAACATAGTCCTCCATCAAAGTATGCATGAAATCATGGAAAATTGTCATCATCACTCTTTGATATGTTGCGCCAACATTTTTAAGACCAAAGGGCATCACATTCCAACAATAGGTACCCCAAGCACAGGTGAATGCAGTCTTATGTTGATCTTCAGGAGCAATGTGAATTTGGTTATAGCTGGAGAAACCATCCATCAATGAGAGCATCTCATATCCAGCAGTCATGTCAACTATGATGTCTATATTTGGCAGTGGAAAATCATCTTTAGTGCATGCTTTATTGAGATCCCTAAAATCCATATAGATTTTGATGCCCCTAGTTACCTTGCTAATTGGTACCAAATTGGAAATCCAGTCTGCATAATCGATGGGTCTGAATAAGCCCACGTCTAGTAATTTTTTTAGTTCTACCTTGACCAAGATAGCCACCTGAGGATGCATCTTTCTGAGTTTCTGTTTGACAGGCTTGGCATCTGCTTTTAATGGCAAGTGATGAAGGACTGATTCTAGATCAAGGCTAGGCATATCTGCATAGGACCATGCAAAGCTGATCTTCTTCTCAAGAAAGAAATTGACAAAATCTATCTTTTCCTTTTTCGATAAAGAAGTAGCAAAATGAATGACCTTAGGGTTGTCAGGTGTACCCAAATTTATCTCTTCGGTCATTTCCACAAGAATGTTGATTTATCCTAACTTGATAGGGGTATGTCCAATCTTCCACCTTTGGGCACCTTAGAGAGGTTTTCACCCATAGGTACGTCTTTTATTTTTACTTTTTCATGATCAGAGAGTGCCTTACGGTTTTCACTCAAAGACCTATTCTTTTGATTTTTTACTTTTTCCTTTTCATTTTTATGACTAGAAGATGGAGTTGACTCCCCAAAATATGTTGTAGAATCTAGATCAATAGCAAATCCTACCTTATGATCTCCTTGTGGTATGCCTTCCCGTAGTCCCAAAAATTCTGCAATTGCTTCATCATTTTGAAAAGAGTCCAATGTGAGTGGTTCTTGTTGGTCATGTTGGATAAGCTGGAGATAAACGAGGGGCATGTCATCATCGGTTTTAAGGAGAGAGAGGGCTGAGATGGTAAAGATGTAAACGTTCATGGTATCACTATCTGAACTACTTGTATCTGATTTGGAGCTTGGGTCTTAGAATGACTTTATCCAAGCATTAGGACAGGTTTTAGGAGGGGGAGTTATTTCATGTTTGTCTTCGATGGGCAAATCATCAGGGTCAAGGAAAACATCTTCAAGGGCATAGGAGCTAGAAGAAAAAGAACTCCACTCCCATTCATTGGAATCAGTTTCGAGTCGAGTATCCTTAGGTGTTGTTTCATCATCAGAGTCATGCCCCTTTCCACACGTGGTCACTTTGGTAGATGAGGATCCAATTTGCAATGGTATAAAACCTAACCCTAAATTTATCACTGGACCGACTCTAATAGGCAATGTAATTATCCCTTTAGATGGGCGCTCAAAATCATCATATCCTTTGATTGTTATTCTTCTGGAAGAATCAATATCATTTTTTGTATAACCAAGACCAATGACCACTCTCAAGGTACAGATGTTAAGACCCGCTCCGCCATCTATCAAGACTCATCAGATTTTGCAATTATGGACAAAGACTTCAAGATGTAAAGGATCATTATGAGAGAGCTTATCAGGTGAAATATCATTATCAGAAAATGCAACATGTTGGGAAATAGCTAGATGTCCTATTCGGGCTTGAAACTAGTCAACATCAATGTCTGTCGGGACAGTGGACTCAATTAAAGCTTTATCTAGGACTGCACGATGCATAGGGGACATTTTCAACAACTCAAGGATCAATATTTGTGTAGGTGTCTTTCCCAGATGATCTAGGAGATTATATTGACTTGTAGAAGTTGACTTGGGAGGAGTTGTAGGAGCTCCTTTTAGGACTATTTTGGATCGATGAGTGGTGACTGCGCAAGAAGGATCTTGTCCCTTTATTCTTAGGGTGGAAACATACTCATTTGATGCTCAAAAACAATTGATGACATTGTTATACCAATATTCGCATAATTTGTTGTTTGGGTAGAGTTTGAAGAAGATGCTTTACCCTTCTCATGATCAAGCAAAGGAGTTTTGAAAATTGTATGATCAGTGTTAGAGGTCACGTTGGGCAGATCAACCTCAATTACTCCTTGCTCTAACAATTCTTGAATCATATATTTCAATTAAAAACATGATGCAATTTTATGTCCTTTTGACTGATGGTATTCACAATATGCATTATCATTCCACCAATGCGGCTTTACCAATGGTTCTGCCTTGATATCTGGTAACTTGATAAATTTTGCTTGTATTAATTGTTTCATTACTGGCTCAATAGGCTCTCCCAATGGTGTAAATTGTCGAGGAGGCCCATCCCTTGATCGGAAAGGTTTTCATTGCTGGTTTTGTTGCTGACCTTGTTGTTGATTATATTGTTGAGTGTATTGTTGAGTATGTTGTTGGTATTGTGGCTATTGAGTAACATTGCTCACTGGTGTTTGATTTTGTTCCATAGTTGACATATTAGGAGCACTCAATTTCTTGATTGTGAACGGGGGTTGATTTGCATTCATCGCTCTTGCGTCAACAACTCCATCATTAGTGACATTCTTGTTTTTGTACCAAAATCTATTTCTGTCCCCTGAATTGTTTGTGTTGTCACTGTCTTTATTGAGCTTAATGATTCCCTTAGCTACAAGAGTAGTTTCAATGTTCATCCCTTTCTTAATGAGTTTCTCAATAGTATTGGGACTTTTAATTTGAGTTCATACATCATTTCTGGGACCAAATTTTGGATAAACAAGTTCACTTGTTGTTCTTCAGGTATATCTAGGGAAGAACAACTATACAAGCTTTGCTATCGTTGCAAGAAAGTCACTAATGGTTCACCTTGCTTTTGCTTGGTGTTGCATAAATCTGACATGGTCACGTCACTATCAATGTTAAATGCAAAGTGAGATAAACTTTTGAGCCAATTCCGACCAAGTCTTTATATTTCCTGGCAGATGCGAATACCAATCCATGGCTTGTCCCGTGAGACTTCATGCAAATAAGTGCATTAAATATGTTTCCTCATAACTCACTTCAGTACATGCCACAAAAAATGCTCGAATGTGATCTTTTGGATTGCCATTCCCTTTATATTTCTCAAAATTAGGTGCCTCAAAATGCTTAGGGAAGGGAGGCATATATAAGCTCTTGTCAAATGGATTAGGACATAAATCTTGATCTGTGTACAACTTCTTTGTTCCTTTGGTTTCTAATGCATCGACTTGTCATTGCAACTTCTCAAGTTGTTGCGCAATTGTGTCAGATTTTGGACGTCCATCATTAATCCTGGTGGGTACTCTTTGTCGATACATCGTGTTTTCGATCAGTTGTTGATGCTCTAAAATTGCCGTCTTTGGTGTCTCCGGCATATAATGTTCTTGGTACACCTCTTGTTGTTGTGGTTGTGCCATGCCTTGATATTGACCTTGTTGTTGTGCTTCCTGTGGTGGAATCATCGTTTGTATCCTAGGTTGATATTGCAATTGAGGGTGTTGTTGATATTGCACAGGCGTCAATTGTGGTTGTGAAGTATGATAGCTTATTTTTCTTGGCACATATTGAGGCACATGTTGTTGTTGATGCTAACAAATCGGAATTTGCTGACTTTGTGCCAATTGTTGTTGTCTCGGTGTAAATCCCATCATTTGCAAAAAAAAATTTTTGGGAGGTTTTTGTTGTTTCTCCTTAAGATGGGGTATGGCACTTGCATTGACTTGTTGTGTTGTTTGTGCAATCCATTGTGGTGGTTGCAAGTTTGTATTAACTTGTAATGGGACAGAAGGCGCTACAACTTGTTGTCGAATGCGATATTGTTGTTGTTGAGCATTGTTTGTTGGCACATTTGATTGTACCTTTTGTGTATTACTTAATTGTTGCAACATTTGCTATTGATGCAAATCATTATATGTAGCTCTTTGTGTCACCATTATCGAAGGATCTATCACAATAGTTTGCATAACAGGTACGTGAGTGTTTGGCAAATATACTGAGCTTAATGGGACATAGGAACTTTTTTGCATTGTGGAATTATTTTGGACATTGGTGAGATCAGGCATTCCAGTCGTGAAGCTTTCTTGCATCTTAGATTTTGATCCAATTTTATGCATGTGAGGAACCACTTCTTGTTGAGGGACAACTATCAATATTTGTGTGGTCTTCATTTGATCTTGTGTTACAGGTGTTGTGTTATAAATTGGATTATTTATTGTCTCAAATGGTGACTTTTGAGGAATAGTCACTGTCAATGCCTTTGAAGCACGTTTACTCATCAAGGTAGGTTGAGTTTCTTGTTGCACATTTTCTTCATTTGGATGCGGAGAAAAACTAAACAGCTCACCACCTTGTTGTTTTTGTACATTGATTTGCTCACTCGAGGAGGTCACATTACTCATCATGTCAAGATATTTTTGTGGGAACATCTTAAAGACCTTGTTCAAGAACTTATCCATCTTTTTCGTCATCTTAGGATCTTTAAGGAACATATTAACATCATCGAAAGCATCGGAATCTGATGAAGAATCTGGTAAAATATTTGGATTTATTTCTTGTTGAATGCCTTGATCTGAACCAAATCCTTGTGAAAGAGTTTGTTCCTCATATAATGTTTGAGTTTGAATGTCATGTTGCAGGTTCAGTTGATTCCAATCAAAAGGTGCATTTCCCCTTGGTGTTGGTGGAACACTCCCATGTCCTGGTTTCATGGGTAAAAACATTGGTTCATATAATGGAGGTGGTCCAATTTGAACCATTCCATATGGTGGTAATGATGTGCTTGATGAACCTTCAATCTGTACTGCTTGACTAGTTTGAAACTGTGAGTTTGATATGTTGTCAATGGGTTGATATGTTGGTTTGCCCATCTTCTTAGATTTTGACCTTGTTTCAACAGGCATGTCACTATGCAATGTTTTTGGGATTTTTGATTTTAAAAGGATGATGTATGATATGGCACTAAATGCAACCTAAATAGACGAAAATGCAATCTATGGCAAGAATGCAACCTATGTTTTTGTTGTTTTTCAAGATTTTGACAAACTTTTTGGAATGCAAATCTTAAAAAGAGACCCTTAGGAAAATTGAAATGATGTCTAGACCTCAAAGGACAAAAGGACCAAGTGACAAAGGACAAAATGACAATGTCTCCCCTAATATGCTTGGATACTAAGCTAGGTTTGACCAAATGACAATGATGACAAAAATACAAAAGTTTGATAAGGTCTAGACTTCCTAACAATAACATAGGGTTTATCAAAGATTTGGATTACTCAAGTATGACAAAATCTAGTTTTGACACTATATGCAGCGGGACAATTACCATGCAAGTGACCCTAATATGATATGATAATGACTTAAGCTTAATGAAGGGACCTAGGGTATGCAAATGTGACCTAATGTTGTGAGGACAAGGATGCAAATGCAAATGTATGACAATGCCAACCTAAGGCAAAACCTAAGGTTGAATTATGAAATGGTATTGTTCTAATGGAAGAGGACACATGCAAATGGATGACCCTTATTGATATGCAAAGGAGTATGACCTAGGTGAAACCTAACCTTGGTAGTTGACAATGAATTTGCAAAATGCAAACCTAGGATGAACCTAAATCTAAGTGACATGAATGTTGAGACAGGATTTTGAAAAATGTTTGACAACCATGTTTGAAGGTGTTTTGAACTTTGTTGAATGAAATAATCTTGTGTTTAACCTTGTTTTGAATCAATTTTTCTTGTTTTTGAAATGAGACACAACTCAACTTTTGACAAGCAAAGAAGACAAGATATTTCAACTTAGACTCAAGACAATCATGCTCATTCACACATTTCTTATGGTAGGTAAGGACAATAGGTACTTGAGAGGTAGACTCATTATGAGATTCAAGGAGAATACATAGATGCTTGACCCCACGGGCTCCCCTCCACGGCACTCACTTCTCAGGGTAGCCAAGCATTAGTCCCCAAGGTAATCTCCCCATGGTGAACTTAGTATCTCTTCCAAGTATCCAAACTTGTCCTTCTCAAGCAACTAGAAGGATTTTTGGCCTCTAAATACAAGGTGTTTAGTAAGGATTTCTGTTAAACGTTACTCCTTGGTGTCATGCAAGCATGATTGAGACACTAAGCCCACCAAGATACCAAACAAATGTAGTCGCGCAAGCATGATTTAGACTGTGAGGCCCTACTTAGATGTTGATATGAGAAAGACTTCAAGGGTCATCACTTCCCAAGTAACTACAATTCCCACGTAACCCTTCCTTCAAAGCTTTCGCCCATCAGGTATTTATTTATAGTGAGTTAGAATGCCAAGGTACTCTGGCTGTGCTCACTTTGGGTCGTTCCCTTCTCATGATTGTCACTTGCTTGCAAAAGAAAGAAAATGGTCGGGAAGACAGGCCCTCTAAAGGTAACAAACAATCTGAGCCATGAGAATGGTATCAAAGATCTGGATTTCTGATCACCCTAAGAAGGATGAGAGCATACTCTCCTACTCCAATGTCAAACTCGACAATCAAAGAAAACACACATTCATTCCATCCTACCTAGCAATCATACTAGGTGCCTAATTATGAATCACAAACACAAAAGTTTGGTCGAAATACAAGGCAACCTGCAAAATCACCAAGTTCGAAGTTTGATTTGTTTGGTCTTTGACAAATTGACACTTTCTATGCAAGATTGATTGATTGACAAATTATGACAAATTGACAAGGTTGCTATGCAAAATTGATTGACTGACAAATTATGACAAATTTGCTATGTCATTCCCATGAAATTAGGAGAAAATTAGGAGAAAATAGAAAATTAGATGAATTAGAAATTAGGAAATTAGAAAATTGATGAAAATTAGAAAATTAGGAATTAGGAGAAATTAGTAAATTGGAAAATTAGGTAAATTAATTAATAATTTTTCATTCATTAATTAATTCACAAAAAGAGAGGAATTAGTTAGCCAATTAAATAAACATTTAATTGTGACAAGAAGACTTAGGATAAATAAACTATTTAACCTAGAGGGAGAAATGACAAACAAGGTTAAATGAATAAATCATGAAACCCTAGAAAATGCAAGGATGACAATTAGGTCTTGACAAAAGATAATTGATATTAATTCGATTTGATCATGATTCTGACTGGCAAAGGACCAATGCTAATAAGTGATTTGATTGATAAATGCACCAATTGACAAGGAACAATGACTAATTGATCCAAATTGACATGATTGAGAAGGACGATGATCGATGACAAATTGATCGCAAAATGACAAGATTGAAAATGACAACGATTGATGACAAATCGATCGCAAAATGACAAGATTAAAAATGTCAACGATCGATGACAAATCGATCGCAAGATGAAAAGATTGATGACAAATTGATCACACAATGACAAGATTGACCAGAGGACAAAACCCTAATTAGGATTGACAATGTCCAAAATGATGACAAATGAACACGCACATTGATGCAATAGGATAAGATCGATCAAAATCATGACTGAAGATTGTTATCAACAAGACCAAATTCGAAAGCAAGACAAATGAAGAATGCAGAAGAAGGACTCGATGCTCACAAATGATAAAGACCAAGTACGCATCATAGAAGAAATGTTAATGCAACGCAAAATCCCTAAAATAAGGCAATGCGCAAATGTTAAAGTATGACTCTACAAGCGTTGACCATTTTTAGACGTCTACACATATATTTCATATATACTAGCACAACAATTGAATGTTGGGGGTGTAATGGATATTTTAATATAGAGATTTAAAATATAGAAACCCTTGTTATAAAATCTTAGAACTGATGCCAACAGCAAGAAGTAGGGTTATTTTAGAGATTTTGGAAGCAACTACACATCAAATTTTGGGTGCCTTTGATAAGAAAGTGGTATGATGAAATCTTTGGGCATAAAATAGATGAAATGCACTCCATACTACTGCTGCACAATATTTTGGTCGATGGTATTTTTAACAAAGTAAAGGAAGGTGTATGGAACAACCAAATTCTTATCATTATAAACAATGATCTTTTTATGATGTGAAAGTTGAGAATATTTTATGGAAGGTCCCTAAATGAATACACTTTAAACTAATTTTAGAAATAACTATTGTTTATCTTCATGTCAATTGGATCTAATTTCCATTTATCTTTTCTATATAATCAAATAACTCTTATTTAAAATATATAGTTTAAATTAACCATTATTTTACTATCATATCAAAGTATATTGGAAACATATGATAATGTCATTTTGATTAAGGACACATATTCTTCATTATATTGTCCAGCTTCTATAGTTTTTGAGTTGTTAACTTGTAGTGTTCTTTGGTATTAAAATATTGAATCTATTATTATGTATTGGTTTTTGCATTTATTAAGCTAAGTTTCTTGGCTTATTATTGTTCTTTGTCATTGATTTTGGATTATTATTGTCCATAATCTTTGGATTTGACTGTATCATAGTTTGTCATAGATAACACGCTATCTTATCCCAAGTCTTACTACTATTCTTTGATCAAAGAGTGCCTTGAATGTGTCATCATTGAATATCACCAGTTACTTGAATGTGCCTTGAATGTGTCATCTTTGGATTATTTTTTACATTTTTTATTCTCATGGACAGGTATTGAAGCACTTGCATGGGCGATAAAGCTTGTTTGCATAGGACCTGGAGACTTTTAAAAGGCGGGCAAGGAATTCGGAGTTTGTTGTAGCGAATTTGAAGTCAGCGAGGCCCTCTGCAGTAAATTCAGAGGTAATTTAAAACCCTCATTGCTGAAAGTAAGCTGACAGGAAACACACACACATTTCATTCTTAGTAGGTAAACATCAAATAAATTTAAGATAAATCTCAAAACACTGACTCATTGTATCCTCTTCTTTCTATTACGGCCTCTATTAAAAGTGACTACTTTCAACAATGTTTTGGCATCTCCATTTTTAAATTTATTTATTTTTATTGGAATTAGAAACTAAATTAATACTAGAATGCATAATATTACAGATGGATCAACATCAAAGGTTGACTACAGATCAATATCATGCATATGATGAAAGAGTAGCTAATAAGAGGAGCTTGGGTAAATATCCATGTCTTTGTAATGATTGTCTTGGTGAAAAGGTGAAAAAAAGAAATGTGATTTATCGACATATAATAAGATGTAGGCATAGTAGTATAAGCCCTTGGGATTATAGTTATTATGAAGATATGATAGAATTGAAAATTGTGAGATATGAAGAGGCAGCAAACATAGATGAAGTGGCAGAAAACATAGATGAAGTGGCAAAAAACATACATGAAGAGGCATAAATATTTGATGAAGGGTTTGAAGTTGATAGAATGTTGATTCAGGGTCTAAGAGATGATTGTGCCAAGTCAATGGAGGATGCTTTAAAGCCTATTTATGCTAATTGTAAGTTAAGTTATTTGACAACAATCCTTCAAATTCTTAACTTGCAAGTGGTGCATGGTTGGACAAATGAGAGTGCAGATCAGTTATTGGCATTATTAAGTTCATTGTTACTAGATGACTCCACATTGCCAACAAAACAAAGTCAATGTAAAAAGATAATCAGTAAAGTAAGCTTGGGGTATGAAAACATCCACATGTGTGAATGGCTGTGTATAAACAAGGGTTGAAATCAGTTGTGGTTCCTAGAAAATTTCTTCACCACTTTCCAATAATCCCACAATTACTCCAAATGTATAGGTGTAAAGACATTGCTGAACTTATGCAATGGCATGCCCAAAATAAGAGCACTGATGAAAAATAATGACATGTGCCTGATTCAAAGACGTGGATGGAATTTGATAATAGATGGCTTGATTTTTCTCAAGATCCTCATAATATAAGGTTGGGTTTGGCTCTAGATGGGGTAAACCCATTCTCAAATCAAAGTAATAAATGGTCAACTTGGCCAGTGTTTCTAATAAATTATAACTTGCCTCCATGGTTAGCAACTAAACCATTTTTATTAACGTTATCATTGATTATACTAGGAAAGAAAAGTGTGACTTCAAAAACAATAGATGCTTATCTAGAGCCATTGTATGATGAGCTAATGGAATTGTGGAAAGGAATTGAAGCAATTCAATCTTTAAGGGATGGTCATTCAATCAAATTCACTTTAAGAGCTTCCTTATTGTTTACGATTCATGATCTTCTTGCATATGACACATTATCTAGTCTCTCTGTTCGTGGATACCATGGATGTCCTGCTTGCAACTTTAAGGATTTTGTGAGGCACTCAAAAAGTTTGCATAAGTGTATTTATTGTGGAAATTGTGCTTACCTTAAAATTGATCATCCATATCATCAGCAAAAAATACATCTCAACGGTCAAGAAGAGAATCATGAAGTGCCATTCCTAATAACAGGTGATTACATTATTGAGTATGAACAAAAAAGAATGTCATTTATTGAAAATGAGGGGATTGCGGGTAGTAGATATGATCCATGTAATTAAAGCAGTGTAAAATGATTGTGTATACTGTATAAGCTGCCATACTTCAAGGATATAGCCATTAGGCATACTGTTGACTTTATGCATACTGAGAAAAATATAGCCTATGCTATTATAGAAACTCTTTTTGGTGCCTTAGATACTATTTCATCACATGAAGACTTTCGAGAAATAAAGATTCATTGAAATCTTTGGTCAACGCTTGTGGAGTCATACTTTAACATTTGCGCATTGCCTTATTTTAGGGTTCTTGTGTTGCATTAACATTTCTTCTATGTTGCGCACTTGGTCTTTATCATTTGCGAGCATCGAGTCCTTCTTCTACATTCCTCATTTTCATCGCTTTCGAATTAGGTCTTGTTGATAGAAATCTTTAGTCATGATTTTTGTCGATCTTATCCTGTCGCATCATGGTGCATGCTCATTTATCATCATTTTGGACATTGTCAATCCTAATCGATGATGGAATTAGGGTTTTGTCCTCTTGTCAATCTTTCAATCATCTTTATCTTGTTAGTAATCATTTGTGATTATCAACTTGTCATCCTTGTCATTTTGTGATAGTTTCGTCATCGATCCTTGTCCTTGTCAATCTCGTCATTTTGCAATCGATTCATCATCGATCCTTATCCTTGTCCTTGTCAATCTCATCATTTTCAAATTCCTTGCCAAACAAGTTCAAATTCCAGATACAACCATGTCAAAACCTCGAAAGAAAGCTGGCCTTATTGCAAGGATCTTAAGGAAATTACCAAGTGAGTTCTTTGAGGAAGATCAAGATAATACACTTATGTCTAGCAATGCCTCATCCCCCCACAAACAAATTGACTCTCCAGTGGCATCTATCCCTACACCTTTAGAAGTTTCACAAGAACCTTCCATATTGTCTCATCAAACAATACACCCAAGGATGAAATTATCCAAAGGCTATCCATAATTGATTGTGAAGATAATCCAATTCATGATGCACATCCTTGTCATGTTTCAGAAATACAAGACCCAATGCCACCCTACACTTTATTGCCATTACCTGTTTTAGAGGACCCCATTCGAAGTCCCTCTTCCTCATGTTCAAGCATTGAATCCTTGTTAGAATCCATCACAAATGTTCAAAGTGCATTTCCTTCATGCCAAAACATTGATCCCTTGTCAGAATCCCCCATGCATATCCAAAGTCCAACCCCATGTCAAGAGGATAATTTAGAGCATGAAGAAATGTGTCTTAAAAAAGATCAAGATCAAGATCCCAAAACCTTATCATCCCATCCAATTGTTGACCAGGACCCCATGTTCCCAGACACTCAAGATGATTCCCCTATTCTTGTCCATCCTATCCAAAGTCCTATTGACACTCCATTCCCCGAGAAAGATCAAGATATCCCAGTCCATCCAATCCCAAATGATCCCCTTCCATTTCATGAAAAAAATGTCCTTTCAAATCCCATTGGCATTCCACTTCCTAAGAAAGATCAAGATATCCTTTCCATCCTTTATGATGATCCCATTAAAAGTCCAGCGCAAAGCAACTTTAAAGAGGATTCCAATGATCTTCCTCCTTGTCAAGATAAAATTAATCCTTTAAATCCTCCACAAGATCCTTTTGTTCCTCCATCTCCTTGTCTTAATTCTCCATATACAATCCAAGATCTCATTTCTTTTGATGATCCCATTATTTCTCCCATTCCATCTCTTGAAGAGCTTGTCATTGAACCATGTCCACTACACAATCCTAGTCCCCCTCATGATCCTAATCCCCCTCATGATTCTAACGTGTCAGTGCAAGATGTTCATGAACCCTCAACATGCATAATGGGTTCTTCCACTTTGGTGCAATCCGATCCACTTCAAGATCTCATTATTTCTCTCATATCGTATCCACCTCATAATGGACTCGCGCCTTCTTCCCAAAGAAAAGAGTATCCTACAAGTCAAGATATTCATAAAGGCAAAGGAGTCAATCTCCATAAGCAAGAATCCCTTCATGTTAAATAAAATATTAAGGGTCATGGCCTCAATGAAATTCCTCAAGACGTGGGTACCCCTATTAAATCCAACATCCCTTCAAAATCCAAACATATCCCTTCCCCTTTATCCCTTCCATCCATCTTAGGTCCTTATAATATCCCTGCGTCCTATATGCAAGGTCGACAAAGGAACACATATTTGAGTAACTTTCATCCATGCAAAAGACCTCCACTTCATTCCTATCCATCCATGCATTCCTTTCCCCCTCCAAGAAATTTGGATGCCAAGCATAAAAGTCATAAGTCTAAAAATCCACATGTATTCAAGGATCAACATGTCCAATCTAATCAACATGTCAAAGCAAAGAAAAATATGATCCAAAAAGAAAAGGAAAAATCCAAAATGTCACAAAGCCCCATTGCTCAAAAACAAAAGTTAAAATCTATATGGGTTCCTGTGTGGGAGAAAAAGTGACACTAAGCAAACATGCCCTAATCTCACTTTCAACCACACACTTGTGGAATACGAAAGAGCCTAGAGTTATCACACAATTGGCTACTTCTTTTTGTGGAAGAGAGAGCCATGGGCTACCTATTAGGATTTCTATTCCTTTGTTGTAATTGAAAGATGAAATGATGCAAGTTCAATCCCTAACCCCAAAGTGTAAGTATGAACTAATAACAAGGTTACAGAATTGAACTTAAATGATGGAAAGCGGAAAGCTGTAAACACAAGGACAAGATAAGAATGCAAATGCGTACCCAGAGTTAAAATATGACTGAAAATGTTCGGGACGGGGCGCGGGTGCCACTGTCCTAATTCTGCCCCTGAAACTGCTCCGAAAACTGTTGTTTTTGCACTTTGGAAAAGCTGTCAAAAATGCTGAAAATGCTGTCTGTCAGGAGGACCAGGGCACCCAGCGCCCCTGTCCTGGTCTTTTTCTTTGAGATTTGGTGTGTTGTTTGGTCTCCGTCTACTTCTTCCGGATCTGTAACTTGCGGCGTCGTCCGAGTCCTGAAACTTGCACTTATATCTGAAAAGATGTTTGGGTGGCTATATAGGGTTTTGCCTTAGTCAAACCCCCGCTTCGGTGATTTCCACCTCCACGAATAGCCAAGTTGTATTGTAAAATGTATTGTGTGTGCAGACCTAGTGTGTGTGCAAGGTCCTTAAATGCAAGAAAGCAAACTAGAGCAACCTAGAAAGTAAACCCTAATTGCTTGTAAATGATAATGTGAATGCTCTAAATCAAGATGCAAAGTGATATAAAGCATGAATAAAGGATATATTGAAGCTTATGCAAAGACATGAAAACAACATGAAATCATACCCAACCCTCAAGGGAGGAGTACAAGCCAATCTTCAGTCGGTAATCTCCTATTGTTCTTCAATGTCTTCCAAGCCCTAAATGGATGAATGAAATTGATAAATGCTTGATAGAAGGATGTTGAATGTTGTTGAAGTCTTCAAAGATCTGCTCTTTCGCTGCATAGAAGGTCCCTCCAAGCCAAAAATCGGATCCTTTCTAATGAAGAAAGAGAGCTCTTATATATGAAACCATAGGTCTTAATTTCAACTTTTGGCCAACCTAGAGATTGAATATCCCGCCAATTTCTTGGGGTTAAGCTTTATTTTATGATTGGATCGCGCTCCTAAAATTTCGGGAAAAATGTCCGGGACCATGTTGCACTCCGGGCGCCATGGTCCCAACAACTTTTCACCAAACTTTCAGGGCCGTCGGATATGATGATTTTAGAGAGAATCCCGAAGTTACAGGTGATTTCGAGATGTTTTGACCCCCGAAATCAAGCCCCCAAGTTCAAAATAGGACCTAATTAGGGTTTTTGATTAAATGATGTATAGGAGGAATAAAATGAAAAGGGCACACTTTTAATGAAAGGGCCCAACTTTATGATATGGGAGATGATAAGATAGAACCTTAGACCTAATTAATTTAATTAATTAAGTGCTAAAGGGGAAATGTAATGCAAAATGTAAAATGCGCCAAGGCGGGTACTAAACTAGGTGTGAAATTTTACCACCCTAGCAAGTGCGTACAATTTACGACGCTACAGTTCCTAAATCCCTTGTGTTGGAAATGCACTCCAAGGAACCACAAAAGCATGAAAAATCAAAAACCATGTGGATCCCTAAGTGGCTCCTTGAAGCACAAAAGCCTAAAGAAACATCCAACTTGGCATCCAAAGTTGCTATTCCTCCATCCAACCCTCTCAAATTTGTTCCCCCATCACCTTCTTCATCCATTTTGGGCCCTTATGTCCCAGTATCCCAAGCTATTCCTCCATCCTAATCTCACAATTTGAGATCCATTTTTCCTCCATCAATCCACCACCCATCAAGGTGTGTTCCAATGTTGATCTTGCCTTCATTTCCATCCAGTGAAGCCCAATTCTTCCAATACCCTATCCATTATCCAATGCATATTTTCCATCCTTCAATCCCTTTGATCCCATCCTTTGCATAAATCCTTGCCTTAATTTCATCTCTTTTTCCATGTCCTTATCCTACCAACATCTTTGAGCATAATTTTAAAGGTCATGGTCCATTTTTTTTCAAGGTTACTATCCAAACAAAAATATTTTTGAGTCCTTCTTCCATCCCCTATCATGTGTCCACTTTTGACTAAAATGTCAAAATCCAAAAAAAAAAAAAAAGTGAGAAGAAAGAAAAAGAAAAAAAAAAGTAAAGCAAAAATAATTCATCCAGTGGTAAAAACCTGGCAAACAGGCGCCTTGGGCAAGTACCATGATGAAAACCTGGCAAACAGGTGTCATACGTAATCTATGAACTTCTTGCATACCGTACTTGTGGACAGGTTTTATCCTATCATATCCTTTTGTCCTTCATTGTTCCATTATCCTATTGAACCCTTGTCATTACCCTTCATATCCTATTGTCCCTCATGTCCATTTCCTCTTTCCACCTTTGATCTTGACAAGGCTGAAGATCTTCATGAGCATCATGCATCTTTTTTGTAGCTTTTAGTCCATCATAGCTTTTGGTCTTTATCCATTTGCTTATTACAACCTTTCATCCATATTCCCTATCTTATTGCAACTTTCTGCCACTATCCCTTAACCAATCCCAACCTTCAGTCCATGTCCCTTATCCATTCTTGGTCTTGCTTATCCTATCCATATCTTATCACTATCCATACACTCTTTTTCATTCCTTGCTCTTGATCTGACATAAGGACGCAAAATTTAAACATGGATTCAAAAACCTCTTGACATGTCCCTCATGTCGTGTCACTGCTTTACATTGCCATATCCAATCTCTTGTTCCATTGTCTCCATAATAAAAGGCCTTTCTCTTCCCTCTATCCACCATCATTTCAGCAAGCCTATTTATTCACTTGTCATATTCCTTGCCTTGCTAGACACTAGGGGCAAAATCATTAAAAATCCAAAAAAATCAAATAAAGTCCTAAAAAATAAAAAATAAAAAAAATCAAAAAATCAAAAGCTCAAAAATACAAAAAAATCAAAAAAGTGAAAAATTGAAAAGAAAGAAAAGAAAAAAAGTAAAGAAAAATAATTCGCCCTCTAGTGAAAACCTGGCAAACAGGCGCTTTGGGCAAGTACCATGGTGAAAACCTGGCAAACAGGCACCATGTGTAAAAGACTATTGCTCTATTATCTATCATGACTCCTAGATATACTTTCCCTCCCACAGGTTTATCACGATTATCCTACCCAATATTCTGTTCCAGGCCTGTGATTGGTCAACATCATTGTCTTACATACTCAGGTTTCTCGTCCTTGTGCATATGTTTTGGTCCTGCTCAATGTATATGTCCTTCAAATTTTCATTTGGTGGGCACCCCTTGTCATGATCAATTACTGGAGTTATTGCTACGTGCGGACTGGAGCTTCCTTATCATATAATGTCCTAAAAAAATCCCTGAAATCATATAATGTCTTGAAAAAATCCATAAAAATCAAATAATGTCCTGAAAAAATCCCTAAAAATCAAATAATGTCTTGAAAAAATCCCTAAAAATCAAACAATGTCCTTAAAAAATCCCTAAAAATCAAATAATGTCCTGAAAAAATCCCTAAAAAGTCAAATAAAGTCTTAAAAAACAACAAAAAAAAATTGTAAAAAACTCGAAATTCCTACAAAGTGAAAAACATCAAAATCCAAAAACAATTTCTTTGGCATTTTGCATTTTGTCAATAAATGGTCCCCTTTGTGTATGGACAGATTGTTGAGCATATATCCAATGACAATCAATCAAACATTGTGCTTTAATGAAATCACGCATTAATAGATGAACTATTCGACCAAGCAAGCATTCAACTTGATCACAGTTGTCACATCAATCCAAATAGCATCAATGTTACCATTGGTCCTTCTCAACATTATCATGGGTCTTATACAGGGTGTGGTATTCTCGAAACTAGACTGTGTCCTATCTTCGATGGGGTACCGCATTCCCTGAAACCAGACAGCATGATCATTCTTGTTTTCCACTTTTGACAATGACGATCAGATTGTTTGTTTGACTTGGTTGAATTTGTGTGTCTTATCTTTTTACTGATTTATCTTTGGCTTTGATCATGTTCATATGTTGCTCAATGATGTCACTGAGTGATTTAGAGTGACCAGGATGGTTCATGGTCCCTTTCTTTTTTTGTTGTGTTTGCTGTTTGTGGAATGTTTGTCACAAATTGGGGCAACTATATCATTGGGTGTCTGTGATAAGTATGTTCGCTTTGTGAACGCTGCACATACCTCGACCCTTGGTGTATGCACCCTAGAATGCTTCACTCATTCCTTGTGTGCGATGTGTCTGTCTTTTGCAAAAGGGGTTGCATTCCAGCTCTGGCCTTCAATGCCATGATGCTCTGCATCCGCTTTGCTACAATAAATAAAGGTTCTCACCTACTTATGTGCATTTGTGAAAGCAAGTTTTCCTTCATCTCTAAGTGTCCTCTTTCTAATTTCTTCTTACTAACATTTCTTCCATCAGTCTTGGCAGTTAGTTCGGTCTAGTTCTCCGATCTCTAAAAAAACATTAAAAAAATAATAATACAAAATAAGTTGCATCCTGCATTCATTGGTTAGTACATTTGCATTATATCAAGCCCATACAAAGTATTTTATCCATTTCATCTTATAAATGCATCACAAACATAAACAACATTCATACATGTTACAAAGATAGTACATAGACGGTGCATAAGACATCCATACATGGAAAGTAAACATAAGCCATAACACATTGCATCCCATCATATAGTTGCATATCATATCATATATCAAAACAAAGAGACAAATATTGGAGTACAAAATTGGACTGTCTATCCTACGTATGGCCCACAAGCTGAGTACATAATATCAAACTGTATATGTCTCTATCATAAGGAGCACGTGCCTCTGTCACTGGGTGCTCCCTCTATCCTCCTCATCCCTGCCATGTCTCGAGGATGAAGCCCCTCCTATCCCTGGTCCTGGCTGTGGTGGTCTCATAGGTCCACTCACTCCCATGCTACTCACTGACCTCCGAGAGCGTGGCCTGCTCTCTGTCCTTGATCGTGACCAATATGATGCTACTCTCTGCTCTGGTGGAACTGCACTCTCATATAGAGTCCTCAAATGGTGCATCTCATCTCCTGCCTCTAATAACATATGTGCCATCTCACACACACTAGCATCCCTAATCAACCCAACATACTCGGTCACTCTCTGCTCTGCTTGCTGTGCCTAGGCTATCATTGTATCTCAAGCCACTGTCAGCCTGGTTATCTCTGCTCTAAACATATCCCTCTCAATTGACCACTGATCCTGCTCTATCCTCAAGATAGCATTCTGTCTCTCCAATGTAGCAATGTAATCATGCTGACTCACTATGGCGGCCCTACATATATGCATCTCCTCTATGTCAGCTGTCTCCTGCCCTATGGGTATATCCTGCAATGACTCATGATTTACTGGATCTAGCTCATCTCTCTGCATGCACCTAGGATTCTCCTCTCCCTCATCGTCCTCCTCAACCTCCTCATCCCCCTCGTCCTCGTCCCCCTCATCCTCATCATCTCCCTCCTCATCATCTTCCTCCTCATCAACTCCCTCCTCCTCTCCCTTGTCATCATCCTCCTCCTCTCCAATGAGTGGGAAGTCCTCTTATCTCCTAGGTACTGGAATATCATGATCCATCAATGGCACTAGCCACTATCATGCAAACCATCGCTCATACCTCTTTGTCATCCCGGCATCTACAAAACCTGATCTCCAATCCCACTATCTCTGTTGTAGCTGTGTGAAGTTGGCATATGCTATGTGTGGCTGAATCATCCTCCCCCACTGACTCATCTCTCTGTGGGATCGGACAAAGTGTGCAGTCCCTATCAGTACATCATGCCTCTCTCCAAACTGTCATCTGACTCTCTCTAGCAGATACATCTCAATCACTCTCTAGCGATTCACTAGTTGCCCAATCAGATATCTCTTCTATCTACAATACGGTAGCTCATCGCCATCATCTGACCATCCAGGGCAATCATGATATGGCCTCCATGTGAAATCTCTCAACCTGTCTAGCTCATGTCGCCAATACAATATGTATCTGAATGGACCCTGTCTCAGCGCTCCCCCATAGCAGTACACATATGGTCGATGTGGTACTACCTATCTCTCTGCAATCGATCGACATATGGCTATGTGCTCAAATGCCCATACCTGTAAAAGTGTGACCCCATAGCTCAAAGTCTATACCCTCTGATATGCTATCTAATGCAACTGAAAATATAGCATGGCAAGCACACATGGTCCTCATGCATATACAGTCCCCTCTGTCGCCATCCGCTCTAACACTCTTCCCCATCCAATAGGGATTCCATGTCCTCATTTGTCACCTGCTAATAGGCATGCCATAACCACTTCTATCACCACATATCACTAATCATACTCTGCTGCCATGGTCTCCTAGTGGATCTCCCTCTCTATGATATCAAGGTCATCTGCATCGCACTCGAATAGCCTGCACAAAGAGTCTCTCCCTATCACTAGGTCGTACACTACCATCTCCCCATGAATCGGAATGCAGAGGATACACCACATGTCCTCTAGTGTCACAGTTGCCTCTATAGTTGGAAGATGGAATGAGGAAGTCTCTGAATGCCATCGCTCGGCCAATGCAGTGAGAAGTCCTATGTTTTCCCTAATCTCAGGCACGTACGTAATGTAGTATAATCCAAGTCCTGCTAATGTGTCTTTGTCAGTACTCCTGAGTCTGTATCGCAACATGAAGCAGTCAGGTCTATTCTCCCGCGCGATCAATGGATACTGTCAACTCTTCATCACAATTGGGGCACAATTTGTCAGTTTTAGGGTTTTCTCCTAAGGGCTTCACTTCCTTGTTTCATGCACCAATCAGGGTTTTCTTATCTATTTTTGACCTATCCTACCCTTATCCCTCTTTTTAGGATCATCTGCGTGCTATTTTTGGTCAAACTAGAGTCCTAAGTGCACAATTGCACTTGTGCACACTGTCTTGTGCTTGTGCAACATCAAGTTGCACCTATGTACCTTACACAAGCGTAGAACATCATTACATAGGTGCAGAATGCACCCATATAGGCGCAGTTCTGCATTTTTCCCTCCCCTGTGGGCCTCGCAATGTCCCGCAATCAAACAAACTTCATGAAATTGAACATATGGGATTTTGAGCTACATACCACTGCTCCCACATCGTCCGGTTGTCTGTAGGTGTGTACATGTTCCCCAAGGTGATCTACCATTGGAATGTTCGCCATCTCTCTGCCAGGGTCGTTTTTCCTGAGTAACAACTCCTCCACTTTGGCCAGTGCAAATGAACTCTTTTCCTTCTCCTTGTCTCCTATATAGATCTTTGTCAGTACCTAGATGGACGTACATGCTCTCCATCTTATGATGGTTGCGGTCTTTTGCGCCTTCCACTGCTTGTCCTTTGTGCATCCGACCTTTGATTTTTGATCCGTTCGAACCTATTGTCTTCTATCATTATTATCAATCACTTGGCCTCTTTTCTAGATTTTTCTGGCAAATTCCTCAAGGGGGCATGCATATGTTATTATTATTGTCTAGGGCATTTTCATTATTGTTCTTTGAAACAACTCTTAGAATCGCATTGTCTCAAAGAGGGGCAAAATATAGACGTCTAAAAATGGTCAACGCTTGTGGAGTCATACTTTAACATTTGTGCATTGCCTTATTTTAGGGTTCTTGCATTGCATTAACATTTCTTCTATGTTGCACACTTGGTCTTTATCATTTGTGAGCATTGAGTCCTTCTTCTACATTCCTCATTTTCATTGCTTTCAAATTAGGTCTTGTTGATAGCAATCTTCAGTCATGATTTTGGTCGGTCTTATCCTGTCGCATCATGGTGCATGCTCATTTATCATCATTTTGGACATCGTCAATCCTAATCGATGATGGAATTAGGGTTTTGTCCTCTTTTCAATCTTTCAATCATCTTTAGCTTGTTAGTAATCATTTGTGATTATCAACTTGTCAGCCTTGTCATTTTGCGATCGATTTGTCATCAATCCTTGTCCTTGTCAATCTCGTCATTTTGCAATCGATTCATCATCGATCCTTGTCCTTGTCAATCTCATCATTTTGCGATCGATTCGTCATCGATCTTTGTCCTTGTCAATCTTGTCATTTTGCGATTGATTCATCATCGATCCTTGTCCTTTTCAATCTTGTCAATTTGGATCGATTAGTCATTGTTCCTCGTCAATTAGTGCCTATCAATTTGATCTCCTTGTCAATCTTGGTCAATTTGTCATTGATTTTTGTCAACCAATCTCAATCATTTATCAACTTTGGTCCTTTGTCAATCAAAATCATGATCGAACCTACATTAATTTCTTATTGTCTTGACCTAATTCCTTGTCCTCTTATTTCTAGGGTTTTATGATTTGTTCATTTAATCCTTTTCTTCTTCTTTATGGGTTAAATAAATCTATTTATTTAGTCCTAGGTCTCTTTCATGAATTAATTAATGGATGAAAACCTATTAATTAATTCACCTAATTTCCATTTCTCCTATTTTCTTTAATTTTTCTAATATTTCCCCTAATATCATGGGAATGGCATTTCAATCTTGTCATAATTTGTCATAATTTGTCATACACCTTGCATAGAAATTTTCATACATTTGTCATAATTTTGCCATTTTTTATTTGAATTTCCTTTCAAATCTCTTCATGCTAATCTTGTCCTCTCTCCAATTTGTCTATAAATTGGATGATTTTCTTCAATGTCAAAGGGGGAATCAATCAATCACATTTTCAAGTAGCCTTATACTGGGAATTTCATCAACAACTTGCTTTCCACTTGTATTTTGCACTTGTAGGTGAGATCCACATCAAATTTGAAGGTGAAAGAAGAACAATGGAGCCACATGAAGGAGATATCTACATCGGTTTGTTTTGATTTCATTCGATTTGATTATCTTGTCTTTATGTCTTCATTGATTGGATTAGGATTGCTTTCATAGCAGCTTTAGGTTTTGTGGTTGTCCTAATTGCTATTGTTTTGATGATTTTCAATTTCCTGATCTATAGATATGATCCATGTAATTAAAGCAGTGTAAAATGGTTGTGTATACTGTATAAGCTACCATACTTCAAGGATATAGCCACTAGGCATACTATTTACTTTATGCATACTGAGAAAAATATAGCCTATGCTATTATAGAAACTCTTTTTGGTGCCTTAGATACTATTTCATCACGTGAAGACTTTCGAGAAATAAAGATTCATTGAAATCTTTGGGTTGAAAAATATTATAATGAAAATTATAGAGAACCTGGTGCTCCTTACATCTAGACAAAGGAACAACGTGCATAATTCTTATAGTTGTTGTCACAAACTCAGTTTCCCATTGGATATGTAAGTAGTACCATCAAAAGCCAAACTAACATTAATATCTTAAGTGGCCTCAAGACCCATGACTATCATGTCATAATTGAGAATATCTTACCTATTGTGGTAAATATATCAAGTTTGGCAAAGGGGCCAAGATTGGAAATTATAAGGTGGGGCCTAATATTAAAGAGAATGAGCTTACATTTATTATATCCTTCAAACTTTGATAGATTGAGGGGGGAGGTTTTTGAAGTCCTTTGTCTATTGAAATGAGAATTTCCACTAGCAATCTTTAACATTTCTATGCATCTTTTGATACATCTAGAATATGAACTAGAGCATTGTGGCCCAATAAGAGCAAGATGGATGTATCCTATAGAACGATATATGAAGGTTTTGAAAAACTTATCCGTACTAGGGAAAAACCAGAAGGCAGCATGTCTAAGGGATATTCAATGCAAGAGGCCATGGTATTTTGCACAGAATAGATGGAGGATTTTAAAAATGTCAATTGACATGTATGGGATGATGACAAAGATGATAGAGTTGTAGGTGAAGTATTAGAAGGAAATGGATGTCGCTTCAAGCTATCACATCAAGAAAGAAGTGCAATACATGCCTTTATTCTTCAAAACACATCATCTCTTTGATAAGTGGCATAGGTAAAAAAGAAATTACACAATAATTTATTTACTCAATTGCATTTACACATTTATATTATTAATCTTACTATTTGTATGTCATTATTTATGTATAAAATATGAAGATGAGAATCAAAATTGGATGCAACATCGACCACAAAAGCGCAGACATCATGATTTGATTGGAGGTGATTCTTTTCCAAAATTTGAAGAATGGATTGCTAATGCAATTAATGATGCAAAAGAAGGAGGTCACGATGTAACAACAGAGGAAAGTGAACTTTCACAATCTCCACATTTATGGGCTACGTATTTTTAGTGGAATGTGGGCCTATGGTAGTCACTTAAGAGTGGAAGAAAAAGACAAAGGAAAGACTAATTGTGATTGTGTTGTTAGTGCTGAATTTCTTCATGGAAATGAGAAGAAATTTTATGTTGGATTCAACCAAGATATTATTCAAGTGGATTTTGGTGAAAATAGTCCAATATTATTATAATGTAAGTAGATCTGACCATCCATGGTACAATTTGATGAGTATGGATTTGTGCGTGCAAATACACAATAATTGTTATCAGAGACAAATGAGTCCTATGTTTCCCCTCTTCAAATTAACCAGTCATTTCTAATTGATGATGTAAGAGCCCGAGATGGTCATATGTCATTCAAACAGAGTCTTGTTCGAAAAAAAATTCATGGAAGTTGTTGATGTAATGCCTGATGGGCAATATGCTAATTTACAAAAAACATTTGAACAAGTGGATGAAGACAATGAGGGACTGTTTGAAGAAGAAATTTTGATTACAAATGAAGAAATTGGGAGAAAGAATGTATTACATTTCTCAAATTAGGACAAAGAATAAAATCAAGTAGATGCAGACACTAGTGGTCAAGATTTTGATCTCGCTAGCAATGCAAATGATTATTGATGAGCCCCATTTTATGACTTTTTATTTAAGACTTTTATGTTGTAAGGGCATAGACCTTCTAACTAATCCTTGTTTCAAAGCTTTAATGTTGAACAAAGTTGCAATATGAATATGTTAGCTTTAATCTTTGTTACCATGCTACACTGTGACTATCAGTTGTACCTTATAATAGTAATGACTACAAGACAAGCATTTGATGAAGTGTCTTTGTAGATAGCCATTATCTTATGTTACTACTTATCAAATTTCCATTAGTTTTATGTTCAAAGTTATTCTATATACTCTAGTCGGTTATCTCTACCGAAATATTCAGTCAGTATGCACAGTCCAGTCGGTTATAGAAGAATGTAATCAAGAGCCCAGTATGCACCGAACTATCTACCGAGTAGCAAAGATGACACACCAAGTTGATTTACACCGAGTGAAACGTGTTACCAGATTCATTGAACCTGGACATATATATATGGAAACATGTTACAAGATCAAGGAACATCTAACCATTATCACATTGGAAATTGCACTTAAAGATTGTGTATGATTTTGAGGTCATCTAACCAATGAAATATTTTGCATGATTATTCATTCGATAAAACATGTTTGTAAGATCGAAGCAATGAATGAATCACTGTCATAAGAGATCTATTTATACAACATGGATTAAGAACAGATATATACATGTAGCATGATAGAAAGGAAGATATAGAAATATATGAAGCAAGACATGTGAAAGCACTAAGTGTTATGATTTTTATAGAGACACATAGGTCACTGAAAAGGATTTCAAAGAATAGTCAAAGAACAGAGTAAATAGAAGGGTTTACCGAGTTACTATATGGGTTACCAAGGTATGCTATAAGCAAGATAATCTTATTCTGAGCACATAGAATCTGCTATAACATTCCAGATGTAAAGTTGCAGATATTTGTAATGATTTTATTGTAATATTTTGAAGTTGTAAGAGAAACCTTTAATAGGGTAAAAGACTCTAATCAAGTCTATAAATTGTAAAGCCTCTAACCAGGTGCAGCATTTAGATTAAGTGTTGTAAAATCCTTTAGCAAGGTAGATCTAATATATCTTGATACTCCTAATAGGGTAAGCTATCAGAAATAGCTAAACATGTAGCTCTAACCAAGCAACCTTTATTATTGCAGTAGTGAAGTTGTGGGTGCCATCCCCACCACAGTTTTTCTCTCTAACCAAGAGTTTCTGCGTAATCAAAATATATGTGTTATGGAGTGAATCATGTATGATTGTTATCTATTTGTTTTAGCTTTATATTATGTTACCTCACTATTTGGTTTATGCATAATAGTAAAGTTATTGTTGAAGAAAAGTTTTGAAGTACTGATTCACCCCTCCCCTCTCAGTACATTAGCTTTCCATTTTGGGCCTAACATCTTAGACTGCATTTTATTCTATCTTTGTATCATGGACTGATCTGCATCTATTGGGACTTCTATATAATGAAAATCTTTTATCTCTATGATTATCATGATATAATTTGTTACTTCCTTATACCTGCTCTAGATGATCGATTGTTCTATGTATCAAACTATGATTCACTGAGATATGCTTTGTGAACTAAAAAAGTTAATTGTTGCTTAGTATTATCATTGCCGCATTATTCAATGAAGATCTTTGGCAATAATAATCCCCCTTTGGCTTTGTTCTCATGAACTTATTGAAATTTTTATAAGAATGATGATTGTATTTCTTGACAGATATGGTTTGGGTTTAGAATATATTGGTCTTTATGATAGTTAATTATCACTATACAAACCATTATTTCATTTGTATGGGTCCTTGGACTATTTTGTTAAAAATCCTTATCTTTGTTCTATCCCTTGAAGATGTGACTTTTCAGTATCTTAAAGCATGACATATCTCTTCTAATGAGATTTTTAAGGTGGTATGAGCAGGTCATCAAAAGATTGCTAACAATGTTGAGATTATACAAACTTATTTGCAGACTAATATTGTTTGTGGTGTGTGAAACAGAACAACATGTCTAAAGAATAATAAAATTTAGATTGTAACATCTTTGTAGCCTTCAATTGTCTTAAAATTTTGACATCTAATCTTACAGATCTGAAATCAGTGACAGTGGTATGCTTTTATATTTGTCATTGTTGTTGTAAAAATATATTAATAAGTCACTGGAGATCACTGGTAAACACAGAGTGTGAAGATATTGAATGATAACATTCAGATTGTAATACTTTTGTAGACTGTGTATCTTCAAATCTATAAATCTACTTGAAAATTCAGATTCTTTTGGATTTGATATTCCTTTAGATTATACACTATTTTTTTTGGTAACGAGATCTCTTCAGTTTGATGAGATAATTATACATTATGTTTTATTTGGACATCAGGAAATGAGGAAAAAGAATTTAAGGCACAAATTAGATGATAGTGATCATATTACCGAAGTTCCAATCACAGATTATGAGCGCTCTCATGAAGAATGTGTGGCCAAAAATAATGATTTTTTATTGCATCTTGGTTTGACAAACAGGCAAGTTGTAAATCCACTAAGTAGTATATTATTTGTTTAATATTGTCTAATGAAATTTTATAAGCAAGAGTTTGTTGGTATTTTGGATATGTTGATATGGTTTTGTCATTGATGTAAACATCTATTAACACTTATCAACTCTGGCACTTTGCAGGATTGGCAATGTTCACCGACAAGCGACTTATGCACAATCATCAGTATCTAGTACACCGGCAAGATATATTGTTCACCGGCACTTGGAATGACATGGAAAACACTTGGTTATGTCAAAGACATCATTTGGACACTTTGTCTTGGAGATTTGTTCATTGGTATATTCGTGTTTGCATATTTGTTGTTACCGGCAAATAGGTCCAGAATAAGCACTAGCAGGCTTATTTATTCCAGATCAGCACGGCATGCTTTGGAGATGATTTTTTTGTTATTGTAAATGCATTAAGATGACATGTTGAATTGGATATTACATCGGTTATTGATTTTATTGTAATATCTTTTAGAGCCGACCTACTAAAATTGGTCTTAGGTTATGCTATATATGTAAGATCTTATTTGTAAGATCGATATACGATTGGGAAAAGAAACTGTAAGAAGGTATATGTGAGAATAAGTAAAGCTATACATGCAGACATCATTTGAAGGTGAAAGAAGGTTTTTGTGAAGGCATATCAGAACTGAACCGGTACTGAATCCAGCATATGAAGATGTTATTTTGAGCAGTACATCATTATTGGATTTAACCATCCAATTGTAGTCAGTGTGACTCCTATTTGTGTTTGAGCAGTGAGCTCTAGGCACTTGGCCTTTCTCCATGTGCAAACCCCATTTGTATACACATACTATCTACAGTAGTATCATCTGATTGTGGGTAAGGTTTCCCACCGTGGTTTTTCCCCTTACAGGGTTTCCACATAGAAATATTGGTGTTATGTGTTGTGGATGTTATTGTCTTTCTCTTTCATGCATTAATCTTAATCGGTACTGCAATTAACTGATAAACTGTCTACCGGCATAAAGTTTTGTTTACCAGTATTAAGCATAAAGGTTGGTTAAGTTGTTTTTTGTTTGAATTTATTTGACAACTAATTCACCCCCCCCTGAGTTGTCTCTGGGACCTAACAATTGGTATTAGAGCTTAGTCCTCTTTTTGCATAAGTTTAACAGCTTGAGGAGATCCAATGTCTACTAATTATTTCAAGAAGGACAGTCCTAAACTTGATGGAACCAACTATGGCATATGGAAGACCAAGAAGGAGACACATCTAAATTGCATTGGAAAGGACATCTGGGATGTTACATAGAATGACTATATTGCTCCTACTCAAAGTCAACCTAATCCACCTACCTTAGGAAAAGATGAAGAAAATGATTGCAAAGCAAGGGAAGCACTTTTGAGCACATTATCAAATCAACAAATCATGGGATTATCAGATAGATCTACTGCTAAATCTATTTGGGACCATTTGGAAACATTGAATGAAGGAGATTCCACAGTCAAAATTGCAAAACTTGAAATCTTTTGGGTCAGGTATGAAAATCTGATAATGGAAGAAGATGAAAGGATTTCTACTTTTCTGGAAAGAGTTAATGAAATTGTTTTGGGTATTAAATGTTGTGGAGGAACCTTAAGTGAAGATGAAATTGTTTCAAAATTTTAAAGAGGATTGCGGCATATCAAATGAAAGTTACTACTATAAATGAGTTAAGAACAATGCCTAATACATCAATAACTAGGGACACATTCATTGGAAAAATTTCAGCTTTTGAAATTGAGTAATTCGGTCATGTTGCTACTATAAAGACAGATTTATCTTTTAAGGCATCAACATAATCTGCACCATCATTTGACAAATCTGATTGGAAAGCTTTTTATGCAAGAGAACTTGAAGAAAGCGGGAGAGAAAATGAAGAACTTGAAGAACTTGAAGCACTATTTGCAAGAAAAATGCCTAAAGGTCCAGTTGGAAGTAAGTATGAAGGTAAAGCATCCTTTAAATGTTTTAACTATAACAAGATTGGTCATATGGATTCAAGATGTTCTGATAGACATGCTAGACTAAGAGAAGAATCTAGAAGAACATACAAGCCTAACCCTGAATATCAGAGATACATATTTAAGAAGAATAAAGATAAATCTTGTTATCTTGTTGATGGAGTCACTGATGATTTTGATGAGGATCTGGCAGACAATGGATGGGTCTTTGTTTCTATAATAGAAGATCAACTGGTACCTACTATTCAACCAATAGAGCAGGCCTTGGTAGCTAAAGTTGAAGTTAAGGATGAATGGATCATTGATTCAAGATGTTCATATCATATGACTGGTGACAAAAGTAAATTCTTGAACTTTTAGGAATATAATGGAGGTCTAGTAAGATTTGGAGATGATAAAGCTTGTTTGATCAAAGGAAAAGGTACTATATCTCTTGATGGTAAGCATAATACTGATAATGTTTACTATGTTGAAGGTTTAAAGCACAATCTTTTGAGTGTTGGTCAATTATTTGAGAAAGGATTTCAGTTACAATTCAATAATGGAAAATGCAAAATTATGAATAGAACTGGTTTGGAAATTGCAACCGGTAATCAAACTAGAGGTAATATCTTTCACTTGAATAATAATGAAAAGACATGTTTGATTGCACATATTGATGAAATTTGGCTATGGCATAAGAGACTTTGTCATGTAAATTTTGTTTGCATTGTGAAAATCAGTACAACTAAGGCAGTTAGAGATTTACCTAAGATTGTTAAACCTCACAATCCGGTATGTAAGGAATGTCAATTTAGAAAACAAGTTAGAGCATCTTTCAAAAGTATTCCAAAAAAATCCAATAATGTTCTTGACTTAATTCATACTGATTTATGTGGTCCAGCTAGAACTAAAAGCTTACAAGGTGATAGATATTTCATGCTAATCATTGATGACTATTCTAGAATGTCTGGGATTACTTTTCTCAGAGAAAAATCAGAAGCACTTGGGAAGTTCAAACTATTCAAGGTGATGGTAGAAAATGAAACCGGCAAGAAAATAAAATGTCTAAGATCAGATCAAGGAGGTGAATTCACATCTAAGGAATTTAATACATTCTATGAAGTGAATGTAATCAGAAGACAGTTATCAGCACCCCGGACACCAAAGTAGAATGGAGTTGTAGAAAGGAAAAACATAACTATCTTGGATGCAGCTAGAAGTATGTTATCAGAAGCAAATCTACCACATGTATATTGGAGAGAGGTAGTAAGCACATCGGTCTATACATTCAACAAAGTTCACATCAAAGGTGAAACCAATAAGACCCCTCGTGAACTATGGTTTGGCATTACTCCTACTCTTAAATATTTCAAAATATTTGGAAGTAAATGCTATATTAGGAGAGATGAGTATATTGGCAAATTTGTTCCTAGAAGTGATGAAGGAATATTTCTTGGTTATTCATCTAAGAGCAAAGCATATAGATGTTTTAACAAGAGATTGTAGAAAATTTTTGAGAGTACAAATGTGAAGATTGATGAACAGTTCAGAGGAACTTCAAGGTATATAGACTTTGAACCGGCAATAGAGATACTGATAAATGAACCTACATTGAACTGACCAGTACAAAATGAAGATCTAGTTACACCGGCATCATCTGAAAATTCCAATATAACTGAGGAACAACAACAAACGAAGACACCCCCGTATGTAAGATTGAACCACTCTGAAAATCAGATAATTGGGAACAAGTATCAAGGAGTTATGACAAGAGGAAGACTGGAAAATGAAGAGGTATGTCTTATTTCTAAAATTGAACCATCATCAATTAATGAGGCATGTGAAGATAAGCACTGGATTAAAGCTATGGAAGAGGAACTAGAACAAATTGAGAAGAATAACACATGGACATTAGTTCCCTGGCCTAAAGACAAAAATGTAATTGGAACAAAATGGGTATTCAGAAACAAACTTAATGAAGATGGTAAGGTAATCAGAAATAAAGCAAGACTAGTGTGTAAGGGATATTCTCAGAAAGAAGGAATTGATTATAATGAAACCTTTGCACTGGTAGCTAGAATTGAGGCAGTCAGATTATTCTTGGCTTTTGCGGCACACAAGAACTATAAATTATATTAAATGGATATTAAATGTGCATTTTTAAATGGAGATCTTGAAGAAGAAGTTTACATTGAGCAACCTGATGGATTTTCTTTGATAGATAACAAAGATATGGTTTGTAGGTTAAGGAAAGCTTTGTATGGGTTGAAGCAAGCTCCAAGAGCTTGGTATGCTAGATTGGATAAATATCTTTTGAAGATTGATTTTTCTAAAGGTAATATTGACAACAACTTATACTACAAAGTGATTAATGATGACATCTTGGTTATAGAAGTTTTTGTTGATGATATAATCTTTGGAGGAGAAGATGGACTATGTAAAGAATTTCTATTGAAATGCAGCAAGAATTTGAAATGTCTATGATTGGAGAGATAAAATTATTTTTAGGATTGCAGATTTCACAAACTAATAAAGGTATATTCTTGAGTCAATCCAAGTACTTGAAGGAGTTACTAAAGAAATTTGGGATGGAAAACTCTAAATCGGTAAGCACACCTATGACTACAAATGACAAATTATCACTAAGGGATGAATCTACACCTATTAATCCGACTAGGTACAAATCTATGATAGGAGGCCTACTGTATTTGACACAAACAAGACCTGATATTATGAATGCAGTATGTATTGTTTCAAGATTTCAGAGTAATCCTAGAGAAAATCATGAATCAGCAGGAAAAAGGATTTTTTGATACTTACAAGGCACTACAAATCTTGGCTTATGGTATCCTAGAGATGAAAACTTTGAATTATGTGCATACACATATGCAAATTGGGTAGGAGATGTGGATGATAGAAAAAGGACCACCGGCGGAGCATTTTTTCTTGGAAGCAAATTAATTTCTTGGCTGAGTAAGAAACAAAGTTGTACATCTTTATCAACAGCAGAATCAGAATATGTTGCAGCAGCAACTAACTGTACACAGGTATTATGGCTTAAGCAAATGTTGAAGGACATAAAGGTAAAATGCAAGGAACCTATAACTATCTATTGTGGTAACACAACAACAATTGATATATCTAAGAATCTGGTACTACATTCTAAAACTAAACATGTTTCTATCAAATTGAATTTTTTGAAAGAGAATGTTGAAGCAAAAGAAGTAAAACTAGTTTATGTAAATACTAAAGAGCAAATTGCAGATATTTTCATGAAGCCTTTGCCTAAGGAGACTTTTGAATATCTCAAAGACCAACTTGGGGTCATACCCCCACCAATAGAGACTTAGATAGTTGATGTTTGTCATCAACCGACATAATTAACAGGGAAATCTTTTACTCTGACTTTGATGAGGAAAGCTACTTCTCAGGGGGAGTAGTTGGTATACTAAATAAGTTGGTATTTTGTATTTGAATCTGGTTTTTGTATTGGCTTTGGCATTTGATGTCAAAGGGGGAGAGATTGATATGGAAAAACACAAGGATAACACATGTTGGGAGAGATTGTTACTTTAGGAGAGATTGATTACTCTCTGTATCTGAATTTTGATTTCTGGTTATGATCTCTTTTGGGAGATTGTTGGTTTTGGGTATTTGGCATTTCTGTTTTGGCACTTTGATGGTTTTTCCATCTTGTGTTGCCATCAATCCCAAAAGGGGAGATTGTTGGTATTTTGGATATGTTGGTATGGTTTTGTCATTGATGTCAACACCTATTAATACTTATCAACTCTAGCACTTTGGAGGATTGGCAATGTTCACTGCCAAGCAAGTGACTTATGCACAGTCACCGGTATCTGCTACACCGGTAGATTATATTGTTCACCGGCACTTGGAATGACAAGGAAAAAACTTGGTTATGTCGAAGACATCATTTGGACACTTTGTCTTGGAGATTTGTTCATTGGTATATTTGTGTTTGCATATTTGTTGTTACCGACAAATAGGTCCAAAATAAGCACCGACAGGCTTATCTATTCCAGATCGGGATGAAACACTTTGGAGATGATTTTTTTGTTATTGTAAATGCATTAAGATGACATGTTGAATCGTATATTGTATCGGTTATTGATTTACTTGTAAATTGATTTTATTGTAATATCTTTTAGAGCCAACCTACTAAAATTGGTCTTTGGTTATGGTATATATGTAAGATCTTATTTGTAAGATCGATATGTGATTGGGAAAAGGAATTGTAAGAAGGTATATGTGAGAATAAGAAGAGCTATACATGCATACATCATTTGAAGGTGAAAGAAGGTTTTTGTGAAGGCATATCAGAATTGAACCGGTACTGAATCCAACATATGAAGAGGCTATTTTGAGCAGTACATCATTATTGGATTTAACCATCCAATTGTAGTCAATGTGACTCCTATTTGTGTTTGAGCAGTGAGCTCTAGGTGCTTGGCCTTTCTGCATGTGCAGACCCCATTTGTATACACATACTATCTGCAGTAGTATCATCTGATTGTGGGTAAGGTTTCCCACCGTGGTTTTCCCCTTACAGGGTTTCCACATAGAAATATTGGTGTTATGTGTTGTGGATGTTATTGTCTTTCTATTTCATGCATTAATCTTTACCAGTACTGCAATTAACATATAAACTATCTACCGGCATAAAGTTAGGTTTACTGGTATTAAGCATTAAGGTTGGTTAAGTTGTTTTTGGTTTGAATTTATTTGACAACTGATTCACCCCCCCCCCCCTCTCAGTTGTCTCCAGGACCTAACAGAGTTTGATGTACATAAAACATGATATGATTTTATTTTTTATTTTTTAGGCAAGAAAATTAGTGCAGAGAAAATGCAGAGAAAAAACAAAAAGAAAGTAAAGATACAATGTGGCCAACTCGTAGAACTTAGAAGCCAACATTTTTGTGACTCAACAAATGTAGTTGGTGAAAACAATAGTTGTGGTGATGCGTAATTTGATCAAGCACATGATGATGTGCAATCTGACAAAGCACATGGTGATGTGTAATCTGACAAAGCACATGGTGATGTGCAGCCTGATATACCACATGGTGATGTGCAACCTGATATACTACATAGTGATCTCTTAACACAAAGTCTAAGACAAATTATTGAAAAACATAAGAGAAAAGGAACAATGAATTTGCAAATGATTTATTCAAGTTTAAAAGATGTGTTTGAAGTGAAATCTGTAGAGACCACTACTAATGTATCTACTCGTGCCACACATAATGTGGCAAAGGAGCATGAAGTTTCAGTGCCTTAGGGTGAAGCTGTTGCATCTACAACTTTTTAATGGAACTACTAGATCAACTAGAAATATTGGTAGTGGTTTAACAGAAGATGTGCTCTCTTTTGTTAAAAGAAAGAGATTGAGTCAAGATTTATATAGACCTATAGAGAAGAATGGAAAAGAAAGAAAATTAGAAGGGAAGAAGCCATTCTTGGCTGAGGTGTCAAGAGATGGTGAACCCATTGAGCAAAATGTTGCAAGGTGGGCCACTGAGTTGGGTGTAAGATGTAGGGCCCATTTGGATATTTATAAATCAAATTTTGTAGAGCAAGATCCACGAAGTGTGAAAAATGTTACTCAAAAAATGGAAAATGCCTTTGACACTATTGGTGGACAAATCTCAAGAAAATATTATAAGAACAAGATGAGACTTTTGATGAACAATTTTAGATGCAATTGCAAAAAAGCAATCATGGAGGGAACAGAGAGGTCTGACTGCACTCTATCTCCAAAACAGTGGGAGGCATTGAAAGAAAGCATGCATTTTGAAGAATATTTGACAAAGAGTCACAAAGGCAAGAGAGAAAGAGATAATGTGAGGGTTGAATATATGTCATTTGGCTGATGTGGGTTGCAAGCCAAAATGGACAAATTAGAAGTAAGTGTATGGCTTTTTGGTTCAATATACATTGTGTTATTTAATAATTTTTTTTGGACTGACTATATGTTAAAATTGACATTATATTTTAGGTGGAAAACAATAATAGAGAAGAAGGTGTAGAAGATATTGTCAATTATATGGCAAAACTAGATCCTACTAAATCTAAGAGTAGTATGAAGTGTAAATCTAGTTCATCCATGGAGATTTCACAACCATCTATTGAATGCCCAGTAAGAGCCTCACAAAATCATGTCAACTCAAATGAAGGGTTACAAGGTATAATGAGTTTCTTACATAGTATCACTGAGAACGTTTCGCAGTTGGCTGCCTCTGTTAAGCCTATAGTTTCTGCATGGAATGACCATAATTCCATGGATTCAGATCAGGGAAGAGTCTATCCCTCTATATTTTTATTCTCACCTATATCATCTTTATATTATATTTTGAATATGTATGCAAATGTATTTTGATCATATATAGAACAGTCAATCTATGAAATTTTGCCTTTTGTTGACTATTTTTTAAATGAATTCCTCCTCATATGGATACTTTTTGTTGCTTGATGGTTAAACTACATGTAGAGAAATGTTATCAAAGAAACACAAAAACAAAAACATCTTGATACCAATAGAGCTGTCGATATTGATAGTGATGATGATGAATTCAAGGACTATGTGAATGATATTCATAGTAGTAGATGTGTTGAACTTGAGGTCAATGCTATGAAACCTTTACTTTTCTTTTGTCTTTTAGTACTTGTTTTTGTTTGACTGCCAGAGTCTGAATATACCTTTTATTGAGATGCATGTTGTAATATCTTAGTACTTAGAGTCATACAGACTGCTACTACTACAATATTTCCAATATGTCTACCTCACTCTTAGACTCTTGGTGTCAATGCTTGTCTGAAACATTTTTCTAATATTGCAACTTAAAAAGGAGTTAACCTTGAAATATGGTGTCAGTCTATGCTTTCCTCAACCCTAACGTATAACCTTTGTGAGACAATTTTTATGATTACCACTAGGATAACCTTGTCAACTGACTTGACCTTAAATGCCTTCAATTATTTGACTAATATCTCAACTAGTTCTGTTGAATTTAACTCCTACTGGAAGAGACCAACATAACAGAATATATATGGAAAAAAACTCACATACTTCTGATGATCAAATTGAATACTTAATCAAACAATATCTCATGCAAAAAGATTCTAAGTAGTTTATATTTACTAGAAATATAAATCACAAAGGAACCGGTTGATTAAAACACTTATCTATATACTCAAAAGAAAATAGGAAACTAATCATTAATTTCAAAAATTGTTTACAGAATGCTTGAAATATTGGATATGTCACTACTTGCATAATAGTTCAAGTATTATTTCTAAAAGATATCCTCATGTTACAAAATGATTTCCTTTATATAGTGGAAATCTCAAACAGTCATGATTCTTGACCAACGGTCATGTTCTTTACAAAAATAACCATATAGTAAACTAAACTTAATTATCTCTAAGGACAAGATTAACATTTCATATGTGTTCAACATAGGCTGGATCTCGGTGAGTGCCACACTCGGCGATCAATCTCTTCATTGCATACTTGCGTGCGTACAAAGTATCAGTTATTCTCGAGACTTGTGGCACCAAATCTTTGTCCTCCTTTATCTTAGAAATCGTATGCTCCAGATTACCTCCCATCTCCTTCTTAAATTACTCCAGGGTTAATATTTCTCCTTCACTCATCAAGTTTGGAAGCCCCTCCGCATCTTCAAGTCTATCAACATCTCTCTTTAGCAGTTGATAAAATTCTTCATGTTTGCTCAAAATGTTTGGTCCTAATCCATCCTGATCCATTAGCTTTTCTTTCAAACTCATATGGTGATCAATGCTTGAGAAGTTTTTCTTATAGGTAGACTAGAATAGGACCATTTGGGAGTCCATAGTGTCAATTATATGCTTGATCATCCTTATCACTAATGAGTGTACATATGTCTCTTTCTCTGCTTTGTATTTCTAGTAGATTGCATCCTGTGAGGCTAGAATGATTTTGTGTTCTTCATCAAGATCAACTACTCTCTCAGAGGTTGATTCCTTCTATATCTATAGGTTGTTTCCTTCCATTTATCACAATTTTCTCATTCCTTATGGTACAAATACTTAAAGTGTTCCATTGACCACTTGACATAATCCATTTGGTCAATGTTGAGTCTAGCCACATTCAAGTTTAACATGGTTATTCCATGGGATCACTCTTGCCTACTTGGTGTACTGAAAGAGTAGCATACATTTCATCTGGGTCCAAAATGATAGGTCTTTTGTCCCTAGGATAAATTGTCCACTATAGGAAGGCCTTTTGTCCAGAATCATACCCTGACCCAGTGTAGACTAATTCTATGTTATCTGGCAATCTCATCTAATGTCTCCCTATTGCTTTTGCAAAGGTGTCAAAAATCTATTCCCCCTTCATGTTCCACCCTTGGTATATGATAGCACCTGATTCCTTCAGCAGTTGTCTCCCTCTTGTTGGGGTCATCATCTTCATCTCCTCCTCAATTATGCTTTGTAATTCATCCACCAGTGCATTCATGTCTATATTTTTTCTCTTCTCCCTCAATTCCTTGCCTTTGTGTTCATAAAATAATGACCAAAACTCTTTAGTCTGAATAAAATCATTGTCTGATATGAAGGTTGCATAGTCATCTATTCTCTCATAGATAATTTCTTGCTCCTCAGTGTCCTCCTCAACAATATTTGCATCACCCACCTTAGAAGGCTATGTAGACATATTATCATGCCTCTCCTATGCTCTGGAATCAGGGAACATGTGTTCAAGTTCTGCCTCCACTATCTCACTAGGAGCGTCACTAAGGATTTCCTCTACATGTTGAATTAATGCCATTGCCTTATCTATTGGATTCACTATGTTTTCTACATTAGGCAAGTTTATTTTTTATCGTTGCATCTTCCAAGTGTAGGCATTACCAACCTTATTGTACAACTCCTTTCTTCTAACTTATTCCTCCCTCTCCAAGTTTCTAATGATTTCTTCATTCACCAGTGGGATATGTTATGTTTTGTCTAATCCTTGTGAATTCCGAGCTTTTTGAATATACCCCTCAGGATCAAATTTTTCTCTTGGTGTACCATAGTGTAATGGTGGGAAAATGGTGAATGATAGATCAAGAGGAAAACTACCCTTTCCCTCAAAGAGAGATGAGAGTTTCACTATTTATTACCCTTCAAACACTTTTCACCAAGTTACATTTGGAAGAGGAGAGGAAATTCACTAGATCCAACCTTTAAGGATGAAGATTAAATTCTGAATGAAATGGGGATGATAAGTTGATCCCCTCTTCCTTATTTGAAATGGAAAGGAATTGATTGATTTATGTAGTGCAAAAGTGACAAAAAAATGATTATAACTTGAAATCAGAATATGGGATGAAGTTGTGCACCTGGATCTCGCAGTAATATGTCGAGACAAAGTCGCCCTGCGAATTTGAGGAAAATTTGTATGGACCGTGCCGGCAATGTACACAGTCCTCTGAAAAATGCGCGGAATGAAAAGGGTTTTTCCACCTCTGCAAATGAAGCCCGAATCTGAAAGTACAACTGCACACCTGCAACCTACACATAGAAAAGAGATGAAAATGGGTTGGGATTGGGGGTTTTCCTTTAGGTCAAACCCCAGTTTTTGAATTAACTAAGTATTGAAAGAAAGTACTTGCAAGTAGATGTAAATGAAAGACTAAATTCTAAATCACCTCAAGGGAGGTTATATTAGCAATGTTGATAGAAATGCTTGTATGGAATTGAATGTTGAAATCAATCTCCTCTTCAATGGTTGAATCCTTGACTTGAATGCAACACCTAGCCTTGAAGAGAGACTTGAGAATGCTCAATGCTAGAAAAGAATGCTTGAATGGTTGAATTCTCTTGAATTCTTGATCGCTTGTGCAACTTGACACACTACAATCTTATCCAATTTCAACTTATTGAACTTCAACTTATGCAAATGAGAGGATGAATGCCCCTTAAATACATGTTAGTGGACTTGATTTTCATCACAGGCTGACATCGGGGGAGTTTCCCGCCTAATACACAACCAACAATGCAACCCTAGGAAGGGTCCTGCCCCAAAATAGGAAAGGGATAGGGGTGCCACGCCCTTAACTTGGGAGGAAAAGGGTACCACATCCCTTTCCAAGGGGGGGAAAGTGGCACCACACCCCTATCCTACCCCTTTCTCTAGGGTAGAGTGCAGACGAGGTGATGCAAAGGCCAAGAAAGAAGTTATTTATGAGGGCTGAGCAATCTTCGGTCTTCAATCAGGCTAGAGGATTCAAACTCGCGTGCGTGAGGATCCTAATGCAGTCAAAAATTGCTAGGGTCTCAATTTTATGACACTACATTTAGCCCCCACTTTAGTAGGAGTATAAGCATATGCCAATACTGTGAGTAAAGTACAAGGAAACAAGATTGAAAGACTTTTACCATGTCAAGGAGGAAAGATGCACCAAGCCCCCAGTGGACTTAGGATCTTACTTTGATTAACAAATTAAAAGGGAAGATCGAGAAGGGGAGAACCATGATTGAAAGTAGCAAATTTCCCTTGACTATGAGTCATGAAAGCAAGGATACCAAAGATTACAAAGAAAAAAAAAGTTCACTAAGTAATTCTAAGTATCAAGGAGGAAAATATGAGCAGAGTTTATGCCCCCATGTTAAAGTGATCACACGAGCCTTATCGGGAGAGATTGCTTTAAGGTAGGATACACCCAAGAGAGAGAGAAGAAGGGAGGGAGCATGTTATCACAAGGATTTATCCCCCAATCGAGGGATAAACACAAGGATAATGAACACAAAACATGATGTAGTGTCACTTTCCTCGGGGTCAGTATGTTGTATAATAACTCATGTATATAATGTATGTATATGTGCATATAATAATCAACATTCCCCAAAGAAGGACACTACCTTGGAAGAAAGGAAAGAGAGGATGTCTTTTGAGTCAACATGAAAGAGATCAAGAAAAGATCTTAATGCTTTGCATCATCCCTAAGTAGATATTAAGGGAACAATAGAAGAACAAGGATACATATAGAAGAATGGTGACAAAGAGAAAGAAAGGAGAGAGACAAAGATCTGTAGTGATAATATTGCTAATCTAGCACAACATCCACCTCCCAATCTTGATGATCACTATTTAGGGAAGGCGAGCAACATGCTAGAGGAGTGACATAGAGTACAGGAGATGGAGCTATCACGAGATCCACATAAGGAATATGATCATGTTGTAAGTCACTTTGTTCGATTCTAGGAGCTAGGATTAGAGTTTGTGAGAATTCAGTTGATAAATGTGTGTCCACATCAACATACTCCTACTCACTATCAAAAGCATTAGGAGTTGTATTGCCATTATGAATATAATTTTCACCCATTTCTTTATCAAAGTTTAGAGAAAGAGGAGCAAGAACAAGAATAGGAGTAAAACCATCACATGTTTTGTGCAACTTATGATTTGGAGATGTAGGTTCAACATCTTGCTTAGGAGAAAAGGGAATCATGTCAACTGTTGGCGTCTAAGGAGATTGAGTATTCTGAAGGATAACTTCATGAGCTCAAACATGGTGTCTTCGTTGGCATTCTCTCACACAATGATTTCATCGAGTCTCAATGGAAGGCTGAGAAGGAGGAGGAACACTTGAAAAAGTAGGAATGTTTCTCTCTTTGATAGTTGAAGGTTTAGGTTGAGGTTGTTTAGGTTGAACAAGAGCAGAAGCAAGCCTCTTTTCTTGATAAGAGGAAGGAGATAGAACTGCACCATAGAAAGGAGGAATATTAGGTGTAGGAAGGAGACTAGGTCCATCATGAGGAGGTATAGATCTAACCTTAGGAAGAATAGTGTTGTTCTCCTTAAGAGAAGGTAAAGTCACATCCATAGGTATAGGTTGACAATATTCCTTAGGAGGGAGATCGGTTCCATCCGAGAGGTGGAGAACCTAATCTTGAAGAATAATAGGAATGTCAAGTGTTGGGGATCTAGGTTGACTTAAGGATAATATCATATCGTTCTTCTATTTTTGATAAGGTTCAAAAAGAGCATAGCTCCTTGATGGAAGAGATTGAAATTGTTTAGGCCAAAAGAGATCAATAGGAACACTGGGGCTTCTTTCGGATGGATAAAATAAGCTATGACTTACGGTTATGATTTCTTCATTGTGAGTTAGTTTCAGACACTTGTGTATTGGAGAATCAATAGCCTTCATTAAAGATAGCCAAGGATAGACCAACTTCACATGGAATTGCTCAGAAGAAGGTATGATAACAAAGTCAACACCCAAGGATTTAGTATGAACCTTAATAGGAAGGGTGATAGAACCAATGGTAGGACAAGAGAAGCCATCAAATAACTTCACAACCACATTCGAAGCATCATATATTGGTTTATGCAATCGTAAAGTGAAAAGATACTCTTCAGTTATGAAATTAACCATGCAAGAGTGATCAATCAGGGCACCATGATAAGGGATATCCTTAACCTTCACAACTATGTATAAAGGGCCATCAGGTGCTCTAATGGTCTCACTAGGGTCAAATGTAATACAAGGATCCTAAGGTGTATCTTGTGTTTCTACCATATTAACCAAGTTTGGAGCCATAGAGATGAATTCTTCAGAAGAGAGAGAGTTAGGCACAATCTCAATAACGTTAGAGGTATGAGAAGGCAAGGGATCAATGAAAATCTTAAGATTTTGATTAGGAGGAGCTACTGATTTATTCCCTTTATCATTCACACCTGCCACAGATAAAGTATTATTATCAATCAAGCCTTGAATCTTATTCTTCAATGCAAAACATTTCTCAGTATCGACCAGGTTGACGATGAAATTAACAAAAGGAATTGTTATCAAAATAAGGGGATGCCAATTTAGAAGGATCAATTTGTTTTGTAGGAGGAAGTTTGATAACATTTTCATGCATCAACTAAGACATAATACTATGTAAAGATTCATTCAAAGGAGTAAACTATCTTTCTCTTTGGAAGAATTTTGAAATAGAAGGCACACTTGTTGTAGCATTCACATTGTTTTTGTTGATTGGATCATTGAACTTGATGAAGCTTTTGTTGGTTTGAACTTTACAAATGATTGTTGAACACTCTCCCCCTTATCACTCGGAGCCATAGGAGTAGATTGATCCATTTGACTCACAACCAGTTGATAATTATGGAGTGTTGCGCACAACTGCGGAAAGGAAGTAAACTCAGACAAAAGAATCTTTTTTGTGATATCTTATTGTAAATTAGAAATGAAAATTCTTTGAATATCATTATCAAGTACATGAAAAGAAATTTGAGCACACAAATGCTTATATCTACCAATGAAATTAGTCACTTTTTCTTTAACACCTAGTTTACAATACATTAAATCAGTCAAACTGATTTTAGGACCAATGTTGTTTTGAAATTGTTGGATGAAAGCATTTTCCATTTGTTGAAAAGAAGTGATAGAATAAGAAGGCAGAGATAAATACCATTGTAAATCCTTATCTCTTAGTGTTCTTGTAAACAATTTTGCAAGCAATCTAAGATCATAAGAAAAATCAATACACAAGGTTTTGAATGTTTTGACATGCATAAGAGGATCACCTTTTCCATTATAGAGTTCCAATTGAGGGATCTCAACATGTTTATGTGGCATGACTTTAACAATATCAAGAGAAAGTGGGCTTGCAACATCGAAGGTGGGCACAGTAAACTTGGATTGACTCATAGAGGCAATTTGTTGTTGTAAAGAAGACATAGTTTGAGCAAGATTATTAATTGTCATTTTGGTAGAAGAATTTATGTTAGACATAGGTGATTGAGAAGGTGGTGTGATGTTATTGAAAGAAGGCATGGACTAAGAATAAGGTGGTGGGACATAATGATAAGTAGGCATTGGTGATGACTAGGTGGGAAAAGGGATTCTTAAAGGAGGAATAAAGTTGTTGAAGGAATTTCCCCCTTGTGTCACACTGATTGGTTGAGAAATATTAGGAATACTTATGGAAGACATAGGAAAAGATGGAGGATTAAATGAAGAAGAGAGATTTCCCCCATGACCAATGGTTGTAGGAATTCCACTTTGAGTTGAAGTAGCCATGATTTTGGAGGTGAAAGTAGTAATACTAGTCATAGGAGTAGTCAAAGGAATAGAAGGATTGACTTGTGTTGGCAGTTGTGAATAACCTAGGGTTTCGACACAACTCTTGATAGGAATGACATTATAATCAACAATATGTGCAATGCCACACAATATATCAATTCCATTCTTATCACTTTGAAGCATGCGCTTAAGGCCTTCAATTAATGGAAGAGCTTCACTATTAGGGTATTCTTGGGACATCCATTGTTGAAAGTTATCAAATTGATTGTCCAATGTGGAAAGTTGATCTAGAGAAATCCTAGTTAAAGCTTCTTCTTCATCATGGGATTCATTAATGGGGTGAATAGACACATGATTAGGATGGGAAGAATTAGCATGATCCTCATTAAAGAAGTCACCAAAATTAGGCTCCATCTCCTTGGTAATTAAACCTTGGGAAGCCTTAATTCTAATGCTTCGTCTAACGGGGATAGGATAGGTAGGACTAATAGTGGTAAAACTCATGCACTAGAGGGAAAATTTGAATTTTGACACAAAGCTTACAAAATTGACTAATGCAAAATTTAAGAAAATAATGATTCCACAATTTGAATTTTGTTGGGGGAAGAGAATGACACATTTTCCAAAAATGAAAGGAAATTGAAATTTTAAAATTAGGGCCAAGGGAGTACCACTTAATTTTAAAATCAAAACTTTTAAAATCAGGACAGACTATAATTAACCTCTTAATTTAAAAAAATTATTGAAATTTAAAATGTTGAATTCGGGAGGTATTTTCCATTCTAGAGGGATCAAAAATTGAAAAAATCAGCCAATCTTCTGGATTTAGGCTATTAAATACAGTCATAACAATCTCCTGAAATTTCAGGAAAAAAGCCGAGGACCGTGGTGGGAATGCACATTGTCTGACCAACTTTTGTCAAAATTTTCAGGGATGAATTATGATGATTTCAAAGCTAATACCAAAAAATTAGCGAATTTTATGATCTCTAGATTGGCGAAATTAAGGTGCAAATGTAAAAAAGGACCCTATTAGGGTTTTGAAGAAAAAGAGGAATTGAATTGCAATTTTGAAAAAGGTCAAACCTAATGGATAGGTACACCTTGGAAAATGTTTAGAACTTTGAATTGAAATGAAATTGATATGAAATTTGGACAAAATCCAATTAAATTTAAAATTAGGGTTTTATGACCTAACCACTTAATTTTAAAATTTGAATTTTGAGAAAAAGGGGGGAAATTAAAATTTTGAATTGTCAGATTGAAGACAAATCTGAGAACAGTCTGAATCTAAAAATTAAATGGAAATCCAATTTTTGCACAAGTTCAAGATGATTTTTGAAAATTAGGGTTTTAACAAGTAACCTCTTAATTTTGTAAATTTTAATTGCAAATTGAACAAGACAAAGAGGAAATTGCATTTGACAAACAAAGCAATTTTCAGATCTAAGATTACCACAAACAATTTTTACAAATTACAAGTTCAATTTTAATTTTAAAAACTAGGGTTTTTAATGATTTAACCACTAAGTTTGTAGAAAGTTGAAACTTGTAAATGAAAACCATGCAATTTTGTTCAAAGGAAAGCAAGCAAGATGTCGGGTTCAACAAAATGTAATGGTGGAAAAATGGTGAATGATAGATCAAGAGGAGAACTACCCTTTCCTTCAAAGAGAGATGAGAGTTTCACTATTGATTACCCTTCAAACACTTTTCACCAAGTTACATTTGGAAGAGGAGAGGAAATTCACTAGATCCAACCTTCAAGGATGAAGATTGAATTCTGAATGAAATGGGGATGTTAAGTTGATCCCCTCTTCCTTATTTGACATGGAAAGGAATTGATTTATTTATGTAGTGCAAAAGTGACAAAGAAAAGGGAGGGTCGGGATTCAAACCTGACACCTCCTAGGGTACGAATTTGCAGGGAGGGATATGAATCCTGACCTACAAGAAAAAGATAAAAGAAAAATGTCAAGATTCAAATCCCAACTTCCAACAAAAAAATAGAAAATATTAGAAGAACAAAACCTAAACTAAAAAAGATTGCAAATACAAAATGAAGAATGATACAAAACTTACCTCGAATCACAAAAAGATGAAGTAAAACGATTTCCAAAACCCTAAATGCACTTGCACAAGAAAAACCCACAGTCACAGAGCTTAGGAAGATAAATTAAAACCTTAAAATGAAAAATGAAAAATTAAATGATGCTTTAAAGGGGTTAACAATGTGCAATTAATGCACATTGTGTGCCATGCAGGTCGGAAAAATTTTGCGATTTGCAACTTAACATGACCTGCAGGTCAAGTTTTAAAACCCGACCTGCACCAAAGCAGACCTGCAAGTCAGGAAATAAAATCCAACCTGCATAAAAGCAGAAAAGGACTTACACCTCGGCTTTTAAAACCTGATGTGCAAGTCAAAAAGACAAACAAGTGGTTGGGGTTTTAAAACCCGATTTGCTTGAAAAACATAAAATAAAAACTTATAAAAAAGCAAAAAAATGCTTAAACAAGATGTAAAAAGGTATGACTTACGAGGCAAGTCGGCCAACCTCGGAGTATGTGAGATATGAAATGGACAAGTTTCGTAGGGGTTGTCTCATAATTCAATCCAGTTGAAATCAGTCACAACAATGACCAAACTTCTTGCAATTGAAATATTGAGTGTTCAATTCCTTCATGCTTCTAAATTTCGCGGCCTTATGACTAAATCTATTGTATTGAAGATAATAACCATTAAATGATGAGTAACTTTGTACATTCGGTTGACAAAACAATGGTCTAGCAGATTTTTTATTCTGGATTTTGCTTGCATTTTCAAGTTTCCTCTCTTCTTCTGCCTTCACTTCCTTGCCTTTGTCTTTCTGATTTGATCATTCGCTAGTTTGAAATCCATGTCCAGAACTATCTTTATGAGGTTTTTTCATGTCAATAAAGTCATCCGGTGGTTTTCTGATTTCATGACCTTTAGTTTTTGCCTTCAACTTGTTTTCTTCTTGTTCTATCTTCTCACATTCTTCAACCTTTAGCTTAATTGAATCTTTAAGAGTTTCTTCCACTTTGTTCTTCTCCTCAATTTTCAGCATCAAATCTTTAATGATTTCATTCACCTGCTTCAACTCTTATGTACACATTCATTCGCTACCTTCATATTTTCTTCAAATTCTTCATTCTCTGATTCCACACATTCTAGATCTTCAAGAGCTATTTTCAATTCTTCATCCAGATGATATTCTTCAGACATCTTCATCAAAGCAATGATTCAACCAACAATGATCTCCCTCAAGCGGTTAAGCTAGCAAGCAAGCGACATGTCTCCAATGACAACTATTGAATGGATGAATGTGATGAAATAGCTTTGATAACCGACAAACAACTGAGAGGGGGGGTGAATCAATTGTCTCACAAACTTACACAATTTAAACTTATTCTCAGGTCTGATTTTTAACAATGGAAGCATAAATAAATAACACATTAAGAACACACTTAGCACCAAGATTTTGACATGGAAAACCCAGTCAAGAGAAAAACCATGGTGGGAACCTACCCACAATATGATGATACTCTGTTAGAAGTATATGAAATATTACAATGGGGAATGAACATGCATTCAGGAACACTACCTAGAGCTCACTACTCAAAACAACAAGGACTACAACCTTGGGGAAGACACACTGTCTTACAAATAGATTCAAATTACATCTGGAAGATCATGAACTAAAAAAATAGCATTTCCTAATGTATGGTTACAGGTTTGGTTAAGCATATAACTTTTTCCTTCTCACACTTCTTCTCTGCCTCTGAAAGATGTATTCATTCAGTGCACATACATTCATCCACTGCATACATCATTACAAAGATATTACATTTATTTATACATGACATAAATCTTGGCAAGATCAATAAGGTTGGCTCAACACACTTCACCTAATTACAAAAATATAACCACACACACTACAAAATTAAATGCAGACCAAGCAATTTTGGCTAAGACATAGCATAGAACCATAACACATACCTCGAATATGAAAAACCTCCAAGAATTATGCATCAAACATCCACAACATGCTACAACCATCTGGTCGACCAAAACAATAAAGAACACTATCACATCGGAGAAAATCATCAATCACGTGCACAAAGATCACTATGGACCACCAAAACAAAAGGCACACGATCTAGAAAAATCCACAAGCATCATGAATCATCACCACAACATCTGCAACAACTCGAGTTACTAGAATCATATCATCATTATAACGTACTTCAAGAACACTAACTGGAATGACTGTCAACCTGGAAAAATAACTTGTGGAGCTCCAAACCATGAACCAACTGAATTGAAGATACACATAAACATCCCAAACACTCCTCTAGAGCTACAAATCAAGATATTACAATGCAAAGCAATACAGATCAAAATATTGAACACTCTGGCAACACTAAACAACATAAAAACCAGCCAGCACACAGATATCCATAACTTACTCAAATCTTCATGCAGACCTCTAAAAATCATATTGAATCATCTATACACAATTCTCTACAAACCCTTTATTCTGCAAACTCTACTCATCACCATACATAGAAAAACAACTAGCTGAACTCATTGCATTACTATCACAGACAAAGAAATATGTTGACATCAATGACAACACATCTCTCCAACATCCTCAACTATCTCTCAAGCACATATTTGTAGCATATTATCAACAATCTCCAATAATCTCCCCCTTTGGCATTGATGGCAACATATGATGTGAAAAAAAACAATGTCAAAGAAATCAATAAACTCTCTCATATTACTCTCTCCCCCTTACATGAATCTCTCCCAACACCATTTTTCACATGATTATATCCCCCTTTAACATCAATGGAAAAGCCATATATTTGTACCATAAAATACAATAATTAACTCACAAAACTGAGACACTGACTACTCTCCCTGAGTAGCATCCTCCACTCATCAATATGAATCACAAGATATGACTCCGAAATGCACCAGACTGATGCATACCAATGCACCTTAGTTCTTATCAGGAGGGGCAATCACCCCTAGCTTCTCCCTAAGATACTCAAAAGTATCTTTAGGAAAAGGCTTCATGAAAATGTCTGCAATCTATTCCTTTGTAGGCACATACTCCAATCTGGCTTCCTTCTCATTTACCTTATCCCTCAAAAGAGAAACTTGATTGATATATGCTTAGTCTTAGAATGTAACATCGGATTCTTAGAAATTTTAATTATACTTGAATTGTCACAATAAATACTAATAGGCTCATCATATACTACTCTCATATCTTTCAACATTTTCTTCATCCAAATTACTTGAGTACAATTGTTAGCGGTAGCAATATACCTTGCCTCTACAATAGATAAAGAAATAGAATTTTTCTTCTTACTCAACCAAGAAACCAATCTCTTTCCCAAGAAAATGCACCACCACTAGTACTCTTTTGGTCATCCACATCACTTGCCCAATCAACATTAAAAAAAGCACTCAAAGTAAAATCATCATCTTTAGGATACCATTAACCAAAATCAATAGTTCCTTCCAAGTATCTAAAAAATTATTTTAACAACTACAACATGAGATTCCTTAGGATCAACTTGAAATCTAGCAACAAGACAAACAACATTCATGATATCAGGCCTAGTCTAAGTCAAATAAAGTATTCCTCCAATCGTAGATTTGTATCTGGTCTAATTTTATTTAGGGAAATCATCATCCTTAGTCAACTTACATCTAGTCACAATAGGAGTTCCAACTGGCTTTGTATCATCCAAAGAAAACTTCTTCAATAACTTTTTCACATACTTGGACTATGATATAAAAATCCCTTTTTCCAACTGAGTAATTTGCAATCCCAAAAATAATTTCATCTCCCTAATCATAGACATCTCAAATTCATTCTACATCTCATTAGCAAACTCTTTGGAAAAACTATCTTTTCCTCCAGAAATGATATCATCAAAAAAAACTTCAACAATCAGAATGTTATCATGATCAATCTTGAAATGCAGATTACTATCAATAGTACCTTTGTTGAGTCCATGCTTCAACAGATGCTTATCCAATCCAGCATACCATGCTCTTGGCGCTTGCTTCAATCCATACAATTATTTATTCAACCAGTACACCATATCACTCTGATCAGTCAATAAAAATCCATTTGGTTGCTCTATGTAGACTTCTTCCTCCAATTCTCCATTTAGAAATATTGACTTGACATCCATCTGATAAACTTTGAAATCTTTATAAGCAGCATAAGAAAAAATTAATCTAACAGCTTCAATTCTAGCTACCAGAGTAAAACTATCTTCAAAATCAATTCCTTCCATTTGAGAATATCCTTTACAAACAAGTATTGCTTTGTTCCTAACAACTTCACCTTGCTCATTCAATTTGTTCTGGAAGACCCATTTGGTTCCAATTACATTTTTATTCTTACGTCTTAGAACAAGAATCCATATATTGTTCTTTTCAATCTAATTCAATCTTTCTTCCATTACTTTTACCCAATGTTCATCTTTACATGTGTCACTCACATCCTTGGGTTCAATCTTATAAATCAACAATACTCAATTTGATCTTCTGCAATTCTTCTCCTAGTTTGAACACCTTTATTTCTATCTCCTATGATATAATTTTTAGAATGATTCAACCTTACATACCTGAGAGTCTTAATATTTACTTGAATTTCAAACTCTTGATTTCTTTCTTCTATACTTGCACTAGTTCCTTCATCTTGGTTCACTGGATTCACTGAAACAATCTAAACTTGATTCTGAGTCTGCAGTTGCTTTCCTTTATTTGCACTGTCACTCTGATCAAATAAATCATATCCACAAGATCTGTACTGACTCTCATTGTCTTCATCAACCCTGACATTTGCATTCTCAATTATCTTTCTCAGTCTCTTGTTATAACACCAGTAGGCTTTTCTTTAAGTAGAATAACCAAGAAATATTCCTTCATCACATCTAGCATCAAACTTTCCTAGATTTTCATCTCTTCTAATATAACATTTACTTCAAAAAAATTTGAAATATTTAATAGTAGGAGCATGACCAAACTACACTTCATAATGCATCTTATCGGTATCATCTTTGATATGCACCTAGTTAAGAGTGTAACCAACAATACTCATAGCTTCTCTCCAATAGACATGTGGAACATTTCCTTCAATCATCATTGTCCTAAGAGCTTCTTAAATGGTTATGTTCTTTCTTTCCATGACTCCATTTTGCTAAGGGTTTCTCGGAGCACACAACTGTCTTCTTATCCCATGCTCTTCACAAAATGCATTAAACTCACCAGAAGTGAATTCACCACCTTCGTCAGATCTCAGACACTTTAGCTTTAATCTTGTCTCAGTCTCAACCATAGCTTTAAAAATCTTGAACTTCTCTAGAGCTTCAAATTTCTCCCTCAAGAAAGTAACCCACATCATCCTTGAATAGTCATTAATCAGAAACATGAAATATATGTCTTCTTGCAAGCTTCTAACTCTAGAAGCTTCACACAAATCAGCATGCACAAGATCTAACAATCCATTTGAAAAATGCTTCTTACTCTTGAAATATATTCTGGTTTGTTTCCCTAACTGACATTCCTTGCACATAGGATTAGCAGGTTTCATCAACTTAGGAACATTTCTTATTGCCTTAGTAGAACTTATCTTGATAATGTTATCAAAATTCACATGACATCCTTTTGTGCCACAACCAACTTTCATCAACTTGAGCAATCGAACATCTTTTACCGGCACCTTTAGTCTTTGTACCTAATGCAATCTCTATTTTGGAGCTACCCAAGATTCTACACTTGTCATTCTTGAACGGAAGATCATATCCCTTGTCAACCATCTATCCAACACTCAAAAGATTATTCTTTAAGCCTTCCACATACAAGACATCATCAGTATTATGCTTACCATCAAGAGAAATAGAACCTCTCCCACATATTATAACAGCTTTATCATCTCCAAACTTCACCAATACACCTTCATACTTTTCCAATCTCACAAAAAACTTGTCATATGATGAGAGAATCCACTATCTATCACCCATTCATCTTTCTCCTCAACTTGTGCAGACAAATCTCTTTCCACATTCATGCAGCTAGAAAAATTAGCAGGCATTAGATCATCTTCCTTGATAGCAATAAACACCCATTCATTGTCACTTGTATTTCCTTTATCTGATTCATCATCTAAAACACCTTCAACAACAACATAATAACATCTACTCTAAAATTTAGGCTTGTAAGTCTTTCTAGGAACTCTTTCAGGACACCTTGAGGAAAATTTCCTATCTTATTACATGAAAAACATTTAAGAGGCAACTTCCCTTCATACTTATTGGCTCCTTTAGGTAATCTCCTTGCAATCAACGCTTCAAGCTCCTCAAGCTCTTTCTCTTCTTTTTCCATTTCCTTCATCTCTTTTTCATATCTTGATATCCTCCATGAAGAACTTTCTTCTGGATCATATCTCTGCTTATCCTTTCCGAAAACAGTGGCTTTGAATGCAGATTTTGTCTTGGAAAGGGAGTAACCAAACTCAATTAAAATGTTGAAAGCTTACCAATCAACATGTCTCTGGTCACATCAATCATGGTCTGGATCTCCTCAATAGAAGCAACTTTATGTTTGTAGGATGCAAGTAAGGATTTGAGGACTTTAGCAACAATCTCTAATTCTTCCAACATTCCACTGACACATCTAATATTGCACACCATCTCATTCACCTTCTACATAAAACAAGTAATATTCTCATCTTTTCCCATCCTCGGCATCTCATACTTTCCTTTCAAGCTATGCAACTTAGCAATATTCACATAGGTGTCTCCTTCATATAGGGTTTCCAACTTCTTCCAAATCTCATAAGCAGTCTGCAATTCCATAACATTTGTCATCTAAGAATCTATCAAGGCACCCAACAATGCTTCCTTAGCTTTGATACCAATTGATGAAATAGGTTTGATAACCGACAGACAACTAAGAGGAGGGGGTGAATCAGTTGTCTCACAAACTTACACAATTTAAACTTATTCTTAGATCTGATTATTAACTATGGAAGCATAAATCAATAACACATTAAGAATGAACATAACACCAGGATTTTGATGTGTAAAACCCGGTCAATGGAAAAACCATGGTGGGAACCTACCCACAATATGATGATACTCTATTAGAAGAATATGAAATATTACAATGGGGAATGCACATGCATTCAGGCATACTACCTAGAGCTCACTTCTCAAAACAACAAGGGCTAAAACCCTAGGGAAGACTCATTGTCTTACAAACATATTCAAATTACATCTAGAAGATCATGAACTCAGAAAATAGCATCTCCTAATGCTTGGTTACAGTTTTGGTTAAGCACATAACAAATTATTCCTTCTCACACTTCTTCTCTACCTCTGAAAGATTTATTCATTCAACACACATACATTCATCCACCGCATACATCATTACAAAGATATTACATTTATTTATACATGGCATCAACCTTGGCAAGATCAACAAGGTCGGCTCAACACACTTCACCTAATTACAAAAATATAACTACACATGCTACAAAATTAAATGCGAACAAAGCAATGTCATCTATGACATAGCACAAACCCATAACACACACCTCGAATATGAAACACCTCCAAGAATTATGCATTGAAAATACGCAACACACTAGAACCATGTGGTCGGCCAAAACAATGAAGAACACTATCACACCACAGAAAATCATCAATCATGTTCACAATGATCATTGCGAACCACTAACATAAAAGGCATGAGATCTAGAAACATCCACAAGCATCATGAATTATCACTACAACATCTGCAACAACTCAAGTTAGTAGAATCATATCATCATTATACTAAACTTCAAGAACATTAACTGGAATGACTGTCAACCTGGAAAAATAACTTGCGGAGCTCCAAACCATGAACCAACTGAATTGAAGATACACATAGAAATCCCAAACACTCCTCCAGATCCGCAGATCAAAATACTGAACACTCTGGTAATACTGAACAATAAAAAAACTAACCACAAAATAGATATCCATAACTTACTCAAATCTTTATGCAGACCTCTAAAAATCATATTGAATCATCTATACACAATTATCTACAAACCCTTTAATCCGCAAACTATGATCATCACCATACAGAGAAAACCAACTCATTGAACTCACTGCATTACTATCATAGACAGAGAAATATGTTGACATCAATGACAACACATCTCTTAAAAATCCTCAACTATCTCTCAAGCACATATTTGCAACATACTATTAGCAATCTCCGACAGAATGGACCAAAATATTGAGAGGGGGCTGAATCAATATTCCCACAACAATAATAACTTTTCACTGATTTTAAACTTAGCAATTAATCTCATCAACATGAAACAACAGATGTATAATAAATGAAAAACACAATCACAAGATAGACACCATATTTTTATACGTGAAAAACCCAAATGGGAAAAACCACGGAGAGGTTTAACTCTCAAGATAATATAACTAATTATATGGTGTTTACAAAAGAGGTAGCTCATTGTTGAATGACTCACTGCCTGATAACAACATGGTTCACTATCGGATTACAACACGACTCACTGTCGGAATGCTCACTGCAATAGAAATAAGTGAACTAGGGAAATTTGCATCTTGAAATGCATGAGGTCAGTTCCAAGATAAGCTTGGGTATCAAAATAATAACTTATAGTAGATCCAGTGAGGGATCACTACAACACTTTCTCCAACCTATCAACATAACTACTTGCAAGAGATCTGGTAAGGGATAATTGCAACACTATCTTCAATATTTCAATCCAACTGCTTGCAAGAGATCTAATAAGGGATTATTGCAACACTGTAATTGCACTCGTACTTTCCACACTTTTCTCTTACACACACATCCCACATCACTCTATATTACCTAGATACATTCACTCTCTTCTCTTGTACTACTCACACATACTTCATACGCAGATCCACATACATACATACATACATACATACATCTATATATATATTGGTAAGCACATACACCAAGATAATATGTCAGCCAAAGACTTATACAAAAAAACCTCACTCAGATCAACATCTACTCAAACATGCATCGACCAAAATAGGGTAACCAAGTCGGCCTTCACTAATATTCTACAAGCTTCTTTCTTAATTACTAGAACACATGCTTCAACTATCGAAGCACAATAAAGGTCTATTGGACCCATAGACATGGACCCATAAATATAAATTCCAAGCATAATGACTTTGATCTTCAAGATATGAATGCCACAAATTCTGGAGCATAGAATTTATGAATCATATTGTAATACAAACATTTGGATAGCAATTCAGCTATCACATCTATTACCAATACTTAATACAAAGAGAAAACTCAACCAAGACATTAAAAAACACTAGATTCCTAAGCAAAGGATCTTCTGAAAACAACTAGATAGTAATCCATACATACTTCACTATTCAACATCACATACATACCTATCTTCCACTGCTACTCAACATCACATACATGCCTATCTTCCACTCTTACTCAACATCACATACATGCCTATCTTCCACTATTGATCAACATCACATACATACCTATCTTCCACTACTACTCAATATGTTACATTCAGTCCTAACCGAATCATGGGGTTTGACATCAATAACAACATTCACACAAGTCTAACACTCTCATACACATGAGGAGACTAAATCATGCTAGATAAATTCCCTTGGTGCATTCAAGCCTTCCCAACTCATCCTTAACCTTTATGAGAACTCAAGGCATGAGAGGGGCATCGACTTTATCTTGTTTCATTTTATTAATGTGTCATTAGTTTTCAATTGATTACAAAACATCTCAATGAGTTACCTTGGTGGTACCTTTGTTCCCAAGCCCCCATTGGATGTCACTCCCATCATTGTCCCTAATACCTACCCTAGGCTCAACAAAATCAAAACTAGAACCAAAATCCAATGATTTCAAACTTTCCAATTCATAAAACTTTCATCAAACTGAGCCAAACTCACATAATATGCACAATTGATCAAATTGACATGAAAATTGATCCAAATTTATCCCAATTCAAAATTTTATACACATTATCCATTCTTCCACAAATTAATTTTACATCAAAATCACGAAATTGTACTTTTAAAATATAATTGAAAAAATCCCAAAAACTAGGGAATAATAAAATCACTCTTAAAGGACCTTCAAGAACATTAAAATTAAAAATGCAAAACTAAAAAATCTAAAGATACTCTTTTGGATCCTATCAACCCAATGCCACTTCCCAAACTCAATTTCACTTTTAAGTCATTCAATCAAAAAATGTGCATGAAAACATTTCTAAGGCATGATTTTCTCAATTTTTCCTCATAACAATTTAAATATTCAATGAAATGACTTGATTTGAGAAGAGGAAATGTTTATTTTGACTCAAAGATTCAAATGTATTCAACCAAAATCAAAAATATCAAGCATAAGGAAATTTATGTGGTTCTTACCTCCATTTTGCCCCAAAATTAAAAAGACTAACTTTCAAAACTCAACGAAATCCTTCAAATCCATAGAGCAAAAAGTAAAATCCTCCATTATAAATCCAACAATCCAATATCCACAAAATTATTTACAAGATTTCCTCCCCAAATCATCAAATCAAATCTCACGTGTGGGAGGATTTTAGAACTCACAAAATTGCAGAAAAGATCAAGTGTAGAAATAAGCCAATTAGCCCATATAAAATCCCATTATTATTCACTTTAAAAAATTTAATAAATAAAGATAATAAATAAATAAAAGAAATAATATTTAATTTTCCCCAAAATCACCCATACGCCCAATTGGACAATGGAAATTAAAATGAATAATCATAAGGTATAACTAAATCCAAAGTATTTAAATTGTAATTAAAATCATTAAAATATAATTCCACATTAAAATTGATGACAATTTGCAATTATACTAAAAATGCATACTCTCTATGGGTCAACCACAAAAGAGACTCGAGGTAATCCAAACATTACCAACATGGTATCTAGGTCTACACTAGTATTCACATGGGGAATCACACTTAATTAAGTATGATGGGTAAATTTCAGTGATAATTTAGGCCAATGTGTTATCTTTGATTTAACCACCTTTAGGGAAGGGTATGTTTAGGCTTATGGAGCCAGGTGGAGTCGATACCTTATATCCGTTACCACTATGAAAACAACAAGGGTACATCTGCATAATAGCCAAAGTAACATGATTTACCAAATGGGGTAAAATATCACGTAGCATCATCTAATTGCATTCAACTAATTTAAACACATTATCATTTGATTCTAGCATCAATATTAACATCTTGAAATATATCAAGTCAAGTCACATTATTAAACCATCTCAAAATGAATTTAAAATATTAAATTCACATTAAATTAATATTTAAACCAATATAATGTTACATCTCAACATCATTGATTTTAACATAATAAACTTAGGTGAACACCATATAGAATAGAATACACAAGAGTATATTAGTTCATCTCAAGGAATTAAGCACGAAAGAATACATGAGCACATCTCAAAACAAAACACAACAATAATCGACATACAATAGACCAACACATCCTGAGTTATAAAAACACCCAAAATGCACTAAAGAGGATCACAAATCTGGTGCTTGAGAGCAAGGAACACTTGCATAACTCAACATCTCTACAAAAAAAATTCACAACACAATGAGGTATCCACATCTCCAAATTACAAATGGGAGAGGCATTAAATAATTTCATGATTTATTATATCTACCCCTTGATCATTAATAATTTTATATTATTTTACCAAAATAATGATGCTCTATGTTTTTATGGAAATGTTGGCTCAACATGTTGGCAACATCTTGTGAAAAATTATGTTGACAACATCTTGTGAGCAATTATATTAGCAACATCTTGTGAGCAATTATATTGGCGACATCTTGTGAGCAATTATGTTGGCAACATGTTTTTTTTTATTAATGAAGATATATACAAATCAACTTGATATTACAAATTCTTCTCATTATATACAAATCATCTTAACATAGTTATCCCAAGCCTTAAAAATAACTTTAGTTGTACATATGTATAAACCAATTTGACATTACAAATTTTTTCATTTGTAATAATCAAGCAAACCATGCAAATCTTCTATACTCTTTATTGAGTTTAGTATTACCTTGTGGTTGAATCGTGAACATTCCATGGGTTCTTATTTAATGATCTACTCCATGTTTGATCAATTGGTCATTTGACACCACAATAAGGTTATAGTTATGAAGAATATTCCTATGTTTGTCAAAGTTGTTTAACAAACACACATCAAACTTCTTCATTGGGTACCTTCCAATCCATGTTCTAGTAACAACCACTAATATTGTAGGTTACTTAGTATCTCTTTTATGTAAGATAGGAGCCTCCAATTTATAAATTTTCTCAACACAAATACATAAATAATAATTAATTCCTTCTTCATTATCTTCATCCACAATAAGTACATATACATTCCCTGCATGTGTTTATATATTTAATTAGATGAATTTAGTCAACAATACAAGAAAACTATGGAAAATTATAAATTTGATTTAATCATGCATCTATAATATCTAGTTGAACTAGATCTAGTATGTAGTGAAATTTAATTGATGACTCCATCTCCATGAGTTCTAATTCTTCAAGGAGTTGATATGTATCAAGTGGGCTTAGATTTCTTGTACACCATTCATCAACCCACTCTAATAAACCATATGCATTCCAAGCCAGATTTGTACAAGGATAGCTAAAGTATGTCATATAACTCATATGAATAGTCCATGAACCTACATTTGATCTTCCAATAGAGTGTAAATCACTAGATCATATCAATATACAATAATCCTTATATTTTGTAATGTTATCTTTCTCTACCAACCAAAAAAAGTATATGAAATATAGACATACTTTCACTACCTAGACCCATTATAGAACTCTGCCATTCAATGATATATGTTGCACCTATCAACTTTTTATTGTATTTTTAATTCAACTCTACTCATATTGACGTTATTTTAATATATGCTCATATACCATCTTGATCCCCATTTCCATGTCTGGCATAAAAGAAATTTCTTATATGTTGAATACTAGTATCTTATGCATCCTAATCAGCCAATAGAGCATCTACAAGTTATTGAACTATGATGCACAAAAATTCTAACCATATGATATATTGAACAAATGTGATGTTCCTACTAACCAAAATTCATGGTAGAATATTTGAAATAAACCTTGTACAAACTTTGTATAATGTGTGTGATCATAATAGATAATAAATTCCATGCTAATCAAGGCATATGCAACACAATATTAATTCATTTTATTATACCATTAGGAAAACTACTTCTAACTTGACCACAACTGACAATATTTAAACAAGAATAATCATCCAATTACACCTTACCTTTATCAATTTTTTATATTCAAAAAATAATCTTGATTACTAGTCGTATGAAAAGATGCATGTAATTCAATTAATCATGCATCGTTACCTACATGAGTGGCCAAAGTTGTAATGGATTCCTTACCATCTTCCTTATCAAAATTAGAATTATAATCATATATCTTCTTTTAATGCCCACCAAAATACCCTAGAGAAATAATCTAATATCTACTAACAAATGGAGATAATTTTTTTATAACATCCATTACTACTACATTATCATTAACATACATTGAATCCAACACTAACTATTAACAAGATCATATAGATCAACATGAATATAACCATAAAACTATATTACGCAAGCGGAATAAAACATTTAAACACCAATATATCATCATGTATCTCTTGCAAACATAGTCATTCCCTAGGGTATCTTAACGACACTACTTGACATCATAACATCTATCCATCTAGAGCATCACAATTACTCATTATTCAATTAACAATTCACTTAACATGTATCTAGGGTAGCACATTCTAATACATTACATTCCCTTAAGTTCATTTTAAAACACTAAACAAATGTTTGTAACTACTCATACTATCATCTATCATAAAGCATCATAGATCTATTAAACCATTCATTTAGAAAACTCTTATTTACTCAATGAGATTCAAGACAGTCATTACTATTATTTATATCAATCAATCCATGGGATGACATATCTCAATTCCATTTAACTAACTCAATTGCAACACTTTACATATAAGTTAGCTCATTACATTTTCACATAGAACTCATAAAATCATATCACATAAAGAATATTCATTACTGTGAGATTTTTCCAAGATCAATAGCTCAATGAAAAGTACAAAATAGAGACAAAATATTGAACAAGAATAAACTGTATTCTCATTAATAGATAAAAAAATGGTTGTTCATACAATGTAGATGAGCTTGCATATATAGGAAAGGCAATATGAATATGTGAGCACACAAGCATGACATGTGGCTCAATAAGAAACAAGGGTAGGTAGGAAATAGGTGTGGTAGGTAGGAGAAACAATAAAATATTCCTCATAAGGTGGATCACCCACCGAAGGTGGAAATTCTCCTACACACTATCCCAATGTGGCACAAACACCCAAGTGTCTCATACCCAAACTACTATGAAATGCATTATCCTAAGTAAACTTAAGTAAGGTGTAACAATATCCAAGATGAATAATTATTTACACCAACAATTACTTCAAAGAATAACCAATGTTTTCTTCTCCTAATCATTACCTCAATTCCTATTACAATTACACTTACAAATACACAAAGATACATAATTCAAAGGTACATATCTCCTTTTCACATTCAATACATCATGATGGAATGTTTCCTTTTTCCAAAACATATACAATAGCTCCATGATAATATCCACTTAATGAAGAATCCAAGAGTCCAATCCATGCATGCAAGCATCGAATGAAGAGCATCCCAATGGAGGAAGGCATTAGACCACCCGACCATGTCAAACCAATCAAGGAACCACCCCCCATGCTAGGAGATGACAAAGGTTCCAACTCACACTCAAAACCTAAGCTGACACTTATCAACCAAAGGATACAACATTACTTCACAAGAGCCAAATATAAGAAAGAAACACCAAAGTACAACACATGGCTAAATCAATGAAATCAACCTCCAGAGGTGAACTCAATCAAATTAACACTTAAGGAACTAGGACTCACATGTAGGGAAGAGTTTCATCACATGCTATCAAAGGATATCCTAGAACTCATTCCCAGAATGTGTGATATACATGCGGAACCATCTCAACCTTAGAGGAAATCAAGGGAGTTCGATTTATCCGATTACCAGATCTGCCACCTCACACGGTTGCACTAGCAATCCAATCATGAGATGGGAATACATACACATATTTATTATCTTAATAAGATGAATTACTTCTACCCAATGTACCTATGAATAATTTATTATTATATCAATTTTTAATTATAAATAACCTCAAATGAGCTATCCAGATAATCTAGACCCCGACTCCACAACACAAGGAATCCTAGTAGTCTATTCCTCATGACCTCGACGGACTCATCAAATCCCACTCTCCCTAACCATTCTCGTAGGCCTTAGGGTAAAAAATACATCAAAATAACATAATATAACATAAAGAAGGCTCACAAATGATATAGAAACAATCATAACAAACTGAGAACAATCTGCCCATGAAAGAGCACATAAAGCCATAAACATGGAAGAGGGCCTTCACCAAATCATCACAAAGGAAAAACCAATCATGAATGTAATCCATAAATGGAATCAAAACCATATCAAATCCTCTATAGTGATGCATAGCACATCCCACTAGAGCTATACAATTAATCTCTCAACAACAAGGATCTCTCCCTATCGTTAGAGCCACATAATGCATACGAACACCTCAACGGTAAGGTATAAATCCTCTTATAGGAATACAAGAAACCTCATAAGGGATCAAAATACATCATAAAAAACTCTGAAAAATGCCAATACATACAATACAAGCCTCTAGAGTATTCACACAGACTAAAGATGCACTCAAACAGGCTAAAAATTGACTTCTGGAGACCCGCGAGACAGCTCAGCACCCCTGAAACCTAGGATAGTATTCCTGGTATGTATGGTAATATTTCTAGCATGTATGGTACCATTTTTGGTTAATATTATGTGATTTATGGTCTCTAGGTTGTGTTTCTAGTCATTTTGCTTAAATATGTAAATCAGGACCTCAACTATCATGGTAAGTTTGTCAGAGCATATGGTATGAACAGTGGCATTCTTGGCAAGTATGGTAGCATTCTTGGTATGTAGGGTGGCATTCTTGGTGCATCCTACAATGTTCGTGGGTGATTTCATAGCTTTTTCAGTAAAAGTGCAGAGAACAATTCAATGCAAAGGCATATTCCTTAGGAGGGATCTCAAGAAAACTCAGGGGTAAAAAACAACCCTCATACCAAACACAGGTGGTCTGGAACATCAAAATATCATCATATAAAATCAACATATTCACTAGATAGCCATTGAAAGAAATTTTTAGAAGAAAATCCCTCTCCCACTGAGCATAAACTGAGAAATAGGAGCCAAAACCATAGAGGAGAGAGGGAGGAAAGTAAAAATCAACAAGAAGGAACTCAAACAAGATAGAAAAGGTCCAAAAACATCTAAGACAAGTGGAAGGAAAGATCCACACTTCCACAAAAAAGCCATAGAGAAACACAACACTCACAATGAAAACAGGAAGCCAAAAATTGCACTTTCCCCATTCCAAACTTGCACAACAAACTAAAATCCACTAAGGAAAATCATTTCCATATCAAATAAAAATCCAAGAGAAAATCATATTCAAAAATTGCATACATAGAGAAGTCAATCTTTTCTAGAAATGAAATGCAAAAGTAGAGCCACCAACCTACAAATCACAAAACCAAAATTGAAGAAGAAATCTGAAAAATGCTAAGCTTTCCAAAATCCAAATCGCAATCCATACTCCATATCCAATTCAAAAATCCTCTTGCAATGATCTATCGGATAATTAACCCGTGCACAGACCAGCAAGCCAAAATAAATAGAAAATTAAATTTAAGACTATAGTTTTCTCAACCAATAGAAAAATTCCAAAAATCATATATCTTACTTACCATCACAAAGTTCAAAAAATACATATTATAAATATATAATTCTTACCTACTCAATCAAGCTGGCCAATCAAAAATAAGGGTAGGTAAAATAAATCAAACTCAATTACTATAGTATAGGTTTGATAATTACTTAGGAAATACAAATATTTCCTCATAATTAAGCGGTAGGTAGGAATAATATTATTTATAAATAATTACCCATATTTTAATTAAATAGTTCCCCTACGATACTCTATAATTAATTACCATTATTCATAATAACACCAATAAATAAAATTAAATAAAAAGAGCTCAAATAAATAATTAAACTAAAATCAATAAATAAAAGTCATCCCATCAATAAATCAAACAAATTAAATAATTAAATAATAAATGAAGCTCAATTAAATATCAATAAATTAGATTAAATAGATTAATTACTTAATTAGATTCTTAATTAAAATGAATAATCCAATCATACAATAAAGCCAATAACCAAGCCACAATTGAGAAAAATAAGAAGCCAGAGAGATTTGACCTCATGACCAATGAAACAAGGTGGAAGAGACTTAACCAATACACCACATCTCTTAGTTGACCCCAAAAGGGGAATCCACCAAAAAAAAGACATCAAGATAAACTAACAAGGTACACATCTTAGACCTAGAGTGTGTGAGGGAAACTATGTCATCTCCGACAACTTGCCATTGGGATATGACACGCTCAGACCTGTGAAGCTAGGTGGAGTCGATGTACAATACCTGCAAGCCTGCATCAAAGACTAAACAAAACATATATGATATATATACATCATATTAAATAGGCATGTGATATAGAATTGCGACAACATATCATGCTTGCAATGAGTGATATGGCATCATCTCTACCCACGAAGACAATCACACAATATAATACCAAAACACTGCATAGAATCATCATCATGAAATAGGGTTGGTGTCATCATAAATCAAATAATCCACATGATCATTGATCACATACATATATCCATGAATCATATAAATCAATCCATCAAGGTGATTCTATGTACTAACATTCATAAAAACCATCAAGTATCATATGTCATTAAGCATGTATAACATCATCAACCATATGAAGCCCCAAAATATAATGTCATATCGAGTAATCATAAATCCACGTAGAGTCATAGCATTAATGATACCATCTAAGATAGTAGAAGAGTCATATATAGTCATCAAAACATCCACCATAAGCATCAAAATATAAATAGAGTAATACGTACCGATCAAGATACCATCAATAAGTCTAACTAGGTCTATTTGGACAACAAAAGAAGAGATGAATCCGGGAGGGGCACTACTTCCTCCTCCCCTTGTCCCAGGCTTACTCCTTCCTCTGGTTGATCCTATTGTAGCTCCTCATGATGTGACTCTTCCGAAACCTTGGGATAAGGATTTCATCGAGTACCCATATGACCACCACGGCCACGACCACGACCTCCACCTCTAACAGGCATCTTGTGTAACCAAGACACAAAAAGAAACTATAAGCTAAATCTAGGACAACAATGCAAAAGAAATAACAAGCAAGGACAAACCACTGAGATATCTCGTGCTAAAATATAATACACACAATGGGCTCATATAACATTAGAGTACCAAATGTATGAACATGGGCTCTGATACTAGATGCAATGCCCACCAAAATACCCTAGAGAAATAATCTAAAATCTACTAACAAATGGAGATGATTTTTTTTTAACATCCATTACTATTACATTATCATTAACATACATTAAATCCAACACTAACTATTAACAAGATCATATAGATCAACATGAATATAACCATAGAACTATATTATGCAAGCAGAATAAAAACATTTAAACATCAATATATCACCAAGTATCTCTTGCAAACATAACTATTCCCTAGGGTATCTCAACGATACTACTTGACATCATAACATCTATCCATCTAGAACATCACAATTACTCATTATTCAATTAACCATTCACTTAACATGTATCTAGGGTAACAAATTCTATTACATTAAATTCCCTTAAGTTCATTTTAAATCACTAGATAAATGTTTATAACTACTCCTACTATCATCTATCATAAAGCATCATAGATCTATTAAACCATTCATTTAAAAAACTCTTATTTACTCAATGAGATTCAAGACAACAATTATTATTACTTCTATCAATCAATCCATAGGATGACATATCTCAATTCCATTTCACTAACTCAATTGCAACACTTTACATAAAGTTAGCTCATTCACATAGAACTCATAAACTCATATCACATAAAGAATATTCATTACTTCAAAGAATAACCAATGTTTTCATTCTCCTAATACCTCAAGTCCTTTTACAATTAAACTTACAAATACACAGAGATACATAATTAAAAGGTACATATCTCCTTTTTACATTCAATACATCATGATGCAATGTTTCCTTTTTCCAAAATATATACAATATATCCATGAGAATATCCACTTAATGAAGAATCAAAGAGTCCAATCCATGCATGCAAGAATCCAATGAAGAGCATCCCAATGGAAGAAGGCATTCAACCACCTGACCATGTGGAACCAATCAAAGAACCACCCCCTGTGCTAGGAGATGACAAAGGTTCCAACTCACACTCAAGACCTAAGTTGACACCTATCAACCAAAGGATATGACATGACTTCACATGACTCAAATATAAGAAAGCAACGCCAAAGTACAACACATGGCTAAATCAATGCAATCAACCTCTAGAGGCGAAATCAATCAAATTAACACTTAAGGAACTAGGACTCACATGTAGGGAAGAGTTTCATCACATTCTATCAAAGGATATCCTAGAAATCAGTCCCATCATTTGTGATACACATGTGGAACCATCTCAACCTTAGAGGAAATAAAGGGAGTTCAATTTATCTGGTTACCAAATCTGCCACCTCACATGGTTGCACTAGAAATCCAATCATGAGATGAGAATACACACACATATTTCTTATCTTATTAATATGAGTTACTTATACCCAACCCACCTATGATTAATTTATTATGTTATCACTTAGTCATTAAAAATAACCTCCAATGAGATATCCAAACGGTCTAGACCCTAGCTCAACAACACAAGGAATCCTAGCAGTCTATTCCTCATGACTTTGATAGACTCATGGAAGCCCACTCTCCCTAACCATGCTCCTAGGCCTTAGGGTAACACATACATCCAAAGAACATAATATAACATCAAGAAGGCTTGCAAATTATATAGAAACTATCATAACAAACTAAGAATAATCTTCCCATGAAAGAGCACATAAAGCCATACACATGGAAGAGGGCCTTCACCAAATCATCACAAAGGAAAAAACAATCATGAATGCAATCCATAAATGGAATCAAAATCATATCAAATCCTCTAGCGTTAAAAATAGCACATCCCACTAGAGTTATAAAATCAATCTCTAAACAACGAGGATCTCTCCCTATCGTCGGAGCCACATAATGCATATGAACACCTCAATGGTAAGCTATGAATCCTCTTACCAGAATACAAGAAACATCATAAGGGATAAAAATACATCATAACCAACTCTAAAAATTCCAATACATACTTACAAGCCTCTAGAGTATTCACACAGACCAAAGATGCACTCAAACAGGCTAAAAATTGACTTTCAGAGACACTCGGGACAACTCAGCACCCCTGAAACCTATGATAGCATTCCTGGTATGTATGGTAACGTTTATAGCATGTATGGTAGTGTTTCTGGTTAGTATGATGGTGTTTCTGGTCTCTAGGGTGGCGTTTCTGGTCTCTAGGGTGGTGTTTCTATTCATTTTTCTTGAATCTGTAAATCAGGACCTCAACTCTCATGGTAAGTTTGTCAGAGAATATGGTATGAATAGTGGCATTCTTGGAAAGTATGGTAGCATTATTGGTATGTAGGGTGGCATTCCTGATGCATCCTACAACATTCTTGGGTGATTTCATAGCATTTATGGTAAAAGTGCAGAGAACAGTTCAATGCAAAGGCATATAGCTTAGGAGGGGTCTTAGGAAGACTCAGGTGTACAAAAAGACCCTCATACCAAACACAGGTGGTCTGGAACATAAAAATATCATCATATACAATCAACATATTCACTAGATAGCCACTGAAAGAATGTTGCAGAAGAAAAACCCTCTCCCACTAAGCATAAACTGAGAAATAGGAGCCAAAACCACAAAGGAGAGAGGGAAGAAGGTAACAATCAACAAGAAGGAACTCAAACAAGATAGACAAGGTAAAAAAACATCTAAGACATGTGGAAGTGTGGAAGGAAAGATCCACACTTCCACATAGTAGCCACATAGAAACATAACACTCACAATGAAAACAGGAAGCCAAAAACTGGATTGTACCCATTCCAAACTTGCACAACAAACTGAAATCCACTAAGGAAGATCATTTTCATAATCAAATAAAACTCCAAGAGAAAATCAAATTTAAAAATTGCAGACACAGAGAAGAGAATTTTTTTGGAAATGAAATGCAAAAGTAGAGCCACCAACCTGCAAATCGCAAAACCAAAATTGAAGAATAAATATGAAAATTCCAAGCCTTCCAAAATCCAAATCACAGTCCAAACTCCAAATACAATTCCAAAATCTCATTGCAATGATCTACCGGATGATTAACCCATTCATAGACCAGCAAGCCAAAATAAATAGAAAATTAAATTTAAGACTAGTTTTCTTGACCAATAGAAAAATTCCCAAAACCATATATCTTACTTACCATCACAAAGTTTGAAAAAATACATATTATAAATATATAATTCTTACCTACTCAATCAAGTTTACCAATCAAAATAAAGGGTAGGTAAAATAAATCAAACTCAATTACTATAGTATAAGAATGATAATTACTTAGGAAATACAAATATTTCCTCATAATTAGGCGATAGGTAGGAATAATATTATTTACAAATAATTACCCATATTTTAATTAAATAGTTCCCCTACAATAATTTATTATTTAATTACCATTATTCATAATAACACCAATAAATTAAATTAAATAAAATAAAATAAAACAAAATAAAAAGAGCTTAAATAAATAATTAAACTAAAATCAATAAATAAAAGTCATCCCATCAATAAATCAAACAAATTAAATAATTAAATAATAAATGAAGCTCAATTAAATCTCAATAAATTAGATTAAATGGATTAATTACGTAATTAGATTCTTAATTAAATTAAAATGAATAATCCAATCATGCAATAAAGCCAATAACCAAGCCACGACTAAGCAAAATAAGAAGCCAAATAGATTTGACCTTAGGACCTATGAAACAAGATGGAAGAGACTTAAACAATACACCACATCTCTTAGTTGACACAAAAAGGGGAATCAACCAAGCAAAAGACATCAAGATAAACTAACAAGGTACACATCTTAGACCTAGAGTGTGTGAAGGAAACTATGTCATCTTTGACAACTTTCCATTGGGATATGACACGCTCAGACTTGTGAAGCCAGGTGGAGTCAATGTCTGGTACCTGCAAAGCTACATCAAAGACTAAACACAACATATATGATACATATATATCATATTAAATATGCATGTGATAGAGAATCACAATGGCATATCATGCTCGCAATGAGTGATATGGCATTGTCTCTACTCATGAAGACAGACACACAATATAATACCAAAACACCGCATAGAATCATCATCATGAAATAGGGTTATTGTCATCATAAATCAAATAATCCACATGATCAATGATCACAAACACACACACATATATATCCATGAATCATATAAATCAATCCATCAAGGTGATTCTATGTACTAACATCCATAAAAACCATCAAGTATCATATGTCATAAAGCATGTCTAACATCATCAACCATATGAAGCTCCAAAATATAATAAGTCATATCGAGTAGTCATAAATCCACGTAGAGTCCTAGCATCAATGATACCATCTAAGATAGAAGAAGAGTCATATATAGTCCTCAAAACATCCACCATAAGCATCAAAACATAAATAGAGTCATAAGTATCGATCAAGATACCATCAATAAGTCTAACTAGGTCTATCTGGACAACAAAAGAAGAGATGAATCTGGGAGGGGCACTACACTTCTTTTCTTCTTTGCACAGCATACAAAAGTCTCCAAGCTTATCACAGTTCTAGAAAATATATTTTCACTTTCTAATAGATTCGGATCTCCCATTGGAATTGGATTTATCACTCTTTTCATCTTTCTTTTCTTTCTTCCTTGGGTCTTCCAAAAATATTAAGGGTCACCTTGTCAGTGATGGATAGATTTATCCTTATCTCTTTAGAAATAAAAAAAGCACAACTCTTCAATCTTCAAGATAACATAAGTACTCCCAATAACCATAACAAGAGAATCCCATGAATCACACAAAAAAAAGAAATATTTGTCATTTCTCCTCATCCATTTTTACACCAACTAATGTCAATTGAGCCACCAACAAATTGAATGCTTCTAGGTGGTTTGTAATTCATCCACCCTCTTCCATTTTAAAGGAATACAATTTCTTCCTCAAAATAATATTACTCACTAAAGCTTTGGCTTGATATGTTTCACCAATTTTCTTCCACATCTTCTATATAGAGGTCTCTTCATGTACATTGATTAAAATATATATTTTGAGGGAATTTCCCATGGACCTCCATTAGGCAATGTGACTAGAAGAATACCCATCAAGGGAAAAGGGGTCATCCACCCATATCTTGCAAGGGGTTATCCCCCTTGCAACCCCTCACATTCAATATATTATTCTATTCTAACTGCAAGGTTGAGACACCATTTTCCTAATTGGGCTACTATTAATATAAACTTTCTCTTTCCTACAAAAGATGGGCTGCAACCAATATCACATTACTTAGTATTAGTAACCTTAGGTTTCAACACAATATCAATACTCATTCATCCTTTCTATTACCATTTACCCTAAAACCTCACATAAAAAATTCTATCATAAATGAAGAAACTAGTTACAACATGAATTTGAGAAGACATGTCAACCGGTATAGGATGGCAACAGGTATGGGAGATGTATGTGCATTGTAGTCATTGATGTCATTTGGTATTAATTTCATGGATGACAACCAACAATGTGTGCAATTCAGGCCAACCAGTATGCAAGCTAGAAACACCGGTATACAAGTTGTTGTTGAGAATGAAGAAACCAGTACCCGGTGAACAAGTGGATGAACATGTTAGTATACATGTTGGTACTAACCAGTAAGATGATGACTGGTAAGACTGCAGAGTGCACAAGTCACCGGTATGCTAGTGTGATGTCATCTAGAAAGACTCCCACCAGTAAATGATGTTGTCCTTGGAAGAAGAGAATATTGAAGAAGGAATGTTGCCTAAGGATTGTAGGGAAATTGCATCTGCCCAATAATAGGGAAGTCACTCCATTGACTAGCAGATGACATAGTTCCTCTCCCACTGGTGATTGGCAGATTGTGAACCATGGTATATCTACCTCCATAAACTGAATGATATGTGTGAGCCTCTAGCATGTGAGATCAATGATGTTCACCTGATCAGCACAGTAAGCAGATGAGCCACCAGAACAAACAAGGAGTGATGAGTTTGTCACTTTGACAAACCAACAAAGAGGAAAACCTGCCAGATGAAGGAGAAGGAAAAGTTTAGCTACAGATAGAGAGTACAACCAGAATACATATGTAGTTTGATACAAGGACAATTGAAGATTGCTTGCATGATATTATCATGCATGTTACTGACATGAAGGAAGATGTAGTGTCCACCGATAAATGGGGCTACCGATATGCTAGAAATTACACAAGTGAAAGGCTCTCTTCAGATGAAGATGAACATGTTGATTTGAAAGGACAATGACTGATCAATATGATACACCGGCAACATAGAGATAAGAACCGCTATGTGTGATGATCGGGCTAACATGATCCACCGACACAAGGAAGGTGAAGGTATGAAGGTTAACCAGTAAGGCAAGATATACGGGCAAGGTTAGAGAACCGATAGGCAAAGAGGGACCGATAGTATGAAGCATACACCAGTTGTGTGTAATTGGTTGGTGACCATGTTGGATCGACATAGTGAGATAAGGTGGATGTTGACAAAGGTTCCACGTGGAGTCGAGCTAGCGGACATGCATGCAGTAGTAGATGGAGTGTGTATCGACGAGGTTGTTGTAGAGTCGGTCGACATTAAATGCAAACCTCGTAAATCATGGGATGTGTTGCAGAGGTGTGCATCTCGAGGAAGGTCAAATAGAGGTGATTGAAGGGAGGCATCGATCGATGCGAAATGTTCAGGTGTAGAATGAAGTTGATGATGCAATCTGCTGAACCATTTATGGTTATTGACCAAGTGCCTTTGTGACAGACTGTCTATATTTGCTAAACTTAGCAAATGTGTATTGGAAGCCACGAGATTGGCCAAGTTTGATTGATTTGTTGCAAGTGGTTGATCTTTGGAAGGAGATCTGATCGGATTTGGTTTGCCTTGAGGTCGATGAAGAAACGCTAACCGCGTGAAGTTTGAATTGGTTTTTGGTGGGAAGACTTGTTTATAAATATGCAAGTCAAAATTGATGAAATCATCTTGTTGGAGGATGCTGCCAAAAGGTGTGATGCTAGTGAACGAAAAGAGTTAATCTAACTGTGAGATTTAAGCAACTGAGCATTTGGAGGTGCAACCAATAAGAAGGCTTTGCAAGGGACTAATTGGTAAAGGTCTGAGATTCTGATAAGATGCAAGAAGTGCATCAGTCAAGACAACTAGTAGTGTTAGAACTAACAGGAAAGAAGTAGCAGTAGAAAAGAAGCAGCAGCAGGCAAGGATTGAGCAGGGTTTAACCGGTAATGTGGAAGTAACCAGTAACCAGGTGGAAAGGCAGACAACCGATAGAGCTTGAACCGGTAAGGGAGCTGCAGTGAGCAGAGGTGAGTAGAGGAAGAGAGTGAGAGGAGAGAAGACAAGGCAAAGCCTGAGTAGAGGAAGAGTGAGAGAAGGTGAGAAGAGAACCGACAGAGAGTAGAGCATAGGTGGACCAGTGAAGAGACATATCTATGAGGTTACAGAATTCATTTGTAACCAAATTATAATTATTGTATTGATTATTATCTTTTGTATCTCACTAAGTTGGAGCTCAGTGCAGGAGTTGGTGCTCCTTTGGGTTGGTGCCCATAAAATCAGTAGAGGTTGGCGCTCCTTGGATTGGTGCCCTAAATTAGGAGTGGTGCTCCTTGGGTTGGTGCCCTAAATGTTGTAACCAGTATTTTCATTGTGAGGCTAGATTGGAGCAGTACACTCTAGTAGCTTTTCTCATCGAGGTTTTTCCCATCTTGGGTTTTCCTCATATATACCAGTGTCATGTGATGTGCCTTTGTGTGATTGCATTGTGAAGTATTACATTATCTCACTGGTAGGCTTACTTGTGTTTGCTTTTCTAACTGGTACTCACTCTTATGATAAAAAGGTGGAAGAGTTTTTGGGAACCACTGATTCAACCCCCTCTTAGAGGTACATTGTGTTCAACAATTGGTATCAGAGCCTAGGTTCCTGGTTGATAAGATTTCTCTAGATTGGGTAGATTCTGGTATTTTAACACAATGGTCTATTTAGTGTCACCCCTACTCTAGTGTTTGATGGCTCAAACTTTTTGTATTTGGAGTCATAGGATGGAATTCTACCTATCCTCCCTTGGGTTAGATGTATGGATGTCAGTGGTAAATGGATGCCCTAATAAAGTCAGTTCTCCCACCGGTCTTGAAGAAGAAAGGGGAAAAAATGTAACAATGAAGCTATGGAGGCCATACTCAGTGGGCTATCTGGTGATGTCTCCTCATAGGTGGATAGATGCAGATCTGGTAAAAGCCTATGGGATAGATTGAAGAAACTTTATGGGAATTAACCTTGCACTGCAGAATCGGTTTATGGAAACCATAAAAGAAATGAAGCACATGTGTTTGCAAATGATGAAGGTAGATCTATTAGCAGTAGCAAAAATGATGAAGAGGAAACTCACCTCTTTATGGCTCAAGAATTAGAAGATGAGAGGCACACATCAGATAGTAATCATGTAGATCACTCTTACCGGAAAGATGTGTTTGGAAGTGATGATGAAGATGAAGCCAAAGTTGATCTTGAATGTTAACTGGTAAGTGCGCTAGAAGAACTGCAAAATGTTAGAAAGGAATTTAAGAGGTTCAAAGATTCAGTTCATGAAGAATGCAGATGGTTGAGAATATGCCATGAAGAATCAAATAATAATATCTGTGTATTGACATCTCAACTAGAAGAGGCAAAATGATTGACTGGTGAATTGAAATCAGTCTTTGATGCTAAGGAGAGAAGATGTGAGGAACTCCAACTAGAAGTGGAGACAAAGGACAAAGAATGTCAAGACCTAAAAGGAGAAATGGAGAACATTAGGAATGACCTTGAGAAGTGTCAAAATAAGCTCAAGGTAAGGATCCAGTATGATGGCAACACTAAGGCCTTGGACAAAATGTTGAGTAAACAAAAACACACCAAGGATACCGGAGGATTAGGATATGTTGTCGGTGAATGCTCCATAAGTGAGGATGTCTCTCACAAGGACATTCAGTTTGTCTCCTCTAATGGAGATAACAAGGGCCAGAACTTCATAGTCCAAAGTGCACCAGGAAAGAAGGTTGACCTAGCTACAACTGGTGAGGACTTGAGGCTAAAAATGAAGACCGGTGCAACAAGAAGAAATAATGCAGATCCTAAAGGAAAAAGAGAGCTGAGAGAAGATAGGTTTACTGAAAAAAAGAATGCAAGAAGGAAGCCTAAGAGACTCCCCACCAGTGGAAGACAAAGAGATGCGACACCCTAGGGGCCCTGAGAAGTAGGAGTGGAGAAGCCAAACCTGTCAGATCACCTCATGTTTGGCATTATGGATTTGTAAGTAATAAGTCTCCATTCTCCGGTTACTGTTTTGCTTGTAAAGGATATGGCCATAGGGTAGAGGAATGCAAAATGATGTCTAAGAATAGAAAGATTTCTTTTCCTAGGAATAGCAATTTAGTTTGTAAAATATGTAATGCATTTGGGCATAGAACATCAGAATGTAGAAACATGCATAAGCCCACTCCCGGTTATGCTAACCAGAGTCCATTTGCTACCTCAAGAAATGTAAATTATATATGTTATAACTGCAATGGATCTGGCCATAGAAGTAATGAGTACAGGAAGAAGATGTTTCATGCACATGGCATCTGGTTTAACAGTTATGCCCAAAGGAGAACCGCTCTTGCAAGATCAAGAAGTTAGTTGAAAACGATAGCGGGATATAATGGCATGACACTAAGAAGAAGATCAAACCAGTCTAATAGAAGGTCTTCCAATCATCCAGTTGGGATGAATGCAGTATGCTTCTATGGCAATGTATCCAGTCATACTGAAGAACCTGGTAAAGAAAAGACCTATCAACAGAAGAAGATGAGACCTACTCCAAAGGCTACAAAAGAGAAGAGGAGGGATTCCAAATAGGTATGGAGGAAGAAGGAAGATAACATGACCATGGATAGACACTATGCATTCAATGCACAGGTGATATCTCCTAAAGTTTAAAGGAGATGCAGATCCTTAGGGGGAGCTACATGTTGATCAGATCATTCACCCCCAATGTTGAGAAGGACAAAGATTAAGGATAGGCAGTTACCAACATGAGGGAGATGTTGAGATGAAAAAGTGTGTACAATTAGTATCTTGGCTACACATTCACACGGGCGAGATGGATCACTGCTACCAGTGTCAAAGTGGGATGTGACACTGGAAGGAGCCCTAGTGGACAAAGTATATTGGCAGAAATATTGGATTGGTATAGTAAACTGGCATGTGCAATATGTTTTCAGCAGGGACAGTTACCGGTAGTGAAGAGCATGTGTTGCAATGCATTCTGGTAACATTGCAATTGCTCCGGTGGCTTGGAAAGATTAAATTTGCCTTGGGAAATATTGGAGAAGCATTATCTGGCACTGTGTTGAACCAGTAATTGATCTCATGTGTACACATCCTAATGAGTCAACCAACTAGATAGGTGACATGTTGTTGATGTAGGGTGGTATTGTGGTCATGGAAGAGGATGTCACGAGATTGTGATGGACCTCATGGAAGTGGTAGATCATCTGCAACTCACAGATGCTCACTTTTACTGGTATAAGGTGCAGATTGAAGCACCGGATTAGGACTTGACATGCTTTGAAGACCAGAGATCTGCGGTTTAGGGGGAGTTCACAGTCATACCCTCTGACTGATATCAGACATACTAAACACAGTGGCAGATCAAGTAGTTGTTTGTCCATATCAGTATGTCAGTGACTTTGGGAAGGTGCCTATTCAATTTGTGTATCCATAAAAGTCATAATCAAGTTACCCGAAAGTATAATAGAACATGAAAATAATATGCTCATTTATTATTAAGCCATTGGGTGACAGGAAGTGCAGTCTGGGTTACAAGTAGAACAATCTGTAAAGTAGGAGAAAAGGGCTCACTTAACCGGTTGTGAGCACAAAGAGGGAGAGTTACCTGCACAAGGGGAGAATATATTAGATTGGTACCTAATTGCTACTAATAGTTTGGTGTCAGTGCAACCTCCACAAATTAAGAGTGTACCATTGGTATCAGACTGGTATATAGGAGTGGAGTCAGTTGGTGTATGAACCCTCCATCTCAAGTGTTGTTGTTTGAGATGATGCAATGCATAGCAGTCCAAAATGGAGAAGGAGCTAGTAGGAAGAGGTAAAAATAAAGTATGTTGTATATCGGATGTCAGTGCCCTTTACCATTGTTGTCAAATGGGGAGAGAGAGTCTGTAGTATGTCAGATACTACATGTGTTGACATCAATGCCAAAGGGTGAGATTGTTGGCATTGTGTTGTGTTTGATGTCAACCGGTATAGGATGGCAACCAATATGGGAGATGTATGTGCAGTGTAGTCATTGATCTCATCTAGTATTACTATCATGGATGAAAACCGATAGTGTGTGCAGTTGAGGCCAATCGGTATGCGAGCTAGAGTCACTGGTATACAAGTTGTTGTTGAGAACGAAGAAACTAGTACCTGATAAACAAGTGGATGAACATGTTAGTATACATGTTAGTACTAAATGGTAAGCTGATGACCGGTAAGACTGCAGAGTGCATAGGTCACCAGTATGCTAGTGTGATTCCATCTAGTAGGACTCCCACTAGTAAATGATGTTGTCCCTGGAAGAAGAGAAGGCTAAAGAAGGAATGCTTCCTGAGGATTGTAGGGAAATTGCATCTGCCCAACAACAAGGAAGTCACACCATTGGCCAGTAGATGACATAGTTCCTCTCCCACTGGTGATTGGCAGATTGTGAACCATAGTGTATCTACCTCCACCGATCGGATGATATGTGTGAGCCTCCAACATGTGAGATCAATGATGTGCACCTGATCAACAAAGTAATAAGATGAGCCACCGAAAAAAAACAAGTGATGAGTTTGTCACTTTGACAAACCGACAGAGAGGAAAATCTGCCAGTTGGAGGAGAAGGAAAGGTTTAGCTACAAACAGAGAGTACAATAGGAATGCAGATGCAGTTTGATGCAAGGACAATTGAAGATTGCTTGCATGATGTTATCATGCATGTTACCGACATGAAGGAAGATGTAGTGTCCACTGGTAAACAGGGCTACCGGTATGCTAGAAAGTACACAAGTGAAAGACTCTCTTTAGATGAAGATGAACATGCTGATTTGAAAGGACAATGACCGATCAATATGATACACAAACAGCACAAAGATAAGAACCGGTATGTGTGATGACTAGACTGACATGATCCACCGACACAAGGAAGGTGAAGGTATGAAGGTTAACCAGTAAGGCAAGATATACGGGCAGGGTTAGAGAACTGGTAGGCAAAGAGGGACTGGTAGTATGAACATCGATTGTGTGTAATTGGTTGGTGACCATGTTGGATCGACATAGTGAGCTAAGGTGGATGTCGACAAAGGTGCCATGTGGAGTCAAGGTAGCGGACATGCATGCAATAGTAGATGGAGTGTGCACTGACAAGGTTGTTGCAGAGTTGGTCGACATTAAATGTAGGCCTCATAAATCATGGGATGTGTTGCAGAGGTGTGCGGCTCGAGGAAGGTCGAACATAGGTGATCAAAGGGAGGCATCGATCGATGCAAAATGTTTAGGTGCAGAACGAGGTTGGTGATGCAATCTGCTGAACCATTTATGGTGATTAACCAAGTGCCTTTCCGAGAGACTGTGTATGTTGGCTAAACTTATTGGCTAAACTTAGCAAACATGTATTGGAAGCCATGAGATTGGTGAAGTTTGATTGATTTTCTACAAGTGGTTGATCTCTGGAAGGAGATCTAATTGGATTTGGTTTGCCTCGAGTTCGATGAAGAAACCCTAACCACCTGAAGTTTGAATTGGTTTTTGGCAGGAAGACTTGTTTATAAATATGCAAGTCAAAATTAATGAAATCATGTTGTTGGAGGATGTTGCCAAAAGATGTGATGTCAGTTGAAAGAAAAGAGTTGATCTAACTATGAGAGTTAAGCAACTGAGCATTTGGAGGTGCAACCGGTAAGAAGGCTTTGCAAGGGACTAACCAGTAAAGGTCTGAGATTCCGATAAGCTACAAGAAGTGCATCAGTCAAGACAACCGGTAGTGTTAGAACCAGTAGGAAAGAAGTAGCAACAGGAAAGAAGCAACAACAGGCAAGGATTGAGCAGGGTTTAACTGCTATTGTGGAAGTAACCAGTGACTAGGTGAAAAGGCAGACAATTGATAGAGCTTGAACTGGTAAGGGAGATGTAATAAGCTGAGGTGAGCAGAGGAAGAGAGTGAGAGGAGATCAGACAAGGCAGAGGTCGAGTAGAGGAAGAGTTGGAGAAGGTGAGAAGAGAACCAACAAAGAGTAGAGTAGAGGTGGACCGGTGAAGAGACATATATGTGAGGTTACAGAATCATTTGTAACTAGAATATAATTATTGTATTGATTATTATCTTTTGTATCTCACTAAGTTGGAGCTCGGTGCAGGGGTTGGTGCTCCTTTGGGTTGGTACCCATAAAATCAGTAGGGGTTGGTGCTCTAAATCAGGAGTGGTGCTCCTTGGGTTGGTGCCCTAAATGTTGTAACTAGTGTTTTCATTGTGAGGCTGGATTGGAGCAGTAGACTCCAATAGCTTTTCTCACCGAGGTTTTTCCCATTTTGGGTTTTCCTCGTATATATCGATGTCATGTGATGTGCCTTTGTGTGATTGCTTTGTGAAGTCTTGCATGATCTCACTAGTAGGTTTACTTGTGTTTTCTTTGCTAACTGGTACTCACTCTTAAGATCAAAAGGTGGAAGAGTTTTTGGGAACCACTGATTCACCCCCCTCTCAGTGATACATTGTGTTCAACAGTATATGGCTAAGGAAGATGTTAATGATAGTATTTATCTTCTATGTATTATGTAGGCTAAATAATTTGGTAAAACAATTAATGCCTTCCATCTAAATAAATACTATATTAAACAATCATAAAAGTAAAAATAACTCAAAAACATAACCAAAAAAATGAGATATCATTAAAAGCATATATGTCAAAAAAATTATTATATTTGTTAAGTGTTTTTATCTTGTTTGATTTGAAACTAGCAAGTAGTCTTAAAGTTGCTTGTATAAGTTTTTTCTACTAAACCTCATATTTCCCCTAATCACTTTTCTTTTTATTCCTTACATTCTCAACAATTTTAAACAAAGGCAATTTGAAGATTTAAATTGATCTTGCTCTTAGCAATCATCTAGTCAAGTTTAAACAAAGCAAGTTATTAATTCCATAGCACCCAATAAAAGATAACATGTAAGTCTTCACAATTCTCTTGACAAAGGGGAAAGTCTTAGGATCTAACTTTACCCATTTGGTTGCACCTAAATCCTTAGGTTTAATTTGTAAGTTATAGGGGTCAAAACTCTACAAATAATAATACAATAAATAATAATAATAATAATAATATGAGAAAACTAAGAAATTGCAAATGTCTATACTCTCATATGGAAACTAAAAATCGAAGCTATAAGGGTGACATTGAAAGCCCATAAAAACAAAAAGAAAAAAAAAGTTAAGCACCCACACTAACAAGTTAAGTGAAACAACCAAGATTCTAGCTTTTCTTCAAGAGCCATCCTTGCTAATGAATATTTTTTTCACCATAGGTCTAATGTATTAGCCATCTATTTTTACCAAATTCTAGAAGGTATCGATAACATTTTTTCCATGTCTACATAAAAAACTTATCTCTAAGAGGTCATTCTAGACAACCATCAACCCTTGTGGTTATATATAACTTCATTTAAATTGATCCATCACTTCTCTCTTCCCACTTAACTCCCTAGTAAATCCTCTATAGAAGCCTAATGGGTCGTCATATTCTAATGAGCCCATAATCTCTTAGATGTAAAACCCAATAAAGAGTAACCAAAATATTTATACGCTTTACAAATTCATCGAAATTTTTTCATTAATTTATCATTCCCACTTAATTCCCTAACAAATCCTATCTTGGGAACTTCGTAGCTCACCTTATGCTAGTCAATACAATACCCCAAGTAAAATATCCAATACAATACCCCAGGTAAAATATCCAATGAGTAATTACAATGTTCATATCACATGCATATCAAAGCAAAATAAATAATAAATCAAGTTATCATAGAGTGGAATCATGAAAAAGAAAAATTGTGTATAATTATTGCATTTCATCCATATATGTTTAATACATCTAGAAATATTAAGTGCACATTACATCCATCTCATACACAACAACAAAAAGAAAAAGGAAAAAGCATGAGCATAACACCATACATGTATAAGCATTGTCATCAATTAGTAAACATGAATTCTAAAGACCATCCATGTGCAAAAGAGAGAAGTAATAAGAGATGTTGATTGTAAGTTATGTATAAGATTATAAATCTTATCTATCATCGTAAATAAGTGTTAAAACAAGTTTCTAAGTATAAAAATCTTCATGAAGAGAACCAAAGAGAAAAATATGCGCAAAAGTGTGTGAGTTGAGAAGCAAGGAGCACATAAAAAGTGATAGTAACCTAAACACAATAATCCAAATGTTTACAACGACGAAAAAATTTAGATTTAATCAACGATCTCAACTAAAAATGTAAAATTAAAAATAAATTTTTGAACAATTTTTTTTCCTTTTTTACATCAAAAGATCCATAAGAGACAAAAATATTTTCATGATCTCAATCGTATTGTCATTAGCTCTTTATCATCATTTTGACCATTTCCCGTCCTTTTGCCTCTCTTTCAAATGTCCTTGTCTATGATAAATGGAAATGTTGTTTGTTTTTTTCCTTCCAAATGGAATGAATTATTTCCATCTAGAAGTCTAAGTTGGAGGTCCAAGAGAGTTTCTATCTTGGAATATTTTGCATTATTGTCTCCTCCTTGGAGAACATCTTTGTTCCATCCAATCTCACCCTCTTGTCTGCCAAATTGCCAATTCTACAAGAAAAAAAGACTTAAAAATGCCATGTGGTTCTATAAATATTCCATCTTATCCTCTATTCAACCTAAGAATCTCCACGTGGAAAGTTCCAAATATTATGAAAAAAGTGGACGGTGTAGTAAAATAATTGAATGAAATTGGTATAAATATTGTGCATTATCTTGTGAGATTTTGTTGTGCATGCGCAAGCATGAGATTATTAGAGTCAAATTCATCCCCTCTAAAAGACCTTAAGTTTAACACAATTATTTTTAAGCCAATTGCATAAAAAGTAAGTAAATTACAATTATTGTTTATGTTGACTTGTTTTTGGCACTTGCGTATTAAGAGAGTGCCCCAAGCGCATGCGTTATTATTATTAGAGAATACGATATAGACTTCCTTTTTAAAGTCGTACCCTACACTTGTCGCTTATTTTTAGGGCTCTTTTGACTTCATTGGTCTACAAGTGGAACATTATATCATTAAAAAAGTGTTAAATAATTTTAATTTAACTTGTACTAGTTACTATCTTTAATTTTTTTAATTTTTTAATTCGGTCTATAAGGTCCAAAAGCGTATATAAGGTCTTAATACAGTTCAAATTGATTAACATCTATTATACTATATCTTCATTGAGTATCTAGGTAAGTATTATTATTTTATGTTATTAAATATGGTCTACATTAATTCATTAATAGTCTAGAATTTAGTGCTTGTTTATGTTGAGTGTATTGTTTTATCTTAGATTTATTTGAAAATGTTTTTAGGGTAATTTTCTTGGTTATTTTTGTTATTTCATCTTTTATATTATGTTTAATGTCTTATTATATATTTCGTCCATGTGTTTCCTTACTTGAGAGCCAAGTCATTTGGACCTTTTGTGCTTTACTTATAGAAAATATATAATAGGCTGGTGTTTGTCCTTTTGAGAGGATAGATGGATGAATTATGACTATATTTTTGGGGGAACATCTTCTTTATGTTATTTGTCATGTTTTACATTGATATCCTCACATGGTTATTATAATAATGAAATTTGTATCTATGCAATTTCTCATTTAATTTTGTGTCCACCTTGGTGAAATGTCTTTAATGCAATAACATTATGACAGTAGTATACTCTTGCGTTAAGTCTTACTCATGGCTTGATCCCTTTCCATATTCATTATTCCTATTTACATGTATCCTCGCACTTCCATCATTTCATTTACCATTTTAGAAATTCTTACATTTGAACATACTTTTGTCCATTTAGTCCATGCTTCAAAATCACCTCTTTAGCCATCAAGTTTATTTCCATGCCACTCAAGATTCATACTATTCAATCATAAGGTGTGCAAGAATGATTCCAAGTTTCAAATTGTTAAATAATATTCAAACTTTTCCACTGGTCATTATGAACCATCTTGGGACATGTTTGTAACTTGTTGCTATCTCATGGCATTTCAAGGCATCCATTTGTGCATTAAAAGATCATCCAAAAATAGGAGGTAATTACAAGGAAAATCATTAAATCACACTTAAATTTCTAAACAGACAAAGCATTAGATTCATTCATTTGCATTTTGGTGAATAATGTCTTCAACAATCCTCATCATTGTTAATCTAGCTCACTAAGTCTATTTGTGATGAAACACCTATCCATTCTTTAAAAATATACTACCAATTGTCTAACAAAACACTATAATTTATTTTAATTTAATTCAAAATATCATATTTTCTTACAAGAGAAAAATAATATTACCTCATTACACAAACCATTTACATTGATTGAATACACACTCATTCGAAAGATATTATAACTAATTTGTAATTATAATTAAGAGATTCAAAAGAATAATTTTATTAGATAAATTATTAATGAATATTTTGTCACACAAAGTACATATTACAAGTATTATCCACATCGTGATGACATATTATATAAATTTACATATTATCAATAATACATTTATCATGTGAAGCACAAATTATGTCTCTAAGTAACCAATTCTTGGACATTCTTCAACTACAAGAGGGAGAGCATCACCTAAGTGCTTTACCTCCAACCATAAACAAGCGGTCTTTTCCACGCCTTCTAATAGGAAGTGGCCCTACCCTTCACAAGGGTACAAAATAATAAAAATTGGCAAGTACATCATGATATTCAAGAAGTAGTGTTGTATCCAATTACAAACAAATTATTGTACGACTAGATCCCTTTAGCTAAGTATGACCAAATCTACTATTTTGTAAATTAAAAGATTAAGTGAATCACCAATGCAAGTGATGAACACACCACAAGACTGAGAGAAGGGGGGGGTGATTCAATTTGGACCTTCTAACACTTAAATATTGATCTTCAAACTTTGAATCACAAGCACACAACCTTAGCAATAACATATTATGAAAGTATGAAACACAACAAACACATGAACACCAAATTTATGTGGAAAACCCAATCAAGGAAAAACCAAAATGAGAATAAAACTCACAATATAAATATAATTTGTTACAATGTTGCCTTTGGAACACCTTGCTCCTAAGAGGACTAGTAGAACTAAAGCGCACAACCTTAGGGCAAGATACAAATGACTTGTAAGATTGAAACTCATTGTTTCTAGGCAAGATACAGATTATTGCCAAGAGACTCATTGTCTTTTGGTAGAGAAATAAGTAGTTGAATCAAGATGAACAAGATCTCCTAATCATGAAATTGATCTTGAACCACTATGTCAAGTGATCAATATCATAGAAAAAATTTCTACTTCCAAGACACAATCTTTGAACTCTATCACGCTCAGAATATTATCACCAAAGCTCTTCACAATAGTATTTCACACATCTCCAATCCTAGATCTTCTTGTAGATCTTTCACACCTTCAGAAAATCACTTCAAACCCATTCCACGCACTTAATAATACATCCACACTCCTTTATATATAAGGTTAATCATCAAAACCCTTAACTAGGTCGACCATAGATAGAGTATACATTATTACATAAATTCGACCACTAGAACCTAAAATATCAAATGTAGTCTACACCAAGAGATAGAGAGGACCTAAAAATATTCTAATACAATATTTTAAATAGTTCCAACAAACCGCACACAGTAGCTCACATCTTCCAAAGTCGACATCAAATGAAATGTGTAGATGAACAATGAAGCACACCAACCAGTCGCCCTAAAAACATTCTCTAATGTAGGAAACTCAATGTGGATCTACACACACCATGAAGAGACCCAAAACATTAGTCATACACATTATATGAAGAAAACCCAAACCAAAAGAATATGATCCAAGTTGAATACAACATCACAGTCAGTCAGAGACCAAAACAGTTGACACCTAGAACTCAAAACATCATAACTTCACTTGCCAATCAATTTGCCACTTGTCAATTGAATTGGAACATTGTATAGACCACATGAACAAATCCTTCAAAACGTAGCACCCAAATTCACATATCCAGAATTCATCAAATGTTTTTTGAACCTATTCTAAAAGACAACCTTACTATAAAAACAACAGTAATCAACTCAACCAACTGGGCCATAGAGAATTTGGAAAATAGATAGTTCAATGTACACAAATCATAGACATCATTTGTAGAACCATAACATATAATCTCCACATGTCGAAGGAATACAAGGAATTCTAATACTAAGATACTAAATATTGTTTCCTACATATAGAAACTTCTATTGTACTATCCTTCCAAAAATACATCAACATCTGCACTAGAGCACATAAATGGTCTTTCCTACATATTGAAACTTCCAATCCATCATCCTTACTACATTATCATATTGGAACCCATAAATACTCTTTCCTACATATTGAAACCTATACTCTTTCTCGAATATTGGAACTTACACTATATCATCCTTACTTCATCATCTATGACAACTTAAGATAGGTTTGTTGCAACATGCCCTTAGCTTGTCATTGATGTCAACTCGCAAATTCAGAAGTAGTCTCATATCTCTTAGTTTGGTTTGGTTAAATGTACAATTTATGCATATATGGGTTAGATATTATCCGGATGATCATATTCTATCTAATGTGATTCAGAAGGTCGAGTAACATTATCATTATATGTTTCTAAAATATATGGTGATCGTATTTTTGGTTTGGATTAAGGATTAGTGTATAGCAACCTATCCCTTAAAGGTGTTTTCATATTTTTGATAGCATGTGAAATGGATAGATCTATTACAGTTGATGAAGTTGACAATATACATGATTTTGTGCATTTCGCATTGATGGAATCGGTTATTTTTGATCTAGTGATAATTCACATGTTACATCTTTTCTTAGCTGGCTTCATGATGTATACAATTGGTCCAGATGGTATAGATAGGTCATAATTTATTTGTAATAGGTGTACATACAATGGTGTTGTGATAAGAAGACATATAGTGTGAGAGTGGTATGAAACTGAAGCTAATCAAAGATCCAAAGATGTATCAGATGAGTCAGATGAGTGCTTACTAACTGTTATTTGCATTTTCTATATTCTCTTTCCATTATAGTTCAAATTATATTTCAAATTGTATCTGGACAATTATTGTGTACCTTTCCTTGAAGAAGTGATCTTCAGTTGAGCAAGTCCCTTTTGTATCTTGCCTAAGGTTATATGCCTTAGTTAGAAAGTCTATAGGAGTAAGCTCTTTGATTGTTGGTCATAATTATTGTAAACAATAGATATACATATTGTGAGTTATATTCTCACTATGCTTTTTCCCAGTTTGGGTTTTCCACGTAAAAATTCAGTATAGATAATATTTTAGTTCATGTTGATTCACCCCCCTCTCAACATCTAGTAGTGTTCAACAATTGGTATCAAACCATTGGTTCTTGAAGAAACAACTTAATTGTTGAGGTAGATCTAGGATTTGAACACTTGTTGATATGGATACTAAGAATCATCATAAATAGGAAACTAAAGGTGTTATCGACATGGAAGGGGAATTGAGATCAGATTTGACCAATCTAGATGAGAGCATATTCTTGTGCAAAAAGGCTGAAGACAAAATTGCCTATTTAGGAAAGCTACTTGATGAAGGAAGAAAAGTGATGGGTGATCTTGATACAAAATTGAACAGCAAAACAAAGGAATGTTCCAGACTTGAAAAGGAAGTGCACAAACTTAGGACTAAATTGAAGGAGGCAAAGGAACAAATTGACAAAGGTTTAAAGCTAAAAGGAGGAAGTGAAGTACTTGATGCCATGCTCAGTGCTCAGAAGTAGAATAATGACAAGGATGGAATTGGTTATGAGAAAGGAAAAAATTCCAAAGGAAAAGAGAAGGTTGGGGATACTAACTTCATTTTGTTCTAAAAGAACAACATGAAGAATGGCAGAATATTTTCTCGAGCTGGATCCAATGTCTCTTTTTATGGTGATTGTTTTTCATGCAATATATTTGGACATAAAGCTAGTGAATGCAGAAGCCAAATTAGAAATCAATCTATTAGCATAAGATGCTACTCTTGTAGTAAGGTTGGGCATAGGGTTATTGAATGCAGAAGTAGGATGATGAGGAATGGATATAGGAATTTGAATCATGCTCAATCCTTTAATGGAATGTGTTATGATTGCAATATATATGGACACAAAGTTGTTGAATGTAGATCAAATAGAAGGTTAAGAAATAACAAAATAAATAGTGGCAAGTCTTAGAGAGGTCTGGTATGCTATAACTATAACAAGATGGATCAAATTGTTAAACATTGCATAAGCAAAGCACAAAAGCCTAATTGTCTGACAAATGAAATTTATATCAATCAAGAAAAAGAGAAAATGAAGATGACTTGGGTGAAGAAATAAAATGACAAGACTGAAGGTGGATCCGCACTTGTTGAAGGTGTTAAGCCCGCTTTCATAAACTAATCAGATAACAAGGTCTGAGGGAGAGTTTTGAAGAAATATCATACAAACCCTCATGTATTTTGATGCTAAAGAATGTTTTCAGCATTACAGTCCTCGAAGAGGAATTTTTGGTGATTTATGGAAGCCTTGTTGGGTTTACAATTGGAACAAAGTATTTATCAACTTTTTGAGTTTGGTGCATTTATGATTGACAATACATTGACAAAATGAGTATATTGGTTTTTCAAACTTATTTTAATCACTTGTAACTTGATAATTTGGAGAGCTATCATGTGAAGAAGTGCCTGTGTGCAACCTATGTTAGAAGAAGAAAAACCTATATGTAGATACGATGTTGATTCCAATGTTGATCTCAAGCCTCGACCTATGTTGAAGCCATACCCATTTGTTGCAACCCTAAAGGATAAGGAAGGTGTGTTTTCAAGTGTGCCAATTCACTGTATATATACAAAGGATGTTCAATCTTACTTTCATGTAAAAAATGGAGAGGTGATCCATGTAAGCTTCAATGACCTATGGGAGAAAAATTTGAAAAGCAATGGAATCTCTGTCAAAAGTGAATACAAGAACATCACCAAGTTAGGTTTAGGCATTTGAAGGGTTTTCCTATTGGGAAAATGGTGTCTCATATTTATAGTAAGGTTTCATTTGAGCATAAAATGGTGTGAAATTCTCCCCAAAGCTTCTATTTTGATAGATAAGCATGTTGGTAAATTTTCAATGCAAGATCATAGCTAGTTTTGAAGATATTAATGTTTCTGTTTTTGGAGGGTGTGATGAAAGGTTTAAAATTAATTTTGAGGATTTTAGAGGGTCCAAAATGCACTAAAAAGTGGGTGTAAACAACATAGCGGTTTATGGGGTAATAGAGCACTTCGTGAGCTTTCCAATGCTTCAAACGGTTCATCAATTAGACACACAGTTCACAAGTTATGGCCTCTAGAAGTTTGGACTCCTGAAATAGGAAATATAAATTGCATTGGACACATAAATGAGCTATAGAAGGGAGGAACACATGTTGATGTGTGTTTTGACATGTCATAGGGCATCTAGAATGGAGATAAGGTCAGCTCTACTTTATTGGGTGGTTTTAGCCCATGGTTTTGTAATACCATTTGATGATTTCTTGTATTGTATCTCCTATATATGAGGTGTGTGAGATAGAGGTTGTGTGTAAGAGTCTTATGGATATGTAGTTACCTCTGAGTCTCTGATTAGTGGTACTCCTATGAAGAGCTTTCTCTGCAAGTATATTGTAATTTGTTATTGATTACTAAATAATATATTGAGCTTCTTTTGGAGTGTGGGGTTTTTCTCCCGAAAGGGTTTTCCCCATGTAAATCACCATGTTGTGGTATGAAATTTATTTATGATTATTTTTGTTAAGTTTCTATAATTGTTTTAATAATCTATAAAAAAAATTGCATTACCCTCCTCTCAAGGTTAGTGTAGGAAGTTGTTCTGCTACTTAATTTCCTTACATTTCCCTGATTTTTCTTATGGTCTTGAATGGATAAGGGTTATTCTAAGGAAAATTCAAGGAGACACAATGTACCTAGATAAACCATACAAGATTACAAAGAATGACATTAGGGCATTAACTAGTTTATGCAAGAAGGGCATCATTCTAGAAAAAAGATCTATGAAAAATGATACAGTAATTGAGCTGATAGGTGCTAAGTGGGATGGGAGAGCCATGATGGTTGAAGATGTTGTTGACCTTGGAGTCAAATATGAAACCAAGGTTCTTGCATACAAAATTTACTTGAACCAGACCTGTGAAGGCACCGTGACTATGATTTCTATTCACACTACTTTTCAGATCGTTGTGTGTGGAGAACAATTTGACCTATGCAAACTCCTGCTTGAATAGTTAATGGAGAATATGGAGAAAATGAGAAAGAGTAAGTACCCGTTTATGTTCGGTTCTTTGATTCTCTATCTTGCATTCATGTATCTGAATGAGCTTCTTGGAAGGGATAATTATGTTTGGGAAAAATCCACATCTATGAGATCACATATAGGATTTCGATAGTTAGTCCTACAAAAGGACAATTGGTGGATGGTTTGTGGATTTTAAAGAAAATATGCATGAAAGATACAAATTTCCTCTTGATTTGGTTCTAAAATACAAAGAGATATTTACTATCTTAGTCAATAGAGACAACTATTATATTATGGATGTTGAACCAAGGATTGCTTGGAATCCAGAGTTTCCTTACGAAGTTTCAGTAGAGTTGGCTAAATAAAAAATTTCTGACATTATCAATCTAGATAAGGATTCCAATGAACCCCAATTTGAGACTACTGAAGAGTTGAAAGCTAGTTTGAGAGAGGAGAGGTCCAAGAAGGGACTCGATAAAAGAATGAAGAAAATATACTGTGACATATGATTGCCTAGAGTTGTAGATGTTTATGGGCATAGATCAACTAGATTAGATTTTGCATCACCTCAGATGATATAGAGATCCTTCGAAACTCCTACTCTGTCCACATCCAATGAGAAAAAGAATCCAAGGAAGAAAGATAAATCTCAAATAAATCTCAATGTTTAGGAAGTCAAGGAGGTTAATAGTAGTAGTTATGAAGAAGTAGAAAAGGAAAATTTGACATCAATCCAAAGAACAGAAGGACTAAAATGGAGGACATTGCCCCTCCTATCAAGAAGACAAGAAGCCAATCTACTTTTGAACCAAAGAAAAGTGCTCAAAAGAAGTCACTTAGTCAAAAGAAAGATGGAAAGAAAAAAGAACAAAAGGCAGAACCATCTTTTAATGTGGATAGTTTTGTTAATTCTATGTATGAAAATGGGTCTATAAAATATGTTGTAGATGTCTATGATGAATCTCAACCTAAAGATAAATAAGTAATTGAGAATGTAGTGGTAAGATATTTGATTATTTGCAATCAAAATTTATGTGATATTCAAGATTTTGTCCCTATTAGTTTATATTGGGCATTGACAAAGAAAAGAAGTAAGACATAGCAAAAAGAAAATGATATTTGGATTGCTGCTATTGATAAAGTTTGTAGTCCTTTATCTAAAGACGCTTGAAGAAAGATTCAACTTTCTCTTAATGCAATATTTCACAAAAAGGAAAGAGTAAATTTTATAATGGGTAGAGATCCAAATGACATCAAACAAGTTGTCAAACAAACTAATGATATTGTAGCTAAAGTTGTCTTTGAGTTTGTAAAGTCCTTATCAGCTCCTTCAAAATGTAAATAAAAATTTGTGTATTGGTGAAACTAGTGGAAATGTTCTTATGTTGGAGGAAGAAGGAAAAAAAGACCATTGGAAAAGATCAACCTACAATAGTTCTGGATAATGAAGTTTAGTTTGAACAAGTATTTACTGTATCTGAAGAATCAATGGGTGAAGAAGAACAACAAAATGCTAGTATTCCAAAGAATATTTTTGATGATCCATGTGATTGTCATAAATGAAGTATTGGAAACTTTGACAAATACTTACAAAGAAGTAAATATGGAAGAAGATACTGAAATAGGCATGATGTAGAATAGGTTTGTTATAGGAAAAGAGAAAAAATAGAAATGAGAAAGGTTTGGAAGATGTTCAGTTGGAAAAGAAGACAGGAGAAGCATGTATAAAGGAACCCCTCACTATGCTTGAAACAACAAAATTAAAGATGGTCATTGAACTGGAAATTTCATCCAGTACCTGTTTCTCAAGGAAGATTGGATTCGGGGAAATTATCTCCTTGGGAAATGCTTGAGTTGAGCAGTGTTTTGCATTTGGAAGAAACGAAAAAAGAACTATGTGTCTAGAAGTTTGGTACAAAATATGTTGAAGTTGAAGTTTCTCTATGAGAAACTTCTAGATATGCAAATTCATGATTCCTTCTCTAATGAAGACCAACTAAGATTTTTATTTGAACATTTGAAAGGACTAGCTTCAAGCCTTGAGGTGGAAATTTTGAAGGCTTTGGAAAAGAAACTATCAAGTAATAAACTGGATTGGTTAACGAATAAGTGTGTAGAGACACACAATCGTCTAAAGGACTGCATCATAAAGTTTGAGCAGAGTGTGGATAGTGTAATCCAGTTTTATAGATTTTGTCATACATGGCCCAAGTCCACTAGTCAAATCTAGAAATAAATTGAATCTCTTGAAGATAAAATCTTGGAGTCATCAAAATCTATTGATCTAAAGAATGATGAAGACTCAAATGAAAGATTGAAGATAGAAGAGCTATACAAGCAGTTGAATGATTTGGTTACCCAAAGGGAGCTTGTGAAAAGGGACTTCTATAGATTGCGAGACATTATAGATATGCATCTCACCAATATGGTTAAATTTATAAAAGACTCACAGAAGTTGAGTGCATCCATTTATGCTCTAGTAGACTGTAATGTTGCAGGATAGTTCATTCTTGAGATAGAAAGTCAGATTAAGATCTTAGTATCTGTTGAAGTTAACTGGACTACTGCCCAGTGATCACTAAAATCCATCAACAGAGTTATCATTCCTCCTTCCGTACAAAATTTGTGAACATTAGTGGTTCAATTCTTTCTTTCATTGCTCTTAACATATTTTCCTGAATATTTCTATTGATGTGATATTGTTCTTAGGGGGAGTTAGCTGAATGAAAAGTGTGCCCTTTGTCATTGTTGTCAAAGGGGGGGAGATTTTGGAAAGAGATTTTTAAAATTTTGGGAGATATTTTTGGAGTTTTTGTTGGCACAGTGTTTCCATCAATGACAAAATGTGAGATTGTTGCAATATGCCCTCAACTTGTCCAACTCTTACGTCTGAAAGTAGTCCGGTATCTCTTAGCTCGGTTCATTTATGTGCAATTTATGTATATATGGGTTAGATATTATTCTGAATGATCATATTCTATCTAATTTGGTTCAGAAGGTCGAGTAAGATTATCATGATATGTTTCCAGAATATATGGTGATCATATTTTTGGTTTGATTTAAGGGTTAGTATATAGAGACCTATCCCTTAAAGGTTCTTACACATTTTCGAAAGCGTAAAAAATGGATAGATCTCTTGCAGTTAATGAAGCTAATAGTATACATGATTTTGTGTGTTCCAAATTGATGGAATCAATTATTTTTGGTTTAGTGATAATTCATACATTACATGTTTTCTTAACTGACTTCATGATGTATACAATTGGTCTAGATGATATAAATAGGTTAGAATTTCTTTGTAATAGGCATGTACAATGGTGTTGTTATAAGAAGACATATAGTGCAAGATTGATTTGAACCTTAAGCTAATTAGAGGTCTAGAGATATATCAAAGGAGTCAGATGAGTGTTTAAAACTAAAAATTGTTATCTTCATTTGTTAGATGCTCTTTCTATTATAGTTCAAATTATATTTCATATTGTATCTAGACAATTATTGTGTACCTAGCCCTGAAAAAATGATCTTTAGTTGAGCAAGTCCCTTTTTGTATCTTGCCTAAGGTTGTGCACCTTAGTTAGCAAGTTCGAAGCAATAAGCTCTTTGGATGGTGACCATAATTATTGTAAACAATTGATATGCATATTGTGAGTTAGATTATCACTGTGGTTTTTCCCATTTCTAGTTTTCCATGTAAAAATATGGTGTTCTTGTGTGGATGCATTTACTGTTTCTACTATTTACTTTCCAACATATTGATATGAATTAATGGTGTGTTTCATGCATTTTAAAATTGATAATATTTTAGTTCATGTTGATTCACCCTCCCCCTAGATCAACATCCAATAGTGATCAACAAGGTTTGACTTTAATGACAACATAAGGTAGGTTGACATCAATAACAACACATCACAACTCAAGTTTCCAACAATAAGAAATGACTTTGCATTATTTTGACCAAAGTTTTGATAAATGAATACACATTCTGTATGGATCTGTGTCATATTTTTACACACCTCTATCTCAAACTATTTATCAAAATCCTTAGTTTTCATTTAAGAAAACATAATAGTATAATATTCAAAATGTAAGCATATCTCCATAAAAAATATTCCTCCTGACATAGGCTTGACTAGTTGATATATGAGTTTATGACAACTATAACCACCTAGACAAGTATGTGATAAAATACTAGCCACAATAATTAAGTAATAATATTATTGTTGTGCACTACTATGCATTTCTAACACTTAGTTAAAATAATAGTTTTGAAACAATTTTTAAAATTCATTTCTGTTGATGGGTTTTTTGACACACTCAACATAGATTGAGTGTTTCCACTTTATCTCTCCTAAAAGAGGCAGAAATGAAGATACTTCAGACCTCCCAAGGTCTCTTTTGTTGGGTCACAATGGTGTTGGATTGCTAAGTGTGGCCTGTTAAACAAGGGGATAAGACAATTTCCAAATTGAAATGTATAGGCTTTTGATCTATTTCTTAGACTAGCATATTTAAAATAAAGAGAAAAATATAGAACAAGGCTACAAGAAAATGAATGATCTATCTAACCAATAGTATCAACAAAATATAGGAAGCATTACATATTCAATTCATTTACCATGAAACAATTATCAACTTTAACATGAAAACAAAATTAAAGGTTTAGAAAACAAATTAATTTTCCTTTACACATTCATTTAAACCTCAATCATCATTATATATGTGTAGATTAATTATAAAGATGAAGATACTTTGGAAACTTAAGATGTATCATGGATTAAGGAAGTTAAAGAAAAGAAGAAATTAAAAAAAATCACAAGAGACATCCAATGAGACAACAAACCATGACCTTCTTTTCCATTATCCTTCAAAGTATGTGTTGGTTTCCAAATAGTATTTACACTACTTGATGTAGCAACCAAGTTTCTCTTTCACTTATCTATGGAGGAGCCAACTCCAATATTCAATAATCTCTAGGACTTGGACCAATTGACATGGATCTTGACAAATCCTTTTGCACTTCGGGCTCTGCAAAACCCGGGAGGGTAGTCCCTTAGCGAATTTACAACCTCTGCACCACAATTGCAAATAACACTGCAACAAAGAAAATAGTCTCATATAAGAAGGCTCAACACAAAGGGAGAATGATGCGGGAATGGCTAATTCCACAGGGATCATCAACCAATAGGAGCATGAGATGAAAAAAAACATACATAAAATGAAAAGACATTTGCTATTTATCAAGAAATATCAAGCCAAAGATGTCGCGGACAAAATACTGATAACAAGAGCAGTATTTAGCCTAGATCAACATCTTATTCCATTGAGAAATTGGATTCATAGAGTGCATACTGATATATGACATAATGTTACCCCAGTATATAGATCTAAGATATTATTGCCTTACAATAAATCTCATCTGTAACCAAATCTAAAACTTCTTATCAAAATCCCTGCACAAGTCCTATCAATCTTTAATTCTATTCAAGCATTTTAATTAATCCATTAGATTAAAGCATGAAATATAAATTACACACACCACAACAATGAGATGAATGAAAAGAAACCCTTGATTTATTTCATTCAAAATATGTCAGAATTGTACATTAGAGAGAAATAGATCTGAATTTTGTCCTTTTAAATTCAATTACTAGTTTTGCCAAAAATAATATACAAGCTAGGGATTCAACAACTTCACAGAAAATAATACTGAACTTTCTATCTATTTTCTCTGTTTCAGACTTAACAAATTGTTCTCAACTTCATCTATGACTCTCTACCAGGACTCATCTGGAACCAAAATTCTTGAAACCAAAAAAGACCCTTCTACATGGCCTTGAATTCCCTTTTATAAAACAAGGGAGCAAACAAGATTTGGACTCGAGAAAACACACATCACAAGATAATTGGACCGCTTGTGATTCTTGTTACAACAATATTCCCTAGTGGAAAAATATCCTAACTGACTCTTAAAACATTCTTTATGCTTGGCCTTCTTAATATTTGTCGAAGATGATGCTGGTGTTGGCTCATGATTCTTTGGAACCAAGTTTTTATCTTTGACAGTAAGTGACTAACTGCCTATTTCTACCTTTTTCTTTATTTAAGTACATTCTCACCCAATTATTATACTCCTCTTTTTATGGCCATTCAAAATTCATAACCTCATCTGCCTTCATCCTATATGGAGTATATTTAATAGCTACTTGGTTGGCTTCCCTCTCAAAAGTTTCAAAAAATGTGCCTGTATTGATGATTTTATCCATACTATCCTCAAGCATGTCTACATCAAAGCTATCACATATTAATTCTACTTGAGAATTAATTACCCTCTCTTCCTTCTCTTTCCACGACTGCAATTGTTTAACATCTCCACTTTCTTCCATAATCCCAGGCAACAATGTGTCTTGTAGTTCATTGAAACTCTTCATCAATTCTCTGATTTTCTTCTCTAGATTCTCTGACAGAGTCTGAAATTCTTGTAATGACTTCACCAACAAATAGGTTGGTTGAATTGCTTGAGGTTTATCAACATGGAACTTGGAAGCCATGAACATCATTTTTAACTCATTAGCTGTATGCATCCACATATCAAATAATGGCCCAACTACCTCTTGATCCCTGTCAAAATTCTTTATGGCTTCAAACAACAAAGAATATAATGAATGAATACTGTATAACCTACTGTCAATATTCTCATTTAAATGGCTCAAAATTGTATTCAATATCTCCTTCTTGTCTAAGATAGTTCTTTCCTCCGTGTCTTTCATTTGGCACTCCAATTCCTTTATTTTCTCAAGCATCTGAGCCTTGGTCGAGTCAAATGAATATGTAGGCTCCTCAATAATTGGTTCCAATTCAAAAACATAGGGTCCAATTTCAACAAGAGACATAGAAGCTGACTCAGTGGGGGTAGTTGGAGGTGTTTTAGATGTTGAGGGAAAATCAGGAGGGGCTTCTAATTTCTTTTGCTGCAAAAGTTGAACTGTAGTTTCCAACTCAATATTCTTCTATTGAACTTTGCTATACTATGCAAATACTTGTTCATATTTTCTTTGGTATTCCTCTCTATCTGCCTTTTCCCTCCTAGTTGTTTCCTGTGCCAACCTTGCCACATTCACTATTAGGTCAACTGCTTCCACCACCGAAGTTTCTGAAGCTCTTTTTATAATCAGACTTCCCCTCAAATTGAGGATTATGTTTTCTATTTCAGGATTTATAGCCCCTTTAGTTAACAACCATATTGCCAATGTGGCATATTCTTGGTTGTAGACAGACCCTTGCAATGCCAATCTAACTTCCTCCTCTGAATTATATAAAGGTTGTTGAGATTTCCTTATTGCATCAAAAGCTACAACATCTATAATATCCCATTATGGAAGAATCAATACCCCTGCTTGGTCAACAATTCTTCTTCCCTCTATAGGAGTGATGGCCTTAAATTCTTTCATCATTTCACTTTTAACTTATATAGGAGTTGAGAAAATACAACACCACAGGAGCCTGAAGATCTTCTGCAAGCTGAATAGCCTATTACAAGGAGAAGCAATGAAGCAAAATCTGAAGAACATACAAAACACAGAGAATATGCTCAAAAAGAGAGAGCTCAATATTCACAAAAATATGTAATGTGATTCTTACAATGAAAAGAAAGAACTCAACCTTTAATAGGTCAAGAAACCCTAAAAAGGGAAAACCTAGGTTTGCACATAATAATTAATTAAAACAATTAATTATATGCACCTAAAGTTAGCTTAAGTGTAAAAGAGATAAAGGGAACTTAAATAATTAAACAAATAATGTTTAATTAATCAAGTAAATACCCGAATACTCTAACACCCCCCCTTAAGCTAGACTTAGGGAGAAGCTAAAACCTAGAATAGCTACTGAAAGCAATAAAGATGGGTCCCGACAACAAGGCCTGATTAGGTACCCAAATACAATGAAATCTCTATGAAACGGAGACAAAGGAGAAAACCCAGTGAGAAAAAACTCCTCTCCAAAAAGAGATAAAAGAACACCACTGAAGCATGAAGAACATGCAAACTCTGTCGAAGAATAACTGCTGATCTGAAGAACATCCACTGAACTAGAACATGACCAGGTAGAGAAGACTGTAATCTGCATGAGTTCCCTCAAATGACACTACTCGAATCAGGAGGCAAACAAGGGAAAACAACTAAAATCGAAGATACAGATGGCATGAGAAACCAAAGCCTGAAGAGCTGATCAATCGAACCATGGAAGCATTAGAACCAACAGGATAAACCTCCCCATAATGCGGAAGTGGGAGAGGGACAGGAACACTGAAAAGGACAGCCAAAAACAACTGCATGATGAAGAACCAAGAACATCAAAGGTGCTGAGACACATCATCATGAGGTGAATGTTGTGGAAGGAACACTCACTTGACAAAGGAAGATGGCAAACAAAGGCAAACATCAACCCCCTCATGGCACTTGATCAATAGTGCATGTACAACGAGACACAAGATATGCAAGATTCCAAGTAAACAATGCATGATGGCACTTTATCTCAGTGCGTTTGCATAATTACAAGCTACAATGATAAGAAGACTGGAAATAGAAACGAGAATCAAAATAGAGACACCCTACTCAGAAAAGAGATCCCAGGACCTGAAACAACCACGATATCCACCAGAGTGCTGAAAAGAAAAAAACTGAATAAAATATGCATGGAGCAGAATCTGGAAACAAAACTCATATTTCTGGAAATTACACAGAACATGCTTTCTAAAAATATAAAGTTTTCGAAAAATGGAGGTCGGATGCTCATTCTACGTCTCCCGGAGTGCAAAAAAGAGACCTCACTTTGACTATAAAAAAACATAGTCAAATAGAAAAATTGGAAAAAATTACCAACACCATGAGGTCGGCCTCGGAACCAGCTTTTTGACACCTATTTGTTCTCAAAAAAATGACTCCGTATGCCCAAGATAGGGCCAAAAAACCAAAACCCCCCTGAAAAAGCCAAAAAAGGGGGTCTGGTTGCTTGTTGGTGGTCCGGTGGCCAGTGGGCGAAGCTCCGGTGGTGCACCGGTGGCGGCCGGGTGGCAGGGCGGTGACCAGGTGGTGGCCCGGTGGTAGAGCGATGGCCAGCCGGGAAAAAGGGCCGGGCGGGCCGGCGGCCGAAGCTGAGCGGGGAGCTGGCGGAGGGCCAGGGCAGAGCACGCCCGGGGAGAGGAGTTGCGGCTAGCGGCCGGTGAGCGAAGTGGCGGCCGGAGGAGCATGCAGCGGTCGGTGAGGAGAAGTGGTGGTCGGCGGGAGCGGACAACGGCCGGCGGGAACGGAAGCCGGGGACCTGCAGCGACCGGCGGGGAGAAGCGGCCGGCGGGGAAGCCGGAGGGAACGACCGGCGGGGGCCGGAATCTGTAGCCGGCGGGAGAAACAAAGGTGCATGGCCTGAGCCTACAGGTCAACGTGCGTGGCTGTACTAATAGCGATAGGGGCAGGGGCCCATGGTACCCTGCATACCATGGGAACCCCCCCCCCCCGAAAAAAACTTTTTGCCCCAAAAAAAACTTTTTTTCTTAAAAAGAAACAAAAACTTCTTTTTTTCTTTTGCTTTTTTTGAAAGATTTTTTTTAAAAACAAATTTCGGCCTGCATGCCATAAAAAGGCAAATTTTTTATTTTTTTTGAAATTTTTTTCTCGATCTGCGTGCCAAGGTCGTACGCTCTGGATCTGAGAAAAAAATGCTCCCAGAGGCTCAGGAACCAAAATAGGTCAAATTTTATATAACCATAGGGGTTTTCGAGCCTTCTGAGAATGATGGTGAGGTCCGATTAGGCCCAAAGTGTTTAGAAAAAAAGCTCAAACCCTAGGTACATAAAAAATTCCTGAAACCCCAGATCTGCTTCCAAAGCAAAAATTATCAAAACAAGAACAGGCAGCTGCAGATCCGAAGCTCTGATACCATATAGGAGTTGAGAAAATACAACACCACAGGAGCCTGAAGATCTTCTGCAAGTCGAATAACCTATTACAAGGAGAAGCAATGAAGCAAAATTTGAAGAACATACAAAACACAAAGAATATGCTCAAAAAGAGAGAGCTCAATATTCACAAAAATATGTAATGTGATTCTTACAATGAAAAGAAAGAACTCAACCTTTAATAGGTCAAGAAACCCTAAAAAGGGAAAACCTAGGTTTGCACATAATAATTAATTAAAACAATTAATTATATGCACCTAAAGTTATCTTAAGTGTAAAAGAGATAAAGGGAACTTAAATAATTAAACAAATAATATTTAATTAATCAAGTAAATACCCGAATACTCTAACAATTTATTCTTCAATTTCTTTATCACTTCTATTAGGATTTTGGTCCTTCTTCTCAGCACATCTATTTTTATACTCGTCAACTTTAATTGTCCAGACCAACTGTAAAAATACCTAACTGTGAACAAATGTCTCATCTTCTAGGAATTTGTCACATGCCTCTTTTCTTGTCAACTGGATGGCTTTTCCTTGTATGTCCAGTGGAGCAAGGCCCTAAAATAATGACCTTGGTGGAGATGGGATTCCAACCTCTTCATTAGTAATAATGATCACGTTTTCCTCCTCTAGTTCTTGTGTAGGTTCTTCTTTAGTCTTGTCAATCTTCTGCCTCTTAGATGGAGGAGGTGAGGGAGGAGATGAAAGGCTTCTTTCAGGTGAAGATTCAACATCTTTAATAGTTACCCCTTTAAGAGGCCCATGCTAAGGTTCAAGGGGTTTTTCTTGTTTCATTATCCCCTTCCCCTTCCTCTTTATCTCTTGTTCATTTTTGCCATCACTTTCATCTCTTACTCTTATATAAATAACCCTTCCTCTTGGAGGCATGTGAATAGGTCTCTCCTCCTCTAATTCCCCTTCTAGTGGTGATGTTGATTTTTGTATTTGAGGCCTTCGTTGAGGAGGCTTTGACAGTGACCTTTGTTGGGCTACTAATTTTGGAGATTTTTCCCTTATTTCTTTGCTCCTTGTTATCTCCAATTTCTCCACCCCATCCATTAGGTCATACATGACTTCATCAAAATTTTCTATCAAATAATCCATTTTCTTATAAAGTGGTTTGAATTCTTTCAACGGATCATACGTTGGATCCAATCTATGGACTTTATCAAGCAACTTCTTATAAGCCATCCATCTTTCTTTTCTAACCTCTTGTTTATCCAAATCAAACTCATTCCTGATCAAGTCTTCTAGAAAATCGAAATAATGAGGCATTGGGTTCCTTTGATTATTTTTCTAAATATTGCATAAAAACCCTCTAGGTCACTGTGCCTCTTTATGTTGTCTCTCAAGCAATAAGGAGAAAGAACCTTTTCAAAATGGACCCATCCTCCTTTAATAATTACAAATTATGGGGCTATAGTGTAATAAAAGAAAAACATGCCTTTAACTCTCTTTGTCAGCTCATCCTCATGTATGCAACCCAATTGCCACATAACTTTAGCAAATCCCAGTCTAAGTGGAACATTGATAGGAAACACATGTGGTTGTCCATGAACAACCATACACTCTTATAATTGTGCTCACAGAATAGGGAATGAAATCCCCCCAATTATGCTCAAGCTTCAATTCTATCCTTCTTTCCATTGGCCTCAAAAAATCATACAACTCTACTGGAATCCTTGGTGGATTTACTATCAACCGAGCCCTAGGCTTGGATACAAAGAAATTATCAAATCTTACATAGCTTGCATCCTTTCTGTCCCATGATATATCTATGCTCTAAACTTGTACGGGCATGTTTTCTCCATCCACCACCCTTCTCAATTCCATCTCTTTTGCAAAGAAATCTGCATTTTTGTACAAGATCGTGTACATAAGAATAGAATACTAGTAGAAAGAGGTATTAAGGTCACCCTTTTAATCTATAGCAACCCCTCATGTATCTTGTCTGTAAGGTATGGAGCAAAGTCATAAATCATTACAAAATTGGGGTGTTGAATCTGAAACCCCATGTGCATGTATGCTTTTGGGATTATTGTGCTTGGGTGGAAACCTAAAATTTGACATGGTGTGAAAAAGGTAGCCTTGAAATAATGTGCAAAGACATTAATTGGAAAAGACTCTTCAGCACTTGGGCCAATATAATACTGAGTATCTGCCGCCTTAGCCAAATGAGATGGGAGCAATCTTGCTATGACTAAATACTTTGTCATCTCATAGCATTTCTTCAGTTCCTCCAAATCAATACGTTCCAGGGATGCAAAGGGTTCATATAAGTCAAAAAATTCCTCAAACTTCTCCCTCTGGATGCTCAATAAAAATTCTCCTTTGTTTCCCCTCACAACCCTTGAGATTGGGTCATATTTATTTGCCATTGCTTTCAATAAGTCCACATCCATGAATAGAATAGGTACAACTAAATTCCCCAAATCATATTGCCATGCCTGTGAAAATGGGGCTAGTAAATTCCTTTCACCGAACCACAACTTGAACATGCTTAGCCCTGACATAGGCACCCTTGCATCTGATATCTTATAGGCATTGTCGACTAAACCCTCACCTAGGGTCTATCCATGTGCAAACCTTTTCCCTTGGTATTTATCATTTGTTTATGACTTCAATTGGTCCAAGAAGTCATCATAGAGATTCCTCTTTTGATATTCAATATTACCAGAGTGTGGTCTTCGGGGTGCCATTATGAAAACCTAGGGTTCTTGACTTAATTTCTACAGGAAACTAAGGCCTTTTGAAAATCTCCCAGCTACTACAAAATAACTAGGACTTTAAAATTCTACTTCAAATTTTCCACCCTATTTTGTATCAAAACACTTTCCCTACAAATTTAAAGCAATTCCTATGCTCGAAAATTTGAAATTCACTAAAGAAAGCTATGACTTTGACTTACAGTTTTTTCACACCGCACACCCTAATTTTGCATTTTGAAAGCTTGCAACAACTTCCTTCAGCTCTTGAAACACTCTCCGCTTTCATTTGAATGCCTCTGGTAATTGGAAACAGGCATAATTTTCTCTTTTAATGTCCTTGTGTTGGCAGACCTATGTCCCATCTGCCATTACTGCTCGCGCGAGCAATGAACCTGTCATGCCTTTGAAGTGTGATATCTGTAGCTGCAACACAAACACTCAATAGATCATTACAATCATGGTTAGAAAATAAGAAGCAAATGATAGATGAACCATGACAAAGAGACCTATCGCCTCCTACGAGATGCAAGTATGGATTTCCTCTCAGATCTGGATAAGCAATCCCAGTGACTTGACTACACCTAGATGGAGGATTTGAAATGATAATGATATGCAAAGATGAGTTTGATTATGCTAGATTGATCCAAGAGACTAAGATAAAGATATGCATGATTAAGCTATGATGATGATGAAATTAAGCTAGAAAAGAGATTGATTAAGCTACATGATTCAACAGTTATGCTATAAAATGATCAAATTAAACTAAATCTAAGATGAAATTGCCTATAATAACAATGCTCAAATGATATGCTAGAATGGATATGCCTATAGTAACAATGCCTATATTGATAATGAGATGGGATCCTTTGTGCTCCAAAATGGGGGATATTTATAGGATTTCCAAGGCCAGGTATGAGGTGGCAGGAATCAACGGTCAAGATTGAGTTTGAAGATATCAAGGGTGAAATTGGAGGAGGTTGGAGAAGAGGTTGGAGGAAGGGACACTTGTCATCTCTGTGGTGACAAGTGTCAAGGAGCCTTTCTCATGAGAGGGCAAGTGTCCAAGGGAGGAGACATGTGGCCAAAGTGCCATGTGTCTCAAGGGAAGAATATCCACACCATAGGAGGTTAGGATAAGGAGGTTAGAATGTACAAGATAGGATAGGGTTAGGCAAACCCAAGGTTAGGTGGAATGGGTTAGGTTAGAGGGACAGTTAGGTCAGGTGGTTAGAAGTTACAAGGCATGTGGGTAATTTGAATTTTAAAATTCAAATAATAGGAAAAGACTAATTAATTTTCAACAACTCAAATTGATTTGTTTTAATTAATTAGAGGATTAGAAGAATTGATTGAAATGGGGGGAAGATTAATTAATTTAAGGGGACTATGGAATGAACTTAATGAATAAATCCTTAGATTTATTAATAAGTAGATGAAAGGGAGAATTTAATCAAATTGCTAATGAATTCAATTAAATTAGGAAGGGGGATTAATTAAATAATTTCTTATTTAAATAATTATCTTCAGACCATTTTTAGGTGTATACAGAAATGACTCCAAATATTTTTAAAAAGAGTTTGAATCTTCACCGTAGATTTGCGTCCATGGTGGCAAATCGAACAGTCTTTATTAGTCAATCTGACATTGACATCTGCGCTGGCACATGACCCCACCTTCATCGAATAAGAAAACTTTACATCAATCTACCTTATAGCTCATCCCTGTGGCCCCACCTTCAGTTCTGCCCTCTCTGCGTGGACACATGGCATCATCCCGCGATGCCGCGATGGTTAACACCCTTACACCATCTAATCGTGGGATCGTGAGGACCGTCCGATCAAGGCAATCTTTAAACTATTCACTTGGCAACCATTAAACTTAGGCCACTAATGCTCGAGCATCATTTGATCGTCTTTTAAAACATTCTCATCCATTATCAGCATGTGCAAAAAGATACACCCTTTAGTTGGTCGAACTTTAACTCATTTCTACTTGACAAAATAAAATATTAAAAGCTTTTTTAAACACTTGTTTCGGCTACCCATTTCATGACACATGGCAACTTCTAGACAGATGGTAGCTCTCCGTAATGCCACAATGAACAAGATGGTCAACAAGAGTCTTCGCAAAATTGTGGGGACACTTAGCAAGGAACATAAAACACTTCGGTAGGAAAATCGACCACAGGAAGCCCAAGTTAGGAACCAAGCCTTAGGAGAAAATAAAAATTAAAAGGGACCAGGGTACATAATAAAAAATCTAGGGACATAACATGGCCCCGCCAACGAGTCAATGACCCAAAGTGATTTTAAAACCCAAAAAGTTAATGACCAAATAGAACACATTCAAGGCTTACAATCAAAATCTTGACAAATGAAGAAGAACCCTAAACCCTAAGCCATTAGCCAGAGATAAACAAGATTTTACCAAGCGACCAAAATTTTTTTGCAGGACATATTTTGAAGGTCCTATCAGTATACTAGCAAATCATTGATATTTGATATACAATCTTCCACAAAATATCCCTTAAAGAAACTAAGTACTTGAAAGGAAGAATAATTATAAATGCTATGAAATTAACTAGGACCTCCAATCAATTAATTTTTGCACCCTCATTATGAGTTTACGATTTACATTTATAGAGAAATTTCCCTAAAATTAGGGATCAAAATCCTGCCAAATCCCAAAACCTAGAAGGTTCATCTAACATGCAAGTTGCTAGCCTGAAACTAAAAGTCTTAAAATAGAAACCTTTCCAAAATATCTTAAAGTTTTGCTACCAAAAATAGAAAGAAGGATTGAATAAGAGTCTGTATTGAAGATGAAAATAGAAGTATAATGTTGATGCATGCTAGAAACTTTTTAAAACTTGTAGTTGTAACTCAGAGTGTAAAAAATAACAACTTTGGAACTGCAATCAAATTGGGAAATTTTGCCCTCACATCTAAGGAAGAGAATTTGAAATTGATTGTGAAGGATAAAGTTTCTATTTTTGAGTTGAACATGATAGTAATTAAAGAGAAGATGCTCAGTTGTTGAAGAAAATTATCATTTTGGGACTGTAGTAGCTGAAGTTAATTGCTTTTATTTTTATTTATAGGTTCCAAGCTACAAAATATTCTGAATTAAAGAATATATTGAAATAATGAAAAAATATGCTCAGATTTTGAATTCAAAATATACTACTACTCTTGTTTTTTTGTGTATTCTCTATAACTCATGAGGCAATAATTTAGTGGCTCTTTGTTAGGTGCATCTACCCAACCCACTCTAAAATTTTCCACTCTTAAGATTTCTCTGAGTTTACCCACAACTTCCTCCAGGGTGCCAATTACTTTTTTAGCCTATTGACAAAATCAAGTCAAGGCACTCATTTAGAACTTGTTGGTCAAATTTGTCTTTAAGGAAAAAATCTATCCTTAACCAATTTATCCTATTAAGAAAGTGTTACTTCTCTTAAGTGTGTCTAACCTATCCTCCTTCATTATGTTCATGTTCACCCTCTTTTTGTGTTTCTTTCTCTTTATTCCCCTCAGGAGGTTGGCTTTGTTCTTGTTCTTTAGCCTTTTCCCCTAGTGGTTTTATGATAGGGGCTTCCACATTTAGTAGCACTTCTTCATTAGGTCACTGCCAAAAGCTCTTGAGATTTCTTCTACTGAGCCACATTTGAGGTTTCATTTTCCATCTCCTAAGGTGGGACTTGTTCAATTAAAACTTGTGGGGTATGGACCTCTCTTTCTTGTTAATTAACTTCAAGGACTTGACTCTCTCCTACTTGATCATCTAATATAGTTTCCTCTAGATCCTCTCCATAATACATTTAGGCCTATATATATTTAGAGGATTTAGACCTTGTAGGTGGCTCTGTGGTTGCTTCTTCTATAGTGGAGGCCTCTTCTTAGTTGGTGTCTTTTGTGAGGATGTGGCTGCAATGACATTTAGAGCTTATTCTTCATCTAATCCTTCTCATGGTCTCATTCGCACTATTGTTCTCATGGTCTCATTCGCACTATTGTTCTCATAGGGGAAATTTATGCCTACACTACCGCTAAGAGCCTTGTTACTACCCCTACATTTGTTGCCTTATTTAGGAGTTGTGACTACTCCATCTTTTTAAACAACTTCTGCATTAACTCTACACATTCTTTGGGGTCTATTTCTTCCTTTGGCTCTTCCTCCTCTTTAGGTCCCTCCCTTGGCCTTTTATCATGCTTCTTTTTCCTTTGATATTCTTTGGTAGGCTTAGTAGATTGAAGATTCCCTTGACTATTTTCCCTATGCCCTCTTTTATCCTAGGTTTTGGGCAATCTCAAATTAATCCATTCTAAACTCCTTGGGATGAATTTAGTCACGAATACCTTTATATTTGTAATCTCTTTCTCAAACCACCTTATTGGAGTGAGGGGCCTATGAGAAATCTTCTACAAATCATAAATGGGATCTAGAACATCCCCATCATCTAGAAACTTGTCAACAATATCTTCCTTCATGATGAAAGCCCTCATTTGGATTGCAGTCAACCTATAGTATCTTTTTCTCCTCACATAAAATTTGTCTTGCAAATTGACCCAAAAGTATTCTAATGCCCTTTCATGATTTTGAAAGGTATTTGGCATTAAGACTTTCAATTTACCCATAGGATCATAACTGTTTCTTGCTTCATATGTCCCTAAGTTCATATCTTGAAGCTCAAAAATGGTAGTATGGGACATCTACACATTGGAGCACTCAAAGAAACTCAATTTAAAAGGCAATTTCACCCCTGACTTGTGCTTTGAAGTAAGGAGGGCTTGAACCTCAATCTGTCTTGTGAATTCCAATAGAATCATCTATCATTGTAGCACCATGGGAGTAGGAATGAGGCTTGGTGGAAACCACTAAGACTGTTGTAGGTTGACCTAGGGTTCTAAATGAGACAAGTTACCTAAGTAGAAATGATTTTCATTATATTTGTTGATAGTCTAAATCCTAAATCTCCAATCAATTTGTTGATAACAATAAAAATGAAAGTATCATTAATCTTTCTAAAATGTTTATTTTCTTCCTTCAATGGTAGTTGGGTGAAGTAATCCCACAATTTGTTCATCCTCAGTCCTTCTCTTCTGCCCTTTGTATCTAGACTAGAGAACTTGCCTATCCTTGCTACTAACCAGACAACATAAGAAGTCATGAAGAATTTTTTAGTTATCATTACTTCACATGGTTGTTAATGAATGCAGTCAAAGATTAATTGTACCCAATCAAAGAAGTGTCCCTCTTTTAAGATAGTGGCAATATAATAATACATCCAGGGGTAGTAGTTCCTAGAGTCCTCCTTGCCAAATTCTCTACTTAGCATTATTATCATGTTTGACATGACATCTTTGAAGAGTGACCTATGAATCCTATCTTGTATATAATTGGCAACAAACTTATTTTCTTCTTGTAGCCAAAATCTATTCAAGTGCCTCTTATGTTTATCCACATTTCTCCCATATTCCTCCAAAGCCTCACTCTCCTTGGTTTGGATTATGGTGTCATACTGTGGGAGATCAAATGTTTGTGCCACCCCGTCTAAGGAGGGGTCCACTATAACATTTCCTTTGTCACATATGCATATTGTTTAGTGACCTTGTTAAATAGTTATGCAATTACTAATATCAACTCGGGACTTTGTATTGATTGGAGAAAAATTATGGCATGAGCTAGTCTTGAACAAGCTATCTTCTTGTAATTGTTGGTTGTTTGTATATGAAAGAAATCATTCTTCATAGCTTCCCAGTTAATGTGACTAATTTTTATGCTTGTAACCCATTATACCTCATTTCCATAGCTAGAGAGGGTCATGAAGTCTTTGTGCATATACTTCATTGTGATAAGTTCATTTTCTAACTTCAAAGAAGCTTTTCCTTTCTTTTGGCTCACTTCCACAACATCAAATTCTACTTGAGACAATTGGTATACTTGCAAGGTCAAAGGATGTAGTTATTGATCCAAAATAACCCCTTAAAATTATTCCTTTTTAACCAATTCTTACCATTCCTGGGAGTTTCTACTTTTGGGGGGTTTCAGGTTTTGGGAGTTTGGAAGGTTCTAGGACCAAGAGTTTAGGAGAACTATTATTCTTAGGATTATGTCCATCTATCCATTTCAGGCCTAAGATTCTACTATGAGTAGTCTATCACTAAATTTTGAGATTTTGGGGATTAAATTTATGCAAGTTATAAGCTTTCAAAGTTTTGAGTTTCTTGATCCCTTCAAGATCCAAAGTCTCGAAGGAATACACTAGTCATTATAGGTTGTTAGCTTGGGAAGCGGGTTTTTTGGTAGATCAAGAATAATCTTCACGTCCATTAGGTCTTGAACTCCTAATAAAAAACCTTGCCAATTGTAGTTCAAGGTGCACAGGGAGTGGAACTTTTGGAGTTCACAAGTGCAAGGGATTAGGTCCTCAAATGGTTTTGGGTTCCAAAATCTTGAAGGAGTATAGACCAAGTGTGGGTCCACAAATTTAAAACTTTATAGTTTTCTTTATTTGGAAGATGATATCTAGTCTTCCCTTCAAAACTTGAACTCACAAAATGAACACTTAAACTCTTGATGGGCTGGGGGACTTTGGGGTTTTAGAGGTTTGAGATTCAGGATGATATTGGGCCATTCATTTTATCAAGGCGTAAAGTTATGGAGTAAAGGCATTTAGTTAAGAGAACCTCATATTTTGGGTCTTTATGAGCTCAAAGACTTGAAGGTAATTTTTTCAATATTTCTTGATTTCTTTGGAGCCCAATGTCTTGAAGTGAGTTATTTTAATTTTTTTTTTTAAATGTTCATGATTGTGGCAAAAGAATTCAAGGATCCAAGATTTGGAGGTTTTTTAGTATTGAAGTGAAGAATATAATGAAAGGTCTGTAGGACTCAAAGTCCTGAAGTAAGGGGACCCTTGAAGCTTTTTGAAACTTTATCGATTTGAATCATGGTTTGAGTAATTAGGGTGGAATTATTAGGGTTTTCTTGATATGACACTTTGATGAAATTCAATCTCATGAGCTCAAAGGTTTGATTTCATGACAATATTGAACTAGGGCACAAACAAATAGCTAGATAGGTCAAGAATTTGAATCATGAGACATAGGATTTTGAAGATCTGTGTGAGAGAAAACCTATATTGGAAGGATTTAAGCTTAAAACTAAGGCATGGTCCTAGAAAGGAGGTTGGGTTTCAAAACACATAGGGGTATTTGATTTATTCCTATACTAAGGAATGAAGAAAAATCCCGCACTAATGCTAAACCTAATCTAAATCCTAATTAATAAAACAATGCAAGAACTAGAAAGGGAAAACATAAGGAAAAACAAAGAAAAGGCATAGAGAAGGGAAGCAATAAACCACCAAACTTCATGAAAGGAAACACCAAAGATGACACATGAAGGACACACACACCGAGAACATGGGAGAGCATAGAAGGCAGATGATAAGGAATTTATTTACACAACTTGTCTCAAAATCTGCAAAATGTCAATCACTGAGATAGTTTAATTGTCTTAGGATTTTCACGAGCTCTTAGAATGCAATGTACATTGAAATCAATTTAAATTAGACTTAAATAGTGACCTTTTCATAAAAGTAGGTTGTCATTAATGCAAAAATAATAACTAGTGCTCATGTTTCCTTGGAGCTTTAAGTTCTAGAGAAAAGACCAACAAAGGGTTGGGGCAAGAGATTGGGCAGAACAAGAACCTAAGGACGAAAGCCTAAAGTTCCTATAGGACCTAAAGCCTTGAAGAAAGAAATATAATGAATGACATCAACAAATTTACAACCAATTTCTAAGGTTCCTTCAAGGCTCAAAGTCCTAAAGACTCACACAGAACTTAAAAAAGGAAAAGAGAAAATGTGAAACCAAGAAAGAAGGATCCAAAGGGGACTTAGGAAAATGTCCTAAGCTTCATTCGAGGCCCAGAGTCCCAAAGAGAAATAGAAAACAAAGAAAAATAAGGAAAGGCAAGGGGAATAGAAATAAAGAAAAAGGGGAAACAAAAGACAAGGGACAAGTAAAAGGGGAAACAAAAGACAAGGGACAAGAAAAAGAGAGGGACCCTATTTTGTCAAACAAAATGTAAGGATGTGTATTTAGGACATAAAAAATGGTGAATCTCTAGGAAAAATGCTTTAGGAATTTAAAACACCAAAACCAATTAGAATCTGACTCCTTGAACGAGACTCATTCAAGATCATTTTTAAATAGGTAAATCTATATTAGTAATGGATAGCCAAGGGGCTCTAGGGTCATGTTTTAAACATGTCTGTCTGTGCGTGTGCAAGTAATTCATTTCCTTTCACCGGATTATTTTGAAACCAAGGTACAAGATGTCAAAACTTAGGTTACATAGGTTAAACCACATTGTCTCTCGTGTAGTAATATCCTTGGCATTGCTCTACTACTAGTTAGGCGTTTATACCCAAAAAAGTTACCTTTGATTCCTCCTATTCATTTCTGTACTGCTAGCCATGTGTCTATAGCCCCAATAGAGATTAGTTATATCACCCACCAAGATTGATTTGCTTTTGGTTCATTTTTTATATTTTCTTCAATATAATTCATATACTTGGACCTTTTCTCTTTTTAGATAATTCCTTCTTAAATGCCACATCCATTTCAATGTTTTGAGGTAATGAAACCTTTTTGGTAGGTTACTAGAACCATAATGGATAATCTTGAGAGGTGTATGATTTTGGATTTTTTACTTTAGTATAAGTGATACCTACCTAGAAACAAGATCTACTTTTGGTCTTCTTAATATGTGGATTGTACTAGGTTGTCAAGATTAGTTCAAGATCTTAGATAACCTCTAGTACAGCCATTATTACTTCTTTAAAATTAAGTCTAGATAAATGTAGGTCAAAGAATCAAAGACCACGAACTAACTCAAGTGTTCGAAAATGTAGTAATAAAAACTCTCAAAATGACTCCTTTTAGATATGCCAAGAATAATCACTCTTAGTTTTACCCAATGAGAAGGAAACCCCAAGGGAAACCACAAAATATGATAAGGACACCAACAAAAATGAAATGACAAAAGAACAAAACAAATATAAAAAGGAAAAAAAACAAAACTAAAACCAGAGTAGCAAGAAGCAAAGAAATTTAAACTACCATAGTACAAGTGTAGATCAAACAGCATGAACCAAAGTAATGTTTGAGAAACTAACCATTGATTGGAAATTGAATAGGTTCTCAAGTTAGAGAGCTTTGTCAGAATGTGTTTGCTTCAATAATCTCAACACTTGTTGAATTTATGATGCTCTCCTTTCTTCTTTTTTGCTTTGTCCCATAAGAAAATAGGTCTAATATCCTAAAGGATTTGACCTTATCTTTTTGTCAAAATAGTATTTGAAAACTACTTGATGTTTGGCAAAATGTTGTAAGGCATTGTCTCTCCATTCGTCTAATTTGACGAGGTTTAACGGATGGACTTCTAGGTTGTCTTCTTGAATCTTAAAATCCTTCGTGAATTGAAGGAAATGAATTTGTGTAGGTTGATAGGGAAGATAGGATCCTGACCATATATGAGGTAGTACGAGGAAGATGGGGACACTTTATGTTCTCTCATGTTGTGTAGAGTTTGCAAGCTCTATAGTCAGGAGATCTGTTGATGTATTTATTTTGGTGTTTCTTGGGTGCATGAGGATGATTGGTGATTTTGCTTCATCAAAGTCTCTTAAAGGGTTGCAACATTCAAATCTTTCAATGTTCCATCCTTTATTAAATTTAATCTAATAAGGGGGGCAAAACTTGTAATATTATATTAATTAAATTAGTTTATAGATTAAAATAAATAAATTAGATTGTTAGTTAATAGTTAGTAATGATTGGTAAGTATTCAGTAACTGATTGTTACTTATTCTTTATCGTTTGGTTGTGGGATGTCATTGTAGTAGCTGGTGCTTACATGTTCAAGGAGATAATTGGTTGATATTGTGACTAGATTCATACCTATGATGTTGGTATTGTGTTCTACATTCTACCACATTGCATGAGTTCGTTATGTAGTTTTGGAGTTAAGTTGAGTAGTGTGTAAGGTTCCTACTTTCTATATTTCATATCATATACACTTGTTCAACAAAGGCTATAGATGTCTTCTCTTCGGATTACATTTTGACAATGTATTATGTCTTAGTTGACTCACCAGAATGCTATGCATTCCTCTGGATAGATAGTTCTTGTTGTGTGAAATTGGGAATATGTTCAAATATGTGTAAAGATTCCCTCTTGTGAGTTTCATATGATTTGGTTCTCCACAGTGCAACATTCATTATATTGAAATGCTCCAATCTATATGGTTTGCCATGTTTCTATTAGTTCAATGGGTTTTTAATGATTGATCTCTTCAAGATATGATTACAATAGAAAGGTTGTAGATGGCTTGCATTGCTTTCATCTTGGTCTGCATGATGATTTTGGCTTCTCTCTAGTGGTGTGAATGTAAACAGTTAATAGTTTTGAAAATGGTGTTGATAATTGGGCTAAAAGTGTGTGTTCCTTCATTTGCAATTGATCTTGACCTATTCTAATTGCCTTCAAGGATGAGATAAGATGTTTTTGGAGTTTAACCGTGTCTTGGGTTGATCTGCAAACCTATTTTTGTGTGTTCTATATGTGTTTTAAGACAACCTATATTAGGTCGCACATTTTAGTTGATAGTTCCTATTGGTGTTGACCTAATTGGTGTGATGAAGCATTTTAGATGATATATAAAGATGAATAGATCATTTGTGAAGTGCATTGATTATGTGTGAGGCAGTGGATGATTTAGTGATGTCCCAATTGAGCATGAAGTGTGCAAAATCTGTATGATAGAGTAATTATGCTACTAAAGAGAACTGCAACATCAACATATGTTAGATGCTTCTTCTACAATAATTTATTTTATGTTTCTTCATTGCAATTATCATATATCCTACTACCAAATAGTTGGTATCTTTAGGTAGGCCCCTGTTGCTTTGTATCTTGCTTTTTAAGTCCATTTTGAGAGAAGTGAGCTTCCTTGGGTAGTGAGCCCTAAAAAAAACATTGTAGTATCTATTTCATATAGTGTGGGTTAACTCTCACAGTATTTTTTCCACATAAAAGTCTTGGTGTTCTTATGTGGTGCATGTTTTGTTCTTGTTCTTCCTTTCAACCAACCTGATTTAATAGTTAATAAATGTTAAGATTTAATTGGTGTTGACTCACTCCCCCCCCGCTCAACATTCAAGTGTGTTCAACAATATACTACTAAAGATGTCATGAATCGGTTTGTCAATGTAGAAAAATTAGATATCATTAGATAAATACCTTAGAATTTTTAGGCTGACTACTTCACTCTATTTCAAATCTATGCCTACAAACTAAACTTTGCATCTATAGAAGTGAACTTGGTATGCTAATAAGTTGATTTAAACCATGTAAAATGACATAATAAAGGGTTGACAAATATTAGAGATGTGCCTCACCTTTTTATACCCATTTTTAATCTAGGATGATTTTTAGTGGCACCATTTAGGAACTTCTAAAGAAATGATTTGTTCTCCTTCAATCAAGTCCATAAGAATATTGATATAATGGTGATGAATAAATACAAAAAATAAGAGGCAGGAGTATGTACATGAAGATGGGGGGACAACAAGTGGCCAAGCATTCATTTTAGGTTGTAATACAATAATATTATTAAAATATGCTTAAGCCATAATGTTAATACTTTATTGTAACAAGGGTGTGTTATAATGTGCATAAACACAACACTCATCCACATTAAAATTTAAACCAATCAAATCTCATTCTTAGACTTGGAGCAAGTTTTAGTCTTCCAAGTATGAGTGTTAGATCTACAATTTAGGTACCCAAATTCATTTTTTATAAGAAAAAAATACATATCCAAACATCTTATTCATATACATTTTATTTATATGAAACCACTATTGAAAAAACAATCTATTAGCATATTTCTATTATCTCATATTTAATATTTTAAATAAAATATTTTTTTTGTTTTAACTTTAGAGATGTCTTCATATGCCTCATATATGTGTATTTCTCTAAGTTTCAATCTCTTCACATTAAAAAATATCATTTTTTATTATTTTTATGGAAGCTAGGTGAAACATACACTTAACAACCAAATCTTTTAGGATACATCCATTTCAAAAAATCATAAAAGTACTTTGAGTGTAAGAATACTAAAAAAAAAAATATCTCATAATCAATATTCTTAACTAGCTTTTTTTCATAACCTTTAATAATACTTAATGAAATAAAAAATTAGGTTCTTGGTGCTATCCTATGCTATATTTTAGTGATTAAATCATGAATACGTTAGTGTACACTTAATGATTAACCTTCTTAATCTTAACCATTTTAAAAAAAAATATTTATAAATTAGATTTAAAGAATTACAATTTTTATTTTGTCATATATACAATTTTTGAGTGTAAACAACTCAAATTAGTTGTCAAAGATTAGGTTTTACTAATTTTAGGGAAAACATAGAAAAGATGTTACTTTTTGGGTCCCTTTTGGCCATACATTTTCATAAACATGTAGTATGCCTTAGATAATTTATTTCAAGTAGGTGACGTAATGTTGATGCTCCCACTTCTAAGGTTCCTTATACTTATTTGTTCCTTTAATATTAGATGGATAAGAAATTCATGTTCTTAAATGCAACAACATAACACACAAATGTGCAATAAATTAATTCACAACAATCGGTAAGAAAATGTTGATGGGGCTTACTTTATATTTTTAATTATAAATTTTGAGGTTTGGATGTGTTTATGTGGAAATTATATCAATCAATTTGACACCCATAAATCTAAGGTAGAGCAAAAAGTATGAGATCTAGGGATCAAAATGAATTCTAAGAATAAATTTAATAATTTAAGATAAGACTGTAAAGCATAATTTAATACAAAATTTAATCACTTAAACATTTTTTATTGTATAAAAGAGAACCTAAGCAAAATAGATGAGAACATAAAGAAAAAGACACAAGTATAATTAAAATTTTCACCATTACAATAGCATTTAAACATTGATATTTATAATATTTATAGTAAATATCAATCTAAATTAGTAAATTACACATTTATTAGTATCATGAAAAGTTCATTAATGTATTTTTATTACAATCCCACTAGGGAATACACTTTTAGTGCAATCCTATTAGGGCACTAGTGGACAGTAATTAATAAAATTTAAATTTGTGTTTATAAATTCTAGGTCTATCAATGGAGCAATGTAAATTGAAAATAAAATCACAAAGAGGCCTAATCGAAACTTATGTGCATGCTGAACATAAATAGTGTGAGCCCTAATGAGCTGGTCATAAAATTCAATCAATTATAAAAAATCTCTAGGTGTTTGTTTCTTTTATCTTCGATGATGTCTTCATATGTCTCAGATGTATTTATTTATTCAACTTTTTAATTTCAGAATGCATGATTGTTCTATATATTATTCTCTATACACTTAAAAAATTATATTTTTAATTATTTTTATGGAAGTTAGGAGACACATACACTCAATGATGCATTCATTTTAAATAGTCATAAAAATAATATTTAATAGAAATAAAAAATTATATAACTTGTAATACATATTCTACTATTTTTCCACCAATTGGCTTTATAAAAATATTTAACAAAATAAAAATTAAGATGTGTGCTTGATGCTATGCTATATTTTAGTAATAAAACCATAACCAATTTTATAAACACTCAATGTTTTAACTTCTTCATCTTTAATCATTTCAACAAAAAAAATATTAGTTTATGAATTAGATTCAAAGCGTACAATTTTTAATTTTTATCACAACTATAAGTTTTGAGCACATAAACATCTCAATTACATGTCAAAGTTCAAATTTTAATAATTAAAAAAATAAAAAATGTGACCACCTTTGACCCTTTTTTGGCCTCATTTCCATCCACATGCTCACAAACATGTAATATGCATAGGATAATGATGCAAGCATATGATATGATATTGATGCTTTCATTTATAGTGTTTATTACAACTATTCTTTCATTTAGTTTTAAATGGATAAGGAATTCATATTGTTTACAACAACATAACACACAAATGTGCACTAAATTGACTCACAACAATTGGTAGAAAAGAAGGTTGACACATGTATCACTTTAAATTTTTTCTATTAAAAATTGGAAGTTTAGATTTGTAAATGTGGAAGTTTTTAAAGCTAGGAGGACAAATAAGAGATCTATGAATCAAAAATAATTTTAAAAATAAATAATATGACATGTTAAAATAGGAGCACAAACATGAGGTGTAAATTGGACAAGTTACAATTTATGATGCTACAATGTTATATGTGTTTGAAGTCGACTATATTAGGTCACAAATTTCAATTGATAGTTCTTATTGGTGTCAATGTAATTGATGTGATGAACTATTTTAGAGGATATATAAGGATGAATAGATCATTTGTGAAGTGAATTGATAAGTTGTGAGGTGGTGGATGATTTGGTGATATTCCAATTGAGCATGAAGTGTGTGAAATCTATATGATAGAGTAATTGTGCTACAAAAGAGAACTTCAACATCAACATATGTTATATGCCTCTTCTATACCAATTCATGTTATGTTTCTTCATTGTAATTCTCATACATAATGAGTCTCTTCAACAGGTCCCTATTTCTTGTATCTTGCTTTGCAAGTCCTTTTTGGGAGTAGTGAGCTTCCTTGGGTAATGAGCCCTAAAAATATATAGTATTTGTTTCATATAGTGTGGGTCAACCCTCATTGTGGTTTTTCCCTGCTTAGGTTTTCCATGTAAAAAGCTTGATGTTCTTGTGCGGTGTATGTTTCATTGTGTTCATCCTTTTAGCAGATCTAATTTAAATGGTTGATAAATGTTAAGTTTTAGTTAATTCTAATTCGCCCCCCTCCTCTCAACATCTAGGTGTGTTTAACAATGTACTACTAAAGATGTCATGAATTGGTTTGTTAATATAAAAAAAAAAGATATTATCAGATGAATACCTTAGAACTTTTAGGCTAACTACTTAACCCTAATTCAAATATATTCGTACAAACTAAACTTTGCATCTATAGAAGTGAACTCGACATGCTAATAAGTCAATGTAAACCATGGAAAATTATTTAATAAAGGGTTGAATAATATTAGAGATGTGCCTCACCTTGTTATACCTATGTGTAATTTGGAATGATTTTTATGTGACACTATTTAGGAACTTATGAAATTATTTGTTCTCCTTTAGTCAAACCCATAATAAGATTGATATAATGGTGATGAATAAATATAAAGAATAAGAGATAAGAGTACGCACATGAAGATGGGGGGACAACAAGTGGCCAAACATTCATTTTAGGATTTAATAAAATAATGTTACTGAAATATGCTTAAGCCATTATGTTAGTACATTTTTATAAGACAAGTGTGTTATAATGTGCATAAACATAACACTCATCCACTTTAAAATTTAAACCAATCAAATCTCATTCTTAGACTTGGAGTAAGTTTAAATCTTCCTAGTATTAGTGTTAGATTTACATTTTAGATACCCAAATTAATTTTTTACTAGACAAAAATATATATTTAAACATCTTATTCATATGGGAAAAAGAATGGAGCTATGTCACACTTTGGGCCAACTGAGGGTAGTCTGGTCGGACTGAGTCCGGTTGGACGCAGTTTGACCAGACTATCCCCGGGCCGCATGGCACCTGTGTGGCGCTAAAATGGCGTCGGAAGTCCATCTGGACTGAGTTTGGCCGGACTCCCTTAGTTCAAATGCTTTCATTAAAAAAAAAATCAATTTTTTTTATTGTTAGAACTAAAGTTAGTTTGGTCGGACTGAGTTCGGCTGGACTCAGTCCGACCGAACTCAATCTGACTGGACTAGCCTATGTGTCATGTGATGTGGCACAAAAAAGGTGAAACACTCTGTATTTCTGAAACTTTTCACTTTTGCTCAATTTTTCTTCAAGCAGAATATTTTTTTATAAAAATTGAAAAATACCCTTTTGTAGAGCTCAAAGTCACAAATCTAGACATAATTTTTTTAGTATTTTGATTAATTTTAATATTTTTTATTAATTAAACATTGCGAGTAGCTTTTTAAAGTTAAAAAAGAGGCTGGTTAGAAATAAAAATATATATATTAAATGATATTAAAAAATTTTTTTCACTAAATTAGAGAATTTTCTCGAAAAGGTTTTTTTTTTTAGTTAATGATAAATTTAGTAGTCAGAAGGTGATGCCGAATGAAAACTGTCAAATTTAGCTATGTTGGACTTCAAAATATTATAACGAGAAAAATATACATCAAATTTTTTAATTTTTTTTTGACACTGCATATATATGTTCTTTATTTGGAAAAAAAAAGAGAAGTAAAGCCCAGTTTCATTTTTTTTGGTGACGTTGACTAAACCCCTGATTTTCAACATTTTTCAGCAATGAAAAATCTGTCTTTGAATTTATAAAAAAATTCAATTTAGAAATGTTACTTTTATGCAGTCGAAATTAAACAGTTTTAGTTGTGTTGGCTAGTTCCTTTATAAAAGTGTGGCATAGGTTTGTGCTTTTACCTATATACATTTTATTTATAGGAAACCACTATTGACAAAACAATCTATTAGCATATTTCTATTATCTCATTTTTAATATCTTAAATAAAATATATTTTAAAAAAAAATGTACTAATGCCTTGATATGCCTCATATGTGTATTTCACTATGTTTCATTCTCTTCACATTGAAAAATATCTCTTTTTACTATTTTAATGGAAGCTAGGTGAAAATACACTTCACAACCAACTTTTTTAGGATGCATCCATTTCAAAAAATCATAAAAATACTTTAAGTGCAAGAATATTAGAAAATATATAGCTTGTAATCAATACTCATAACCAGTTTTTTTCCATAACCTTTAATAATACTTAATGAAATACAAAATATAATGAAATGCAAAATATAATGAAATACAAAATAGATTCTTGATGTTATGCTAGATTTTAGTGATTAAACCGTGAATACTTTAGTGTACACTTAATGCTTAACCCTCTTAATCTTAACCATTGAAAAAAAAAAGTTTATAAATTTGATTTAAATAGCTACAAAATTATTTTATCATATATACAAGTTTTGAGTGTAAGCATCTTAGATTAGTTGTCAAAGTTCAGGTTTTACTAATTTTAGGAGAAAAAAATAGACAAAAGTTACTTTTTGGGTCCCTTTTGACCATGCATTTTCATAAACTTACTCATAAACATGTAGTATGCCTCGGATAATGATACCAATAGGTGATGTAATGTTGATGCTCTCACTTCGAAGGTTCCTTACACTTATTTGTTCCTTTAATATTAGATGGATAAGAAATTCATGTCATTAAATGTAGCAACATAATACAGAAATGTGCAGTAAACTAATTCACAACAATTTGTAAGAAAATATTTATAGAATTTACTTTATATTTTTATTTATAAAATTTTGAGGTTTAGATTTTTTAATGTGGAAGTTATATCAATCAATTAGATACTCATACATCTAATCTATAGAGTGAAAAATATGAGATCTCAGGATCAAAATGAATTCTAAGAATAAATTTAATAATTTAAGATAAGACTATAAAGAAAAATTTAATACAAAATTTTATCACTTGTACATTTTTTATTGCATAAAAGAGAACCTAAGAAATATAGATGAGAACATAAAGAAAAATATACAAGTATAAAATTTTCATCATTACAATAGCATTTAAAGATTGATATTTATATTAAATGTCAATCTAAATTAATAAATTAAATATTTATTAGTATCATTCAAATTTCATTAATTTGTATTTTTATTACAATTCTACTAGGGAGTACACTTTTAGTGCAATCCTATTAGGGCACTAATGGACATTAAATTATAAAATTTAAATTTGTGTTTATAAATTTGAGGTCTACCAATGGAGCAATCTAAATTGAAAACAAAATCACAAAGAGCCCTAATTGACACTCATGTGCATGTTGAACATAAATAGTGTGAGCCCTAGTGAGATGATCATGAAATTCAATCAATTATCAAAACATTTCTAGATGTTTGTTTCTATTTACCTATAGTGGTGTCTTCATATGCCTCATAGTGGTGTCTTCATATGCCTCATATGCATATGCTTTTTTTTTGTTGTTCATTTCTATTCATTTATTCAATTTTTTTAATTAAAAAATGTATGATTATTTTATATCTTATTCTCTATACATTTAAAAATTATATTTTTAATTATTTATATGAAAGTTAGGTGACACATACATTCAGTGATGCATTCACTTTTAAATAGTCATAGAAAAAATATTTAATAAAAAAAATTGTATAACTTGTAATACACATTGTCCTATTTTTTCCATCAAATGACTTTAAAAAATATTTAACGAAATTAAAAAAAGAAAGATGTATGATTGATGCTATGTTATATTTTAGTAATAAAACCATGACCAATTTTATAGTCACTCAATGTTTTAACTTCTTCATTTTTAATCATTTCAACAAAAAAAATTAGTTTATAAATTAGATTCAAAGCACTACAATTTTTAATTTTTATCATAGCTATAAGTTTATAAGTTTTGAGTGTAAACATTTCAATTACATGTCAAAGTTCAAATTTTGATAATTTCAAGAAAAAAACATGACCACCTTTGACCCTTTTTTTACCTCATTTCCATCCACATGCTCACAAAAATGTAATATGCATAGGATAATGATGCAAGCATGTGTTGTAATTTTGATGCTGTCATTTCTAAGGTTCATTACAATTATTCTTTCATTTAGTTTTAAATGGATAATGTCGTTGACAACAACATAATACACAAATGCCCACTAAATTGACTCACAACAATTGGTAGAAAAGAAGGTTGACATGTATCACTTTAATCTTTTTTCTTTTAAAAATTTGAAGTTTAGATTTGTATATGAGGAAGTTTTAAAAGCTAGGATGACAAATAACAGATCTATGAATCAAAACTAATTCTAAAAATATATAATAATGGGGTCAAGTTAAAATACGATTTCCAATTATAAAAAATGTTAAAATAAGATAAAAATAAAATTTAAGTCGAGTTTATCATTTATAAATTTATTATTGCATAAGAGACAACTTAAACAAAATAGACCAAAACATTTTAAAGACATAGATATGAAAATTTCACCATTATAATAATATTAAAAAATGATATGTACAACCTGAGTTGGCGTAGTGGTGGGGAACTTGTGCTCTTGAAATAGAGGTCACAATTTTAAATCCCACAAAGGGGGTAGGGTATGTACACCTTATTGGCTTCGGCCCATTACCTATCAATATATATATTATTTATATTTATTTATATTTATTTATATATGAGTCTAAATGAATAAGTAAAATATTTGTTAGTATCGTGAAAATTTTATTAATGTATTTTTCTTGCAATCTCATTAAGGCATACATTTTTGTTGCGATTTATTAATCAGTACAAATGAAATTTATTAATCAGCTTTTAGTTATCATTTTTTGATTCCTTTAAAGTTAGTAATTGCGGGGTTGGATACACAAGAAGTGAATGGTTGTTAGAACTACAACGACTAATGGTGCTCTTCCCCTAAGACATACATTTTTGTTGAAATTCTAGGAAATTTCAAATTTATATATGGCTATAAATTCCAAGTCCACCAATGCAGAATTCAAATTGCAGACGAATTACACAAGGAATCCTAATGGACACTCGTGCGTGTGTGGAACATAAATAGTGTGAGTCCCCCACGAGCTGGTGACGACGTTCCATCAATCATCAAACTTGCTTCAGGTGTTTAAAACGAATAATTATAAGCGGAATGAAAGCATTAATGTGCAACATTATGCACATCAATGAATGGCGACTGTGGAACAAAACAGATTATATTTGTTAAAGCAAGAACTTTTCTTATTAAGATAGAGTTTGGTAAGGGATAAGATTGCGCAAGCCAAAAAGAGGAAACCTGTATTCGTATATTAAAAAAAATATACACACCAAATCAGCCTCATAACTGGGATGTTATGTTAGTAAAGAAGATAATACTCCAACAAAAACAATCGGCTGGTCCCATGACCCACCAAACTCATGTAAAACACCCAACAAACTTTGTAAAACAAAAACTTTTCCGAGAGGAGTGGGAAAAAGGGGTGCAACTGCAAGATCTCGTATCCGCTTACGTTTGAATCTTTTCCTTCACTTTTAACCTTTGCGAATTGAAAAGAAAAAAGAACTTATATAATGAAGACGTATAAGTAGTAGTAAAAATGCAAATGCAGGCGCGCGCCGCCGCCGCCGGCAATGGCCCTCTTCAAGTACGATAGCTGGAAATGTGGGGATGTTTTACCGGTGGGCGGCACCGCCTATCACCGGTGGTCCCTCTGCCTGGGCCCCACCCTGCAATTGAAAACGCGGTTCTGCTTCCACGTGGGTAGTTCAGGGGGACCTGGCAGACGCGGATTGGTGCAGGCTTTTGGGCTCGCATGCTCTTGGAAAAAAAGGAAAAGCATAGGTTTGGCACTAAGCGTGTGGGAGCCCAAACGGAACGGGGGGAGGTGAAGGTGGGCCCCGCAGGGGCTAATGATGAGAGGGGGATGGCTGAAAGCTTACGCCCTACCAAAATAGACCACGTGGCAGGGATGGTCCACGTACTCATCGGGCGGCGCATTAAGCTTGCCGGCCGGGATGCTTCGCTTGCTTTCGGTTGGCCGGCCGGCCGTGGATTAAAAGCTATCGGGAGGCATGACATTCCGGACGGGTCGAACGTTGCTTTAGTGGATAGTCGGTTTATAAAATCTCATAAATGCAATTCATTTCATTTTCCTATTTATTGCTGTAGTTATTACCGTTGATTCAATTCAACCCGGTTCACGTGCACAGACGAGAGAGAGCAGCAAACAAACAAAGAAAGCCAAAGCCTTTTCATTCATTTCATTTTAAGTATTTCTGATTTCCCTCTCGCTGTAAGTTTGAAAGCTGGAAAAAATTTGGTTTGCTAAGGACTGGTAGTCTCAGGACCAGACAAGGGCACGCCACCTGAAAGTTGGTCCAAGTTTCGAAGCCTGTCCCCCGTTCTGATATCCTACGTCACTGTGGGGCCGAAACCAAATCCAGGCAGCTTGGTTTATTCTTTTCATTTTGCGAACTCACTCATTTCTTCACTCATTTCTCTCTGCTTTTTCAAGCCTTGAGCTCTCACGCGCAAGCCACCCCTCCGGACCCCCTTTTTTTTTTCTTGCTTCTCCTTCAGCTATTTGTAATCGTGCTTGCCACTGCTGCGATGTGTTGAGGTCTTGTTCCAGCGATTTCCACGCCTGAGGAAGTATATTATTTCTTTTTTCTGCGTCTCTTGTTGAGGTTGATGATAGTAGTCAGGGCCAGGCGCAGTCATTTGTCTCCCACTTCTGCTCTGTTACAGCTGTTTATGACCCTGCCTTATCCCGCTTTTGGCATTAAAATACTCTGCAGTTGTTTATGCATTCTTCAGATCCAAGACTGATCTTTTGTTTGTTTAGGTTAGGCAGTTCTGAGGTTGCCTTTTGGCTCAGATCCCTAGTTTATTTTGCATTCTATAAAGTACAGCAAAGCTCCTCTTCTCGCCTCTCGTTTCTACAGGATTTTCAGAGCAGGAATTCTCGTATTTAATCCGCGGCCGATCCCTGCATTTGTGAAGATCATTCTCGCTGGACCTTAAGGCGTGGTGCTTTTACGGCGAAGCTGTGTTGTTTTCAAGTTTGCCGCGGTTACTTCACACATTGGACCGTAAATAGGTTGTCAATTTCGTCTGAATAGGTTTGTGCCGGTCCTTTTGATTATTTTATGATGCAGTATCTTAGTAATTTGATTATTTTATGATGCATTGTTATAGTAATTCAACCGCGATCTGTAATTCTGGAATTTCTTATGTGATGCCGTGGAAATTTTATGTATCGCTAGCAGCTTCGATTTATATTTGCATTGCAAATTTGATTTTGGCAAATGTGCAGATAATTTGCGACGATTGATGAAGAAAGATGAACATTTATTTCATTTTAAAGCTCAATTAGGGTTTGATTGTTAAATAAACATGAAAATTTTAAATAAATTTTAGTATGAACAAGGAAGATCAAGATCAATCCTTAGAACCAGCGGTTTGATGAGTCTCATATTTAGCTAAATTAACATGTGGATTTTCTAGATTGAGTTAATTTCGTACATTTGCGAACTTGCTGAGCACGAATTCATAGATCGCTGTTCGAAATTTAATTCAGCTGTTCGCATTATGTCACTGCAAATGAGAGTGATCAGAGAAGAAATCATGGTTCCGATGCTTGTGAAGGCTCTTCGAACGATCATAAGTAAGCATTATTACGGACTGATTGATTTGGTTTCTCAGAAGTCACAACTGCTTTCTTGAAGCTTTCAACACTAAACCTAGGACTTCTATTTATTTATTTAGATGTATATTAGTTAAGGAAGGTACTATCTGAACATAGTCTAACAACCTTTTGATGTCCTGGTGAACATTCATGTCATATATTTCTACTCATTTAGCCACAGGAGTAATTCTCGGGCACTAAAATGCTGGACATATTACCTGTTCTTTAGTGTTCCAGGTTGAGGATTTTTTCCACCTTCCTATTCTTTCAATGAACCGAGGTATTCTAAGGCCACCGCTTCCATCCCAAACCAAGGGTTAAGACGCTGTCAAAATCTACTAAATATTTTGTGGTAAAGATTTTTCCTTGAACAATTTTCCAAACCGATTCATTATGACTCGAACTTTTTTTAACCGATTTTCTGATGTACATCCATTCTCTCTTTTGAATGGTGGTGTAAGGAAAGTAAGTACTGAATCTTGATTGGTTTTAAGAACATAACCATGCCGTATTGCTAGATTTGCGGGTTTTTAAGTCAGTTTGGACGTACCATATTTGGTATACATAGCCTCCACGTGGTTTTTTCTTAGAACAAGAGGAAAAGTAGCTCGACAATACCGAGTCATTTTGGGCGTAAATTTTGTGTCTTTAGTGGTATGTCTTGTGCAATGTGTCAGAATATACCCTTCGCATTGGTGGAAATTTGAATCTTTCTTCTACGAAACCACCATTATGCTTCCTCCGAATATAATGTCACTGTTCACATTGACCACGATTAGTACACACGAGATGATATACAGTATCTAAACAGTAGCGAAAATCCATTTGACCGTGGTATTGCTGTAGTGATTGCTGTAGTGATAGAAGAACAAGTGCAGTGATTTGGTATGATTTTTTTAATTGCTTGTGATTATTTTTAATTTTAATTGAATATATTTTTAATCTAATTTTGGATCATATTATTAGATATGTTTCGAAACGTAGATTTAAAATATATACAGTTAAAATAAAAAATAATTATTCATACTCTATATTTATGTTTGCTTTTAACTTGTTTATGTAAAATAGACTAGAGTATATGATATTTCATTCCCTACCATATGTCATTCAATGTATGGGAAGAGAGCCGAGGAACTAGTCCTCACAAAAGTGAAAGTGCGAAGTTTAACTTGTTATACAAATAAAAGTATGTACCAATTAAGAGTTGAAACACTTTGAATTCAACTAAACATTGCTAAGCAAGGATTGAATTTGGAAATAGTCCAATTCGGCAACACTGGTTTCTTTCCTCCATTATTTTCTTGAGACTAAAAAGAACCAAACAAGATAAAACCATCCAAAAACAGTATCTTCTTTATCAATTATGGTGTTCATTTATCGTCCTATTTGTTCTTAAAGGACCAACCAAATCACTTGGATAGTTTTAGTCAATCTTGAACCCCACACACTAAACAACATATTAAGCTTAGAAAATATTAATCAATTATAAATTTTTAATATTTTTAAGTCTAAAAATCAAAGCTTAATGCATAAAATTTAAACCGTCCCAATAATTTTAAAACATATTTGATCTAATTATCACTATAACTCATAATAAATAGGAAGGTAGCATGAAATTCCATACCAGAATTCGTATCAAAACAATCTTTCAAATCAGAGGACCTCTTATTAACTAGTTTAAAACTAAATTTTCTTGCATATGTTTAGAGAGAAGTTTATGGATTTTCCTTTTGTTTAGTTGCTATAACCCTTTCTAGCCAGGTGATCAAATCGGCCTTGTTAAGTAAATCCCACAGTTAGTTTCTCAAACACTGAGGAGAAATCTAATCACTGGTCTCTAAATACCATAAAGCCTTAACTAGGAAGAGCGTTTAGTGTAATGTATTATAGGGCAGCTTGGCTGTCTTTTCTTACATTGAAATTAAGCAATGTATGAAGCCAAGTGTAGACTTGCATTAGACCTCACGCATAGGCAAAGGATAGTGATACGGCATAGTGGATTCTACGTATGTATGTCGAAAGTAAATACAGGTTGAAAGAATTTTAAATTTTCTTTTATTGTAATTAGAAATAGTTTTTTTGTTTTGTTTTTTTGCATGGAGAAAAGGAAAATAAATTTGTAGTATGTGTTATTTTGGTAGTTTATTAAATTATGTGATGATTCATTGGGATTTGATGGTGCAGTTTTAAACGATAGGAGATGGATCTTCATGGATCACTATTCATGAAGGTTAAGTAGATAAAAATTGGTTCAAAACATGCACCTAAGTTTTTATAAATCATCCCATAATACCTAAGTTTTTGTGGGTTATCATAATAGAATAAAAAAATTCTTTGTTCTTTTTTTGCTTGGACACTCTAGAGGATTAATAGGTGAGGATAACCTTTGGTAGGATTTAAACAATAAAAAGAGTTAGTCTATCATTTTGTTACATATGAAAACGATTTACCATGTGTAAAATAAATAAATTTACTATCATATTGATTTAAATTGTGTTCTATTATTTCTATTTTTAATATAGGTCTACTCAAGTTACACCTGAGTTTGAGATGTTTGCACCATAATTTTTTTTCCGTTAGCTTCATTCTAACAGTTTGAAGAATAGATGTTAATGATATATTAGTGGATGCTTACTGAATGGCTTGCATACTGACGAAATGCATCATGAATATCATCATGTCCTTATAGAAAAACTTAATCATTTATTAATATTTTTTTTCATTTCTGTTGAATACTTGGACCATATCATTTGGCATGCCATATACATTAATCCACCGATTAGAGTGAGATGGTTTCGATAAATCCAACAATCAACTTTTCACCAAGTGATATTGTGATATAATTAAGGAAGGCAGACAAAGGATTAAGGTTCAGTTGGATTAATGGAGTGAGAGTGGTAGTGAAGTCAAATAAGCCTGTTGTCAACCATCAACACGATGGTCATTGGCAAGGCAAGGCGTGCAGTGTGTCCCCAAACGATAGGCATTATAGAGATTCATAATGCAGTATTTGAAATTATTAGATAAACATCACACAACTGTTAGATTGAAAAAATTATATTGATGCTTGGCGTCCTTTCAGTCTTGTGGAGTAGTTGATATAATGAGTTATCCCGACAAAGGCGACATGGTTGTCAAACATAGCAGTGTTGTGGTGCTCTACGTTTAAATCTTGTTTATTGTCTTACTCACATTCCGCTCTGCCATGGAGCCGCTTTTCCTGACTTTGAACAGAAGAGATGCGCATGCTCGCGTGCATTTGAACAGAAACGTCATATGTGTATGTGTATCAATTTGTTACCGTGGCAATCGATGACTAGCAACTTTTGTCCCCTTCCTGTCGGAATCCGACAAAAAGAATGTGGGTACCATACACATCCATCTATACATCCTTTGCCATTGTTTCTTATATCTTTATTGCGTTTGTTTTTTTCATTTATTATCTTCCCAATGCGCACACTTTGTTATATGTTAACAGGAAGCCTTTTTATTCCTTTAATGCAACAGTATCACACTGGCTCAAAGATTCCTCTTTTTCTTCCAGTTTTCTGTCAACCGTTAGTTTTCAATTAGAGACTTATCATTAATTGGTTACGTGCAGTCTCCATAGTGAGTTGTTTAGATGCTGGCTCAATAAAGTTAACAGTGAAATGGAAATTTAAAATAAAGGGAACTGCTATGGATAAGTTTTGGCAGTTCTGAAACAAAACGATATGATCGATTCTTTGCAAGTGGTAAGTTGAAATCGTTTTAACCATGCTTGCATAACTAGGGTGAATATAGTGCGTCTCTTTCGAATTCAAGCAAATATGTACGAGATAATGTTAACCATAGAAATTGGAGCCTGAGCTTAGTCGTTGTAACGTGCATTTCAAGACTTGAACCGTCGCAATCTAACTTTAGCAATCCGAAAGAAGTTTCAATATGGTTCGTTCTTCATGAGTAAGCTCTTCATGTCCATATCTATTTGTACCTCTTTGTAGGCTAAAATACATTGGGTGTGAGTTCAATTTTTATTCTTGTGTCATTGTCCATATCTATTTGTACCTCTTTGCAGGCTAAAATACATTGGAGAGAGTCTAAATTTTATTCTTGTATAGCCACCAAAAACAAAAGGATCTTCACTAAATTGCACGTCAAATTATGTGATGTATCTTTCAAAGTGTTTGTAACTTTAAGGCAGTAGTATTAGACAATGCTCACATGGAGTAGATAAAAGGCTATCATAGATCCGTATTGAGGAATATAAACTTTTCTGCTATCAAACAATCTTACGGTTTATTTATTATAAAGTTGTAATACGAGACTGTCAATTTCAGCTATGTTAAAAGAAGCGTATCTTAAAGTTCAATTTTTGTATCAAAAACATTATTGGAAGGATCCATTTTTCTAAATTCAAGCTTTTCTTCCAGGTTTTCGTTTGCTTACTTTTGCTGCTTTGCTATTGTGTGTGGTGCAATGGATATACTGAAATTTAAAATGATTATGCTTAGATTTCTAAGATGTTTGCTATTCAGTGCAAGATAAATTTCCTCTCCCAGTGCATCCTCAAGTTTCTAGGTTGTAACAGCGCATAAAATTGAGCTGTATAGTTCAATTACCTCAAACTGAATGCATTTTAAGATTCTTCCAAATTTTTTTGTAGATCTTTGTTCGGTGTAAAGTTTGATAAATTTTTATTTTTCTTTTAAATTATGAACATTCTCTTGTGCAGGAATTCATTCTCCAAAATGGATAGTACGCAATCTCATGTTCCTCCGGGATTCAGGTTCCATCCTACGGATGAAGAGCTCGTAGGTTATTATCTTAAGAAGAAAGTTGCCTCTAAAAGAATTGATTTGGACGTCATTAGAGACATTGATCTTTACAGACTTGAGCCCTGGGATCTCCAAGGTATAGATTTCATCTTTAGATCATGAAAATTGAAGCACTTTGTTTACAAAAAGATTACGATAATTTATATGTATTTTGATTACAAACGTTATAGAGTACAATAACTTATATGCATTTATGTTTTAACAGAGCGGTGCAGGATAGGTTATGAAGAACAAACTGAATGGTATTTCTTCAGTCATAAGGATAAAAAGTATCCCACAGGTACACGAACAAACAGGGCTACTGTAGCTGGTTTTTGGAAAGCCACAGGCAGAGACAAAGCAATTTATGCAAAGATGAAACTCATTGGCATGAGAAAGACATTGGTGTTCTACAAAGGCCGTGCACCCAATGGTCAGAAGACTGACTGGATTATGCATGAATATAGGCTTGAGACAGACGAGAATGGTCCTCCACAGGCAAGTACATTATGAATTTTTATTATTATTTATTATTATTCTATATAGCTAGTGATTTTTGCTCAACTTCAAAGCAGAAAAAATATTGCAATGGATGATATTCTAGCAAGTTCAGTTCAATATAAATGCTATGCAATGGTTCATTTGATTCGTTTTTCTTTTTGAAGTTTCAATTTTACACTGGGATTGGTGCCCTCCTTGTTACTTGATGGGTTGTGATGGGTTGTGGTGAATGTGTTGTTTATGTAGAGTTCCAAATACTTCATTCTCACTATGCCATGGTTCAATAAGGTTTGTTTATTGTTACTCATGAAAAAATAATGTTTTACAAATACTATTTATGAAAAAAATAAAAAATAATTACTAATCAGAAATAATCAAACATTAATTATCAATAGTAGTTATGTAATAAGTTTATTGTGAACCTTACATTGTGAAATTGGCCTAGGGTGAACCATTAGACATGGAGTAAAGTATAATTAACTCATGAAAAATAATATTTTTTTAATTATTAATAAAAAATAATCAATCCTTATTCAGTAATATTAGTAATATTGAACCATATGAAAATAAGTTTTATTGTGAGCTGTGTGTGAGCTTTAGATTAGGATTTACTTTGAAATTGGCTTAGGGTGAACCATTAGTCAAAGAGTATAGTGAAATATAGTTAATCAAATGATAATTAATATTGACTTGTGTGATTCAGAAAACTATATGAAATATATCTTAGTAGTTTGTTGAACTGCAAAATTTAGTAAAAGTTTCAATTGTTCGAAGCTTTAGTTTTTGTGAAGGTTGAAGTTGCTAATACATTTTCCATTGTGATCTTACCAGGAAGAAGGATGGGTTGTTTGCCGTGCCTTTAAGAAACGAACCAGTGTCCAAAACAAGCTTAAAGTAATAGATTTGGACTCAGCTTCTTTTTATGAAGATCAGTCCGCTTTCTTACCTGAACTAGGTTCTGCAAATACCAATTTTACACAGGGAGTACACCAATTCGGATACCAAAATCCATTTACCTGCAAGCAAGAGCTTGAACAACTTGACTACCAATTTCAGCATGACCCATTTCTCCAACTGCCTCAACTGGAGAGCCCAAAACTTGCTTGTAATACTAATTCTTCTTCTACTTCTGCTGACAAAAGGCCTGAATACAATGAATACTCCATGACACGTTTGTTAGAGTCTGCTAACATAGAAGACCTTCTAACACAGTCAGGACGTAGTTCCAGAGAAGTACTAGTACAACAGCAACAGCAACAGCAGCAGCAACAAATTATAGGTCCAATGTACATGGAAGAGCAGGTCACAGACTGGAGAATGCTGGACAAATTCGTTGCATCACAGCTGAGTCAGAGTCAGGATGAATTTTCTGATGAAGTGAGTGCTTTGTATAATCCCATGTCAGCTGATATGCAGGCTTTAGTTCGCCGTCAGAGTAGGCTGCCACAAACACCAGATTATGCAGCAGCATCCAGCTCTCATTGTGATGACAACATATGGGCTTTTGGAAAATAAGTCAGATTGTGAAGCTTTTCCTTCAATTGATTAAGCTGTCATGTAAATAACAATCAAGACCACGTACAAGGAAAGCATGCAATGCAGCTCTATCTGTCAGTAGTCCTGATGGAAATGGGGATGGTAGCAATAATATTTAACTGTGCACAAGGTAATAGGGGGATAGAGGCTCGGCTTGCAATTGAACTCTCTGAGTCCTCTCTAATATTCACTTAAGGGAATTGTATAAATAAACATTCTGCGTGGTCTACTGGCTGTACATTCCACAATGTAGTTACAGATACGTACCTTCAGTGCAGGATCTGTTCTAAAGTGTATCTTCTCAGAATTCGTAGTTGTTAGGGTCCGTCCTTTAACAGTCTGTTGACAGGTTTATGTGACTGTGTGTGTACGTGTTTCAATCTAAAAATAAATAAGTACAAAACTTTGAGTGAGTATGAAATGTGTGAGAATTTTCCCTTTTCATTCCGTTTGGACGTTTAAATGCAAATTTTTAAAGATCGAAGTTTCGTATGTAATCTCAAAGCCTCTGCACATGACTTTTGTCGCCTGGTATTGTTGTGTTCCAATATATGGCGCAGAGAAACACTTACAACTGATTGCCTGCAGGGAATTACAAATTGTTGTTCCAAACATTAAATTTAAAATGGTGTATGACGCAAACACTTGAAACATATAATCCTCAAGTCTTTTTTTTTAAATTAAGAATATAAGTTTTGCTCAGTAAAGTTCAGTTTTGTCACCTGTATTATTATTGGGATAAAGAATTCATAAACCTTCTAGAAATCTATTTTATCACTTTGTACAAGAGCTCTTCTCGAGGCGAGCAGCTATCAGTAGTTAATTCTGGGTAATTTAACGAAAAACGGTGTTAAACATGTTTGCTTAGTGATTGACAAGATTATTTTAAAACGCAGGAACACGAGGCGATACGACTGATTACGTGCACAATATCTGGATGTAACAGTAATCAGTTGATAAACGATAAAATTTTCAAGCATGCTGTAAATACTTTCTCGTTGCTTTTAAAAATATCCAACTTTCCCTCCGTAAAACTTTGAAACAGACAATGTAAAACGAAATCTAACTTTTCCAATATAAATGTATGAAAAATAGACAAAATATAGAAACAAGTATGTATATTTAATAAAAAATTAATATGTTTTGTTTGACTGATTCAGAATAATAGTTGTAAATTAAGTTAAAATATTTGTATATAAAATTATGCTTTATTAATATATCAATTTTTTTAATCTAATAAACATATTTCATTGAATTATTAATAATAAATACTTAATATACTTACAATTTTAAAATTATAATTAATAAAATTATATTATTAAAAAATACACACATCATCTCGCTTATTAGAATGCATTCAACTTTAAAAAATATTTTCCCTAAGCATTCAGCCTAACAATTTCAAAGGTAAACACCAACATAAAAGTTCCACTCCCAGGGATTATCCTGATCTTCAATTCTTTTTGGTTGAAAGTTTGTAAAGGGTACGTTAGTGACTATCATATGTCAAGAGTGGCGATGATAGTTTTGTAAGTATTATTTTCAGTACCTTGATGTACACTAATCACCAATCACTACTGTAACAATAATACATCTAGTGTTACTTTAATGGGGTTTACTGTAGAAGCCTTATAAGTCAAAGGGACCCCACGCTAAAGTCTAGTTAAACTCAATTGTGCTAAATATACAGCAATAATACGCCCATCAAACAAGCTGTTTGAATATGAAGCTGTTTGAATATGAAGTGGTAAGATGTTTTGACTACCCATATAGATATTAATTGTGAAACCAATTAAAAATGAATAAATGATACCTATGCAGTATAGAAGACTCTGATGGAGATGGCATGTAAGAACTCATTAGCTTTGGCCGTACACAAAATGTCACGTCTTGTATATTTAATCAATTTTAGTTAGAATATCTAGAGGAGAGGTGGATGACCTCAATAAATTTGACTACCAATATAGTAAAGCCGGCCACAGTATTCAAAGTATAGATGTTTTCTTCAGTCTATTTTAAATGGTATTTTTAGAATTAAATGCAATCTGATTTAAAAATATATATCTAGATATTTTATCAAAATCTGCAGTTGTTAATAAACTTTCATATCAATATCTTCGCTCAATCGGAGTAACCGTTAGACTATAAGAACAATTCCCAGAAATATAACAATTAATCCAACAATTCAAGTTGCTCTAATGCGGCCTAGACTTGAAAGATAAGGGTAAACTGTTTCATTTGAAGAAATTAAAAAGACCAGAAATTGATTGCATGTAGCAAACACAAATAAATCTTTTTATTGATTTTCACACATTACAAAACTTCTTGATCACAAGATCAAGAATCAAGGATCAGTTGATCACAATCAGAAACTATTAATGCATCACAAATTATCTCTCTACATAAAGATCTGATAATTCCAGAGACTTCTTCATGCAAATAACAAACACACAATAGTCATGCAAGTCCTATATTTAGAAATCCTATTTTTATCTCATACCAGAAACTACAGAAGGCTACAGTTAACATCATTGAAGGGCAATTTATCCTCAATGACTATCAATTTTAAGACATTGATAATGGAATATAGACGACAATAGAAATTGATAAAACTTACAAAATTGGGGACAATAATTCTATTCTGTTGACAAGTGAAATTTTTTACTTGAGCTAAATTCAGTGCAAAGATGCGTAAAATCAGAGATTAAGCAATAGAAGATTGCAATTAGAAACACATCCTTTCATCTCTTCAGTACGCAACCAATTCTCACATATAAACGTTTCCTCCCTCAAAGTTTAATTTAGCGAATTTTAATTCAATTGGACTTTTAAGACTCTCTTATGAACAGAGTAAATTTGGCTGGATCAGGTGAGGGTTCGAAAGATTTTCAGGCGAACAAATATTTCCACAGTACAGACATGAAAGATTCTTAAAATTGACGAATTTTGCTACGACTGTAAAAAATCGGCATAGGAACAAAAGTACTCATTTACACAAGCTATTCAATAACGAAGACATGGAGCCCTGCCATCAATAGAAAGCGTCTAAAAGAAAAATTCAAACTTTTGCGAAAAGATGGAGCTCTGCCATAAGCACAAAGCTTCTAAAAGAAACATCATTTCGCAAAATTATTTTCAAATACGAGGCTAGAAGACCTCTGTGAAGTAATACAGAACATTAAAGCGCTAAAATGAAGTAAAAAAGACACTGGCTAACTCTAAGTTGTCAAATTTAAAGCCTCCAAAACCTAACAAACAAGAAGCCTTACCAATAGACCAGCAGCCGATTTTCGTAGCTCCTCCAAAAATATAATCATATCCTATCTCGCACCAGCCGCATCGTTCTTCAACTCCATAATTGTGACCTAAATTGACCTGTTTTCCCTCTTGTGATATTAACAAACCCTGGCTTGAGAGAGAAGCTTTTCTGAGGCACATATCAATTATATCACCAACCACAAGCATGAAATGAAAATCTTTTACAATTTTTCATCATCTCCAGAATGAAATGAAAATTCCTTGCAAATTTTCATCATCTCCAGACGCGTGAAATGAAAATATGAAAACATGAAATTTTTTTTTCATTTCTTACAATTTTTTTATCACCTCCAGACGCATGAAATGAAAATTTCTTGCAAATTTTCATCACCTCCAGGCTCTGTAACTTCTCCGCACAGATTTAAATTCAAACCGCAGACCTCGCGCCCGCCAAGAATAAACCCTTACTAGACCTAAATACCTCCCTTTACAAGTGAAAAACCAAAGAGAAATACTGAGTTATCTCATAAAGATTTGGCAGCGACATACGCTCTCACAAACATCTCATCCCATCCAACATCATTATTCATTTCTCAACACTGTCAACAAATAATGCTGTCGTATTGTTCGCACATAACACAGTACATGAATGAAATTCGTGCAGAAGCTAAAAATTTAATGAGAGCAATTTGACCAAAACGTCTGCCTGTTGAAACTTGAAGCTGGTAAATTGACAAAACCACACGTAGATTTTGACTTTAGAAGCCATGGCATGGACTTCTGGAACAGTGTCACCTACTCCACTCTCCTTTTTCCCTCCTTTATTTTCTTTGGACACATTCCCGCACTATTGACAAATTAGCAAAGATCCCTCCAAATTTAGCATCAATTGAATGACAGATTCCTCAACTGCAAAGCCAAGTCCCACCACAATATCTTTGCCGGCTTTGCAAGCCAGCTATCCAAATTGGTGCTTTGAAAGAAGTTAAGCTCTAAATTTATCAGGAAACTGTTCGTGATGATTGCTTTCTCCACCAGCTTTAGGTGACGTGACAGAAGCGAGTAGTTGACCTGCAGAGGGGTAGGTACTATTGAGGCTCAGACCCACTAAATAGCAGTCCCACTACCACTAGAGGGAATAATTGAATTTGGATATCAGCACTGCATAAACAGAGTCAAAGTGATCATTCAGTGCTATCCTGCCAAACTATTCTATGGATTTTAAGCCTGTAAATTGATCTATTAAGTCAAGCTTAACTATATCATTATGGTGAAGAGTATTAAAATAATGTGGCAGTCAGGCTTTTAAGTAGGAGATGAAATTATTTTTGTTGGTTTAGTTGTTTGAGGAGAAAGCAACCATCATTGCCCAAATGGTATTTGCATGCCACTCTTCATTGCCTTCAAATGCCTGCCTCTTTGGAATGCATCTATTATTCATGGTATAGGATATATCTAAACTATTTGTTCTTTTAAAGTTATATATGGAAAGGTTATTATTAATCAATTGTGCATAATGGGTGTGCCATAAATATGGAGTTTTAGATTTAGTAATGAGAATATTAGATTTTAGGTTTAAGTTGTGACAAAATCTTTTATCAGTTTTTAATTATGAAGAATGTGTTGTCATTCATAGATTAAATTTTTTTTTCAATTTTCTTTATATTATTGAACATTAGAATATATATATGTCATCTTGATTCCACATGTTACCATAGATTTCATATCTTTACTAGTATTATTTAGTGGCCTACATCTTTTTGGAGGGATTAGGCATTTATACTAGATTTTTAAAGGCTTAGAGTATTTTTTGTTGGTGCTTTTTATTATCTTCCAAATCCATTATTCTATGCATTTTTTGATATTTAAATTTATCAAATTTTGAACTTATAGCCATAGATTACAAGATTGTCTTCTCTTCATGCATCATTTGTAATTGACACTTCAATGCACACACATGAAATTAAACACATGTAATGTTTTTAACAAAACAATTATTGTAATATTGTGTTGATTTGAAAAATAGATACACATTGCAAAAGCAAGCTTAAGAATTCATGGATAAGAAGATCTCCTTTGAAAAGTAATCAATCATCATGTTGAATTCATGTTGTGCCCAATAAGAAATGAAATAAAATGTATGTTAAAACATTATTATTAAAACTTATTTCAAATCTAACTATCACATTCAATAGAACAAGAAGCTATAAATACAAATAGAATAAAATAAAATATCATACCAAATGGTTCCTATTTCACCATCAAGGTACTTTTGCTCCAAGATTTGTTGTTTTAAATTTATAATATGATGTGCATTCTCATACTACTAGTAGGATAGTACAATTTACAATGAGGGCCTTTCAAAATGGCTTGGGAATGGGAAGATTTATAGGTTTGAGATTTGATTAAACAATGGTGAAGACTGGCTAAGAGATCTATGATTGAGATCAAGTTGGTTGGGTAGTTTAATGTCAAGGGTGGAGAGAAAAAGTAACTTTTATAAAAATAAAAATAAAAAAATTAAGTGTTGGTTATGAGATGAAGGGTGAAGATAAAAAGGGATCTTTAATTGTTTTATTGATTTTTTAGTGGAAAAGGTGGGATTCGATAAATAAGTTTTTATTATATCATGTGAAGTGAAAATATGGGGTTATAATAAATATAAAATTTAGTCATTTACCACTTTTAAATAAAAGATAAATTTTATTGTAATTTTTTAATGAATCATTTTTTATAAATTAATAAAAATTGAATATGTGATTGGTAATGTTATGTTAATGCATATTTTCTTGGTGTCTACATTACATCCTTCTTTGAGATGATTTTGTAACTAGACAAAGCAATGCCATTTTAAAGAAGAATTAAACATAGTGGGTTTGCAATAGATAGGACTATTGGTGGAATGTGATAGTTATTTGAAAGATGTGAGTGATAAAAAGAAGGGTGGTAGGATACCCCCTCAAGAGGATAGGTGGGTTTGAAGAACATGCTTATGCTCTTGAAATGGATGAAGATATTGGAGGATAAAAGATAAAAAGATATGGAAGGAAGGATAGATAAGGATAAGAAAATGAATCAAGAAATGAAAGGGGATGAGTGGTGATAGTCATGCTAGTTGGTATGAGCAACTTGATGTTTTATGTAGCACTTGACATTATATACCATACTTGATAAAAAAAAACACCATGATGTCATGTAGTGAGATGCTAAATGGATCATGATAGATGAAAATAATTATAAGACATAGAAGAAAGAATGCACCCATATTCCACAAGCAATAAAAGATAAATAAATATGTTGCCCCTAGACAAGCTGAAAATTGATTGATTTGATTAATGATGATGACACATTTCCTTTATGATCAGAGTAATGCAAGGATTAGGGATTATATATCCTAATCATGATAATGTGCGTAAAGTAGATCAAAGCTTACAATAAGGTTAGGAAGAAAACTACCATATTCTTTTGAATAAAATGTTAGATTGGTTGGTAAGATTGTATGGTTTAGGATTATGTGTATTTGAATTAATTAGTTTGACATGTGTGGATTATAGGGGGTTCAAGATAAGTTGACTAGATTGGTTTGCATGTAGGTAGCCAATGACAAAGTAAAACCAAGTCTAGGAACAAGGATGAAAGAATAGAGGCAACATATGGATACAAGATGGGAGAATTATTAGATAGAGGGATGTGATAAGATGTATGACTAGATGGTGGAAGGATTCCTTAGTGTATTGGTGATATATTAGGGTTTCCCCAATTAAGATAATAAAACTGCTAATCTTACCTAATAGACCAGTGCATTAAAAGAGGGGTAAATCCAATAGATCTAGCCATAATTCAATTAGGAAAATGACTAAAATATTGATTAGATTTATTTGTTTTGTTATATCCCCTTTTTGGAGTTTAAATTTAATTTGAATTATGAATTTTAAGGCTAAGTAATGGATAATTGAAATAAAATAGAAACAACATAATGCTACAAATGTTAGACAGAGCCACATATATGGATCTAAGCAGAAGAAGAGGATCAGAACCCATTGCTAGAAATTTGGGCATAATTGTTGAGATTGTGGTGGTAGGTCACCCTGGACTTGTAACTCTCTAACGAGCAATCAAGATCTTTTTTGGATTAGGGAAACACACTAGATCCACTATCGGAAGATCAGGAAAAATTCTCAAGACTGTGGTGGTAGGTCACCCTAGTCCTCTACTTTTTCGCTCCTTCAAAATCTAAACCTGTTTGTCATCTTCAACTTTGTCAAAATATTCAATTCTACCTTCTGAATCAATTTCCTTGATGAAGCTTTCTTGAATCCTCACACAAGGGTTTTAAGGATGTCACGTGGAATGTCTTCCTAGAAGTTTAATCATGGGTACCATCTTGAATGCTTGAACTTGACTAAACTTGTCCTTCAATTCTTGATGGATGCTTGATTGCTTGCTCACTTATATTGAATTTGAAATATTGATTGAGGTTCCTAGACATCATAGTTAGGTTTCAAATGAGAGGGGTAGGCCTTCTTTATACTTAACCATCTGAAAATTATTTAAATTTTCAAACCATCCCAACATGGGACCTAACTTCCTGCCCACTTGAAGTGATTGTTGTGAGGACCAAATTCGGGTCCTGAATGAGAGGACTAGGGCACTTTCACACTGAGAATAAAGACTTAGCTTTGGGGAAAAGACAAGAGAGAAAGTGAAAATGTAGGTTTATGGGAGGTGTGAGCAGAATCAAAGTAATCATTGTGCATCAGAAGACAAAATCCCATGGTGAGGTCTAGGTGAAGATGAAATTGTATGTGGATACAATTTATGATGCTACATTTAGCCCCCACTTTAGAGGGAGTATGAGACTACACCCATACTTGTGGAAAAGTACAAAGTTACATTGAAAACCTTTCACCGAGATAACAAAGAGACAAGACACACTTTAAGCCCCTGGGGACTTTAGGATCTTACTACTCTAATATCAAGATAAAAGGGATAACACATGAAAGGGAAAGAGATCTTGACTATACTTTCCTAGTAAGATTTGATTACTATGAGTCATGAAAAGAAAAAATACCAAATTACAAAGAAAAAGGTTTAGTTTACAAAGTAACTTGATTATTGAAAACACCATTGGTGTGTGCATAAGGTATAACATTGAGCAGAGTGTATGCCCCCATGTTAAAGATATTACATACTTCTTATCAGGAGCACTATATTTAAGGTAGCATGCATCCAAAAGATAAGCACATTACCACAATGAGATGCTCCCAAGAAATAAAAAATCAAAGGATAATGGTCAAAAAAAATATAGGAAAAATAACATGAGGTATCCACTAACTCTGGGGTCAATAATGCACTTATGATAAATAATTTATATCAAGAATAATTGTATTGAATTGACCTCATCTCCCAGAGTTAGTGGAACTATAAACACAATGGAAGAAGAGCACAAGAGATAATAAATATGTCTTTTTGAGTCAACATGGAAGAGACCAAGAAGAGATCTCAACGCTTTCCATTGTCCCCAAGTAAACAACACTAGAGAACATTTACAAATAATAGCACATTTACTACATAGCATAGATATGACATATAGAAGAATTGAGATAAAAATAGAGGAATGTAACGATAGTTTCAACCTCTTTATTACCTCGCACTAATGGAGTAACAAGGGTCATCCAAAGAGAACCTAACATAACACAAAAAACATATCAAGCAGCACATCATGGTGGAAGCACACTAGAAATAATCAAACACACAAAATAGATTCCATGACATGAATGAATCCAATTAACGGAATCATCTGCCTCCCAATATTGCTTAACATCATTTAGAGATGATAGACAAGATGCAAAAGGAACCACATTGAGCATGGTAGACAAAGTTACTACAAGTTCCAAATAAGGACCATGCTCTAATGATGAATCACTTTGTTTGTCACTAGGAGCTAGTGTTAATGCTTTTGAAAAATGTGAAGATAACTCATGATTAATATCAACATGCTCATACATATCATTAGAATCATTAGGATAAACATTGTTAGCATGAACAACATTATCATCATCCATATCATAATCTAAATTGATAAAAATAGGATCTTTAACACGAAAAGAAGTTGAACCATCATTTTTCTTGAGCATTTTTAACTTAGGTGATTTGATTTGAACTTCCTTGCTAGGGTTAGGTGAAGGTTGGACAAATGGGACCAAGTCAACATTTGGTGTGTTCGGGGAGGAAATGGTTTGGGAAGCAAACCCATGAGCCTTAGCACGATGTCTTCATTGACATTCTCTCACACAAAAATTCCTTTTAGTTTTAGTCGAGACTTGTGAAGGTTGAGGATCAATTGACATAGGCTTTTTTTATTCCCTTATAGGGGGAGGGAAGGAAGAAACCCCAATAGGTTGAGAGAAGCATGGGGCCAAAATCTTCCTTTATAAGATATATAGGAGATGGGGCTATTGCATATATAGGAGGAATAGAAGGAGTGGGAAGAAGACCAGGTCCATTATGAGGAGGAGGAATATCCATGGGTGTAGAGTCTATAGGATTACTTAAGGCCATTATCATATTATTTTTTCTATTTTTTATAAGATAAGAAAAGGATGTCATTTTGAGCCTTTAAGGGTTTATGTTTTTAGGCCAAAAGTAATCAAGAGTAAAATTTGCATGCTTTGCTATGGGTTGGTAAAGGCTATGATTAATTGTGATAATAGTGCCATTATGAGAGAATTAAAATATTTATGAATTATAGAAGGGATAGCTTTCTTGGAAGAGATCCAAGGATGTCCCAACTTCATATGAAATTGATCTAATGTAGGAATAATAGCAAAGATGGCATGTCTAAGCACTTAGTACAAACGTAATGGTAAGAGTAATATAATCAATCATAGGAAAAGAAAAGCCATCATACACATTAACCATAACATCAATTTATTATATGTTACTTGATGCAATTAGTGAGTAAAAAGATATTTTTTAGTAATCACATTCACCATACATATTGGATCAATGAGCACTCCTCCTGAGAGGTTATCTTTGATCTCTATAGTAATATATAATGGGCCATTAGGTGCAAAAATAGTCTCACTAGGATCATAAGTAATGCATAGGTATTTTGTAGGTTTGGGTTTGTCAATAAGGTTCACAACATTATTAGATTCTACACCAAGGTCTTTAAGGAAGAAAGCAATTGGCTTAGACTCAACAACATTGGTAGAATGAGATGGCAACAAGTTGGTGAAGATTTTAATGTTTTGGTTAGGATCTATGAACTTATTCCCTTTGTCATTCACACAAGCTACAAATGTAGTATTGCTATCAATAAAGACTTGAATCTTATTCCTTAATTGGTAACATTTCTCAGTGTCATGACCTAGTTGACGATGATATTGACAAAAAGATTTAGGATCGTGGGAAGCTGGCAATGGTTTAGAATGGTTAATTGGTTTGATGGGTTGAAGTTGCAACACATTAGCATTCATAAACCTCAAAATTATACTATGCAAAGACTTAGAAATAGGAGTTAATTCTTTTCTAAAGTATTTGGATAAAGAGGCCACACCTAGTGTCATGGTAGCCACTTGAGTGTTGGCATTATCATTTAAATGATAAAAAATTTGTTGGGTCTGAAATTCATAAACAATTGTTGAGCTCTCTAATTATTATCAACCAAATCCATTTGAAGAGGATGATTCAAATTGACTCACTCAAGAAGCTAATAATTCTGAAGAATTGCACACAATTGTGTGAAAGAAGTAAACTCATAAAATAAAAGCTTTCTCTTATATCCTTTTGTAAATTAGCAATTAAAATTATCTGAACATCATGATCAAGCACGAGATAAGTAATTTGTTAATGAAAATGTTATTTCTACTAATAAAATCGGTCACTTTTTCTTTAACTTCTTGCTTACAATCAATCAAATCAATCAAAGTAATCTTAGGACCAATGTTATTTTGAAATTGTTGAATGAAAGCATTAGAAAAATGTTGAAAAGAAGTAATAGTGTATGCGGGAAAAGTGGTCAAATAAAACTAAATATGTGAAAATTTATTAGAATACTAGTCCACACACACACACAGGACTTCTTGATGCAAGCTATGGAGTAATGTAGTGTTACTCAGCTTCCCAAGGAGGGTCCCATGGTTCTCTATCTCACAATGTCCCTCAAACCAACGTTTTTGCTCTCAGATCACTGAGCAAAATGGTTTAGGGATGGCAAATATGAGAACGAGAGATGCTTTTGCTAAATTTAGTATGAAATAGATGTTAAGCTATGTATGATGCTAGAAATGCAATAAACTAATGATAAGATGACAGGGTTAGTATGAATACTATCCTAGCATACTATATTTAGTCTATGATCGAGCTAAATGATAAAGAAATTATTCTAAACATGCATATTTGATCTAAAAGAGGCTAAATGAAGAGCATAAAGATGATGAAAAAGCTTGAGAGTATTTGAGCATAAGTATAATGCTTCAAATTTGAAAGAGGATTGTTGAGAATGGAGGAATGAGAGCTCTATTTATAGCATAAACAGGGCAATGGATGGTCAAGATTGAAAGGTTTAATCAAGGGCCAGGTTTGAAAGTTGGGGATCCATGTGCACAATTGGCACCAATAACATGGTGACAAGTGTCAACATACGATTGGGTTGAAAGAAGGGGTTGGAGGCATTGAATGCCTGAGAAGACATCATGGTTATCTAAAGGCTAAGGGTCAAGTCTAAATTAGGATTACCCACTGGATTAAGAGTTAATCCAAGGATAAACCTTTGTGCAAATGATTAAGAGATAATCATGGTCAAAGCATTAATGGCCTGATGAGACCCTTGGGTTGGATAGAGGTTGAGTCAAAACAAATGTTTTAACCATGTGGGAGGGTTTGAATTAACCATTAATGGTTATTGGAGACTTTGGGGATTAAGTGGTTGAAGGTTGGAAGCCTTCAATGGTTTTCAAAGACTTTAAGGGTTTTGTTGGTTGAAGGTTGAAAGCCTTTAATGGTTATCAAAGACTTTGAGCCATTTGAGAAGTGACTTCCCTTTGCTTAGGGATGTGACAAAATTTAGAGGAGGGTTAGGTTAATTAGAAGTGTTTAGAAGATTCTAGAAGGGATTAGAAAGGGGTTTGGGATTTTGCAAGTGGATGGAGGGATAATAGGATTTTATTGAATTAAATGATTTAATTCAATTTGGTTGTAATTTGGAGAAATTAAATAAATTAGATTTATTCAATTTGGGATAACTATTTAATTAAAAGTGGATAGGGGGATTTTAATTAAATAAAATGATTTATTCATTAAATGGTATAGTCAATTTAATTTAAATAAATTGAATAATTTATTTAATTAAATAGAGGAATGTGGATAGTTTAATTAAATTGGATTTAATTAAATAGAGAAATGAACATAAAATATTCATTTAGGAATATGGTCATTTTTATACGTCTACAAATAGAATAATGAGACAAAGAACAATACCATTGCAAGGCTTTATCTCTAAAGGTTAGAGTAAATAGTTTTGCCATGAGTCTTTCATTATGAGAGAAATCACTTGAAATGTATTCACATGAGTGAAGGGTCACCTTTTCCATTGTAGAATTCCAATTGGGAAATTTCCATATGCTTAGGAGGAAATACATGGACAATCTCATAAAATAGTGGTCTCGCTACATCAAATGTGGGAACATTGAATTTTGATTTAAAAGTTAAAGAAGCCAATAGGTCATGCTGTAAGGATGAAACAATTTGAGCTAGGTTATTGATAGTTGCTTTGGTAGATGGATTGGAATTGGACATTTTGTATTTTGATGGAGGAATAACATTGTTGTAAGTAGGTAGAGGTGTTGGAATTTTAATTTTATATGGTTGTTATTGATGTCAAACTTATTTTTCCGAATGGAGTCTTGTCCACATATGATCTTTTATTGTTGCATGTTTCTTTGTTTAGTATTTTGGTGTTGATCGTGACAAGTTCAATATGTGGGAAATAGTTTTTAATGTATGCAAGAAACAATATTTAATGTTCCATTGGTAGAATGCTTTACATTCCTCTGGATGGTAAGGATTATGTCTTATGGCTATTGCATCGATTAGTTTTATGGTTCATAGATTGTAGAGTTAGTTGTTACTATTTTCTAACAGTAAGGGCATCTATTAGACTACTCCAAAAAATGCTTGGTGGCCTCCGGATATGATGAATTGTATGTTGTTATTTAGTGGACATGGTTATGTGGATCGTGCAATATTTTCAATATGATTCTATAGCGGTGTTTTTGTTCTGCAAGTGAGTTGTGTTGATTTATGCTTGGTATATTTAGTTGTGTTATGGTTTGGTGTGTCTAGTTGGATTATCTTATTTGGATCATGATTTTTGGTATGTATATGCATCAAAGAATGAATTAGAATGTTGTTATGGGTCTCACCATGGTGAGTGGAGAATCCACATGAGATAATCTGCATTGGACGATGTCTTTTGGTCGACTGATTGGTAAGATCTATTGTTGATCTACACATTTTATTTGGTGGTAACTTTGGAGGATGTGTCAGTATGTGTGGTTTATTGGATTCGACGAAGGATGTATTATGATGTCTTCAGGTCCCCTCTTTCTCCTGGAGTGGACCACTTTGATTATTTTTGGTCTAGGTGGCGTATTTTGTGCAATAATGTTTATTTTGGTTGTGGTTGACCCTCAATTAGGTTTGATGATCTATCTTATATTAAAGGAGTATGGATGTATGAGTTGAAGTGTGTAGTATATGGAATAGAATTTAGATTGATGAGAAGTGAATGTGAATGATATGTAAGTAGATTTGAGTCTGTAAATGTGTGTGTGTCATTTTGTGAAGAGATTTGAAGGTGATACTATTTGCGAGAGTGTGTTGAGATAGTGGTGGTTTTCAAAGATGTTTGACATGATGTTGTTCACTTGATATAGATGTTCAGGATAATTTCATGATCAGGAGATCCTTCTCATATCAGTTCTGGGTATGTGCAAGATCATGGTGGGCCAAAATAGGCCCATAAGTGGCAATGAAATTTCAGAAAAACAAAGTTACACAACTTGACGTAAAAATTTGAATAAGTTATGAACATTATTTTAAAAATATGTAAGAAGATAATTTGTAGATAATTGAATGTAGTTTTTAAGCTACTAGTTGTTTCCTGAAAAAAAATTAAAAAAAAAATCTATTTGATGAAAATTTAAAATTTCAATGCAATAGTACAAAAATTTCAAGAAAAAGATAAGAAGTAGGTGTATGTCTAACCACCCTAACCACAATAAAATCATAATATTTTTAATATAAGTAGTAGACTCATGTCTGGATGTGACACATATTTTTTTGTAATTTTTTAAAAGTAAATAATTAATTATGAATTTTTACTACAACTTTTTAGAAATTGAAAAAATTGTACGTCTAACCAACTTAACTTGGTCTAAACTTTATGAAATTATTTTTTTTTATCGTATAGTAGGTGAAGCATAGAATGTGGGGCATGTTTCAAATTCAAAAAATGTGATACCATTTAAAAGTTATGGATGCTTTTCAATCAACCTGTCAATTAGGACTTTAGTGAGAATTCAATTAGAAAATAAATAATAATAATTTGGGTAAGTGCACCAAGATGGTGAACAGAAAAGTGCCCACATGCAAAAAAAAATTAAAAAAATTCATAACCCTTGCATGTTTTGGAAACTCAAAAACATGCTAGGCTTGGTAACACCCATACATTTTCTAATAAAAAATTACGGGTTTTGAGGAACATTATATTTTTTAGAAACCTACAGGTTATGCAGAACTAGAAGTTTTGGCCTTAGTTCTGCATAACCCGTACGAGTTATGTAGAACTAGGAACCAAATAGGAAGTGGGGGGAGAGAGAGAGAGAGAGAGAGAGAGAGAGAGAGAGAGAGAGAGAGAGAGAGAGAGAGAGGATGAGAATAGTATTAAGAGAGGGAGAGAGAGAGAGAGAGAGAGTAGGGGGTAGGAAGCGAGGGATAAAATAGGATAAGGAGAGGGGGAGGGACAAAGACTTAGAGATAGAGAGAGAAGGGGATAGGAAGAGAGAGAGAGAGAGAGAGAGAGAGAGTAGGGGGTAGGAAGCGAGGGATAAAATAGGATAAGGAGAGGGGGAGGGGCAAAGACTTAGAGATAGAGAGAGAAGGGGATAGGAAGAGAGAGAGAGAGAGAGAGAGAGAGAGAGAGAGAGAGAGAGAGAGAGAGAGAGAGAGAGAGAGAGAGAGAGAGAGAGATTGGGAAAAGGAGAGAGAGAGAAAGTAGGGGAGGGGTAAGAGAGAGAATAGGGGATAGGAAGAGAGATAATAGGGGATAGGGAGAGAGAGAGAGAGAGAGAGAGAGAGAGAGAGAGAGAGAGAGAGTAGGATAAGTAGAGGCTGGGGGAGGAAGATTGGAAAAAGGAGAGGGGGAGAGGGAGAGAGAGGTAGATTGGAAAAAAGAGAGGGAGAGAGGGAGAGAGAGAGAGAGAGAGAGAGAGAGAGAGAATAGGATAAGGAGAGGGAGAGGAAGAGAGAGAGAGAGAGAGAGAGAGAGAGAGAGAGATAATAGGATAAGGAGAGGGGGAGGGAGGGAGATTGGGAAAAGGAGAGAGAGAGAGAGAGAGAGAGAGAGAGAGAGAGAGAGAGAGAGAGAGTAGGATAAGCAGAGGTTGAGGGAGGAAGATTGGGAAAAGGAGAGGGGGAGAGGGAGAGAGAGAGATTGGAAGAGAGAGAGAGAGAGAGAGAGAGAGAGAGAGAGAGAAGGGAGAGAAGGTGAGAATATGATGAATATGATAAGATAATGAGAGAGAGAGAGAGTGGGATAGGGAGAGAGAGCAAGAGGAGGAGAGGGTGAGAGACATGAGGTAGAGAGAGAACGAGAAGGAGAAACAGGTGAGAGACTTGACAGAGAGAGAAGTGTGAGGGGGAGAGAGATGAGATAGAACTCAAGGAGGATAATTAGGGCTCAGAATAGACAGAGATGGTGATGGGGGACAAAAGATGAGAGAGAGGAAAAGAAGAGAGACATGCATGTATACAAACATATATGTACATATATCTATATAAATACATGTATATATAACTATAGATATGCATATATACATACATAAACACATATTATATATGTATGTCTATACATATTTGTAGTAAATGCTCAATTTACAAGCATACATTATTATGTGTTCATAACTCGTATAGGTTTTGTGAAACACAAAATAATGGTTTTAGTTCTACATAACCCATACGAGTTATGTAGAACTGTATAGAATAGTAATTTTTGTTTTTCAAAACCTGTGCAGGTTATGTAGAACTGTGAATATTACTTTTTGTTTTTCAAAACCCATGCAGGTTTTGGCTTGGTAAGAGGCCTGGAAAATGAACTTAAGGCTTGCAAGCCCATTTCCCCCCCATTTTTGTCCCTTTACATGTTTTTTCATCTTCCAACATGATTTCTTGACTTTGTCGTCATCAGGTTTACAAATGATCAAGTGGGTATCTCTAAAATTACCATCATAATCTCACACGTCTTCTCAGTTTTCTCACCATATAAATTTTTCTATTTTTGGACAACATTAGCTTAGTTACAAACTTTAATTTTCTTTACCAATGCCTTGACAGTCCTCATAGACATATCTCTACCATTTTTATAATAACTTTGATATACTTGAAAAAAATTTAAATAATTTATATATTATTGTTCTAGACTAGATTCTATACACTTTTGAAAAAAGAACTTTTCATTTTTTATTATTTTGATGCAAGTTATACCCAGCACACGAACAAGTACCAAATTTTCAAGATGCGGTCACTTCAAAAAATCATAAAAAAAACAAATACTCAATGGAAAATTAAAAAACAATACACAACTTCTAGATCTCTCTATCACCTATCATCCTACCAAAGGGTTTTTCAAACTACTAAATCTAACTATATATTTTGTGCAACACACGAAAACAGCTATGTTATATTTTTCTGAAAAAATCAGGAACAATTTTTCATGCGCGAGAGGTTTGACCCTCTTAATCTTATCCAATTTTTAAAAACTTTAGTAGTTTAGAAACTAAATTCAGAGCACTACAATTATTATTCTTTTCTCAACTCCTAGTTTTTATTGCATGACCTTCAAATATCTCTTTGAAGTTCAAGTTTACCTATTTTCAGAAGAAGCAAAAAGTGGCCACTTATACCCCCCTTTTTGTTCACCATCTTGGTGCACTTACCCATTTATTAAAGTGAAAATAAGGCAAACCTTACAATGTTGGAAAGATGAGAATTTACTTAAAAAATCCTTTTTATTTCATCAATTTCGGCTAAAATAAATGTCATCAGCCACCAGAGCGAAGTTTGGAAAAACAAGGAACACTCAAAAACACGTTTTTTCTATTGACTTTCCAGGTTTGGCATTTCCTAGCCAAATTCCAATGCAATCCTAAGCCAAATATCAAGATTTGAAATTTTTGTCAGAGAAATTGAATGTCGGATAATTGAATATCGAATTATTATTGGATACTCAAATATCGGATTATTATCGGATAATATCTGATTTGTATAATTTTTTATTATAATAAAATTAAATAATATTTAGTATGTTATTATATTTAATAGTATTAATATATTAATATGTAATATACATGCTATATATTAATACAATATATATAGTATTTAAAATTTTATTAATATATTAATAATATAAGATATCAGTTATTGGATAATATCTAATATCTGGTACCTTGTTTAGGATAGGGAGAGAGAGAGAGAGAGAGAGAGAGAGAGAGAGAGAGAGAGAGAGAGAGATGGTTGGCAAGGGATAAGGGGAAAGTGATCTAGATATGGAGAGAGGGGGAAAGGGAGAGGGAGAGATAGGGAGAGAAGGGTAAGGTAGAGGGAGAGATAAGGATACAAGGGTAAAGGGATTTAGAGAGACATGGGGGAAGAGGGAGAGAAATATCTAATACCTTGATTAGGAGAGAGAGAGAGAGAGAGAGAGAGAGAGAGAGAGAGAGAGAGAGAGAGAGAGAGAGAGAGAGGGTGATAAGGGGATAGGGAGAGAGGGAGAGAAGGGGGAGAGAGAGAAATTAAGGGAAGGGGGACATAGAGAGAGAGAGAGATTCTCGGGGAGAGTAAGATTATAAATGTCATAAGGGGTCATATGGTGTCCTAAGGGGTCATATGGTGTCATTAGGGGTCATATGGGGTGTTAAGGGGCCATTCATGTGTTAGAGCCACCATATGACCCCTTAGTACACAATATGACCCATTAGGACATCATATTGTTGTTAGGGGTCATATGGTGTCATAAGGGGTCATGTGGAGTTCTGAGGGGTCACATGGTGTCATTAGGGGTCATATGAGGTCCTAAGGGGCAACACATATGTTAGAACACCATATGACCCCTTAGGACACTATATGGACATTATATGGTCCTAAGGGATCATATGGTGTCCTCAGGGGCCATATGGTGTCCTAAGGGGTCAGATGGTGTTGTTAGGGGTCATATGGGGTCCCCTAAGGGCCCACACACATTAGGACAACATATGACCCCTTAGGACACCATATTGTCCTAAGGGGTCATATGGTGTCATAAGGGGTCATGTGGTGTACCAGGATGTTAAAAGGGGTCATGTGGGGTCATATGTTGGCGTTAGGGGTTATATGGAGTCCTAAGGGCCCACACATGTGTTAGAACACCATGTGACCCCTTAGGACACCATATGGGCATCATATGGTCCTAAGGGCTCATATGGTGTCCTAAGGGACCATATGGTGTCCTAAGGGGTCATATGGTGTCGTTAGGGATCATATGGGGTTCTAAGGGCCCACACGTGTGTTAGAACACCATATGACCCCTTAGGACACCATATGACCCCTAACGACACCATATGACCCATTAGGACATCATATTCTCCTAAGGGGTCATATGGTGTCATAAGGGGTCATGTTGTGTACTAGGATGTTAAAAGGGGTCATATGGTGTCTTCAAGGGTCATATGGTCTCCTAAGGGGTCATATGGTGGTGTTAGGGGTCATATGGGGTCCTAAGGGCCCACACATGTGTTAGAACACCATATGACCCATTAGGACACCGTATTGTCCTAAGGGGTCATATGGTGTCATAAAGGGGTCATGTGGTGTACTAGGATGTTAAAAGGGGTAATATGGGGTTGTAAGGGTCCACACATGTGTTATAACACCATGTGACCACATAGGACACCATATGGACATCATATGGTCGTAAGGAGTCATATGGTGTCCTGAGGGGCCATATGGTGTCCTGAGGGGTCATATGGTGTTGTTAGAGGTTGTATGGGGTTATAATGACCCACACATGTGTTATAACATTACATGACCCCTTAGGACTGTTGGCATATGCACACTCCAATGTGACATTGTAGGTGATTGAAGGTTTTGTCATTGATGACAACCTTGCAATCCTATGGCACTGGCAAGGCATTATACCAATAAGGCATTACACCGGCAAGTTAGTGCACCGACATCAGCAGATCACACTCTACACCGGCACTCAGGACACCGACACAAAGAAAGGAAGTATACCAGCACAGAGGCCGATAGGATTTTGTTATATTATATTTTGTTTATTATTGTAAAAACTTTGTAAGCCGGCTTGGCATGTTGTAAAATGACTCTTATATATAAAAGAGATCATTGTAGACATTCAAAAAATAAGGAAGTAAGAAAAGAAAGTGATGTATGTGAAATATTAAGGTAGACCTATTATGCGAAATATAGGTTGAAGGGTTTATGTAAGAAGCAAAGCAGCAACCAGTACTAGATCAGGCATTATAGATGCTATTGTAAAGCAGTACAAGATATTGGATTTGTATAATCCACATTGTAAGTCAGTGAGACTACCCATTGAGCAGTGAGCACTAGGCAGTTGGTCTTCCTTCATGTGCAGGCCCCTATTATAAGTAATATTCTCTAATTGGCCAGTAAGTGAATATTGTGGGTCACAAATCCCACTGAGGTTTTTCCCACGCCAGGGTTCCTCGTTAAATCCTTGTGTTATGGTGTGCTTTTCATGTGGATGTTCTTAATTCTGTTTATTACATTATTTCTTGTATACCGGTACACTGTTATAATATGTTCTGCATGTTTTAAGTTAAGAAATACTTGTTACCAGTTAGATACTGATTCCCCCCCCCCCCCCTTTCAGTATTCGTGGGATTCCTAACTATTGGTATTAGAGCTTGGTCCTCTATTTTCAGAAGCCTAACAACTTGAGGAAGATCTTGACACCGGTAAAGATGGAAAATCTGATGAAGCAACTTGAAGGAGCTCTCTCAGACTATGATGCAGAGAAATTAAAAAATATCAAACTAGAAGATGATTTAAGGGCAGCTCAGGATATCATTCAAGCACTTCAAGCAAATCTTACTGTTGCAAGAAATAAGAGAAGAGAACTTTGTGAAAAGTTGCAAAATGAGAATGATGAAAAGGAATCACTTAATGATCAGATAAGCAAGCTGAAACAAGAGAACATGACAACAAACAATGAGATGCAGGATATGACTATGAGATTTTGTAAAGAGATTGAGGATAGGAAGAAGAATTGACCAAAAGACTAAGTGATGCAGCAAATGAAAACACAAGACTTAGCTATGAAAATGACATGTTGAAGACATATCTGATGCACACTCAGAATGACTCCAATGAACTAATGAGACAGAAAGAGGTCTTAGAAAGAGAACTAGAAACTGCAAATCAACATAAAGAAAAATTCAAGAAAAGCTCAGAGGAACTTGGCACCTTGCTAAAGAATCAAAAACCTAAAGGTGACACTTTTGGAATTGGCTTTGAAGTTGGTGAAAGCTCCGGTACTGCAAATACTCAGGATCACATCAAACCGGTAAGACAACCCAATACTTATAAATTCAATGGAAAATGCTTTAGCTGTAATAAGTATGGTCATAGAGCAAATGAATGTAGATCTAGAAATTATCAGAATATCAACACACCCACCGGTCAATATTCAAAATGCAACAAAGTTGGTCACAACTCTGAAAATTGTAGAATAAATGTGAGATGTTATGTTTGTGGAAGATTTGGACATTTATCTAATCAATGCAGAACACAAACTGGCATAGGTTATGGGAAAGCTATTCAGAAGAATAATGTAACTTGTTATGCATGTAACAAGATTGGGCATATTGCAAAATTCTGTAGAAGTAAAGGATCACCGATAGAAAACAAAAGTTCTAGCTTGAAAGGTAAAGAAAAAGTTGAAGACATTAAGCAAGAATTCTCAAAACAATGGATTAAAAAAGATGATCTAAATATTGGGAATACTCCTCCATCGGTAGAACCAGTTAATGCTTCACCGATAGAATAGAGCAGTGCTCCACTGGCAGGAAGTTCTTCATCTAATTGAAGAAATTTTCCTTGAGGGTTTGGCAATCTAATGACACATGTGCTATTATTCCCTCGGTTAGAGATAAGAAGTTGGAGATTACTTGTTACCAGCAGACAATGTTAAGTGAATACTTAACCGACATGCATTTAATGTGGTAGATGGCAAAAAGACACTATAAATTTGAGGTTTTGGCTCCATTTCATTTCACCGAGATTTTAAACCTACGAAGAGCACGAAGATTCCGAGCTAAGGCATTTCGAGCAAGAGGCAAGAACACTTCAAGCAATCATCCATCCTAAAGGTAGTAAAAGGTATTTTATCATGGCATCCACCTCTGCAATTGAATATATAGCAAACCATACTATTGTCAAAGTTATAAAAGACCTAGGCCCGTATTTCAATTAGTTCCCAAAGTAGCAAAGAAAGATGATACCTTAGGTGCTTTTTCTCAAATTCCTAAGGGAGTTGTTTATGCTAAAAACCCTAGAATTTACATTCACTGTAACATTGAGGAACTAGGAGATGAAGAGATTAAAACCATGTTTAAAACTATCATATGTGATGAATCCGACAATGTAAAAGATGAACATAAGATCATTGAAACCCTAGGATTTACAGAGATCCTTAGCATTCCTGAATTCCCCAAGGATGTGATTAGGATAGTCTTAAGTAGGGTACATGGTGAATTTTTCTGGCTAGATGCAATTCACAAAATCACCAAGGAAGCTGTGAAAGCTATCACAGGGTTACCAACCACCGGTAAAAGGCCAGACAAAACTAAGAAGGTATCCAATGACCTAGTTACTCAGTTAACTGGTGCCACATCTGATAAAAGCTCCTTAAGAGTAAATGATGTAACAGACATTAATGTGAGATTTATCAGCATGATATTAGGGTATAAAGCTACTCATGCAAATAGACTTAATTCAGTTTCAATTTTATGCATTAAGAGTGCTTATGATATGGTCACAGATAATGCAAAGATTGATGTATGTGAGTGGTTAAAGGACGAATTAATTGACAACTTAGGCAAGATTAAGAAGGACAAGAATGGAACTTTTAGGTTTGGAAATCTGCTAGTATGTTTGATGCTACATATAACGAAACAGGTTCCCACTATAGGCTACAAAGAACTTGGATATGATATACCGGTAGGCAAACAGTTAACATAACTATTCAATAATATGGGAGAAGATAAGGAAAACAATATCCATGATTTCTTTCAAGCACTAAATGTCAAAATGAAGAAAAGAATCTGACTATCACAAAAGATTGTTGACAAATATAAGGATGAAATATGCTTTGTAATCAAGAAGGATGAGATCTGGATGGAAGCAGTCATCCCTAGGACAGTTTGGGTAACAGAGATGGGCTATGAAACAGATGATCATATAATTGAAACATATACTAAAGCACTTCTGGAAGCCCCTAAAGAACCTAAGGAAGAAGTATTTGGTAGTGCAGAAACTATTGAAAGCCAAATACAATCTAAGAAAAGAGTGAAAAAGGTTGAGGCAGTTGTAAGAAAAGGTTCTAGACAGGCAAAGGCTATTAAAGAAGATGTGTTAAAGCAAACTGGTATAATAGAGGATGAGTTAGCAGCTCCACAACCTGAAACTCACCTATCACCGGTAGGTACTTCTTCAAAGAGCGACATGCCTGCAACTTTCAAGAGAGTTGTAAGGAAAAGAGATCCTTCACCGACAACCACACCCTCACCTAGGAGGACAAGACAAAAACAACAAGCGGTGAGATCTCCGGTAAGAAAGGCTACACCAAAGAAGAAGAAACTGACACCCAAGAAGAAGAAGAGGACAAACAAAGACTTGGCCCCTTTTGACATACTGTTGAATGAAATTATAGAGGAAGGCAAATTGAAGAATATAGAGAAACTATATGACACTCTAACAGCTGATAAAAAAGAACAAGTAGAAAACAGTGTTATATTGCATATGGATATGTATAAGAAATTTTTTATGGAAGTAGTAAATGAAGTTCCAGATGAACTATTTAAGAGACTGGAAGCAAGGAGACAAGTAGTAATAGAATTGGACAAGAAAATAAAGATTGAAAAGCTACTTGTTGTATATCCAGTGAATTCACCCAACGAAATTGATGACTTTTTTGCTCAAGCCAACCGGTCAATATTTTCTACTGCACACCAGCACATTGCTTTAATGGTTGGAAGAGTTAATGAGGTGACTGAGGAGACAGAAAATGCATGGGACATTTTCCTAGTGGAAAAAGAGAAACAAGAAGACTACATGAGTCACAAACCTATAAAGGTATATCAAAAAGAAAGAGAGAAGGGTAAAGGTAAAGTTGGTGGACCACCTAGTATCAAGGTTAAAGACAACTTACCTCCACCTCCTTTGATTACTCCACCGGCAAAAACAACAGCTACAAAAGATCAACCAACAACTAAAAGTATGGATGTAGAAGATGGTAATCCTAATCCTGAAGTCTTATATACTGTGGATGTTGATACTCAAAAGATCAACATTGTGGTAGACAAAGATACAACTGATAAGACTGACATGGCTAGTGAGTCTTCGGTAGTTGAGCAAACTAATAACACATAGGAGAAACCGATAGATGACGAAGAACAAAAGGTAGAGACTCAGACTGAGACAATGCAACAAACATAGCAAAAGGCTCTTGAACAGAACAACAACAGAAACAGGAACAAGTTCATAAGGAAACAATGCCACCGACAACTGGAGAAGTAGAAAAACCATTGCTTAAGGAAATACAGACACAAACAGACCTACCAGAGGTCAATACAAGCTTGGTTACTTCCACTGGCGGTACTCAGAATCTAGGTTCATCATCAGGCTACAAATCAACTAATGTGACTAAGGTACTATTAGATTTAATTAAAAAGATAACAGACTGCAGCTCACAAGCCTATAAGGCAATAGATGATACCATACCAATTTTGAAGGTAATTGCTCCTAACTGTAATATAGACAATAAAGATTCTTTAGGACAACTTGATACCTTGTGTAAATATATCACAGAAAACATTGAGAAAATAAAGGAAGAGACATTGAAGGATAAAGTAGAAATTGAAAAGCATAAATTCTTTGATGAGCAAATAAAGAAGTGTAACAGAGATTTTGACACACTTCTACTGGAATTGTGTAATTTATTAAAAGAGTACAAAACTCTATACAAAGACACCTATAAGACAAACCTTTTGACTGTAGATATAGATAAAAAGATGAGCAAGGTACAGGATGAAATCAATTAACTTGTAGATAATTTTGTCAACTCACCTGATACACTATCAGTTTTTGAATAGAAGATAACAAATTTTGAGGAAGATTTACTTAAATTGGAAAGAGAAAAAGAGAGAATAGTGAATAAGGCAAAGCATCTGAGATTAAAACTGAGTCCAAGATTGGACTATCTAGCATCACTGCGGAAGGAAGTATCTGAGGCACTAATACAGGGACAGAAAACACCGACAGAGCATTTGCAGCATCTCACCAGTACAGTTAAGAGAACAAAGACAACAATACGAGATAGTAAAAAGTTTATGGAGAGTATAAACTTGATTTTGGTGGATCTATTTCAAACTGTAACTACCCCGTTACAAGGTTGAAACTACAAACTCTATTAACATCTTGACAACCTTTGTCATTGATGCCAAAGGGGGAGTAGTGGGATGAGAAAATTCAACATTAGGGAATCATATGCTCAGGGGGAGCACACACATTTTTGGTAACATTTTTGGACTTCACATTTTTGGATAATTTTTGGACACACTTTTAAAATTTCTCATGAGTGTTGCCATCAATGCCAAAGGGGGAGATTGTTGGCATATGCACACTCCAATGAGACATTGTAGGTGATTGAAGGTTTTGTCATTGATGGCAACCTTGCAATCCTATGGCATCGGCAAGGCATTATACCGATAAGGCAGTACACCAGCAAGTTAGTGCACCGACATCAACAAATCACACTCTACACTGGCACTCAGGACACCGGCACCGGCACAAAGAAAGGAAGTATACCAGCACAGAGGCCGACATGATTTTGTTATATTATATTTTGTTTATTATTGTAAAAAATTTGTAAGCCGACTTGGCATGTTGTAAAATGACTCTTATATATAAAAGAGATCATTGTAGACATTCAAAAAATAAGGAAGTAAGAAAAGAAAGTGATGTATGCGAAATATTAAGGCAGACCTATTATGCGAAATATAGGTTGAAGGGTTTATGTAAGAAGCATAGCAGCAACTAGTACTGGATCAGGCATTATAGATGCTATTGTAAAGCAGTACAAGATATTGGATTTGTATAATCCACATTGTAAGTCAGTGAGACTACCCATTGAGTAGTGAGCTCTAGGCAGTTGGCCTTCTTACATGTGTAGGCCCCTATTGTAAGTAATATTCTCTTTTTGGCCAGTAAGTGAATATTGTGGGTCACAAATCCCATCAAGGTTTTTCCCACACCGTCTTTCCTTGTTAAATCCTTGTGTTATGGTGTGCTTTTCAAGTGGATGTGCTTAATTTTGTTTATTACATTATTTCTTGCATATTGATACACTGTTATAATATGTTCTGCATGTTTTAAGTTAAGAAATACTTGTTACCGGTTAGATACTGATTCACCCCCCCTCTCAGTATTTGTGGAATTCCTAACAAGGACACCATATGACCCCTAAAGACACCATATGACCCATTAGGACATCATATTGTCCTAAGGAGTCATATGGTGTCATAAGGAGTCATGTCATGTACTAGGATGTTAAAAGGGGTCATATGGTGTTGTAAGGGGTCATATGGGGTCCTAAGGGTTGAAACATGTGTTAGAACAATATATGACCCCTTAGGACAACATATGACCTCTTAGGATACCATATGACCTCTTAGGATACCATATGACCCATTAGGACATCATATTGTCCTAAGGGGTCATATGGTGTCATAAGGGGTCATGTCATGTATTAAGATGTTAAAAGGGGTCATATGGTGTCCTTAGGGATCATATGGTCTCCTAATGGGTCATATGGTGTCATTAGGGCTCATATGGGGTCCTAAGGGACCACACATGTGTTAGGACACCATATGACCCCTTAGGACACAATATTGTCCTAAGGGGTCATATGGGGTCCTAAAGGTCCACAAATGTGTTAGAACACTATGTGACCCCTTAAGACACCATATGGACATCATATGGTCCTAAGGGGTCATATGGTGTCATGAGGGGCCATATGGTTTCCTAAGGGGTCATATGGTGTCGTTAGGGGTCATAAGGGGTTCTAAGAGCCCACACATGTGTTAGAACAACATATGACCCCTTAGGACACCATATGATCCCTAACGACACCATATGACCCATTAGGACATCATATTGTCCTAAGGGACCATATGGTATCATAAGGGGTCATGTCATATACTAGGATGTTAAAAGGGGTCATATGGTGTCGTTAGGGATCATATGGGGTCCTAAGGGGTACCATGTTATTAACATGCGCACACATTTTCTAACTTGTGTCATAATTTAAGTAAGTTTCCTAAACCATAAACCCTAATCTATGATTTCCTATAATGTCAATCTATAATTTCCTAATTATCATTTATGAGTATGAATATAAAACATGCACATTATGCCTAATTTTGTACATCATTTTTTCTATCATGTAACTTTAGTTCTATTAGTTACACTTGTTCTAGGTTATTCCTTTTTAGATCTAATTACTTCACTACTTCATACCCTAGATTTTAATGAATATATTTTAAGGTTTTTAAATATTTTTCTAAGGCTTCCTAATCTAATAGAAGAATTTTTTTTAGGTTTTCTAAAAAAATTCTAAGGTTATGTAAGATTTTTCAAAGGTTTTTTAATCTAATACAATAATTTTCTGAGGTTTTCTTAAAATTGTCTAAGGTTGTCTAAGTTTTTCTAAAAAAGTTCTAAGGTTTTTCTAACTTTTTCTAAGAATATCTAAGATATTTTTAAGGTTTTTTCTATGATTGAAATATGCAATTATTTATCTAAGAATACAAGAATACAAAAATTGACATATACTTGCCTAAATAAATATAAAAATCTAACAACAAACAAAAAAATGCAAAAAACAAACAACATACAAGTAATTTTAAAGAAGATTTTAAACAATACAAGGGGAACTCATAGGAATACTTCACTTTGAATTTGTAAAAATAATAAGAATATTACATCAAAATCAACATCTTGACCACTTGCATGTGTTCTTGTTGTTTGTTGATCTCTATCATGACTACAAAATTGTTTAATCAAAGCTATTAGGAAAATTTGACCTTTGTAATTTGGTGATCCCCATAATATATTTTTAATACCACTTATACTTAGTTTGGTTTGCTAGGAGTAAAAAATCCAAAGAATCATAGTAGAAATCTTTACACTATGTAGAAAACATGATTGTATGTTAAAGGTTATATTTGTGTAGCATGTAGTTAATGCACCACCACACAATTGAGTTGGAATCATTTATAGTCCTCCACAAAATTCCTAATAGAAAACATATATTTTTAACTATTATTCTGTATCCAAATGATTGAAATTTATATCATTAAATTTATCTTCATTATTATTCTAAAAGTTCAATTCCGCTATCCCTATAAATTTCATCTTAAAACAATATTAATTTATATAATCTATTATACCCAACTCTCATTCATTTTCATCTAAATAAATTTATGTTGAATTGATTTTCATTATTTACTTGACCAATATTCTCAGGAGGTCTGATCTAGGTTGGTGTGTAGCAGTTGGAAGAGTAAGATGTTCTTAGTGACCCTATCTAGCGAAATTAGCTTCAAATTCTAGATATAGATGCACCTCTATACTTTCTTCTTATTTCAATACCTATTGTGAAGATTTTGTTTATGCATTAGTCTGCTACAATGTTTCAAGCTTATATTGTCTCATACTTAGATCCTAGTTTGATATCATAGCAACTCATTCACTTTTTAAAGCAACAAAGGAATAGAAGCCCTAAAGTATCATTTGACTCACTTTGATAAGAGTTAGTCAAATGCAATCACCCCTTTTGTGGCTTTGTATTTTAATAATTTAGTGAAAGTGGGTATTGGTCCTAGTTTTGCTTTGTTCCATCTTCATCCTAAACAATTTTCATATATTTTCATTTTCCAAGTGCCATGTTGGGGAAAGCATGTTTCTTCATATCGATTACATTGTACCTCTATTACCATTTAAACCTTACTATTTACCTCTACCATGGATAAATTTCTAACCTAGATTTTATCTTTCATGCATGTGCTTTCAAGCCTATTATAATATATATTTTATTTACTTGTTACATAAAATATTATTATAATTGATTACTTTATATGATTGATACTTATGTTGCATTCTAATTTCATGTAATATATCTCTCTCATCCAATTCCTTGCATCCAATGATGCATATATCCTTTCTCTAGCAATTCTTTGTTGATCTTACAAAATACTACATTTAATTATATAGATATTCATTGTATTTGTCCAAATAATTGTTGATTACATTGAATATGAAAACCATTAACATTCCAGATTTTGACTACAAAATAAAACAACACCTAATATCAAATACCACCTTTTATACAACTAGAATTTCCTAACCTTACTCTTTCTTTTTTATTCTCTTAGATGGTAAAAGAAAGTTTTTTATTAGTAGTTATTCCACTTTTAAGATTATATATACTACTTGTTGCACACTTTTTTTCTTTTGTAGGTTCCTATGGATCATGTATGACAAGGATGATCACACATAGTGAGATCAAGTGGGATCTATTACTTTATATGGACCCTAGTGTCCTTTTCATGGTCAAGTGTTCAATTGTGTATGTTTGTGAGTGATTATTACTTTAAAATATATTTTTTGTTATGATTGATATGGAACTCAAAGTACGGTGAAAATATAATGGTGAAATTACTATACTTGTGTGAATTCTGATTTAGTTTGGGGCTTATTTAGAGAGAATGCCTTGAAATAATTCAATATGACGTTTGACACACTTTTGTGCTATTTTTTCAAATCCTCCCCGAATTCTTGTCCATCAAAACTTGCATTTCTATATGTTCATTCAAAGTACTCATAATTTCCATTCCTCGTCTTAGGTCACTTTTGTAGTGCACAAAATTAATCTTGCACAATACAAATTTAACTCAAAAATTACTATTTAAATTTTAAATGTTTAACCCCACCCTTTCCTCATTGTCATTAAGAGCCAACTTGGTACATGGTTATTCAATGATTAATTATATCTAGGTATTTAAAGATTAATTTTAGAATTAATGAATCATCTAATCAACAATCAATATTTTATACAATACAAGGGGCACTCTTAGGAATATGTCACTTTGAAGCACTAAAAATAATTAGAATATTGCATTAAAATCAACATTTCGACCAATTGCATGTGAGCTTGTTGTTTGTTGATCTCTATCATGACTACAATTTTTTCTAATCAAAGGCATTAACCTAGGAAAAATTGACCTTTGTAATTTAGTGATCTCCACAATATATTTTTAATGCCACCTATCCTTAGTTTGGTTTGATAGGGGGTAAAATATCTAAACAATCATAGTAGAAATCTGCACTTTGCCAAAATCATGATTGTATGTTCGAAGCTATATTTGTGTAAAATGTAATTGATACACTAGACCACACAAAGACTTGGAATCATTTAAAATCGTACATAAAATTCCTAACAACGAACATATCCATTTAACTATTATTCTATATCTAAATAATTGAAATTTATGTGACATCAAATTTATCTTCATTGTTATTCTAAAAACTAAATTTGACTATTCCTACAATTTTTATTCTAAAATTTGACTTGTACTATCTCTATAAATTTCATCCCAAAAAAATATTGATTTATATACTTAATTATACCCAACTCTAATTCACTTTAATCTAAAAAGTTATATTAATTAATTTCCTTTATTTACTTAATAATAATTTCTATTATACGAACAAAAATAAATGAAATCATATCCTATATCATTAATCCTGAAGAAGGGTAAAAAGATAGCATACCACCCATATCTAGCTCAGACATGAGTCAAAACCTTGAATTTAAACTATGAAAAAAAAATTCATGAAAATGTCTTATAGAACAACTGGGAGCACCAATATTTCATTTTAAAAAATACCAACCCATTGAAACTTCACTCCCGTTCTTCCTTATTTTATAAATATATGTTTTATTCAGTGCAGAAATCTTTCATCTATTTATAAATGTGAAAGGGAAGTCCAGAGCCTTTAAATTTAACTCTTGAAGAAAGAAATTTTACCAAGTTTGGAGATTTCAAAGATTGATTGACATTACTAAACAAAATTAGATCTATTTGTATTTCTCATGACAATTGTATTGTACTTTGTGGCTATATCAGAAAGCAATTGATGGAGCTAATCAGAATGAACTCTCTTGTTGGTTTTAATTTTAATATGGTTAGTTAAGAGTCTTTCTTTTTCTGTTGGGCACTCTTAACATTGAGTTATATCGACTGTTTTGGTGACCAATCTATCTTTGATTCAGGTGTACCTCATTTTCCAACGCCCCTTTTTGTTGATAAGTGATGCTGCTCTAGCATGCAGCTCCATGCAACTCCAGTTTGGACATGAAGCTATCCATTCATCACCATGCATAAGCTATTTTTAGTTAATAGTTTTTTTGTTTATTCATGCAAATAAAGCATGTACTCCAGCATGCATGAATCCTTAGGACTATTTTTAGTTTTGCTTTTTGCATGAGTTTGTTTTTAGTAAATAAAGCATGTTGTGCATGCACTTATTGTATTCTTAATTTAGGGAGTAGTTTGCTTTTTTTAGTTTGAGAGCCTTAGTAGCTTTCCATGCAAAGCTAGGAATATATTTAGAACTGCAGTTATTATTTATTCTTCTAGACTACAAATTCTTTATATATACAGCCTCTATGTAATTTTTTAATTAAGCTTCAATAAAGATATTGGTGTTTTCTTCTTTTTGTGGTTATTGTTTGCTAATCAGCTGGTTCAGAGAGGATAGGCCAGGTTTAAAATTCTACAAGTGGTATCAGAGCAGGTAAAATTGTTTTGGGTTAAAGTTTTATTTGGAATTTCGCCAAAGTTAATCATGTCGAATTCTAACCATATGCCCGTTCCAGAATTTGATGGGAATGATTATGATTACTGGTGCATTAAGATGCTGACCTTTTTGATTGGAAAAGATTTGTGGGAGATTATTGAATCAGGTTATGAAGAGCCAACTGATTGGAATGCCCTTACAGCCAATGAAAGAACAACAAGAAAGGAAGCAAGGAAAAAGAATGCTCAAGCTTTGTTTTACATTCAGATAGCTCTTGATAAGAGCTTATTTCCAAGAATATCAGGAGCAACAACTGCCAAAGATGCCTGGAAGACTCTACAAGAAGCTTACCAGGGTAGTGATCAAGTTAAAGTGGTCAAGCTTCAGACATTGAAGCGAGAGTTCGAGAATTTGAAGATGCAAGAAGCTGAAAGTATAAGTGATTATTGTGTCAGAGTCAAAGATGTGGTCAATAAAATGGCTACACTTGGAGAGATTGTAAGCAATGAAGTTTTGATTAAAAAGGTGTTGAGATCTTTGACACCCAGATGGAATCATGTAGCAATAATCATAGAAGAAAGCAAGAATTTGACAAAACTATAGTTTGATCAACTGGTTGGATCCCTGATGTCTCATGAAGAAAGATTGAAAGATTCTTTTGAAAGTGTAGAGAAAGCATTTTCCTCTAAATTGCTAATCACAAAAAATGAAGATGCAAGCAACAGTAGTGCCAAAATCAATCAAGGCCAAGGTAAAGGGCAAAGCCAAAATTCTTCAAGAGGCGGAGGAAGAGGTGGCTCAAGAGGAAGTGGTGGTTTCAGAGGAAGAGGTAGAGGCAGATTTGATAAGAGAAATGTTCAATGTTACCACTGTAACAGGTATGGCCACTTTGAAAGAGAATGCAGATTGAAAGAAGGTAAAAGTGCTAACTATGCTCAAGAAAGTAGTGACAATCCTCCTAATCACTTATTTTTATCTTATGCCAAGGGTGAAAATACTAGTAAAGATGTTTGGTACCTAGATTCTGGATGCTCTAACCATATGACAGGGAATGAGAAGTTGTTCTCAACAAAGGATGGAAGTTTCAAATCCAAGATCCAGCTTGGTGATGATAAATCATTGGAGGTTGCTGCCAAAGGAGCTATGAAGGTCCAAACAAAAGAAGGTATAAAGAGTATTCATGATATTTATTATACTCCACAATTGAAGCACAATTTGTTAAGTGTTGGGCAACTATGTGAGAAAAATTATAAAGTAGTCTTTGAGAATAAGACTTGTACTATCTATGATAAGAATAAGGATAATAGGGTGATCACTGTTGTTCCTATGACAAGAAATAGGATGTTCCCCTTGAGGTTTGGTGAACATAACAACAGTTTGGCAAATATGGCTTATGAGGATTCAAGTTGGTTATGGCATCTCAGGTATGGGCATTTAAATTTTCATAGTTTGAAGTTTCTAACCTCACATGCATTAGTTTCTGGTTTGCCCAAGGTTGAGGAACACAAGGAGGTTTGTGAAGGTTGTGCTAAAGGAAAGCATGCAAGAGAAAAGTTTCCAAAGGGCAATGCATGGAGGGCTCATCACCCACTTCAGCTTGTTCATTCAGATATATGTGGTCCTATGCAGACTAAGAGTTTGGGTAAGTCATCATATTTCATCACTTTTATTGATGATTACTCATGAAATTGTTGGGTATATTTTTTGAAGGCCAAAGATGAAGCCTTGGATACATTCAAGAAGTTTAAAGCCCTTGTGGAAAATGAGAAAGGGTGCAAGATCAAATGTTTAAGGACTGATTGTGGAGGAGAATTTTGCTCAAAGGCTTTCCAAAATTATTGTGATTTTAATGGCATTAAGAGGCAACTTACTATTGCATACACACCTCAACAGAATGGAGTAGCTGAAAGGAAGAATCGTACTGTGATTGAAATGGCAAGGTACATGTTACAAACCAAGGGATTGAGCAATTCTTATTGGGGAGATGGAGTTGCTACAGCGGTGTACATCCTCAACCGTAGCCCCACCAGTACACTAGAAAAGACGACTCCTTATGAAGCTTGGTATGGTAAAAGGCCTAATGTTAATCATTTCAAAGTTTTTGGTTGTTTGGCTTATGTGCATGTACCGGATCAGAATAGACAGAAGTTAGATGCAAAGAGTGAGTCATGTATTTTTATTGGGTATAGTGAGAAAAGCAAGGCTTATAGATTGTATAATCCCCTCACTAACAAGCTTATTGTCTCAAGAGATGTGATTTTTGATGAAGGGGGAGTTTATGGTCATAAAAAAGGCCATGTTGAGAAGCCAAAATCTATTTTGAATGATGATATAATTGCTGATATTGATCATGAGCAGCCAACTAATGTTTCTATATCCAGTGGTTTAACTCCACCAAGCAACCCTTCATCAAGTTCTTTAGTACCAAGTTCAAGTCCAGCTTCTTCTCCAAGTTCTACAAGGAAAGTAAGGAGATTGAGTGATATCTACCAGAGGAGTGGAAATCAAGTACATGAAGAAAACCCAGTAGGTGAAACAGTGAATTTTGCTTTATTAGCCAAGGCTGATTTTGAACCATCATGTTTTGAAGATGCATGTACTAATGAGGTTTGGGTGAAAGCCATGGAAAAAGAGATGGATTCCATTCACAGGAATGACACTTGGGAGTTAACAGAACTTCCACATGACAAAAAAAGGATTGGCACCAAATGGGTCTACAAGACCAAATTTAACAGTGATGGGAGTGTTGAAAGACACAAGGCAAGATTAGTTGCTAAAGGCTTCACACAGAAATATGGAATTGATTATGAAGAGACATTTGCACAGTAGCAAGACAAGAGACCATACGAATGTTGATTTCATTAGCAGCTCAGAAGAAGTGGAGCATACATCATATGGATGTGAAAAGTGCCTTCTTGAATGGGTACTTAGAAGAGGAAGTATATGTGGAGCAGCCACAAGGTTTTGAAGTGGAAGGAAAAGATAATTATGTCTACAAGTTGAAGAAGGCTTTGTATGGCCTCAAGCAAGCACCAAGAGCGTGGTATGCCAGGATTGATGGATATTTTCAGGAGAATGGCTTCCAGAGAAGAGTGATCCTACCCTTTACTACAAACAAGAAGGTACTAATATTCTCATCATAAGTTTGTATGTTGATGATCTTTTGTATATGGGTAGTAGCTCTAAGATGAAAGATGAATTCAAAGCTGCTATGATGAAAGAATTTGAGATGAAAGATCTTGGTCTAATGAAATATTTTCTAGGAATGGAGGTTTATCAAAGTAAGGATGATATTTTCATTTGTCAAACAAAGTATGCATAGGATATGCTGAAGAAATTTAATATGACTGATTGTAACCCTGCCTCCACTCCAAGTGCTCATGGAGTTTTGTTATGTAGAGATGATGGTGCTGATTTAGTTGATGAGACAACTTATAGAAGTATTGTGGGGAGCTTGATGTTTCTAACCCACACGAGGCCAGATATTGCTTATTCAGTTTCACTTGTTTCAAGGTATATGACAAATCCATCTGAAATACATATGAAGGCAGCCAAGAGGATTTTGAGGTATGTGAAAGGGAATTTAAGTTTTGGTATTCATTACTACCCTTCTGAAAAGTTCAATCTAGTAGGTTTTAGTGATTTAGATTGGGGAGGTAGTATAGATGACCGTAAATCTACATCTGGAAATTGTTTTTCTTTTGGTTCTGGTTTGATTAGCTGGAGCTCAAAAGAACAAAGTATTGTTGCTCTCTCATCTATAGAAGCGGAGTATGTTGCAATTACCTCAGCAGGTACACAAGCTCTTTGGCTCATAAAAGTTTTGGAAGAAATTGGAGAAAAACAAATTTAGCCTACAGTAATTTATTGTGACAATGTGAGTGCCATCAAGTTAGCTAAGAATCTGGTTCATCACAGCAGAACTAAGCATTTTGATTTGAAATATCACTTCATACGAGATTTGGTGCAAAAGAAGGATGTCGAATTGAAGCACATCAACACCCAGGATCAACTAGCAGATATATTCACCAAAGCGGTTGCGAAAGCTCAGTTTATAGCACTACGAGATAAGATTGCCAGCCCTCTCAGCATCAAGGGGGAGTATGTTGATAAGTGATGCAGCTCCATGCAACTCCAGTTTGGACATGAAGCTATCCATTCATCACCATGCATAAGCTATTTTTAGTTAATAGTTTTTTTGTTTATTCATGCAAATAAAACATGTACTCCAGCATGCATGAATCCTTAGGACTATTTTTAGTTTTGCTTTTTGCATGAGTTTGTTTTTAGTAAATAAAGCATGTTGTGCATGCACTTATTGTATTCTTAATTTAGGGAGTAGTTTGCTTTTTTTAGTTTGAGAGCCTTAGTAGCTTTCCATGCAAAGCTAGGAATATATTTAGAACTACAGTTATTATTTATTCTTCTAGACTGCAAATTCTTTATATATACAACCTCTATGTAATTTTTTAATTAAGCTTCAATAAAGATATTGGTGTTTTCTTCTTTTTGTGGTTATTGTTTGCTAATCAGTTGGTTCAGAGAGGATAGGTCAGGTTTAAAATTCTACACTTTTGAGCTACACTACAAATGTTCAATGGAGATCTGAACTCTAAGACCATATAAACATTTGTCAATACACCAAAACCTAGAGATATTGAAGTACACTTCAAAATCAACATCTTCACCTATACCCAAAATGAAAGTTGATCCGCAAAATCGATCCCATAACCTTTAATCCAACAATTGAGTCTGCATTGCAACACTAAACTCTTAAAAAACTCAAAAAACATTGATCAATATGTTTAACATAGAGCAAATAAGAAGAGATTAAGATGTTATTTACAAGGTGAAGCTAGTGTATTGAGTCTACAACATAAGCATCCATGCCTAATCTTTTGAGATCAATGGCAGTGACTAAGTAGCAATTTTGATGGAGGAGGTGGACTAATTTGCTCCATGCACCTGCACAAAATGAAAGATGGTTTTTCTTGACATTATCTTCTTAATTAGGCTATGATATTAACTGAATCCTGATCTTCTTGGTCTGAATATTGGGTAAACTGATGATATATAAATATTCAGTATTAATGAATGAATTGTGGCATTGGAGGGCATTATGCAGGTCATGCTTGTCGAGAATTGGTCACCCACAACGTCAACAATTGTAATCATGATTACATCAAACCAAGAGATTGCTTAACTCTGGCCCACGACATTACTGACACCACATTGTACTATCTCTTTTGGTGATCCAGTTTATAAATATTACTTGTTTCTTTGTATTCTTTTCAACATGGTATATATTTCTAGTAAAACAGTCCATTAAAACTGACATGATAATATACCAACTATTTACCTGTTTAACCCTTTTTTATCACAAATAGTATTAATATTATTATTTAATGTTGTGATTTAAATTTATAATCAATAATTTGTTCCTTAATAGTTTTTAAACAATAATAGAAACCCTAATTTTCACCATTACAAATTTAGTAAGGATGAATCCCTGCTCCTATTCCCTTAAAGTCTTGTAGCAAAACCTATCAATCCATCAAAATCAATGGAGTGTCCAAAATAGAGATGCATTATCTCCAAAAATAAAAGACCTCAAAGAACAATTGAAAGAGGTAAAAGAGGATGGAAATAAGAAGGTTGTCAACTTGGTGGATAAACTAATTGACCATAGGGTGTCTAAAGTACTTAGCAAGCTAGAGGATAAATAGGGAGGCTACAACAAGATTAAAAATGCCTATATTTAACTTATAACATTAGGAAAGTTTGAATGAAACTCTAGGAATGTGGATTTCAAATACACATTAAATTTACAAGTGTGCCAGGTTTGATACCAACATTCTGGGTGGGCTAGTAGAGACAAATGAAGTTATTGGTTTTTTTAGAGAAATCTCAACATATCAATGTAAGTTGGAGTAGAAATTAAAGGGCAGCCTGAAATTATTTGAAATTATAGAAAAAGGAATAATACCCAACATCATGGATAAACATGTAGAATTGTCAAGTCATTTAATTAATGGAAAGGTGAATTCAAAAATGTTGTCTCTTTTATATGTTCATTCATCTATACAAATGGGAGAGCCATAATTTGACTAGAAAATAGAAAAACACCTAATATCAAATACCACTTTTTATACAACTAGAATTTCCTAACTTTATTATTTCATTTTCATTCTCTTAGACGGTAAAAGAAAGTTTTCTATTAGTATTTATGCCATGAATTTAAACCATCAAATTGCTTATGATCTCAAAATAAAATTAATGAAAATGTATTATAGAACTAGGAGCACAAATATTTCATTTTGAAAAATATCAAGCCATCGAAATTTCATTCGATCTCTTCCTTGCTTCACATTTGTATGTTTTTTTAGTGCCAATAACTTTCATCTATTTATACTTTATAAACGTGAAAGAGAAATCCAGAGCTTTTAAATTCAGCTCTTGAAGCCAGAAATTTTACCAACTTTGGTGATTTCAAAGTTTGATTGATATTATTAAACAAAATCAGTTCTGCTGTATTTCTAACAACAGTTATATTGTACTTTGTGGCTATATCAGAAAACAATCGATGAAATTGATCAGGGAGAGAGAAAAATGAGCTATCTAGTTATCTCTATATTGAGTTGGTGTTAATTTTTTTATGAGGTATCAGTTAAAGTGAAATTTAAGATCTTTTATTTACTGTTCCGTGTTTTTATTATTGTATTATAGACTTTCTTGGTGACCAGTCTATCTTTGATCCGTATTTTAAATGTTCAATAGAAATTCTAACTCGACATGGCTCTGCTGACATCATGCGGATGCCAGTGAACTTCTAATTCAACATCTTCACTTATACCCAAAATAAAAACTAATCTATAAAATTGATTTTAAAAATTTGACACTTAATCCAACAATTAAATCTGCACTGCAACACTCAACTCCTAAAAAAGTACACTAACCTTGATTATGAACGACATGTTAAACATACAACAAATAAGAAGAGATTAAGATGTTATTTACATGGTAAAGCTCTTGTATTGAGTCTGCAATATAAGGATCCATGCCTGATATTTTGAGATTAATGGCAGTGACTGAGTGGGCTCCATGAATAACTCCTTGCACCAGCACAAAATGGCAGATGGTTTTACATGACTAGGTTGTGATATTAAGTGGTCCATACTCTTCTTGGTGAAGTTCTCATATAAATATTACTGAATGGAGTGTGATACTGAAGAAGCATTTGAGCATCTGAGGACCATGTCTGTTCTTCTTGGGTTTTTTAGAAGTTATGCAGGCCATGCGTGTCAAGTATTGGTCACCCACAACATAATCAACAATGATAATCATGATTGCATGAGACCAAGAGATTGACGTGCCTCTTTCAAATGGCTTGACTCTATTCCACAACATTACTGACACCACAATGTACTATCAGTTTTTCTTTGTAGATGGCTATATTTTCTTTGTATTCTTTTGAAAACAAGTTTTCGAAGTGATAAAAGAATTTTTTATTTATTTTTATGGAAGTTCAAATCTGTGAGTATGACAAATGAGAAGGGTATGAAGTCTGCAAGTACATCAGTCCAACAAAGACCTTCACAAAATATTTTTAACTACCTTACACGGAAGCATGAGTCTATAGACTGAACCTAACCTCTTTGACTTAAATATTTTTGAATATTAATAATTTATATTTATAAGGAAACAGTCCATTAAAACTAACATGATCATATACTAACTATTTATCAAACATATTTAACATTTGTTTTGTTGGTATCAATGAACACTAAGAGTGGGGGGTGAATCAATGTTTTATGATTTACAAATTTATTAAGTTGATTCTTAAACCACGAGATGCATGGGAAAGTAATCAAAGTGCAGAAACATAAAGTAAACAACCACACAACCATAACACCAAGATTTTTACGTGGAAACCCGAATAGGGAAAAACCACGGTGGGATTGAGTACCCACAATATTATTATACTATGACCAATAGTAGAACAATATTACAAAAGGGGAATGCACGTGCATTCAGCTCACTGCCTAGAGCTCACTGCTCAATTATAAAAGGGCTACAACTCGAAGGAAGGCTCATTGCATTATAAGCTATAGCTAAATGATTACAATGATAAATAAACTAAAGTGTAGCATCTAACTATGCCAAAATACAACTCCAGTTAGGCTCTGATTGACTCCAGCAATTGATATGATATTATGCTCTGTTCTTCAGCTCTGTCAAATACCGGAGCACCAAAAACATCACCAAACTTACAAACTCGCTCACACAGACTTCCTTTGCTCGTCACACACTTCAAAATGTTCAACCAAATCAATCTTATATATCTGCACTATAAAAAAGAATCATTTACTAAGTCAGCTTCCAAAAACCGCATAACACAACATGAAACGTGTTTCACCAAGTCAGCTCAATCTGATCACAAATCCAAATGCAGACCAAACCAAGATGATAAAATGCTTTCCATAAGTCGGTACAATCACCTCAAACACCAAACTAATCACCGAAATCATCCTAACAAATCCACATCACATGTTACATCAAAATAGCTCTGTCCTAACTGAATTGTCGGATACCGGAGCTCCAAAATAATCTGTCTCGAACCTCAAACCAACTACCTTGATCACCACAACAAAAAATACATCATGAAAATCAAGATGTGCACCATGATCTCATTCTCTACCAGTTACGGAGTTCCACCTTCGAGACATATGCCTTAAGAACAATATGACTTCTGATAAACCAATTCTATGTACACGGGATAGGATCTGCAAACTGAGTTGCCATAAATGACAACCCCTAAGCATCTATCATGCATCAATCTTCATCGGAATCACGGAATAGTGTCTCTTGCCAACATGTTTAACCTTCATTTTTCAACAAATAGTTTTTTTTTTAAATGACAAATTTAATTGTTGTTTAAAGTTATGGTTTAAATTTATAATAAAATAGGACATTAGAAATGATATGTTAATAAACTACCAATATTTTATTTTATTTTATTGTTTATAAGTATACGTACTTTTTTAATAATAAAATCATTTAATGTTGTGATCTATATTTATAATTAATAAATTTTTTTATAAAGAGTAATTTATATATATAAGGAAAAATTAATGCAGTGATTTCAAATAATTTATCTAAAATATTGCGTACTTTGATATTGATATTTTTTTGTGTTTTTTCAATATATGTATTAGGATATTTAGATTCGTAATGTTTGTAAGCATGATATGTTATTGTTGTGCAATTTTAAGCTTATGTTTTAATTACATATTACTGGTTAAGGGGGTTATTCTTAAGTCTTAAAGTCTAAAATTCTTTTGGAGTAATTTGTTGGAGGTCTTGCGTTTAATGGTTAAGTGATTTGTCTCATCTAGGTGCATCATTGGACTTATCTTTGAAATATTAGAAGTTGTATTAACTTCTCATCCTATTCTTTCTTACTTAAGCATCGATTCCATATTTGGAAGCAAAAATTGAACAAGAGAAACCCCGTGATCTAAGTGTGGTCTACATTTACTTATCCCTGGGTTGATACGCAATTGCAGTTAGACTTCTTCATGCCCTAGTTATCTCTGAACACAATGTTCTAGCTGATGTTTGGAGCTGCAATGGCAGCTAAAAAAGAGGAGGGGTAAGTCATTGCAATCAAGGTGCTATTGAAAGTGAAGTTAAGGGAGTCTCAAGGATGTGTTGTCTCACTCCAACGCCTTTTGCACATGTAAACTATTAATGCAAGGTTTGTAGCATTTATCTTTTGTGAAGCTCTCTACCTGTTACAAAGATATTCTTAGTTGTTTATGAGAGAGGTACGTGAATGAAAGAGAAACCCCTTGCATATGTTAATAAAATGTTTTACAACCAGTCATTGTGATCTGGGTGTTGAAATTAAAGCTTAAGATATTTTAGTTCTAAAAGGATGCTCATAAAGTTATGAAAAGATTATGTTCTCTTTTGATACTTTGTCTTTGATTAAAGGGTGAATGTATTCTTGTCCTCATCTTGCTATGCTTCCCATATGCATTTAACTATGATTGGTCGAGTATCGAGTTCCATATCAGCCAAATTCATGAAATGGGTTCAATTTGATCATCATAAGAAGCAATGAGAAAAAGAACAGCTATGGAGCAAAATATAGTGCCAAGATTTTGTTGTGACAGTTGGTAATGCTTATAGCAACGGTGAGATCACAGTTAAATTCCAAATGATAGTTCCAGGTTATGAGGAAGGTGTCACAGTGCAGCCATAGCAGAAAGAGCAGTAAGGGTTAGAGCAGTCCCAAAGTGAAGGACAAATTATTCAGCCAAAGGCTCAGATCACAGTGCCTAGATTTAGTACAAAAGGGGTCAACAGTGAATTTGACAATAGCTTTGACAAAGGCACTGTGAGAAAACAAGGAGAATTGTGACAACTTATATGTTTGAACATAGCATACTCAACACTAATGGTGATAGAGCAATGAAGAAAATCACTTTCAGATTAAAGGAATCAATTGCATTACCACAAAGCAGTATAGTAGATATGGAAGACATCACAAGCATGAATTTCAGAAGATACCTCTGTTGTCATGAAAGATATGATTGTTCTTGCATACAAATTCATTACTATGACAATGAAGAAGCAGTGATGAATGTCAAATATACAAAACAGAGGTCACAAGAGACAAAAGGTCAATCCACATGCACTAGAGAGGCAGTGATCAGAAGTTATAAGATCAGTTCAAGAAAGGGCAAAGTCAAGCATCAATGAGCATTGGGCTAACAGACAGCAAAGTCAAAGCTCAGGTAAAGAATGTAAGATCACTGTCATTGCAGTTCAAAAAGAGAAATTGCAGCAGATCATAGAAAAGACAATCCTGTGGATGGTTGGTACACGATCAATACATAGTCCCAATGGGCATAAAAATATTACAATGACAGTAGTATAAGCTTCAAACCCTAAGAGGCCTAGTTGTTGTGCTGAAGACCATTAATAATGTCATATCATGTTGTGAACTAAATCATTCTACTCGAGGACTGTCAAAACAAAGCACTTTGAGAATATAGTGAGAACATAACAGCAGAGAGGCATCAAAAGCAATACTTGAAAGTAACCATCATCATTCAGAGATCAGTCATAGCCAAAGGGCTAATAACAGAGCTAAAGGAGTTGTATTATCAGTCTTCCAAACCAAAAGACAAGAGGTTAATGCTTCAAATTAGACAGACACCCACGAAGTATATAGGTTTGCAGTCACAATGTCAGAGAGCTCTAAGAGAAAAAGGATAACTGCACCATGGCAGTATTGTCAGATTAGTTTCAAAAGGTCTTTTGTTTCCAATAAGCATTTCATGAGATGAATATAAGGAACAGTCTCGTTCCACTATGATGAGTGTATGAGAAGATGGTAAAATTTTGTAAGAAAAATATTATAGCTTTGAATTTAACTCAAGGTTTCCATCTCATATGAAAAGCACATCCCAAGGAATGATGAACATATAGTATGACTCATAGGGCCTTGAGTTTCATGGAATTTAATATGGTAGGTATAAGATATACAAGAGTAGAAGATGGAGTTTGGTCACAAAATATGAGCACAGTAGCAACAGTCACAGTCTAATTTACCAAACACAGATATAGCAGTGAAATGACAAGCTCAATTAAAGGAAAAACCTTGATGGAGGCATCATGGACAATGCATAGTGACCTACCAAGGGCAATCTTTGTCAATACAGTCATGGAAGCAACCCAAATGCACGAGAGTACAGTCCATGCTAAGAACCTAAGGCATAAAAGGACTTATAAACACAGTCCAAGCAGGTTTAGAGTCTATTAAAGCAGTGAACAAGCTTCACATATTTGCTCAGGAGATACTTTTGAGGGTCAACATATATTTAATAATGAGCCAATCAAAAATACAGTTAATATAACAACAATATAGGGCAATAAGCCACATGAAAAGACAGAGATCTGCCCTATGCACAGTTAGAAAAGGGCGAAGGTAATGATCAGCATTGAATCATCTCCATCTCAGTCAGTGCAAACACAATGAACTACATAATAGTATTGTCAAAAGACAGACAATAATCATGGAAGGAGGAGATTCATGTCTCAGATACAAGATTGAGAGATCACAATTTCAAGAAGTCCTCAAAGACACACAATCAAGAAATAATATGGTAGCCCAGTGGAAGATCATAGCAACAGTTCCTTGAGGGATAGCAGTGATTAAAGCACCTATAGACAAATGCCACTGTCATAGAACAAGTGTACAAGTGCCAGAGGACTGGTTATCATTAAAGAAAGATTTGAATTTCAAATTCAAGTCAATCATTAATGCAAACCAAGGAATTCAAAATAAGCCACAAGGGGCGACCAAAGGAGAATCCTACTTTTTGGGGAGTTTTTTTGACACATAAACAACAGTTATACCCCTGTTTTGAAGGGCCCCAAGGGTGACTCATCAACCAAGGGGACATTTGGAAGCATAAACAGCAAGTCATCTTCAGTTTTATCCCCTTTTTTGAGGGATTTTCAACTCCATCCGCCCAACAACTGAAGAAGATGATTCACAGCTAGTTATATTAGCTGATTTTGAGCACAAGGAGCAGTCAACACAAGCATAGATAGCCAACAATTCAAATTTGAATTTTGGAGCCACTTTGGACTATAAGTCAGTCATTCTTCTTCTTCTTCTCTTCTCTAGTTCCTTTTTCTCTCAGCTGAGATTGTAGCTTCTAAAAGTTCTTTCAGGCTTATGAGTAACATTGTAACTCTTTTGATTCATATTTTTATGTCAATTGTTAGAGACCTTTTTTATTAATAAAATCACGTCTTTTGGCCTTCTAAGAGCTGTGTTATTGTGAAACATTTTGAAATGATGGATGTAATCATGTGATGATGTATCTTCTCCTTGATTTTTGTCTCATTTCTATTGCCTTTATGCAGAAAGTTGTATGTTTTGCAAGTTTTATTGCTTCTGTTTATAAGCTAGGGAGTAGAGATTAGGATGTGAAGACTCTTACAGCTCCTTCTTAATGTTGTCCTTAGTGTTTCAAACCTAGTTTTAAATCATTTATGCAAAAATACTTCTGAAATTCTAAGTTGTGCATGTACTGACTTGATAAATTTGATCATTTTGTGTGCAAAGGGCAGTGGCATAATTCTGAAAACACATTTGATGCATCACCTTTTAGTTTATTTTCAGTTTTCCAAAGCATCTTCCTACCCCTTTTCTTAAGCAAAATCTTTAGTTTTTTAGGATATTCAAAGGGGAGCCAGCCCATAATCTGGAGATTCACTTTCAATTTGAGCAACCCACATGCCTGAAGGTGTTTTCATGTTTCATGAGATTGCTAAGCCTTCAGCTTAGCTTTCGGGTACAAATCCCTGTGACAACAGTTATATTTATTTTTTAACATTTTTTTTTGGTTATATCTTAATTGGGAAAAATGTTTCCTTGATTTATTTCTCATTTAGTTTTGAACTTAATTCAACACAATGTATTAAAACATTTCATAGTTGTAAATGACACATTTTTTATATAGTTAGGCCTAGTATCTAGCACTTCTTGTACCTATCCTTCTTGCCAATTTCTTATTCATATTTGCATATGCACGCAATCTAGTCTAATTGTCTTATCTATCTAATGCTAACAATTAATTCGATACCTAATGCTAACAATTAATTCGATACTTATTCATCATCCAATCATATTGAACATAGATCAACCTAGTTGTTTGAAATAGGCCATGTCCTCTAGTGTGAGTTCATCCACATCTATAATTCTAGTTATAATACAAAAGTAGAAATCAGACATATAGCTAACTAGCCCTATCTTACACTTTGGTCCTAGGCCAACTTTGTACATATTCATCTTTTTAGTGTTATGTTTATGTATAAAAATATATTCATTATATTTATTCCACTCATTAGGTAAAATAAGAGCATCTAACAATTTATGCATGAGATTATCGATTATCATGCAAGAAATCCTTTGCACTGAGATTATCGATTATCATGCAAGAAATCCTTTGCACTTACACTCGAATTTATGAATCAATAAAATAATTTAGCATATCTAATTACACTCATCATAATATTGTTGGAGTTGATAGCTAACCCTACAACTCCTAGAAATCACCTACAACCAAAATGCCTATCTAATCGGAAGAGAAGAAGCCATGATCGATGTTATGAAACCTTAAGAGATAATTCATCTAAAGAGGAATTTGATATTGAGATTAACCTATAAATGAATTGGAATACATAGAATAAATTACAATAAATTTTTATAAAAGCATAAAGATGAAACCCTAGATGAAAATTTTAGAAGAGAATTAAATTAGAGCATGACAAGTGTCTTAACTATATGACTTGAAACAACTTGACCTATATAATTAGCTCAATCTAATAATAGAAAAAAACTCTCAAGTTTAGCTTAAGTATAATAAGGAACCCAATTAGATATTTAAATAGGCGATTATCCTAATTACACCAACAAATACATGAGAAACATCTAACAATACTTTTCGAGTTTGTGCGAATGCTTGAGGATTTTTTTCTTAAGGTATTTTGAATACTACTAGCTTGACAAAAAAAATTGAGAGAATAACATAGAATATCATCTAGCAATATTCTTTTTAGACAACTCATAAGATACATTTTAAATAGCATCAAAATTAGAGTTTATACACATAGATCAAGTCCAAAGCTATGAACTTCAAGTTTATACACATAGATCAAGTCCAAAGCTATGAACTACATCTAGAACTATGAAAGTGACCAAGAAAAAAAAATATGAGAAAATATTTTGGTTCTATTTCATACATGTCATTACCTATATCATATTTTTAAAGTATAAGGCACATCACATTCACTATCATTATCAAACTCACACTCAATATTCAATAATAAACCTAATTATTCTCTCTCCTTTTTTTTTATTTATACACTATGATCATGCTTACTATGTTTTATTATATAATCTAATCTATTTTATTCCATCTACACCCCACATTTAATATTTAAGTAATTTACACTTAATTGCATGTATTTATTTAATTAGATCAAGGAATGTTATATTTTGTTTTCATTTTGATGAGCGTTAATAGCTTGACAAAAAAGATTGAGAGAATAACATAGAATATCATTGGGCAATATTCGTTTAAGACAATTCATAAGGTATATTTTGAAATAGCATCAAAGATTGAGTTCATACACATAGATCAAGTTTCAAGTTATGAACTACATCTAAATCCATGGAGCTGAAAAAGAACAAAATAGTGAGAATATTTTAGTTCTCATCCATTCATGCAATTCCCTATATCTATTTTTAAAGTCTAAGGGACATGAAATTCATTATCATTATCAAAATCACACTCAATGTTCAATAATAAAGCTAATTATTCCATCTCCTCCCTTATTGTTATCTCATGCTTACTATATTATATTATATAATCTAATTTGTTTTATTTTATTCCAAAGGAATGTCATCTTTAATTTTTATTTTGACGAGCTTTAATAAAATTATAAAAACTAAATGCACAAAAATGAGGGAAAAATAATAGCTAAAAGAGATATTTGAAGAAAAACACACGTAGGAGTTATGATACACATTATGAATTGAAATGTATTGAAGTCCTAACATATTTGTGATATATATATATATGCATGCATGCATGTATGTATGTGTGTGTGTACATACATATATATGTAATTATATGTATGTATGTATGTATATATATGTATGTATGTATGTGTATATATATAGTATATACACATACATACATATATATATATATACATATGTGTGTACATATATATGTATTTATATGTATGTATGTATGTATATATATGTATATATATGTATGTATGTATGTGTATATACTATGCATATACACATACATACATACATACATATAAATACATATATATGTACACACACACACATACATATACATATACATATACATATACATATACATATACATATACATATACATATACATATACATATACACACACACAGACACACACACACACACATATAAACCTGTCTTTGTCACCGATCATATGGTTTGAACATCCAGAGTCAATGATCCATGTATTTGGTTTTATTTTTGCATGCAATACAATCTTGATTGCTTTCTCCTATTTTGGTTTCTCTGATGCATTCTTCTTTTCAATTGCCAAAAACAAGGATTCTTCATTTGAGTCATCATTGATGAAATAGGTCTGATTCTGGGCAAACAACTTAGAGGGGGAGGGGGGGAGGGTGAATCAGTTGTCTCAAAAACTCACACAAATTAAACTTAATCTCAGATCATATAATTATGCATAAAAGCATAAATCAACAGCACATCATGAACACACATAACACCAAGATTTGACGTGGAAAACCCGATCAAGGGAAAACCATGGTGGGAACCTATCCACAATATGATGATACTCTGTTAGAAGTATGTGTAATATTAAAATGGGGAATTCACATGCATTCAGGCACACTACCTAAATCTCACTGCTCAAAAACAAGAAAGGGTTACAACCCAGGGAAGACTCACTGTCTTACAAACAAGTTCAGATCACATCTGGAAGATCATGAACTGATAGAATAGCATCTCCTAATGTCTGGTTACAGTTCCGGTTAAGCACATAACAACTTATTCTCACACTTCTTCTCTGCCTCTGAAAGATTAATAAATTATTCGCACATACACTTATACACGACATATTCAATTACAAGGATATTACATTTATTTATACATAACATCAACCTTGGCAAGATCAAAAAGGTTGCCTCAACACACACAACTTAATTACAAACATATAAGAACACACACCACAATATCACATACGGAGCAAGCAATGTTGGCTAAGACAACACAGACCCATATCACATGCCTCAAATGTGAAACACCTCCAAGAATTATGCATCGAACATTTGCAACACACTACAAGCATCTAGTTGGCCAAAAAAATGAAGAACACTAACACACCAAAGAAAACCATCAATTACGCACACAAAGATTAATGAAGACCACCAACACAAAATGCAAATGATCCAGAAACATCCACAAGCATCATGAATTACCACTGCAACATCTGCAACAACTCAAATTACTAGAATCATATCATCATTACACCAAACTTCAATAACACTAACTGGAATGACTACCAGCTTAGAAAAATAACTTGTGAAGTTCCAAACCACAAACCAATTGAATTAAATATACACATAAACATCCCGAACACTTCTCCAGATCCACAGATCAAGATATTACAATGCGAAGCATTGCAAATCAAAATAATACTCTCTGGAATAACTGAACAACAGAAAAACCAAACACAACACAAATATTTATAACTCACTCAAATCTTCATGTGGACCTCAAAAAATTACATTGAATTATCTATACACATCCCTCTACAAACCCTTTATTCTACAAACTTTGATCATCAACATGTCAAACAAACCAAATCACTAAACTCACTGCATCGCTGTCACAGATAGAGAAATATGTTGACATCAATTACAACACATCTCTCAAATATCACTTAAGCACATATTTGTAGCATATTAACAACAATATCCCCATACATCCAAAAATCTCCCCCTTTGGCATTGATGGCAACATATGATGTGAAAAACAATCAATGACAAATAAATCAACAACTCTCTCATATTACTCTCTCCCCCTTTCATGACTCTCTCCCAATATCATTTTTCACATGAATATCTCCCCCTTTGACATCAATGGCAAAGGCACATATTTGCACCACAAGACTGACTTACTGACTACTCCCCCTGAGTAGAAGCCTCCACTCATCAATGTGGATAACAAGATATGATTATGAAATGCAGTAGACTAATACATACCAATGCATCTTAGTTCTGATCAGGACGGGCAATCACCCCTAACTTCCCTCTGAGATACTAAAAAGTATCTTTAGGAAAAGGATTTGTGAAAATGCCTGCAATCTATTCCTTTGTAGGCACATACTCCAATTTGACTTCCTTCTCATTTACCCTATCTCTCAAAAAGTGAAACTTGATAGATATATGCTTAGTCTTTGAATGCAACACCGGATTCTTAGAAATGTTAATTGCACTTGAATTGTCACAATAAATAGAAATAGGCTCATCATACACTACCCTGATATCTTTCAACATTTGCTTCATCCATGCTACATGAGTACAATTGTTAGCAGCAACAATATATTATGCCTCTACAGTAGATAAAGAAATAGAATTTTGGTTTTTGCTCAACCAAGAAACCAAACTTTTTCCCAAGAAAAATGCACCACCACTAGTACTCTTTTGGTCATCCACATCTCATGCCCAATCAACATTAGTAAAAGAACTCAAAGTAAAATCATCATCTTTAGGATACCATAAACCAAAATTAGCAGTTCCTTTCAAGTATCTAAAGATTCTTTTAACAACTACAACATGAGATTCCTTAGGATCAGCTTGAAATCTAGCAACAAGACAAACAACATCCATGATATCCAATCTAGTCTGAGTCAAGTAAAGTAATCCACTGATCATAGATCTGTATTTGGTTTGATTTTATTTAGGGGAATCATCATCCTTATTCAACTTACATCCGATGACCATAGGAGTTCCAACTGGCTTTGTATCATCTAGACTAAACTTCTTCATCAACTCTTTCACATACTTGAATTATGATATAAAATTTCTTTTTTCTGACTGGGTAATTTGCAATCCTAGAAATACTTTCATCTCTCCAATCATAGACATCTCAAATTCATTCTGCATTTCATCAGCAAACTCTTCGCACAAACTATCATTTCCTCCAAAAATAATAGCATCAACAAAGACTTCAATAATCAAAATGTAATCGTGATCAATCTTGAAATATAGATTACCATCAACATTACCTTTGTTAAATCCTATCTTCAACAAATACTTATCCAATCTGGCATACCATGCTCTTGGAACTTGCTTTAATCCATACAATGCTTTCTTCAACCAGAACACCATACCTCCTTGATCAGTCAATAGAAATCCATCTGGTTGCTCTATGTACACTTCTTCTTCCAACTCATCATTTAGGAATGTTGACTTGACATCCATTTGATAGACTTTAAAATCTTTGTAAGTAGCATAAGCTAGAAACAATCTAACAACTTTAATTCTTGCCATCAGAGGAAAAGTCTCCTCAAAATCAATTCATTCCATTTGAGAATACCCATTACAAAAAAGTCTTGCTTTGTGCCTAACAACTTCACCTTGCTCATTCAATTTGTTCCAAAAGACCCATTTAGTTCCAATTACATTTTTATTCTTAGGTTTAGGAACAAGAATCCATGTATTTTTCTTTTCATTCCAATTCAATTCTTCTTCCATAGCTTTTACCCAATGTTCATCTTTACATGCTTCACTTACATCCTTAGATTCAATATTAGAAATCAAACAATACTCAACCTGATCTTTTGCAACTCTTCTTCTAGTCTAAACACCTTTATTTCTATATCCTATAATCTGATTTTCTGAATGATTCAATCTTACATACCTGGGAGTCTTATGATTTTCTTGATTTTTAGACTCTTGAGTTCTTTCTTCTGCACTTGCATTAGTTCCTTCACCTTGATTCACTAGATTCACCGGAACAATCTGAACTTGATTCTGGGTCTGCAGTTGCTTTCCTTTATTTGCACCGTCACTCGGATCATCTGAATCATATATGCAAGATCTGTACTGACTCTCATTGTCTTCATAAACCTAACATTAGCACTCTCAACTATCTTTCTCGGTCTCTTCTTATAACATCGGTAGGCCTTGCTTTTAGTAGAATAACCAAGAAATACTCCTTCATCACATCTAGTATCAAACTTTCCTAAATCTTCATCTCTTCTGATATAACATTTATTTCCAAAAAAATTGAAATATTTAACAGTAGGAGCATGACCAAACCATAATTCATAAGGATTCTTACTGGTATCACCTTTGATATACACCCAGTTAAGAGTGTAAACAACAGTACTCGCAACTTCTCTCCAATAGACATGCAGAACATTTTCTTCAATCATCATTGTCCTTGTAGCTTCCTGTATGGTTCTATTCTTCATTTCCACAACTCCATTTTGCTGAGGGGTTCTCGGAGTAGACAAATTTCTTCTTATTCCATGCTCTTCACAATATGCATTAAACTCACTGGAAATGAATTCTCCACCTCTATCGGATCTCAGACACTTTAGCTTCAAACCTGTCTCTATCTCAACCATAGCTTTGAAATATTGAACTTTTCTAGAGCTTCAGACTTCCCTCTTAAGAAAGTAACCCACATCATCCTTGAATAATCATCAATTAGCAACATGAAATATCTATCTCCTTGCAAGCTTCTAACTCTAGAAGGTCCACACAAATCAGTATGCACAAGATCCAATAATCCATCTGAAAAATGCTTCTTACTCTTGAAAGATATTCTGGTTTGCTTCCCTAACTGACATTCCTTGCACATAGGGTTAGTAGGTTTCATCAACTTAGGAATATCTCTCATGGCCTGAGTAGAAATTATCTTAATAATGTTATCAAAATTCACATGGCACATCCTTCTATGCCACAACCAAATTTCATCAACTTGAGAAATTAAACATATTTTACTGGCACTATTCAAGTGAAAGATATTACTGTAAAGCGGAAAATCGAACCCTAGGTGCTTCCCCCCCCCACTCCAAGGAGAGAGAAAGGAGGGTCACTAGGATTGACGGTTTTCACTTAGGAGAGACTTTACATTCAAAAGAGGGGTTGAAACTCACAAGATCCAATCCCACACAATGCAAGATTGAATTCTAAATGTGTTTCAAGGGTTGAGACATCAAGGATACCCTCTTTTGTAAAGAATGTAGATAGAAGGATTGAACTAGGAATGCATGTAAAGTAAGAAAGATTTGCTTATAAACAAAGATAGGGATACAGGATGAAGCTGCGGACCTGAAACTAGCAGTAAAATGTCGAGACGATGCTGTCCTGCAAGTTTGAGCGAAATTTGACGGGACGATGGCGCCCCGCAACACGGTCCTCCAAAAAATCCACGAAACGAAGGGGGATCTGCTCATCTCTGCACAAGGATTCCAGATCTTCAATTACAGCCGCGTACCTGCAACCTACACACAGAAAAGAGAGGACGATTGGGGGGTTAGGGATTAGGGGTTTTCCTTTAGGTCAAACCCCGGTTTTGGAATTAACCAAGAAATGAGAATGTTGTAAATGTAAATGTTTGTAATATAAACAAGTACTGATACCTTGTTGTAAGAATGTTTGTATTCTTACATGCGAAGGTGTAATAATGTTGTATGTTTGTATGTTGTAGGTGATCTCCTCTTCAATGGTTGAATCCTTGTCTTGAATGCAACACTTAGCCTTGAATGGAGACTTAGAATACTCAATTGCTTGAAGGAATACTTGAATGCTTGAATGTTTGAATGTTTGAATGTTTGAATATCGCTTCTGCCTCTTGTACACATATGTTTTCCTCCTTTTTTGGGAAGAGGAAATGTAGTTTATATACTTGTCAATTAGGGTTAGGAGACTGATTTTTTCGACCTTAGGCCGACCTAGGAACATTATTTTCTGAATTGCAAACTTAAAGACCTGATGCCCAACAAGAGACCGGGCCCAAAATAGGGCCAGGGACCACGGTGCTGGGCGCCATGGTCCCACCTCCCGGGACAGCAGGGTGCAAGGAAGGATTAGGCCAAGGTGCAGAAAGATGCAGTTTTTGATGTCGTAAACAGGTTTCGGGGTCTCCATTCAGGTTCAACGTTGCGCCACCATCATGAAGACCCAAATGCAATCGAAATTGCAAGTGTCACAATTTTAGGACGCTACAATTACCTTTAGTCTTTATACCTGATGTAATCTCTATTTTGAAACTACCAAGATTCTACACTTTTCATTCTTGAATTTAAGATCTTACCCCTTGTCAACCATCTGTCCAACACTCAAAAGATTATGCTTTAGGCCTTCTACATATAAGAAATCATCAGTATTGTGCTTACCATCAAGAGAAATGGAACCTCTCCCATGGATTATACCAGCTTTATCATCACCAAATTTTAGAGGTCCACCTTCATACTTTTCCAAGCTCACAAACTTACTCTTAACACTTGTCATATGATGAGAGCATCCATTGTCAATCACCCACTCATCTTTCTCTTCAGCTTGTGCAGCCAAAGCTCTTTCCACATTCATGCAGCTAGCAGAATCAATAGGTATTGGATCATCTTCCTTGATACTAATTCTTCATCTAACACACCTTCATCAACAACATAATAACATTTCTTCTAAAATTTAGGCTTGTAAGGTTTCTTAGGAACTCTTTCTAGACATCTTGATACAAAATGTCCTATCTTATTGCATGAAAAACATTTAAGATGCATCTTTCCTTCATACTTACCAGATCCTTTGGGTAATCTCTTGACAATTAGAACTTCAAGCTCCTCAAGCTCTCGCTCTTCTTCTTCCATTTCCTTCATCTCTTTCTCATATCTTGATATCCTCCTTGAAGAACTTTCTCCTGGATCATATATTTACTTATCCTTTCCAGAAACAGTGGCTTTGAAAGCAGATTATACCTTAGAAAGGGAATCACCAAACTCACTTAACTCAAAGGTTGATAGCTTACTAATCAACATGTCTCTAGTCACATCAGTTATGGTATAGATCTCCTTAATAGAAGCAACTTTGTTTTTGTAGGACACAGATAAGGATCAAAGAACTTTAGCAATAATTTTTTATTCTTCCAACTTTCCACCAACACATCTGATATTGAACACTAGCTCATTCATCTTCTACATAAAAGAAGTAATGTTCTCATCTTTGCCCATCCTCAACATCTCATATTTTTCTTTTAAGCTCTACAACTTAGAAATATTCACATAACCATCACCTTCATATAGGGTTTCCAACTTCTTCCAGATCTCATGAGTAATCTACAATTCCATAACATTTGTCATCTCAAAATCAGTCAAAGCAGTCATCAATACTTCCTTAGCCCTAATATTGCATTTATCTTCCTTTATTGCATTCAGAGTTGAAGGTCCATTTGCATGAACATTATACGTGTTTTTTGTAATAGTTCAGTAAGCTTCACCAATGCATCTCAGATGACATTCCATGCGGCTCTTCCAAAGAGAGTAGTTAGTTCCATCAAATGTTAGGTTGTCCTTCTTGTAATTCGCCTTCTTAGATCACCTCAAGTGGTTAAGATTCTTTAGAGGAACCTACTTTGATAGCAACTGATGAAACAAGTCTAATTTTGGGTAGACAACTAAGAGGAGGGGGGGTGAATCAGTTTTCTCAAAAAGTCACACAAATTAAACTTAATTTTAGATCGGATAATTATTCATGAAACCATAAATCAGTAGCACATCATGAACACACATAACACCAAGATTTGATGTGGAAAACCCGGTCAAGGGAGAAACCACGGTGGGAAACTACCCACAATATGATGATAGTCTGTTAGAAGTATGTGTAATATTACAATGGGGAATGCACATGCAGTTAGGCACACTACATAGAGCATTATGTAATGTCTCCAAATGTGCTTTCATTATCTCCTTATAGTACAAAAAATTTGTGCCATCGAATATCGAAACATTGTAATGCAACTCATGCACCATACCACGTCTACCTCAAATGGTTAAGCTTACTCAAGAGGAACCTTGCTCTGATACCAATTGTTGAACCCAAGACAGGACTGAGAGGGGAGTGAATCAGTCTAAACCAAAATTAATGCAATAACTCACAACACTTAAAAAACAACACATACTCAACAAATCAACACCAAAATTTGGTACATGGAAAACCCAAAACAAGGAAAAACCATGGTGAGCATGAACTCATAGAAATGATCCACTATGTATAGTAGATTACAATGAAAGAGATTACTACTCTGAACTTGTTTACCAAGGCTAACTTCTCTTGGGGCAAGATACAAAAATGACTTGCAAACCTGATGCTAACTACAATAGGGCAAGATACAACAAATTGATTTGAAAATAAGGATCTCCTAATTACGAAGCTATCATTGAACCCCACATCAAGTGGCCAACATCAACACACACAACTCAGACCTCATTTATCAACACACTATCTCATATTTTTGCTATAGTCTCAAACAACTTGCATATCATTTGAACACAACTCTTCTTCTGTGCTCTTCATTGAATTTTGTTGACTATCTCCACATCACACTCTCTGCCATTCCTCGACTCAATTACACACACTTTTATATACAAGATAGATTATAAGGGCTTGAACCAATTCAATCAAAAGAAAAAAAAAAAATCTTGCGAACCAAAAACACACACACTGATCCACTCCAAGAGAAAGAGGGGACCAAAACAGATCTTCCTAAGTCCAATCCATCAATCTACAAACATTGAAACATTACCCACAACAATAAAAAAATGTAATGTTTCCATATAGACAATCAACAGATCAAAACATATTCTTCAATGCAAATAACTCTTATCCGAATCTCCACACGCTACAGTGAGACCCATAACATATCAAATTACCTTCCACAAATCATATCCGAACTAAAAGGTAAGATTAACATAGAATATCACATCTGACTACGAAACATACCACAAATTTTGGAGAACATAAAGATATTTCTGGACCACAAAACTCACATATCCATAATACCATAATATAATCAATGAAGATAACAACACCAAACAACATCAATAGCAATTTCTGGACTTTAACACTTTTGGAAGAACAAATAGAATAGTTGCAACATCAATACAACAAGATGTCTCTACACCATAGACTTATGGACCAACATCTATCTGAAACAACAAGTTTGACATCAATGACCACCAAAGCAACACATACTTCCAACAACTTGATGAATTGATCCACTACTGCATAAAGACAATCATTTTCTTGAACCTTAGGCAACCTTGTTATGAAGTCCATTTCCCATTTTTTATTTGGAATGGTCAAAGGTCCTATAAGTCCTGTTGGATGGCTTTGATCAATTTTATTTCTTTGATAGGCCATGAATTTTTATTCATGCTTTAGTACATCAAACTTGAAGCCTTTCCAATAGTATTTCTCTTGAACCTAATTTTAAGTTTAATAATACCTTTGGTGGCCCACTAAGGGATTGTCATGGTATTCCTTAAGGATTTTTTCTTCATTTTTGAGTTGGGCATAAGAAATATCCTATTTTTATATGGGATAAGATCTTCTACTACTTTTTACTCTTAATTGGGTAAATTTCCTTCAAGGATAATATTAGCCTATGGGTCTTTGACATATTTTGCAATGGTATCATTCTTCCAATCTACGATTATGCTTGTTAGGGTATTCAAATAGGGTTGTCTTGATAAAGAATCTGTATATGGTGAAAATGGATAACAATAATAACAATATTGAAAGGCTAAATGAATTCAACCACAAAACCCTAGCCTAACAACAACAAAGATCCACCATAACATATGAAGATTACCTAAGACAATGCAAATCAAATGAAACCACAAAGATTATACCATCACATGTCCGATAGGGTTTGGATCTCCATTCTTCCTATCTCCATTGATCTTGCTTGATATATTTGCTCTCAGATTTTATGTGTGCACAAGAGCTCAACAAAGAACGAAATGTGGTTGCAAGTAGGATCGTAGTGTAGTCAAGTGCATAAAAGATGATTCATTAGGGTTTGATAATGAAGGAAGCATCTCCTTATATAGAAGACACTATATGAAATGGAGGGATAAGATTGAGAGGTGTAAAAGGAGGTCGGCTATGATTAGAGAGTAGGTAAAAGAAATAATAAAATAATGAAAGGGGTAGGTAGTGTATGAATTAAGAGATGAATGACATGTGTCATAGGTAGAAAAGGTTAATGAATTAATTAAATAAATAAAGATTTATTTAATTAATAGAAGAAGTGGGATAATTAAATAAATAAGATATTTATTTAATTTAGGAAAAAGATAATTTAAATAAATAAATGTATTTATTTAAATGAGAAATAAGGCTAGAAGAGGATAAATGAATTAATTAAATAAATAAAGATTTATTTAATTAATAGAAGAATTAAGCTTAGATAATTAAATAAATAAATATTTATTTAATTAGACTGGACAATTTTGGGTGTCTACATTTTGCCCCTCTTTGAGACAATGCGGCTTGTCACGTTATTTCAAAGAAGATAAGATGAATTGATACAAAGTTGCCCCAAGATGGGAATGATATGCCCCCTCAAGAGATTGGATGAAAATGTCTGAAAAGATTGGAGACAATCTCTCGATAAGAAAGAGAGTCTAGAATGGACTGACCGGATAAAGTGACAGAGTCATGGGATAATAAAGACTGACTCAGGAGACTAGGGCAGTCTATAAGATAGACCACAAGGGAAATAAATCCTCATTGTCATCTACACCTCCAAGAGATTAGAGTGCAGAGAGAGAAAAGAGTAGTAGCAGTCAGTAGCGATGGCTTTGGTTCACATATTCGATCGCATTCGTCGATTCCAGAGGCCAACAGAGGCAGGAGAGCCAGTAAGTACCACAAAACCTCCGTGTACTTTGATGCATTTATTGTTGTCATTAATGCATGCTAGGTAATATAGTAAATGCACGTTTATGTCTGGAAAGCGCGTTTGTGTCCAAAAATGTGAATTTGTGTCTTCTAGGTCAAATCGGCAGTTCTGTGATGAACATACACTGTCGATTGGATAAGCTGCTGAGAGGATACACTCAAGCAGGTCCTCTAGGGAAAACTATGATAGCAAATAGGGCTAGGATTGACAATTCTGTGATAGAACATACATTGCTAATTAGGAAACTACTCAAGAGGATACACTCAAGTAGAGGCCCTAGGATAGGATAGATCAAGGCACTTTGTGATGAATAGTGAGTACCAAGATATAGTACTTTGTGATGAACAGGGAGTACTAAAATATGAGCAACACTTTGTGATGAATAGTGAGTGCAAATGTGAGAAGCACTTTGTGATGAACAGGGAGTGTCAAACACGTAGTACTTTGTGATGAATAGGGAGTACCACTAGGATAGAAACAACACTTTGTGATGAACAGTGAGTGTCACTAGGACTGAGATGATTGATTTGTGTGACTGCAGGAGTATTTGCCTATGCTGGAGTCACGGGAGAGATTCCCATCGACTCAGAGGTTGCGACCTGAGCTGACATTTGAGGACAAGGCCGCCATTGAGGTTATGGGTCTGAGATACATTCTATATGTGCCTGAGTTTCGGGCGAACATGGGATTGCTGACTGCATTGGCGGAGAGGTGGCACTCTGAGACTTGCACTTTTCAATTGCCAATGGGGGAGATGACAGTCACCCTGGAGGATGTATACCGGATTCTGCGGATATCAATCGATGGGGAGCTGATTCTGTACGATCGAGATGAAGATAGGGATGCCCTTAGACGAGTGTTCTAGGATCCAGGATTGGAGATGAGGGTGGGACATGTGGCATGGGATACCATGACATGGACAGGATTAGCACTACCAATAGTGTTGGCAGAAGTTATCAGTGGTTTCCTCTATCCAGATAGGGCGACACGAGGGGTGGCTGTAGAGGACATAGGGGCCAGGAGATATTATCTTGGGGTGGGTCCTTCTAGGGCTCAGACTCCGTCGAGGCCAGTCGGCTCTGAGGGAGGGAATTCATCATAGCCGTAGAGGGCTCCCTATGTATCAGTATTGTACCATTTTTGTATGATGATGTAGACACCTTCAGGTGATTGTAGCCATATGATTTTGACATCATTGTATCATGACACTTTATATATATATATATGAGATGATACATCTTTGCGGCAGCTATATGCATGTGTACCTATGTGATGAGATGTTCTTATGTGATGCTTATGATATGGATGCAAATATGTATATGATGCGATGCAATATATATATATTTTTTTGTTCTTGTGCGTTATCATCATTGAGCTTTATTATGGCAAGTAGGTTATGACAATCAAGGCATATGTTTGACCCAGAAAGTCATTGTACCTGTTTGCATGGAGATAAGACAGTCACAAACAAGGAATGCCCTAGTTCATACTAGACTCACAGTGTCCTCATATCCTTGGACAAGTCATAGCATTACTAAGAGACAATCCACAGACAACAAATACAAATAGGTGACGATACCCCATCCTTGCCTTTCTAGTCAAAGACATCCTGGAGATAAAATCTCTAGTCAGAGACATCCCGGAAAAGCTAAAAGACATGTCACCAAAAAAGATGAAATCAAAAGAAAACCAAGACTCGACACCAACATCCACTGTAGTCCTCAAGTTTAGTGTCTCTTGTCACTTGTATAAGTCTTATTTTATTGTGGTCACAATGTTTACTTTCACAAAAAGGATAGATAGCATGGAACCATATGTTGTCTGAGTCTGTTGAAGGATTTGATTTGTTGAAGCCCATTGTTGCTACTGTGTCTCATCTGAAACTGACTGAATCCATGAAACTGATACTTTATTGCAGAGAAGACGGAACTTTATTGCGGATTGGCGATGCAGATGCTGCTTTATTGCGAATTGTGCGTGGACAGATTGAAGGAAGCTAGAAGAAACTATACTCCTCGAAACATGTGATGTTCTCAGTTCCACACCCATCACTAGACGTAGGATTTGCCTTAGCCACAGATAGGAGCTGATTTATTATGGATGGAAAGGGAGGTTTATTATGAATGGCTAACCAATCTTAGGTAGATCAATAACAAGCCATGATGGGAATGGGTAAGTTTATTATGGATGAATAGGTTGTGAGTGTGTGCAAAGTGAAGTGATGAAAGAGAATCCTGAAGGAGGGAGGAGCAATGTCTCTACACATGGCGCTGGTGACCTAGTTTTCACCATGGTACTTGCCCAGGGTACCAGCAAAGTGGTTTTCACCATTGGACGAAATGTTTTTCTCTTTAATTTTTTTGATTTTTCAATGTTTTTTGTGTCACAGGGTGCCTGTTTGCCAGGTTTTCACCAAGTAACGATTTTTTTTCTTTTATAATTTTTTTTGTATTTTTGAAATTTTTGATTTTTTTGTATTTTTTGAATTAGGATACTCTGAAGAGCTATGTGTAAAACCTGCGAAGGTGTATGCTGTTGATAGGATCCTCCAAAGGTTCATCCTCTGTAGTTGAGAGCTGATATGCCCCATATCCATATGTTGCTATTATGATGTAAGGACCAAGCCAGTTTGGTTAGAACTTGTCCTTCTTCTGTCTGTCTTGCTGATTTTTAGGATTTTCTCTGAGGACCAAGTCACCCACCTCAAATGTGTGAGGCTTGACTTTATGATTGTAGCTACGATGTTCCTTGACTAAATGATGTGTAGCTTGAGTGTCTGTCTTCCTTGATGAAGAAACTGAGATAGAATTACTAGTGTGTGGACTACACAAGCCTGTATGCGTGTCACCTGCAGAAGTTTGGGCATCCCTAATAACAAAGTCCTTCAAGGAAGTTCCATTAAAGGTCCATGATGTATCACTAGAAGGGAAAGGATGTGCGGAACAAGTGAATGAGTGATGAAGGCTTATGATTGTGAAAAGAAGTGAAAGTATAATGACATGATGAAGACTTAGGATCAACAAGTATGCTTTTTGATTTGAAATTTTAAAACTTTTGCCCCCAGTTATTTTGGTATTAGGGGAGATCAACTCTTTTTCTTTTTGCTTCATAGGATTTTTGTCCTTGAACTTTATTTTTGCAGAGTCCAATAGATTTTGATTTTGATTTGGACTAAAGAACTTCTCTTTATTTTTGACTTTTAGATTTTTCTTTTCAAAGCTTGATTTTTGATCCCTAATTAGTAAGGGTTTTTGTAATTCTTGTTGATCCAAGTCTAGGAGAGAAGTGGAAATGGAATGAGTGGATGAAATAATAAAGCTATGTGAGTTCTCAAGAGGGTTGGCGATACACTCAATAGATTCTTCGTTGGAACCACTCTTATGACTATTGATATCAAAAGTTGCTTGCACCACTAAAGGAGATTTGCATTCAGACTTAGTAGCCACAACACTAGGTGGTTCACACCCAATTCCTTGCAAATTGTTTATAGATTGTTCCTGTCGATTGAATACCTTAGGAGATAATGGGATTTGATCAACATGAAAGATATACTCACCACATCCCATGTCTTTAAACTTGAACTTTTCTTTGAGCTCTGATTGTTTAGATGTAGAAGCTTTTAATGATTCTGGATCCACATATGCCGATGAAGGAATAGCTTCGTGATTGATTGGGATTGTTATTTCTGATCAAGGTTGCAGATTGTTTCAATATATGAATGGATTTGGATCCACTTTGACGGTCACTTCAACTCCATTGTGTGGAAACTTGATACATCGATGATATCTAGATGGGACTGCCCTCATTTCATGAATCCAAGGACGTCCTAGCAATATGTTATATGTGAGATCAAGGTCTAGGACTTGACAAACCACATCTTTTGTAACTAGCCCAACTCTGAGAGGTAAAGTGACTGTGCCCTTGGATGAACGCTCTTCATCATCATATGCCTTGATGGTAATTTTGTTTGTAGAATTCATAGCTTTATCAGAAATCCCAATTGTTTAATAGTGCTCAATGTACAAATGTTTAGACCTGCTCCTCCATCTATCAGGACTCGTTTGATTCTATGTTTGTGTATGAAGGCTTCAATGTGTAATGGTGCATTATGTGGCTAACTTACAGAGGCATCATCCACTTCTGTGAATGTAAGAGAGTGTGGAATGGAAAGGTATCCCACCATGGCTTGAAACTGGTCCACATTTAGATCAGTAGGAATAGAAGTGTCTCTCAAGATTTTGTCAAGAATGGCTTTATGTGTAGGGGATATGCGTAAGAGCTCAAGAATGGAGATGAGTGCGGGTGTCTTCCCTAATTGTTCTACAAGGTCATACTCAGGTTTGGTTGATGAGGAAGTGGTGTTGATGATAATGGTAGAGACGTAATTTTCCATCGAGATGTGATTGATAGTTGAATCATAGTTGTAGGATGCTCTGGTATAGTTGGTTTGATCCTCTCTGGCTTTAGCTTTTCCCTTGTCATGTTTTGGGAATGGTTCCTTAAACATCTCATCTTCTTGATTGGAGGAATGTCCCTCAATCTCAATGTCACCTCTATCAATGAGATCTTGTATGATGTTCTTCTGTCAATGACAATTTCCTGTCTTATGACCGTTGCTCTTATGAAATTCACAATACTCATCATCGTTCCACCAATTTGGTTTAACCTTTGGTTCATATGGAGGAAAATCTGGAACTGTGATTACCTTGTTTGCCACTAGCTTCTTGAAGACTGACTCAAGTGGTTCTCCCAATGGGGTGTACTTTCTTTGTGATCTGGAAGTTGTTTGAGTATTCACTTGATTGTTTGTAGAACTTGATCTAGAAAAAATGAATTTGGGTCGCACTGTGTTGGCATCAACAACACCATCATTGACTGTGTTCTTGTTTTTATTCCAAAATCTTAGCTTGTCTTTTCCTTTAAAGTCATCTTTGTTTTCCTTGAATATCTTGATGACTCCTTGTTCAATTAGGACCTTTTCTGTCGCTAAGCCTTTTTCAATAACATCCTTGAAGGTGGACAAACAAGCTTTTCTTAGATCATAGCCAATGTCTTTGTTAACATTCTGGGTGAACATTTCTACCATTTGTTTTTGTGGAATTTCACAAGAGCATCTGCTGGCTATATTTCTCCATCTGTGTAAGAATGATGCAAAAGATTCTCCCTCTTTTTGCTTGGTGTTGCACAAAGTAGTGACTGATATGTCTGTCTCTATGCTGTAGGAGAAATGCTGGATAAATGCCTCTGCTAAGTCACCCCATGACTTAATACCAGGTGGAAGTTGGGAGAACCATTCCATAGCTTGATCACCTAGGCTTTGTGGGAATAATCTCATCAAATATGTCTCTTCTGAAGCTACCTCAATGCAAGCTATGAAAAAATGTCTTATGTGTGCCTTAGGATCCCCTTTTCCTCTATACTTATCAAATTTAGGCGTCACAAAGTGTGTAGGAAAAGGAGGCATTGGAATGCTCTTGTCAAATGGATAAGGACATATGTCTCTCATTGTGTATGTTGGCTTCGGTGTATTTATGTCCTCCATTTTCTTTTGTAAGTCCCTGATTTGTTGCTCCAAATTGTTCGTAGGTGGAGATCAACTTCTTGGACCATACCCTATGCTTGAGGCACCAATTGGAGGAGGAGCATGTTGCATATATGGATGATATTGATCATACACATGTTCATATGGAGGAGGTCTATAGTGATGTTGCGTATATAGACCACTTGATATAGATTCATGTTGAGGAACGAAATATCTATTTTGTCCATGTATACCATACTCTATAGGCATGTCATGTTCTAATGTGTTGCCCCCAAAATTGACACGAGGTTTCCTTGTGTCCAAATTTTGAGCATGCCTTTGAATATACAATTGCTTTGGTGGTTGATCCTTAGCATTGATATGTGATTGAGCATATTTCTCTGCATAAGACTTCCATAATGGTCTGCGAAGGTGAGTGTCATATGCTTGACCATGTGTATGTGGGACCTCTGGTTTTTGAAACAAAGATGATGGTGATTCAGGCACAAGATGTGGTCTTCTATTGCCTCCACTATTAGGCCTTCTTTGATCCATGTTGGAGTGAGTTTGTTGCAAAGGCCGATTTTCCATTATTTGAGACATGTCAAAATCATGAGGTATCTTGGCTCCACTTTGTGCCATCATTTGTAAGAAGTATTGTCTTTCCCTCCTCATTATTTCCTCAACCAATCGATTGAAACGGGGATCCATAATGGATTCTTCCACATCTGCTGAATGTACTGAAAAGTTGTCCATATCATCATTGTGTGTATCATTGTTGTTTGTAGTGTCCATGTTCTCAACATTTGGAATGTTTCTATAGGCATCCATGTCAGGTAATGTAGTTGTATATGGTGAAAATGGATAACAATAATAACAATATTGAAAGGCTAAATGAATTCAACCACAAAACTCTAGCCTTACAACAACAAAGATCCACCATAACATATGAAGATTACCTAGGACAATGCAAATCAAACGAAATCACAAAAATTATACCATCACATGTCCAATAGGGTTTTGATCTCTGTTCTTCCTATCTCCATTGATCTTGCTTGATATATTTGCTCTCAGATTTTATGTGCACAAGAGCTCAACAGAGAACGAAATGTGGTTGCAAGTAGGATCGTAGTGTAGTCAAGTCCTTAAGATCATTCATTAGGGTTTGATAATGAAGGAAGCATCTCCTTATATAGAAGACACTATATGAAATGGAGGGATAAGATTGAGAGGTGTAAAAGGAGGTCGGCTATGATTAGAGGGTAGGTAAAAGAAATAATAAAATAATGAAAGGGGTAGGTAGTGTATGAATTAAGAGATGAATGACATGTGTCATAGGTAGAAAAGGTTAATGAATTAATTAATTAAATAAAGATTTATTTAATTAATAGAAGAAGTGGGATCAATTAAATAAATAAGATATTTATTTAATTTAAGAAAAGGGATAATTTAAATAAATAAATGTATTTATTTAAATGAGAAATAAGGCTAGAAGAGGATAAATGAATTAATTAAATAAATAAAGATTTATTTAATTAATAGAAGAATTAGGCTTAGATAATTAAATAAATAAAAGACTGGACAATTTTGGGTGTCTACATTTTGGCCCTCTTCTAGACAATGCGGCTTGTCACGTTGTTTCAAAGAAGATAATATGAACTGATACAAAGTTACCCCAAGATGGGAATGATATGCCCCCTCAAGAGATTGGATGAAAATGTCTAGAAAGATCGCAGACAATCTCTCGATAAGAAAGAAAGGCTAGAATGGGCTGACCGGATAAAGTGACAAAGTCACGGGATAAAGAAGACTGACTCGGGGAACGAAGGCAAGGTCTAGGGTAGTCTATAAGATAGACCATGGGGGAAAATACATCCTCATTGTCAGCTACACGTCCATGAGAGTAGAGTGCAGAGTGAAAATAGAGCAGCAACGATGGCATTGGTGCATAGATTCGATCGTGTTCGCCGATTCCAGAGACCAGCAGAGGCAGGAGAGCCAGTAAGTACCACAAAACCTGCTTATATTTTGATGCATTTATTGTTGTCATTAATGCATGGTAGGTAGAGCAATAAATGCGCTTAGACTAGGGTCCAAAAAATATCAAAAAATGTTTAAGCACGTCTGCATTGGTGCCAGGCGCATCTATGCTCATGAGGCACGTCTGTGTTTTTGCTAGGCACGTCTGCGTTTGAAACCGCATCTATGCCAAATGCGGCTGCATTTGTGATGGTCAGTCACGTCTGTGCCAAGAAGGCATGTCTGTGTCACCCAGGTGCGTCTGTGCAGAGCATAGGCACGTCTGTGTTTGTCATGCGCGTCTGTGTTTTTCAGGCGCGTCTATGCAGTCTTTAAGCGCGTTTGTGTTTTAAAAAGTGAATTTTTGTCTTCTAGGTCAAATCGGCAGTTCTTTGATGAACATACGCTGTCGATTGGATAAGCTGCTGAGAGGATTCACTCAAGCAGGTCCTCTAGGGAAGACTAGAACAGATCAAGGCACTTTGTGATGAACAGTGAGTACCAAGATAGAGTACTTTGTGATGAAAAGGGAGTACTAGAATATGAGCAACACTTTGTGATGAACAGTGAGTGCAAATGTGAGTAACACTTTGTGATGAATAGTGAGTGTCACACACGTAGTACTTTGTGATGAACAAGAAGTACCACTAGGATAGAAGCAACACTTTGTGATGAACAGTGAGTGTCACTAGGATAGATAGCCGTATGCATGTAGATAAAAAGTAGCATTTTGTGATAAACAGGGAATGCCATTATGACTGACATGAGTGATTTGCTTGACTGCATGAGTATTTGCCGATGCTAGAGTCATGGGAGAGATTCCCATCTACTCAGAGGTTGCGACATGAGCTGACAGCCGAGGAGCGAGCTGCTATTGAAGAGATGGGATTGAGACATATCTTGTATGTGCCTGAGTTTCAAGCAAACATGGGATTGCTGACTGCACTGGCGGAGAGGTGGCACTCCGAGACTTGTACTTTTTATTTGCCGATGGGTGAGATGACAGTCACCCTAGAGGATGTATATAGGATACTGAGGATACCAATCGATGGGGAGCTAATCCCATACGATCGAGATGGAGACAGGGAGGCCCTGAGACAAGTATTCTAGGACCCAGGATTGGAGATGAGGGCAGGACATGTGGCGTGGGACACTATGACAGCCATAGGGCTAGCACTGCCAGCAGTGGTAGGAGGAGCGATCAGTGGGTTCCTGTGTCTAGATAGGGTGACATGGGGGTTGGCTGTGGGTTGGGGAGGAGCACTGGAGACATTGGTGATGCAACACACCAGATATGCTTGGGGACCATGTGTGTTGGCACACCTCTACTATGAGTTGCATCAGTTCGTATATCATGGATCAGTGGGATTGGGCTGCGGGGTGACATTGTTGCAGGTGTGGGCTTATGAGCATCTACCAGTGACGAGGCCAATACACTTCAGAGGCAGGGGACATGGACGCAGCTTTGTGCACTTATATGATATGATCATGTCGCAGCCACAGATTGGCAGGTTGGAGCACTGGCGGTGAGTGATAGATGATATTGATGTGGTCATATGGAGGCCATATCTGGGATGCGAGCAGTGGGAGGATGATGCAGTTGAACTTCCTTACACCTTTCAGAGTAGGTATCTGATTGGGCGAACACCCTATGTGCTAGAGAGGCAGCTAGTGGACAGGGTTGGCCGATAGTTTGGCAGGATCCAGAGGATGCCACGGGGCTCAGGCATGTATGCACGGACTATCAGAGATCAGGCACAGTTTGGGCCCCTATTGTCTTATGATCAGGCAGTTACATAGCTGGTAGAGATGATGCCACTACCTGGGGACATGTGGCCAGAGATTGAGGATGCTGGCATGGATGCCGAGTATACAACATACTGGGTGGAGCATCCCTTCCCACTCTTGACGGATCCAGGAGAGCCATTGGATGGAGATGGGGGTGGGGATGATGATGATGGTGGAGGTGATGGGGGCAGAGGCCGACAGAGGAGGAGGGGAGTAGTTGAAGAGCGGAGGGTTGCACCACAGAGGGAGGGGGGAGAGGAGAGACAGGCTCGGGTGGTGAGGGGTCGCAGTGGATTGCCACTATAGGTGCCAGCAGCACAGGTTCCCAGATAGGTACATGTACAGGGACAGATACAGGGATAGGTACCAGTGCAAGTATAGGCATAGGGGCAGGCACCCGTATAGGGGGAGCCACAGGCAGAGGCAGAGGCAGAGGGGGCTGACGCAGAGGAGGATGAGCTGATAGAGCTAAGGGAGATCTGTCAGGGCCAGGCAGATGAGATCCAGGAGTTGGAGAGGGAAAGAGCTCAGCTCAGGAGGAGGCTCAAAGATACTGAGCGGGAGTGAGATCAGGCTATTCAGCATTATATAGAGGCTGAGACAGTGCTGAGGGTGGAGAGACAGGCAGTGGAGGACACAGGGGCAGGATATGCTTATGTCTTGCGGGTAGGGGAGGAGATTGCCTATTGGCAGGATCTCTATTATGGTGTAGTGCAGCGGATCAGTGGGCGAGGAGCTTCCATAGACCATCGCGTACAACGACAGCTATGGGAGGGAGCCGGAGGAGACAGGCATCAAGTGGTGGGGTTATGGGTCCTCCACCACCACCAGATAGAGGAGACAGGAGGGATGATCTTGGGGCAGGTCCTTCAGGGGCTTAGATTCCATCGAGGCCAGGTGGCTCCGAGGGAGGGAGTTCATCATAGCCATAGAGGGCTCCCTATGTATCAGTATTGTACCATTTTTGTATGATGATGTAGACACATGCGGGTTCTTTTGTAGCCATATGATTTTGACATCATTATATCATGACACTTTATGATTATATATATATGAGATGATTCATCTTTGCAGCAGCTATATGCATGTGTACCTATGTGATGCTTATGTTTCATGATGTATGCTTATGATATGGATGCAAATATGTACATGATGCAATGCAATATTTGTTCTTTTATGTTTTATATGTTATGCCAATGCCAATGTGAATGTATGTAATGCAAATGAATATGATAATGCAAATGTAAATTGTGCTAACAGGTGTTATGTGTAGGATGTGATATCTATATGTATGAAATGCTTATATGTGGTAATGCAGGTGCAACTACATGAAATGCAAATGTTTTTGGTGTGTCATTATACTCAGTCATGTGATAGCAGGCTACATGGACTTAAGAAGGACGATGGAAGTCAATCAAGAAAGGGGGATGAAGGACAGAAGATATGAAAGTGAAAGAGCTTCTTGTGCGTTATCATCATTGAGCTTTATTATGGAAAGTAGGTTATGACAATCGAGGCATATGTTTGACCCAGAAAGTCATTGTACCTGTTTGCATGGAGATAAGACAGTTACAAACAAGGAATGCCCCTGTTCATACTAGACTCATAGTGTCCTCATATCCTTGGACAAGTCATAGCATTACTAAAAGATAATCCATAGACAACAAATAAAAATAGGTGATGATACCCCATCCTCGCCTTTCTAGTCAAAGACATCCTGGAGATAGAATCTCTAGTCAGAGACATCCTGAAAAAGCTAAAAGACATGTCACCAAAAGATAAAATCAAAAGAAAACCAAGACTCGACACCAACATCCACTATAGTCCTCAAGTTTAGTGTCTCTTGTCACTTGTATAAGTCTATTTGATTGTGGTCACAATGTTTACTTTCACAGAAAGGATAGATAGCACTGAACCATGATGTTGTCTGAGTCTGTTGAAAGATTTGATTTGTTGAAGCCCATTGTTGCTGTTGTCTCATCTAAAACTGACTGAATCCATGAAACTGATACTTTATTGCGGAGAAGATGAAACTTTATTGCGAATCTGTGATGCAAATGTTGCTTTATTGCGGATTGTGCGCGGATAGACTAAAGGAAGTTGGAAGAAACTATACTCCTCAAAACATGTGATGTTCTCAGTTCCACACCCATCACTAGACGTAGGATTTGCCTTAGCCATAGATAGGATCTGATTTATTATGGATGGAGAGAGAGTGAAAAGGGATGTTTACTATGAATGGCTAACCAATCTTGGGTAGATCAATAACAAGCCATGATGGGAATGGGTAAGTTTATTATGAACGAATAGGTTGTGAGTGTGTACAAAGTGAAGTGATGAAAGAGAATCCTGAAGGAGGGAGGAGCAATGTCTCTACGCATGGCGGTTGTGACCCAGTTTTCACCATGGTACTTGCCCAGGGCGCCACTGAAGTGGTTTTCACCATTGGATGAAATTATTTCTCTTTACTTTTTTTTGATTTTTCAATGTTTTTGTGTCACAAGGCGCTTGTTTGCCAGGTTTTCACCAAGTAACGATTTTTTTGTTTTATAATTTTTTTGTATTTTTGAAATTTTTTTGATTTTTTTAATTAGGATACTCTGAAGAGCTATGTGTAAAACCTGCGAAGGTGCATGCTGTTGATAAGATCCTCCAAAGGTTCACCTTCTATAGTTGAGAGCTGATATGCCCCAGATCCATATGCTGCTGTAATAATGTAGGGACCAAGCCAGTTTGGTTCGAACTTGCCCTTCTTCTCTCTGTCTTGCTGATTTTTGGGGTTTTCTCTGAGAACCAAATCACCTACCTCAAATGTACGAGGCTTGACCCTGTGATTGTAGCTGCGACTCATTCGTTGTTGGTAAGCTTTGAGATGATTAAAAGCAGTTTGTCTTCGTTCATCCAATAATTCAAGCTCTTGTAAGCGATAGACCCTATAGTCTTCATCACTGATGATGTTTTGCAAAGAAACCCATAAAGAGGGTAGCTCGACCTCAATAGGCAAGATGGCTTTAGTTGCATAGTCAAGTGAATAGGGTGTAGCTCTTGTAGGTGTGCGGACACTTGTGTGGTAGGCCCAAAGTGCAGGATTAAGTTGGATAGCCAATTACGACCAACATCGTCGACTTTCTTCTTTAAGATTTTAAGGATTGTTTTATTAGATGCCTTAGCTTGGCCATTACCTTGGGGGTAATATGGTGTGGAGAAACGATGAGAAATATGGAAGCGGTCACAGAGTTCACGAACATCCTGATTTTTGAAGGGACGCTTGTTATCAGTGATAATGGAAACAGGAATACCATATCATTAAATGATATAGTTGAGGATGAATGTAGCAATCTGTTTTCCTGTGACTTGTGTGAGAGGCACAACTTCAATCCATTTTGTAAAATATTCTGTGGCAATGATAATAAATTTATGACCATTGGAAGAAGGAGGGTGAATCTTGCCTATGAGATTGAGTCCCCACTGACAAAAAGGCCAAGGAGACGCAAGTGGTTGAAGTTCTTGTGCTGGCGCATGTATGAGGTCTCCATGAATTTGGCATTGCTTACATTTCTTGACAAACTGATATGAGTCTTTTTCCATATTGGGCCAATAATATCCAGTCCTGATGAGTTTCTTGGCCAAGGTAGGACCACTAGCATGTGGACCACATATCCCTTCATGCACTTCACGCAACGCAATTTGAGCTTCATCGCTTTCTAAACATCTAAGAAGAGTGCCATCTAGACCTCACCGGTATAGGATATCAGCTAAAATGACATATCGAGAGGATTGGCGAATGAAAGTGCGACTTTGGTTATTTGATAGATCAGGAGGTAGAGTATTGTCATGTAGGTATGTGAAAATAGAACCATATAACTGAGATTCGGGACTAATAACACATATCGTCTCAGTAGGCATGATCTCATATGAAGGAACCAAAAGGTTATCCACCAAGAACTCATAGCAGGTCTTGTTTGGAGGTAAATCAATTAGGGAAGCAATTGTAGCCATGGCATCTGCGGCGCGATTCTACTCTCTTGGTATCTGCTCAAAGTCTATCTTTGTGAAGTGTTGTTTCAGGTCATCCACCATTTGTTTATAAGGCATTAATTTTTCATCTTTTGTTTGGTAATCATCAGTTGCTTAACGGATGACATGTTGGGAATCCCCAAAAACATGAAGTTCCTGGATCTTCCATTGAACTGCAATTCGTAGTCCTGTTGTTAATGCCTCATATTCCGCTATATTGTTAGTGCAAGGAAATGATCAGCGGTATGATTTTGGTATAGAATCCCCTTGAGGAGTTATAAAGAGGATGCCAACTCCTGCCCCATGCCGTGTGTATGAGCCGTCGAAGTACAGTTGCCATGGCTTTGCATGTGACATTGTCAAAATGGATTCATCTGGAAATTCTGAACTTAGAGGAACATCATCTATCATGGGAGCATCTGCTAATTGATCTGCGATGGCTTGTCCTTTTATTGCTTTTTTGTCCACATACTCGATGTCGAATTCACTCAGGATCATTACCCATTTGGCCAGTCGCCCAGTAAGTGTGGCTTTATTGAGAAGGTATTTCATTGGGTCTATCCTTGCAACTAACTTAGTCTTATGAGTAAGCATATAATGTCATAATTTTTGCGAAGCAAAGACCACGACAAGACATGCACACTCAATTGGTGTGTAGTTTAGCTCATATCCTACCAATGTGCGACTGATATAGTAAACTGTTTTTTCTTTGCCCTCGGCAATTTGTTGTGCTAAGAGTGCCCCCAGTGCTGTTGGAGTAGCTGATATGTATAGTAAGAGTGGTTGATCTAGAACTGGTGGCATCAGAACTGACGGATTTAGAAGATAATCTTTGAGCATCTGGAAAGCCTGTTGACAATTATCATCCCATTTGAATTTGATGTTTTTATGTAGCAGGTGCTGAAAAGGATTACACTTATCTGCCAGTTGTGCTATGAATCGTCGGATGGACTGGAGTCTGCCTTGTAAGGATCGAAGTTGACTGATATTTCTTGGTGGTTGCATCTCCAAGATGGCCTTGACTTTTGCTGGATCAGCTTCAATTCCTCTTTTGGATACAATGAATCCTAGGAGCTTCCTGGAGGTTACTCCAAAGACGCATTTCTTGGGGTTTAATCTTACTTTGTATTTATCCAACCGATCAAAGATGACTGAAAGTATATCCAAATGTGTATTTCTATCTATTGATTTGCCCAAGAGGTCATCAACATAATCTTCCACGGTTACGTGCATGAGATCATGAAAGATAGTAGTCATGGCTCTTTGATATGTAGCACCTGCATTCTTTAGCTCGAAAGGCATGACATTCCAGCAGGAAGTTCCCCACAGACAAGTAAATAATGTTTTGTGTTGATCCTCGAGCGCGATCCTTATTTGATTTAACCAGAGAATCCATCCATCAATGATAAAATTTCATGACCTATGGTGAGATCAACAATCAAGTCAATATTTGGTAATGGGAAGTCATCCTTTGGACAAGCTTTGTTGATGTCTCTGAAATCTATACATATTCTGATGTTGCGATCTAGTTTACTGACAGGTACTAAGTTGGAGATCCACTCGGGACAATCGATTGGGCGTATGAATCCGACATCCAATAACTTCTCAAGTTCTGCTTTGACTAGTAATGCCACTTGGGGATGCATTTTCCTTAATTTTTGTTTTATTGGTTTTGCCCCCAATTTGACTGTCAAATGATGCATTACCAAATCCGGATCCAATCCAGGCATATCAGCGTATGACCAGGCAAAATTGATTTGTCATTATTTGAAGAAACTTATGAATTTTGACCTTTCAGACTCTGTCAATGATTGAGCTAGGAATATGTTGTGTGGAACCTCTTCTATACCAATGTTTGTTTTGATAGTCTCCTCTACCAACATGGATGACTTTTCCTCATATGATGCTGGGAGAATGTCGAGCCTTCCATCTTCGGGTGCCTCAGAGAGGTTTTCACCCTTAGATACATCCTTTCTTTTTACTTTTTTGGGGTCAGACAGCGCCACAGTGTGGTTTTCGCCATAAGACCCTTGATTTGTTCTTATTTTCACATTTTTGCGACTGGAAGGTCCAACATCCTCACCAAAATATGCCACGCTATTGAGTTCTATAGTGTATCCCACTTTATGGTCTCCAGGAGGAAGATCATCTCGTATGCCCAGATAGTCAATAAAAGCTTCATCATTTTGGAATGTGTCAAATTGTGCAGGTCCTTCATGATCCCAGTCAATGAGTTGGTGGTGAACAAGGGGAAGGCCATTAATGTCTTCGAAGTTAGCAGAGCTAAGAGTGAAGATGCAGTTATATTCGGGTATGTCAAGGTAATTATTGAGGTCATCGATGGTACTCTCCTCATCAGTCTCGATCGTGAGTGAATCCAAATTATCATCACTAGTAGCGCATTCTGGGACAGGTGTTCTCATCCTATGTGATTTCAACCTAGAACCTTGAGACAAGGACTGTGTGGAATCCTCATGGGTTGTTTCTTGACCAACTCTGAACTTGTTATAAAATTCCTCTTCTTTTGTTGGTTCATCTGGCTCTCTGAATATCTTGGTGAGCTCGTAGTCACTGGAAGACTTGTCGGAACGCCATTCCCATTCATTGGAATCTGTGGAATAGCGATCCTCTTGTTGAATTTTGGTAGCTTTGATTTGTAAGGCTTCTTCTGTCATTTGGGTGTGGACCTTGGAAGTTAAGAAACTAAGTCCTTTCGAGCGTTCCTTTTTGAAAGTCAATTCAAGTTGTAAAGGTTCAATGATGCCTTCCTTTCGTAACCCAAGAGGGATTTTTCCATCATACCCGAATTTTTGTAGAATTTTGAAGCCTTTGCCATATTTATCACATGGTAGACTAATGTGATCTTGTGTGTCATCTTCATTGTCTCTGAAAAGCATTTGGTATAAATCTTCCTCTTCTAGTTCGCCCCATCTTTGAAAGGTAGTAGGGTCCCATTTGAGTATCATGATGGATACTTGCTTGTTAGGATGTGATCTTCCATATTCTTTTGGGGAACTCATGACTTGTCATAAGTACATGGTCTGATTTAAAGTATATTCCCCCATGCCCTTGTCTTGAAAATTGCCTTTAAGCTCACCTTGTTTTGATGTCGAAGGTTTTAACGACTCAGGATCAATGTATGCCGACGAAGGAACAGCCTCACGATTACTGGGAATGATGGTCTCAGTCTTTGATTTCAGGTTATTGCAGTATATGAATGGATTAGGATCACCGTTAACTATTACCTCCACTCCCTTGTGAGGAAACTTAATGCATTGGTGATATGTGGATGGGACTGCCCTTATTTCATGAATCCAAGGACATCCTAGCAATATGTTATAAGTGAGATCTAGATCCAAGACTTGACAAACCACATCCTTTGTAACTGGCCCAACTCTGAGAGGTAAGGTGACTGTGCCCTTGGATGAACGCTCTTCGTCATCATATGCCTTAATTGTAATTTTTTTTGTAGAATTCACAGCTTTATCAGAATATCCCAATTGTGTAATAGTGTTCAATGTGCAAATGTTTAGACCTGCTCCTCCATCTATCAGGACTCTTTTTATTTGATGTTTGTGTATGAAGGCTTCAATGTGTAATGGTGCATTATGTGGCTGACTTATGGAGGCGTCATTGGCTTCTGTGAAAGTAAGGGAATGTGGAATGGAAAGATATCCCACCATGGCTTGAAACTGGTCCACGTTCAGATCAGTAGGAACGGCGGTGTCTCTCAAGGTTTTGTCAAGAATGGCTTTATGAGTAGGGGATATGTGTAAGAGCTCAAGGATGGAGATGAGCGCGGGTGTCTTCCCTAACTATTCTACAAGGTCATACTCAGGTTTGGCTAATGAAGAAGCGGTGTTTTTAGTTGGAGCACCTTGCAAAGTGATTTTACCTTGGCGGGTTGTAACATGACATTCAGAGGTAGGTTCAGAAGAAGATTCAACACCTTTTAGGACAATCCTGGGTCTCTGAGTAGAATTCTCAGACGCTTTGTCCTTGATGATAATGGTAGAGACGTAATTGTCCATCGAGATGTGATTGATGGTTGAATCATAGTTGTAGGATGCTCTGGTATAGTTGGTTTGATCCTCTGTGGCTTTAGCTTTTCCCTTGTCATGTTTTGGGAATGGTTCCTTAAACATCTCATGTTCTTGATTGGATGAGTGCCCTTCAATCTCAATGTCACCCCTATCAATGAGATCTTATATTATGTTCTTAAGTCAATGGCAATTTCCTATCTTATGACCCTTGCTTTTATGAAATTCACAATACTCATCATCGTTCCACCAATTTGGTTTAACCTTTGGTTCATATGGAGGAAAATTTAGAATAGTGATTACCTTGTTTGCCACTAGCTTCTTGAAGACTGACTCAAGTGGTTCTCCCAATGGGGTGTACTTCCTTCGTGATCTGGAAGTTGTTTGAGTATTCACTTGATTGTTTGTAGAACTTGATCCAGAAAAAATGATTTTTTGTCGTACCGTATTGGCATCAATAACACCATCATTGACTGTGTTCTTGTTTTTGTTCCAAAATCTTGGCTTATCTTTTCCTTTAAAGTCCTCTTTGTTTTCCTTGAATATCTTAATGACTCCTTGTTCAATTAGGACCTTCTCTGTTGCTAACCCTTTTTCAATGACGTCCTTGAAGGTGGACAAACAAGCTTTCCTTAAGTCATAACCAATCTCTTTGTTAAGATTTTCGGTGAACATTTCTACCATTTGTTTTTGTGGAATTTCACAAGAGCATCTGCCGGCTAGATTCCTCCATCTTTGTAAAAATGATGCAAAAGACTCTCCCTCTTTTTGGTTGGTGTTGCACAAAGTAGTGACTGATATGTTTGTCTCTATATTGTAGGAGAAATGTTGAATAAATGCCTCTGCTAAGTCACCCCATGACTTAATACCAGGTGGAAGTTGGGAGAACCATTCCATAGCTTGATCACCTAGGCTTTGTGGGAATATTCTCATCAAATATGTCTCTTCTACTGCTACCTCAATGCAAGCTGTGAAAAATTGTCTTATGTGTGCCTTAGGATCCCCTTTTCCTCTATACTTATCAAACTTAGGCGTCACAAAGTGTGTAGGAAAAGGAGGCATTGGAATGCTCTTGTCAAATGGATAAGGACATATGTCTCTCATTGTGTATGTTGGCTTTGGTGTATTTATGTCCTCCATTTTCTTTTGTAAGTCCCTGATTTGTTGCTCCAAATTGCTCTTAGGTGGAGATCGACTTCTTGGACCATACCCCATTCTTGAGGCACCAATTTGAAGAGGAGCATGTTGCATATATGGATGATATTGATCATACACATGCTCATATGGAGGAGGTCTGTAATGATGCTGTGTATATGGACCACTTGGTATAGATTCATGTTGAGGGACCCCATATCTATTTTGTGCATGTATATCATACTCTACAGGCATGTCATGTTCTAATGTGTTGCCCCCAAATTTGACACGGGGTTTCCTTGTGTCCAAATTTTGAGCATGCCTTTGAATATCCAATTGCTTTGGTGGTTGATCCTTAGCATTGGTATGTGATTGAGCATATCTATCTGCATAAGACTTCCATAACGGTCTACAAAGGTGAGTATCATATGCTTGACCATGTGTATGTGGGACCTCTAGTTTTTGAAGCAAAGCTGATGGTGATTCAGGTACCATATGTGGTCCTCTATTTCCTCCACTATTAGGCCTTCTTTGATCCATGTTGGAGTGAGGTTGTTGCAAAGGTTGATTTTCCATTATTTGAGACATGTCAAAATCATGAGGTATCTTGGTTCCACTTTGTGCCATCATTTGTAAGAAGTATTGTCTATCCCTCTTCATTATTTCCTCAACCAATCAATTGAAATGGGGATTCATAATGGATTCTTCCACATCTGCTGAATGTACGGAAAAGTTTTCCATATTGTCATTGTGTGTAGCATTATTGTTTATAGTGTCCATGTTCTCAACATTTGGAATGTTTCTATAGGCATCCATGTCAGGTAATGTAGTATGATCAGAATTGAAAAAGATATCATTCTCAAACTCATAAGAACTCATGTTTGCGGACTCTTGAGCCTCTTTAGTTTCTCTCCTAGATTTTTGAAGGCGGGTTTCAACAATGAACTACGTATTGACCAAGATGTGTGAGACTAGATGAAAATGGAAAGAGTATGGAAGACTAAGAGTTGGATGGAATGTAAATGAATCTGAAGTGTACTTGCAATGTCCAAAGTGTAAGACCAAGTATGTATGTAGTAGAGTAGGTGTGACTTCCAAAGAGAGGATAGTTTCTCTTGATGAGGTAAGTTAACCTTGACTTTAAGTAAGACCAAATGAGACCCAAAGGTAAGAAACCTTGATGAGGGTCCACTTAGCAAAGTGTTGTTGTATGTAGTGTGTTGGCAAAGTATGATGAGGACAAGCAAGTGACCTTTTGACTCAAGTTTAGACAAATGTGAATGTAATGTAAGGTGTAAAGCAATGATGGATTTTGTGAGACCCAAAGACAAGTTGAATGCTAGATGAAAACTTGGAGAAAAAACCTAGGAAGCTCAAGAATTTTGAAACTGATTGTGTTTGTTTGCTGGACTATAACAGTTTTCAATTCTGAACATAGACGCGCCTGTATACTTCACAGATGTGGTTTCCTAACACAGATGCGGCTCTATTTAACATAGATACATTTCTGAGAGTTTTTTTTTGCAAAGTGTAATGTTGATTCTGTAAACACAGACGCATTTCTGCCCTTCACAGACGCGGTTATACAACACAGACGCTATTATGTCCGACACAGACGCTTTTCTATAAAATTTGTGCAATTTTTTCCAATCTGTGAAGTCGTTTTGTTGTGACCAAATCTGACTGTTTGACTATTTTTCATGACAAGAAGACATAGTGTTGATGAGGACTCAATGTTTGGAAGTGTCTAGACTCAAAATGACTCCTAGAAAAGATTGTTGTTTGATGTAAGAATATTTTGCATACACTTGAAGACACAAAAGACACAATGTTTTGCTGTTTGGTCTTGAATGTTTTGAATGTTTAAAATAAGTCAAGCACAATTCTTATGGCTGGCCAAGACAATAGTTGTTGATCCCACATGGGGTTTTACCCCCAAGGCTATGCTATTCAGAGTGGATACTTAGATGCTTGACCTCACTAGCTCCACCCTCAGCACTCACTTCTCGGGTCAGCCAAGCATCAGTCCCCACGAAAACTCCCCGTGGCAAACTTTGTATCTCTACTAAGAACCGTATGTGTGTGGGCCGCTACCAGAGGTCCGACCTCCTGCCCCAACAACTAGAAGGATTTGGGCTTCTAAAACAAAAAGGTGCTAGTAAGGGCATCCGTTCGTGTGGCCATACATGCGACACTTTCAGCTCTGTAAATACAGAAGGCTCCCAGCTGGTTGGGGTTACGCCCTACAAATGATCAAATAAATTTGATCAAACGGGTTTATGGGGAGACATAGTGTCAGTATGAACTAATCAACACACATTATTCATAGTTTTCACCATGAATACATTTGTTTATAGTGGTTCGGAAGAGGTGGGTTTTCCTCGCTACCACTTGGGTCATTCTCTTCTCACTAGTAGTCATAATGACCACACGGGAAGACAGGCCCTCTAAAGATTAAACAAAAAGAGCCTATTGCTCAAGACACAAAAAAAAATGATTCAATTTTAGTGCACCAATTGAAGTGTTTGCTAGTCTATGAAAACAAGGCACACAATAAAAATCCAAAAACCCTTGCCAAGGACCTGCAACAAAGAGTTGTTAGTAGTTTGGATTGTTTCAAATGATTACCCCTTCCTGCAAGCACACAAGTTAGGTAAATTTTTAAACCCAAAAGACTTTGTGAAATAGGGGCCTTCGACCAAGCAATTTAACTTTCAAGACAAGCTGCACCAATTTCGTTAGGTAGATCTGAAAATGTTAGCTCAAAATAAACCAGATCTGAAACCCTAAATGCAAAATTCGAAAACTGAAAAAAACTCAAAATTTGAAACTGGTGAACACAGACGCGATTACCCTCAACACAAACGTAGTTCTGTGAGACACAAACGCGACTACAAAACTTAGACGCATCTTCTGGACACAGACACAACTAAAAACATCGTAGACGCGGCTAAATGACACAAACGCGCTTTACTGGAACCTGCAAAATAAAATATTGCCAATAACACAGACGCGACTCCAGATGTCGAAAACACGCTAGAAAATTGAAAACGCGATCCGAAAGTGCACAGACGCGAAAATATCAAAATGCTGCCGAAAACGTCAGATCTGCAACTTCAAAATACAAAATCTGCAACCAGGATGTTAAATGCAAAAGGGACAAGAGTCCCACCGGGGCGTGCCAAAATGTATATGGTGAAAATGGATAACAATAATAACAATATTGAAAGGCTAAATGAATTCAACCACAAAACCCTAGCCTAACAACAACAAAGATCCACCATAACATATGAAGATTACCTAAGACAATGCAAATCAAACGAAATCATAAAAATTATACCATCACATGTCCAATAGGGTTTTGATCTCCATTCTTCCTATCTCCATTGATCTTGCTTGATATATTTGCTCTCAGATTTTATGTGCATAAGAGCTCAACAAAGAACGGAATGTGGTTGCAAGTAGGATCGTAGTGTAGTCAAGTCCTTAAGATCATTCATTAGGGTTTGATAATGAAGGAAGCATCTCCTTATATAGAAGACACTATATGAAATGGAGGGATAAGATTGAGAGGTGTAAAAGGAGGTCGGCTATGATTAGAGGGTAGGTAAAAGAAATAATAAAATAATGAAAGGGGTAGGTAGTGTATGAATTAAGAGATGAATGACATGTGTCATCGGTAGAAAAGGTTAATGAATTAATTAAATAAATAAAGATTTATTTAATTAATAGAAGAAGTGGGATCAATTAAATAAATAAGATATTTATTTAATTTAAGAAAAGGGATAATTTAAATAAATAAATGTATTTATTTAAATGAGAAATAAGGCTAGAAGAGGATAAATAAATTAATTAAATAAATAAAGATTTATTTATTTAATAGAAGAATTAGGCTTAGATAATTAAATAAATAAAATATTTATTTAATTAGACTAGACAATTTTGGGTGTCTACAGTAGTATGATCAGAATTGAAAAAGATATCATTGTCATACTCATAAGAACTCATGTTTGCGGACTCTTGAGCCTCTTTAGTTTCTCTCTTAGATTTTTGAAGACGGGTTTCAACCATGAACTAGGTATTGACTGAGAAGTGTGAGACTAGATGAAAAATGGAAAAAGTATGGAAGACCAAGAGTTGGATGGAATGTAAATGAATCTGAAGTGTATTGGCAATGTCCAAAGTGTAAGACCAAGTATGTATGTAGTAGAGTAGGTGTGACTTCCAAAGAGAGGATAGTTTCTCTTGATGAGGTAAATTGACCTTGACTCTAAGTAAGACCAACTGAGACCCAAAGTTGATAGACCTTGATGAGTGACCACTTAGCAAAATGTTGTTGTATGTAGTGTGTTGACAAAGTATGATGAGGACAAGCAAGTGATCTTTTAACTCAAGTTTAGACAAATGTAAATTTAATTCAAGATGTAAAGCAATGATGGACTTTATGAGACCCAAAGACAAGTTGAATGCTAGATGAAAACCTGGAGAAACAATCTAGGAAGCTCAAGAATTTCGAAACTGATTGCTCTTGTTTGTTGGACTGTAAAATTTTTCCAATTTGTGAAGTTGTTGGTTGTGACCAAATCTGAATGTTTGACTATTTTTCGTGACAAGAGGACACAATGTTGATGAGGACTCAATGTTTACAAGTGTTTAGACTCAAAATGACTAAGAAAAGTGTGTTGTTTGATGTAAAAATGTTTTGCATACACTTGAAGACACAAAAGACACAATGTTTTGTTGTTTGGTCTTGAATGTTTTGAATATTTAAAATAAGTCAAGCAAAATTCTTATGGCTGGCCAAGACAATAGTTGTTGATCCCACATGAGGTTTTACCCTCAAGGCTACGCTATTCAGAGTGGATACTTAGATGCTTGACCTCACTGGCTCTACCCTCGGCACTCACTTCTCGGGTCAGCCAAGCATCAGTCCCCATGAAAACTCCCCATGGTGAACTTTGTATCTCTACTAAGAACCGTATGTGTGTGGGCCGCTACCAGAGGTCCGATCTCCTGCCTCAACAACTAGAAGGATTTTGGCTTCTAAAACAAAAAGGTGCTAGTAAGGGCATCCGCTCGTGTGGCCATACATGCGGCACTTTCAGCTCTGTAAGTACAGAAGGCTCCCAGCCAGTAGGGGTCACGCCCTACAACTGATCAAATAAATTTGATCAAACGAGTTTATGGGGAGACATAGTGTCGGTATGAACTAATCAACACACGTTATCCATAGTTTTCACCATGAATACAGTTGATTATAGTGGTTCGGAAGAGGTGGGTTTTCCTCGCTACCACTTGGGTCATTCTCTTCTCACTAGTAGTCCTAATGACCACACGAGAAGACAGGCCCTCTAAAGATTAAACAAAAAGAGCCTATTGCTCAAGACACAAAAGACAATGATTCAATTTTAGTGCACCAATTGAAGTGTTTGCTAGTCTATGAAAATAAGGCACACAATAAAAATCCAAAAACCCTTGCCAAGGACCTGCAACAAAGATTTATTAGTAGTTTGGATTGTTTCAAATGATCACCCCTTCCTGCAAGCACACAAGTTAGATAAATTTAAGATCCAAAAGACTTTGTGAAATAGGGGCCTTCAACAATGCGTTTTGTTGACCAATTCAAAGATCTGATTCATCATAAAAAAGACCACCTGTAAAATTTCAAGAGATTTCCAGAAATGTAAGAAAATCCAAATAATTTGCTAATTTGCTCCAAAAATTAATTTTTAATGAAAAATCATAAAAAATTCATATAAAATGCAAAATATGAGTAAAATAATGCAAAACCCTAATTTTCAAAGATCTAATTTTTGAGGAATGATTTTGCATCAAATTTAAAATCACAAAGAACACATCTTGTGTATAATACTGAGATATTTCCAAAAATGTAAGAAAATCCAAAAAATTCGCTAATTTGCTCTCAAAATAAATTTTTTATGAAAATTCATAAAAAATTCATATAAATTGACAAAATGATCCAAAAAATCTGAAATTTTTACTGAATTCTTCTAATACTTTTCGTGACCTGCACAAAAATTTTTATGTCAAAATTCAAAGTCGTTTGTGAGATTCGATCAAAATAAGGAAAAACCCTAATTTTTAAAGATCCAATTTTTAGGGAAATATTATGCATCAAAATTAAAATCACAAAGAATAGATCCTGTGTATAATTATGAGAGATTTCCAAAAATGTAAGAAAATCCAAAAAAGTCTCTCATTTGCTCTCAAAATTAATTTTTTATGAAAAATCATAAAAAATTCATAGAAAATGAAAATGTGCTCCAAAAATTCTAAATTTTGGATTGATAGCTCCTGATACTTTTTTCAACTTGCAAAAAACATTTGGTGCAAAATTTCCTAGCCGTTTGTGAGATATGATCTAATCTGTCCAAGATCTTGATTTTGTGTCCAAAACCCTAGCTGCACAAGGTTATTCTCCAAATTGTTTTACAAAATAGCAATATAGGGTTAGAAAAATCTGCAAAAAACACAGATCTAAGAAAAATCCATGTCCCACGGGGCGTGCCAAAATGTATATGGTGAAAATGGATAACAATAATAACAATATTGAAAGGCTAAATGAATTCAACCACAAAACCCTAGCCTAACAACAACAAAGATCCACCATAACATATGAAGATTACCTAAGACAATGCAAATCAAATGAAATCACAAAGATTATACCATCACATGTCCGATAGGGTTTGGATCTCCATTCTTCCTATCTCCATTGATCTTGCTTGATATATTTTCTCTAAGATTTTATGTGTGCACAAGAGCTCAACAAAGAACAGAATGTGGTTGCAAGTAGGATCGTAGTGTAGTCAAGTGCATAAAAGATGATTCATTAGGGTTTGATAATGAAGGAAGCATCTCCTTATATAGAAGACACTATATGAAATGGAGGGATAAGATTGAGAGGTGTAAAAGGAGGTCGGCTATGATTAGAGGGTAGGTAGTGTATGAATTAAGAGATGAATGACATGTGTCATAGGTAGAAAAGGTTAATGAATTAATTAAATAAATAAAGATTTATTTAATTAATAGAAGAAGTGGGATAATTAAATAAATAAGATATTTATTTAATCTACGAAAAGGATAATTTAAATAAATAAATGTATTTATTTAAATGAGAAATAAGGCTAGAAGAGGATAAATGAATTAATTAAATAAATAAAGATTTATTTAATTAATAGAAAAATTAAGCTTAGATAATTAAATAAATAAATATTTATTTAATTAGACTGGACAATTTTGGGTGTCTACAGAATCAACTACAACATAATTGGTCTCTTTTATGTACTCAATATCAAAATTGTAAGCTTGTATCTTTCTTACCCACTTTTGTTGTGTGTCATTTAGGTCCTTTTGATTCATAAAGAACTTCAAGTTGTTGTGATCAGTCTTAACATTGAATTTCTTGATGAGACCATAAATTGTCTCACATTTAACCCATTAAAGTCATCTGTTTCTTCTTAGTGTATTATTGTTAAAGTGGAATTGAGTAATAATTGAAAGTTTTCTAGCTTGTTTAAGGTAGAATGTAAAGTAAATATTTGGTTTATTTTTAGTAAATAAATGTGATTCAAATTTATTCTAATATGTCTCCATGAGCGTGAAATATGTTATAATGTAGTTGAATAAATTATTTAATAACTCATGACAAGAAGAAGCTTCAAAAGAACTTGCAGAAAAGAGATCCAAATATTAACTCCAAACAACTCCAAATAAGTCTTTTAGAGAAGATAGAGAATACTCTTCAATACTCCCAACATTTATGCGAGATCATGGAGCATCAATTATTCCTAAATCAATGGAAGAAGTATTTGTTTCATGCAAGTTGTAGTTGCACACTACACTACGTTATCTTTCTCCAATAAAGATAACTCAAGTCACCAAAGCACTCCAATGTAATTACATGATCGCAACATGTTTTCAAGATGAGAATTATGAATTTATCAAGTGAATTGATGAGTAAATCCTTCATTCATGTTTAGAACTTGAAGACTTCATATAAATCAGGTGCATAGAAATTGTGAAAAATGCAATCTCAATAAAAAAACAATATCTCCCTCATTTCTTAATGAAATTCAAAAATTAAAAATGATCTAGAAACTAGAAATCAAGGGATAAAAAATGTTTTTATTGTTTGAAAATATTCATAATAGGGAAGGATTAGTGATAGAAAATGAATGAAATAAAGGTGGCATGATGAAGGACAACAGTTTTAGTTTTCTCTAAGTTTTGTAAACGACCTCTTAAAAATAGGATCTTGGATCCACATTCATAGTGGATTGGTTGAGTCGATATATAATATGTATTATATAAATACATTGTAATCAATTGAGCAAAGGGGGTGGTTAAAAAGGCTTATTTTAGCCTAAGGAAATAAGATAGATCTAGTTTCATTTTCAACAATGTATTTTCCAAATTTCTTAGAGAATTTAATTTAAAGCAAGATTTTCATTTCCAACAAGTGTGAATTAGTTTATCCTTTTCAATTCCTACAAGTGTGAGATAGATTAGAATTTCATTTCATGCAAGTGTTCTTGATGTTAGCTTTCTTTTCCTGCAAGTGTGTTTTAGAATAGACTGTCAAACAAGTTTTCTTCATTCTCTTTTGAATATATCCATGGACACTACCTTGGATTGATAGATTAAATGATGAGGATTACAATGACCCCACAATTTTTGGTTCCATTGTCGGGGATAGGTGTCATTAGGAAATCAGGAAAATTAGTTTGACAACCTTTATAGGTTTATAAGTTCCTCAAAAAAGACGTGTCTATCAAAACACCCCCAAAACAATAAATCAAAACCCCAAAACACAAAATATAAAGAGAAACAATGCTATGTTTGTTATAATATCCTTCATTGGAGGACCATCACTCAAATCCCTAGCAAAGTATATTTCTTTAAACAAAGAATTGATGGCTTATTGCTTCCAAGAGGTGGAGAATACAATGAAGAATTTTTATCTTCATTATAGAATTTTGCAAAGAGAGACTTATTTGGGGACCTTCAAATTCCAAGAATGGTTGCCCAAGTAGATTTTTGAAGTCAAAAGATGGCCTCCCATTTAAAGATTTGAAGAACAAGGAGTTATTTCTAGTCATGCATGCACCATATCAAAAGGAAGGATTGCAAGATTTCTCCAATCAGCCCATGCATTTCCTAGAATTAGAAATCATGGAGAAGGTTTCCACTTAAAGGGAAGGTGAAGCATTGGATTTTTTTTTAAATTGTCATCTTCTTTTCATTCTCTTCTCTCAAAAAATTGAATGCATGGGAACATATTGTGAGAAAGAAAAGATATTTTTTACTACCAATTGATGGTTTTGTGTGACCTCTCTACATTATTTAGTAGAGTAGGTTAGGGTAGGTTTTCTTTCTACAAATAATTTATTTTCACATGTTATTTACTCTTCTCAAAGGTTGTAAACATGCACTTTTCTACAAGTTTTTGCACTCAATTTTTTTTCTAGATATTTTGGCATCATGGATGATTGGTTGTTGTAACTTTGGAATCTAGCTTCAACACTAAATCTTCAATAGCATGGAAGAAAAATAATGATTAAGTGATTTGATTTGTTAGTCAACATAAAGGATCAAGTTGCAACTCTCAAAAGTTAAAGAAACTCTTTACATGCATCATTAGGAAAGTGAACTACAATTTGTGAATGATGGTTGCATGAAAAACTAAGGTAAAATCAGGTATTTGCTTTATTATTTTAATTGTATTCAACTTAAATTTATTTTGTTTATCTCAATCCACTCAAAAAGAAGAATAAAAGTTCCTAAAATCTTATTCCAAGATTTATGGAGTTGTCTAGATCTAAAATTTCATTTTAAATGCTAATTAGGAGCCATCCGGAGCTACCTGGAGCTATCCAACTTTTACAAAAGTGAATTTATTAAATTTCAAGGCTCATTATGAGTTGGAGAGGAACTTGCAACATTTTAGGCACAAGGAAGATAATGAGACTGTTATTTGTGAGGAACCGGTTATTACTGAGAGGGGGGTTGAATCAATAATAACAGTAAACTTCAAAACTTTAACAACCACCATAAAATTCTTTTAAAACAACTCATAAACAGTATCGGTAATAACTAAATCATACTATTGATCAGATTCATCAAACTGTTCTTCTAAGTGTTCATCAACATGCATGTAATAGAAAGATATCAACTCAACACATAAGAAATCAATCAACACATGAACACCAATATTTTCACGTGTAAACCCAAATGGGAAAACCTCGGTGGGAATTCGTACCCACAAAAATTTTGCACTCTTTCAGAATGCACCCTGTTAGGAGCTTAGTCTGGTTAGGAGCTTACAATTATACTCCGTTAGGAGTAGACCCTGTTAGGAGTCCCCCAGTTAAGGGATTTACCTCAACCCTGCTAGGAGTTTTACTTTGTTACGAGTAACCTTGTGAAAGGATTTATAACCCAATCTAATGAGTCACCTGATGAAGGGATTTATACAATCAGGCCTGCCAGGACCTACCCGGTTAAGGGATTTTGAGTCTGCTGCAACTGTTAGGGAACAACAGATGTATGATATGAAAATAACACTCTCTGCTTGCTTGTACAAATCCTTTCTTGCTCCAATATGCTTCTCTCTTGCAGACACAAATACTAGTTCGGCCACACACTCTTCCTTTGATCACCGACATGATAAATCATCATAGACTTACCATAAATAGACTTTACAACTTAGTCAGTTACAAAACCCTAATGTCATACTAAGATTTACATCATAGATCATCACATATCTTTACAAATCATTATAGATCATCATATGGATCATTACAACAAATTACAAATCAATTACAATCATTGAATGATCACCGCACATCGATCTGATATACTTTGAAACCCTTAGCTCATTCTACTAAGCACTTTTCTCATTCCCAAGAAATTATCTCCTTGTACATGCCAAAATAACATCTTATCACTTCACGTAGATTCAGCCACGTCATCACCATCTTACAAACATAATGTAATACACCGCCGAACTCAAAATCATTACTCGTTATAAGATTTGAATACCGGTTCTTAAACCCTACTAAAACCCTACAAAAAATACATCAGTCAATCACAACCATGACTTCTAGTAGCCAAAACATGATACGATTCTAGTCATAACCTCATTACAATAATACAAACACATATTCCAAACCGCAACACCAAATTCCTCATCAATCTCAAGATCCAATTACTTAAGAATAACATAGTTTCACATTTACTGATTAAAGTCCTATTTGCCAATTAACTGTCAAATCCATTCCATAGCTTTCCGACCAATCATAGATGAAATAGATAACATGATATAACAATGTAACCATAGTTTCCATCAATGACAACACAAAATTTTCATCAAGTCATCAAACAACATCTCAACTATATCATCACCAACAGTCCTTATATCAGTTCATCAATATCACCAATATTATCAGTTATGCCAATATGCCAACATTCTCCCCCTTTGGCATTGATGGAATCACTGAAAAACCTCATCATGTTGAACTGAACTAATTTGTTATGTACTTGATCTTCCTTCTCATCATCTCCTTTTTATTTCTTATGTCGGTTATCTAGTTCTTCTTCTTCTCAACTAGTTCTTCTCCCCCTTTGAAAACAATGGCAAAGGTGCAAATACCTCTGTTGTCTTCAGCTCTGTTGCTACCATCTCTTCTTATCTCATCATAGGTGCTCCCCCTGAGGAGTAGCCCTCTTCACATCAATCCAAAACTAAAAAATATTAACTGAATTCACCAGATTGATGCATCACCAGCATCTTAGTTGATCTTATGTAGGGGTACAACCCCTAACTTACCCGTGAGATATTCAAAGGTTGTCTTAGGAAAAGGTTTAGTGAATATATACGCTAACTGTTCTTTGCTAGACACATACTCCATTCTTACTTTCTTCTCCTATACTCTTTCCCTTAGAAAGTAATACTTCAACTCAATATGCTTTGTTCTTGCATGTAATATATGATTTTTTGAAATATTAATAGCACTAATGTTATTACAATGAATAGTCACCGGTTCAGACATGTCTTCCTTAAAACCTTCCAAAATATGTCTCATCCGTATAGCCTAAGTAAAATTCATTGATGCTGCCATATATTCTAATTCAGTTGTAGATTGTGAAATACAACATTGTTTCTTTCTTATCCAGGACACCAATCTTTCTCCTAAAAAGAAAGCTCCACCAGTTGTGCTTTTCCGGTCATTAACATTTCCAGCCCAGTCTACATCTTTAAAAAATTTCAAAGAAAAATTATCATTATAAGGATACCGCAAACCATAATCAGTTGTTCCTTTCAAATACATGAATATCCTTTTTACCACTACCATGTGTGTCTCCTTAGGATCTTTCTGAAATCTTGCAACCAATCCAACAACATGTGCAATAGCCAGTCTACTGTGAATAACATAATGCAACTTTCTAATCATAGACTTGTATTCTTTCTCATCCACATATGGTGAATCATCTTGTTTTGACAACTTGCAACCTATCACCATCAGAGTACCAATCGATTTACAATCTTCCATGCCAAAAGTCTTCAAGACTTCTTTTACATACTTAGTTTGGCAGATAATTATTCCATTCTCCAGTTGTTGAATCTGTAAACCAGTAAAGAATTTTATCTCACTGATAAGAGACATCTCAAATTATTTCTTCATTTCATCTGCAAAAGACATACACATGTCATCATTTTCACCAAATATTATATCATCAACAAAAACTTCAGCAAGTAACATTTTGTCTCCATCAATCTTCAAATATATGTTACTATCTTCACTAGTTCTCCAGAATCCTATCTTGATCAGATGTGCATGCAATCTTTCAATCCATGCTCTAGGAGCTTGCTTCAATCCATATAGTGTCTTGTGTAGTTTGCAAACCATATTTTCATCTTCACTCGATGCAAAACCATCTGATTGTTCTAAATATACTTCTTCTTCCAAGATACCATTCAAAAACATTGATTTAATGTCCATTTGATATACCTTAGATCCTTTAAAAGAAGCAAAGACAAGCAACATTCTAACACCTTCAAGTCTTGTCACTGGTGCAAAGGTTTCACCATAGTCTTCACCTTCTTCTTGTGCATACCATTTGCAAACCAGCCTCACCTTGTTTCTAACAACTTCACCATCCTCATTAAGTTTATTTATGAATATCCATTTTGTCCCAATAACATTTTTGTCTTTCGGTCTAGGAACAAGAGACCATGTATTGCTCTTCTCAGTCTGGTTAAGTTCTTCATTCATTGCATTCAACATCTGGTCTTATGAATGATTTATCCTTACATATATTGAGATTACCAATTCTGATGCAATGCTTTATGCTTCATGTTCATCATCTTCTTCATCGCTTACGGGTTGAGCTCCTATTTTTGCATTGTTCTGCTCATCTTCCTTCTACACTTCCGGTTCAATATACACAAGTTGTTCCTTATCATCAGCAGGCCTAGATCTGCTAGACTCATCAAGTTTGTCAAAAAATTCATCAATTTTAACATTCACACTCGCAACTATTTTCTTTGTCCTTTTATTATAACATTTGAATGGTTTACTCTTGGTAAAATATCCAAGAAATATCCCTTCATCACTCTTCACATCAAAATTTCCAGTAAAATCATCTCTCTTAATAAAATATCTACTACCAAAAACTTTAAAGTAGATGACATAGGAGTCTTACCATGCCAAAGTTCATAAGATATTTTATCATTACCTTTCTTCACAAGAACCCTGTTCAAAGTATAAAGAGTAGTGCTAACTGCTTCTCTTCAAAATATTTTTGGAACATCTCCTTGTATGAACATTGTTCTAGTAGCTTCCACTATTGTTCTATTTCTCCATCTCTGAAATGTCATTCTACTGTGGAGTCCTAGGTGCTTATATTTGTCTCTTTATTCCATGTTCTTCACAATACCTAGTAAACTCATCAGAATTAAATTCTCCACCCTGGTCATATCTTAGGCACTTCAAATTCTTGTCAGATTCCTTTTCAACTAGGGCTTTAAAGATCTTTAAATTCAAGATCAACAAATTCAAGATCTTTAAAGCCCTAGTTGAAAAGGAATCCAACAAGAATTTGAAGTGCCTAAGATATGACCAGGGTGGAGAATTTAATTCTGATGAGTTTACTAGGTATTGTGAAGAACATGGAATAAAGAGACAAATTTAACCTTATTAAAACATGCATTCACCAACCGGTGAACCGATACATATAAGATTGAAAGAAGTAAAGCAATCAATAAGCCAATCACACAAATGAATACCATAACACAGAGAATTATAAGTGGAAAACCTCAAAGAGGAAAAACCACTGTGGGATTTGTGACCCACAATATCAATCCATTGGCCATATGAAAATATATTACACAATATGGGGGCCTGCACATGCAGGAAGACTTACAGTCTAGAGTAGACTGCTCATCACAAAAGAGTCTCATTGACTACAATCACTCTAAGTAAGAAAACATAAAACTAAACTCATAAACTGCATCTGCTATGCCTAATAGAGTTATGGTTCTGAAACCCTAAACCCTTACCGGAATAACCTTTTACACAATCAACATTCCTTGCATTACAAATATCACTCTCATATATCTCATAACCTCACATATCTCTCATATCCGTTTTCACATCCTAACATATCACAAAATGATCTAATCAACTGATCTATATACCCTTACAATCCTTCATGCCTTATGTTGTCTTACATAGATAAATACAAAGTGGTTATACATGTCGGCTCAATTACATATATACATAAATATCAAAATCAATTGCCGATTGCCGAATCTCCCCAAATGATGTCGGCATCCAAATACCGATACCCATAGAATTCCTCCTACTAGAAGATACCTACCAGTGCTAGTGAAGTGTCTGCCAGTAAACAACCAAACCAAACTATGAAAGCCGGAACTTGTTGCCATCAATGACAACATATTGAAACCAGTCAAATGAGTGTTAATTGCCAACATAATCAAACTTGGGATCTTGTCGATTTGCCTATAGAATTGAAACCCATTAGATGCAAATGAGTTTTAAAAATAAAATACAAGGCAAGTGGATCAATCAACAAATATAAAGCTTGTCTTGTTGCAAAGAGATATGCTCAAGAAGAGTGCATTGATTATGAGGAGATTTTTGCACCCACTGCAAAGCTCAAAATCATCTGAGTTGTGTGGGGTTTAGCTACACTGAAGGATGGAAGCTTCATTAGATGGATGTCAAGAGTGCTTTCTTGAATGGTGATCTTGAAGAAGAAGTTTACATGCTCCAACACAAAGGCTTCATTAATGAACATAATCCTTACAAGGTACGCCATCTGATCAAGTCACTATATGTGTTTAAACAAGATCCTCAAACACGTTACATTAAAATAGATGACCACCTTTTGCAACATGATTTCATTTGTAGCCTCTCTAATCCTAATATGTATATTAAGAAGGTAGGGATAGAAATTGTCATACTTGTGTTGTATGTGGGTGATCTTTTGATTAGAGGAAGTTTAGAAAATCTCATTGATAGTGTTAATCATAATCGAAAGAAATCATTTGACATGACAGATTTGGGGCTACTTCACTATTGTCTTAGTATGGAGAATTGGTAGGAGCATCATTTTTTTTCTCCCATGAAATATACCAAGACACTCTTGGAAATATTTGACACGTCTAAATTTAATCCTATGCCCACTTCAATAGAGAAAGTTTGCAACTCTCAGTTCTAGGATTCTCACCATAAAAAATCATCAGTGAAAATCATAAAATACTTATCACCATAAAAAATTCTAGTCCTCATAGGACCACATAGATTAGTATGAACTAAATCAATAATATGATTTGAAGAATAATATTTACTCTTAAAATATGTCGAATTCATCTTACCCATCTGACAATCTTTGCATAATACATTATCTAGTTTAACAAATTGGGGCATACCTCTCACCACACTAGATTTGCTGACCTTTATCAAATTATCAAAGTTGACATGACAAAAACTTTTGTGCCATAACCAGTTATCTTCAATTTTATCCACCAAACAACTATTCACAATATCATTCAGATGAAAAAGATTACCTCTAGTCTATTTAACAGTAGCTATCAAATCTCCATTGCATCCCATGATCTTGCACACTCCTTTTTTAAACTCAAGGTGATATCCTTTATCATTTAGTTGTCCAACACTTAGCATTTATGTTTTAAACCTTCAACCAAATAAACGTCATCTACATTACTCTTACCATTCAGTGAAATATATCCTTTACCTTTTACCATGCAAGGTGAGTTATTACCAAATCTTACCACACTGCCATCAAATGCTTCAAGGGATATAAATTTGTTCTTATCACCGGTCATGTGATGTGAACAACCACTATATATTATCCACTCATCACTAGAGTCAAACTGAGATACCAAGGCCTTTTCATTAGTTATATCTTCCTTCACAGCAACAAAGACAATCTCCTCATTGTCACCATCTTCAAATTCCTCATCTGTCACACCTTCATAAACTACAACATAGCATTGTTTCTTCCATTTTCCTTTATATTTCCTAAACTTCTCCTTACTATCACTTTTAGGGCAATTTACAGAAATATGTCCAATCTTATTGCAAGAGAAACACTTAAGAAGAAGTTTACCTTTATATTTACTAGTGCCTCTTGGAAGTCACTTAGCCAAGAGAGCTTCAAACTCCATCAGATGATCTTCATCATCATTATCTCCTCTTCTACCGCCATGACTAGATCTACAGTCATAACTGTGACATACATCTTTCCCTTTTCTCATAGGTGTACCAGTTACAAATGCTTTAAATTTTGATTCAAATGCCTTAGACATACTGTTATCAAAACTATTTAATTCAAATGCAATTAGTTTACCAATAAGAGAATCAACAGTGATTTTATCACTACTTACTGACCTTAACTCTTGAATAGAAAAAAATCTTATAGAATAGGCAGGTAAAAAAGTTCTTAACATCTTACTTACAATAGTGTCATCTTCAATCTTTCCTCCTGCAATTTTAATACCAATGAAAACTTCTTTGATCTTTTGACCATATTGAGCTATATTTTCACCTTCTACCATTCTCATATCATCAAATTTACCTCTAAGACTCTCTTCCTTAGCTTTTTGAACATGTTTATCACCACCATAGATTAGGTCTAATTTCTCCCAAACTTCAAATGTAGTTTCTAATCCATGTACATTAATGTATTCAGTATCAAACAGTGCACTTGCAATAGCTTCCAGTGCTTGATTGTTTTCTTGATGCTCCTTAAGCTGATCTGGAGTTATAGGACCAGTAGGGGGTACATATTTAGTAGTAACATGTTGCCAAAACTAAGAACCCAAACCTTTGATATAAATCTTCATTTTTTCTTTTTCATATTGTGTAGTTTTCGTTAATAAACTTTAGACCCTCCTTCTTCATCATTTTCCTCCAGATCTTTTCCTCAAGCGGCTAAGCTTATGTACACAGAGGACAAAGGCTCTGATACCAATTGTTATTTGTGAGGAATCAATTATTACAGAGAGGGGGGTGAATCAGTAATAACTGTAAACTTTAAAAATTTAACAACCACCATAAACTTCCTCTAAAACAACTCATAAATAGTACCGGTAATAATTGAAATCATACTACTAATCAGATTCATCAAAGTATTCTTCTAAGTGTTCATCAACATGCATGTAATAGAAAAATATCAACTCAACACATAAGAAATTAATCAACACATGAACACCAGGATTTTCACCTAGAAACCCAAATGAGAAAACCATGGTGGGAATCGGTACCCACAAAATTTTTGCACTCTTTCAGAATGTGCCCTGTTAGGAGCTTAGCTCGGTTAGGAGCTTACAATTATGCTCGGTTAGGAGTAGACCCTGTTAAGGAATTTACCTCAACCTTGTTAGGAGATTTACTTTATTAGGAGTAACCTTGTGAAAGGATTTATAACACAAGCTAATGAGTCACCCAGTGAAGGGATTTATACAATCAGGCTTGTTAGAACCTACCTGGTTAAGGTATTTTGAGTTTGTTGCAATTGATAGGGAGCAACAGATGTATGATCTGAAAAATAGAACTCTCTGCTTGCTTGTACAGATCCTTTCTTGCTTCAATCTGCTTCTCTCTTGCAGACACACACACACTAGTTCGGCCACACACTCTTCCTTTGATCATTGACACAGTAAATCATCACAAACTTACCATAAATAGACTTTACAACTTAGTCGGTTACAAAACCATAACCTCATACTAAGATTTACATCATAGATCTTTACAAATCATTACAGATCATCATATGGATCATTACAAAAAATTACAAATCAATTATAGTCGTTGAATGATCACCGCACATCGATATGATACACTTTCAAACCCGTAGCTCATTTTAGTAAGCACTTCGCTCATTCCCAATAAATTTGCTCCTTGTACGCCCAAAACAACATCTTATCATTTCACGTGGATTTAGCCACGTCATCACCATCTTACAAACATAATGTAATACACTGTCGAACTCAAAATCATTACCTGTTATAAGATTTGAATACCGGTTCTCAAACCCTACTAAAACCCTATAGAAAATACATCAGTCAGTCACAACCATGACTTTCGGTAGCCAAAACATGATGCAGTTTTTTGTCATAACCTCATTACAATGTTACAAACACATATTCCAAACCACAACACCAAATTCCTCATCAATATAAAGATCCAATTACTTAAGAATAACACAATTTCACATTTATCGATTAAAGTCCTATTTGCCAGTTAACTGTAAAATCCATTCCATAGATTTCTGGTCAATCATAGACAACTTAAATAACATGATAGAACAATGTAACCATAGTTTCCATCAATGACAACACAAACTGATCATCAAGTCATCAAACAAAATCTCAACTATATCATCACCAATAGTCCTTATACTGGTTCATCAATATCACCAATATTATCAGTTACGCCAATATGCCAATAAAGGCCTTAAATTGTCTCACATTTAACCCATTAAAATCACCTATTTCTTCTTAGTGTATTGTTGTTACAATAGAATTGAGTAATAATTGAAAGTTTTTTAGCTTGTTTAAGGTAGAATGTAAAGTAAATATTTGGTTTATTTTTAGAAAATAAATGTGATCCAAATCACTTCTAATATGTCTCCATGAGTGTGTAAGATGTTGCAATGCAATTGAATGAGTTATTTAATAACTCATGATGAGAAGAAGCTTCAAAAACACTTGCAGCAGAGAGCTCAAGATATTAACTCCAAACAACTCTAGATAAGGATTTCAAAGAAGATAGAAAAGAATCTTCGAGACTCCCAACATTCATTCAAAATCATGGAGCATCAATCATTCCTAAATTAATGGGCAAAATAATTGTTTCATGCAAGTTGTAGTTGCATACTACACTACGTTATCTTTCTCCAGTAAAGATAACTCAAATTACCAAATAACTCTAATGTAATTACATGATTGTAGCATGTTTTAATGATGATAAGATATGATTTTATCAAGTAAATTGATGATTAATCCCTTCATTCATGTTGCGAACTTGAAGACATCCTAATAATCAAGCACCTAGAAATTGTGAAAATGTAATCTCAATAGAATCACGATATCTTCCTCGTTTCTTAACAAAATTCAAAAATTCAAAGTGATATAGAAACTATAATTAAAGGGATAAAAACCCAATTTATTTTTGTAAATATTAACAATAGGGAAGGAGAATTAATTGAAAAAAAAATGACTAAGGCAAAGGTGGCATGATGGAGGACAATATTTTTTAGTTTTCTCTAAGTTTTGTAAACAACCCCTAAGAAATAGGATCTTGGATCCACATTCATAGTGGATTGGTTGAGTAGTAATAGAATAAGTATTCTATAAATACATTTTAACCAATTGATCAAACAAGGGGATTAGAGAGGCTTGATTTAGCTTGAGGAAATAGGATAGATCTAGTTTCATTTTCAGCAATGTATTTTGTAGATTTCCCAAAGTAAATTTAATTTAAAGCAATCTTGTCATTTCCAGCAAGTTGGAATTATTTTATCCTTTTCAATTCCTACAAGAGAGAGATATATTATAATTGAATTTCATGCAAGTGTACTTTAGATTAGCTTTCCTTTCTTGCAAGTGTGTTTTAGAATAGATTCTCAAATAAGTTTTTTTCATTCTCTTTTGTATATAGTCATGGACACCACCATGGATTGATAAATTAAATTATGAATATTATAATGACTCCATAATTTATCACAAACCAAATATTTTTTAAACTTTTATAAGGCATGCATGATGGATAGCATCTCCTTATCATAGATTGAGTAGTTTCCTTCAGTCTTGGTGATCTTGTGACTTTCAAATGCATTGGGATGCTTATTTTGCTTAAGGACTGCTCCAATTCCCTCCCTAGATGCATCACACTATAGCTCGAAGGGTAATATGAAATCAAGAATATCTAAAACAAGGCATGAGATCATTTCTTCCTTTAGTCTTTTGAAAGCCTATTGAGACACTTCATTCCATGCAAAGGACTCCTTTTTAGTCAAGTCTATGAGTGGGGTGGCTATTTTGGAGAATCCTTTTACAAATCATCTATAGTAACAACATAGTCCCATGAATCCCCTTAGTTGAGTTAGGGTTTTGTTCCTTGGCCATTCCTTAATGGCTTTAATCTTCTCTTCATCTACAATTTCCCCTTGTGCATTGATCTTGTGACCTAAGTAAAGGATCTCTACCAATACAAACTCGAATTTTGAAGCTTTAGAATACAAAGATTCTTGTTCCAAGATGTTTAGGACCTCCTTAATGTGTTTGAGATTTCTTCCCATGTCCTATCATAGATAAGAATATCATCAAAAAATTTGAGTAGGAAATTTCTTAGTTGTTTCCAAAAAAATGATTCATACACAACTAAAATGTTACTGGAGCATATGTTAGCCCAAAAGGTAGGACTAAGAGCTCAAAGTGCCCATAATGACACCAAAGGGTAGTTTTAGGAATGTTTTCTTTCCTCATCCTTATTTGATGATACCCAGATCACAAATCAATTTTGGAGAAGTATTTGGCTCCGTGAAGTTCGTCAATTAACTCATGAATTCTTAGTAGATGATAACAATTTTTTATTATTTTCTTGTTTAAAGCCCTATAGTCTATACACATTCTCATGGTACCATCCTTTTTCTTGACTAGTACTATGGATGATGAGAAGGGACTAGAACTAGGTCGAATATGACCCATTTATAGAAGTTATTTAATAGTTTTCTCAATCTCCTCTTTGAACTTATGGGGGTGTCAGTAGGTCATGGTGATCATAGGTTTTACCCCCTCTTCTAATTCTATCATGTGCTCAAATCCTCTTTCTGTGGGTATTCCCATGGGAATATCATCAAGCACTTTATTATATTTTCTCAAGATGGGTTGATTGTTAATATGAATTTTTTTTCCATGGTTGAATGTCAATATGAATTGTGTAGCCCACTCTCCTTTCCCATGTCTAAAAATCTTTTCCATTTTCTTGCAAGAAACTACCTTTTGGGATCCATCAGGTAACCCTTTCAAGGTGACTTCTTGTCCCTCATTTTGGAAGCGAATTGTCAATTTTGGGAGGTCAAACATGAAGCATCCTAGGGAGTATATCCAAGGAGTGCCCAATATTACATTGGCATCTAATGGAACATTGATGGGGAAAGAAGATACAAGCCACCAAGAAAGACAGTTGTGGTAGACTTATTAATGAAGATTCCACTACTGCTATGATACCAACTGTAATGTCCCTTCCCAATTTACCCTAGAAATTGCCCTAAGATCACAATTGAAATAAATTATTGTTAGGGTTTTAGCTTACCAAATAAATATCCTTTTAATGATGCAATCTTGGATTAGAACCCTGCAATCACAACACACACACATATAAAACATATTAAAATTTTGGGAGAAGGGACATAATGGGTTCTTTCTTCCAAAATCTTAATGTACCCTTCCTAATTTGCCCTAAAAGCATAATTTCAACATATTAGGGTTAGGGTTACATATTACCAAATAAATATCTCTTTAATGATGCAATCTTGGATTTGAAACCTACAATCACAACATGAATAACACACAAACACACACACACACACACACACACACACACACACACACACACACACACACACACACACACACACATATAAAGAATATTAAAATTTTGGGAGAAGGGACTTAATTGGTTCTTTCTTCCAAAATATTAATGTACCCTTCCTAATTTTCCCTAAAATCATAATTGCAACATATTAGGGTTAGGGTTACATCTTACCAAATAAATATCTCTTTAATGATGCGATCCTAGATTTGAAACCTGCAATCACAACATGAACAACATATGCAAACATACACATATATGTTTAATCATTAGGAGTAGACAATTACATCATATTCATAGATTATCAATAATGAAAGCATATTAGGGTTTGGGAGAAGGGACATGACGGGTCTGCTTGAAGCCATTTCTATACCAAGCCCAAGAGTGGATGTCTACCACACCCTCATGATTGGAGGTGTGTATCTTCTTTCCCCATAAATGTATCATCTCCTTAAAGATACTTTTCATCTTGTAGAATTTGGGTGGGGGTCATAAGTGGGTTACTTGGCTCTCTACATAAATGCCCTCTAGTCCTAGGAGCCATTATAGTAAGCTCTAGAATGGCCTACTTATTGGATATTTGCTGATATGTTGTCATTAATGTCAATATATGTGACATATGTGGAGATTTTTTATAATGAGATTATTGGAAAGTTTTTTGTGTATTCCAGTGTTGCAATTTGATTGGATGATTTGGTTTAGCTTCTGTATTGCAGATGCACTAATCCATTTTAAAGGGTTTCTAATATGTTGTCTATAGATGGTTCATTCCCATTTGCAAAGGTTTGAATGATGATTTGATCAAGTTATGAGATCCAGTATTAAGGATGTCATGTAGTTGTTCGTGTTACCCAGTATTTTGGTTTGTGCTGTGTATTGCTCCATAATTGCTATATCTTTGGTTGCAGACATGTGTAATGTGTTTTGGACATTAATGTGTGTCCTCAATTCGAGTGGTTCATGATTTGGGTATCCACAAGTAAATCTTTCAGGGTGTCAGTCAATTATGTTGATGTTCTTGAGCTCTATTAGAGAGATAATGATGATTCTGATGATCCAAGTTGTTGTGGTTGTTGTGATGCAATTCATGTTGCTTGTGAATGTCTTTTGATCGTGTTCTTGTTGGCAATATGGATGAATTGATTATGTGTTGCATTGGTTTTTTGTCATTGATGTCAACACTAGTTGTTATGGTTGCTTACCAGCAGACAAGTTTTGGTTACTGACAGACAGGTTTTGGTTACTAGTAGAAGATCTAGTGTTACTGACAGAAGAGACTATCTGTTGGACACTTCTGGCATGTTTGGATAAATGAAGTATGTTTGATTTTATGTGTTACATGATTCTGGAGATTGTTTTAGTTAGTTGGTATTGACTTGGTAATCAGATGCTATCATACACTCTTGTAAACCCTTATCGACATGGGTTTAAGGTTTAACCGATAGAGCTTTCACTGAGAAATCTTGGCAGAATGCATAAGTGGTGTTGATGCAGCTTCTAGATGGATTTTAGGATGTTGAAGATGTTCTTTGATCGTGCCTCAATTGATTGAAGACATTTCTTTGGTGTGGTGGACCCATATTAGATCTCGTGCCTATCTAGGTTATGGACCGATATCATGTTAATGTGTTCTCTACACATTACCAGGATGATTTATGGATTGGTTATTGTTGTTTTGGTCGTAAGCCGACATGGCATATCATTGTAATATGAATGTATGTAATGATCTTATTGTAATATATTTTAGATGGATGACCTAATTGGTTTAGGCCTTAGGGTTGCTATAAAATAATGTAAGATCTTATTGTAGATCATGTGTCGTGGTCGTGGAATGTAATATCATATGCGAATGATATTTGGTCGATCATAGGTGATCGAATTGGGATTAAGGAAGAGGTCAAAGGCCTCTAGTATTGAGCTTAACTCAGACTATAATCAGCCATGGTAGATGCTATCTCCATCGGTTCATTATTCTGGATTGTTGTCCATTTATCTTGAGGTGGTTATAACCTCTTTGTAGTCAGTGAGACTCTTTTATAATGAGTAGTACGCTCTAGGCAGTGTGCCTTCCTACATGTGTAGGCCCCTTAGTGTATCACATACTTTCTATAGAAGTATCATCTGACTATGGGTAGGCTTCCCACCATGGTTTTTCCCTTTCCAGGTTTTCCACATACAAATCATGGTGTTATGTGGTATGGTTGCATTGTGTTAATTCTCTGTTTCATTGTTAAGTTTTATTTCTTACTGGTATCTATTTATGCTATTCCAGTACTTAATGTTTATGTGACCCGGCTAAAGGTTATTAAGTAGATTAATTGATATAATCTTTCAACAACTAAACCCCCCTCTTAGTTGTTGACTGGCTATCCTAACAATTGGTATCAGAGCTTTGGTCCTCTTTTGGAGAAGCTTAACCACTTGAAGTAGATCCTATGGCAGCTAACACTTCTAATCCACCGACAACTATTTTCAGAAGAGAAATCCCTAAGATTGATGGAACAAATTATGGGATATGAAAAATTGAATGGAGACTCATCTTAGATGTCTTGGCAAGGATATTTGGGAGATCACTGAGAAAGGATACACACCTTATGATCCGACATCTGGTAATCTTGCTCCTGTAGACCTCGACAAGAATATTGAAAATGATTATAGAGATAGAGAAGCCCTCTTGTGTGCACTTACTGATCATCAAATCATGGGATTGACTAATAAATAATCAGAAAAGGTTATGTGGGATAAATTGCAAACTCTGAATGAAGGTGATCCTATTGTCAAAATTTCTAAACTTGATGGTTACTGGGTAAGATAAGAAAACTGGAAGATGGAAGACAATGAAAGAATTGTTGTGTTTATGGAAAGATTAAATGAGATTGTTATGGGAATTCAATGTTGTGGAGGATCTCTGAGTGAAGATGAAATAATTTCCAAAGTCTTGAGAGCCCTTCCACCAGCTTACAAGATGAAGGCAACTACAATTAATGAGCTGAGAACAATGGCAAACACTTCAGTTAACATAGACATTCTGATTGGGAAATTATCTTCTTTTGAGCTTGAATAATTTCGATCTTCTGGAGCTGTAAAGTCTGAACCTACTTTTCATGCATCATCATCATCATCTACCAGCAAAAGTGATTGGAAAGCTTTATATGCAAAATAATTGGAAGATATTGTTAGGATTAATGATATTCCCAAAGATATTGAAAGGGGGGGGGGGTGTGAATCAATATCTAACCGATAAAGAGAATATTTGACCAAGTATTTTGCATTCCAAAATAGTGTACCAGTAAACAAGAATTAATGGAGTAAATAGGAACAATAAAGACAACATAGAAAACACACCATAACACAAGATGTTTAACGAGGAAACCCGATGTGGGAAAAACCTCGGTGGGATTTGTGACCCACAATATTCACTCACTGGCCAATGAATAAATATTACTTACAATGAGGGGCCTGCACATGTAGGAAGGCCTACTGCCTAGAGCTCACTGCTCAATCTACAAAATGGAAGTCTCATTGACTTACAAATGGATTATGAAAATCCAATATAATGTACTCCTACAATTCAGCATCTGCTATACCAGGTTCATTACCCATTTAAGCTCATACTATAACCATAAACCTTATACAAAATCTGTCTTAATATTCGCTCATCACTTCTACCATATCCATCATATTTTCATTATTAAAAAAATCATTTACAAGATCTCATACATATATGAGTCTATTACAATATGCCATGTCAGCTTTATAAAAAGATATTTACAATTAAGTACAATAAACAAAAGTTTATTCCTGTCGGCTGGGGTGCCGATATACATTGTTGTCATTGTCGGTGAAGTGTCTGTCGATGCCGATGCCTACCAGTGCTTGAAGGTATCCCCAAGGTTGTCGGTAGGTTACCATCAATGACAACACCATCATTTCTCACTAGAGTGTAGAATGCCAACAAATATGAGGAAAGAAGATGAAGAATTTTAGCAACTTGAAGCCTTATTTGCTAGAAGAGTACCTAAATGACCGGTAGGAAGTAAGTATGAAGGAAAAGAACCTTTTAAATGTTTTTCATGTAATAAGATTGGTCATTTTGCATCTAGATGTCCTGAAAGGGATGCAAGATTTGAAGAAAGAGTTAAGAAAACATTTAAACCTAATCAGAACAGATATAGAATCAAGAAAAGAAAACAATGCTACATATAGGATGAGGAAGGAGTAAGTGATGACTTTGAGGATGAACTGGAAGTAGAATCTTCTAGTGGATCCGACAATGGAAATGAATGGGTGTTCTATGATTTAAAGGAAGATGAATTAGAACCGGCTATCTTGAATAATGAAAAGGCCCTGGCCGCAAAAGTTGAAGATAAAGATGAATGGGTAATTGATAGTGGATGCTCACATTATATGACTGGAGATAAAAGAAAATGTCTATCCCTGCAAGAATACAATGGCAGTCAAGTCAGATTTGGAGATGAAAAAGCATGTATGATCAAAGGTAGAGGTATTTTTTCTCTTTATGGAAAGCATAATACTGATAATATCTATTATGTAAAAGGTTTAAAGCATAATCTTTTGAGTGTTGGTCAATTGATGGACAAGGGTTTCCAACTTCAATTTAAAGATAGAAAATGCAAAATCATTAACAAAACTAGTTTGGAGATTGCAACCGGTACCCAGACTGGAGGTAAAATATTTCACTTGAATACTGATAATAAGACATATTTGATTGCTCATATTGATGAGAGTTGGTTATGGCATAAAAGGTTGTGTCATGTTAATTTTGATTGTATTGTTAAGATTAGTTCAACAAAGGTAGTTAGAGATATACCTAAGATTATGAAGCCTCATAATCTGGTATGTAAGGAATGGCAATTGAGAAAGCAAGTTAGAACATCTTTTAAGAGCATACATGATAAATCTAATGATGTTATTGATTTAATTCATACTGAATTATGTGGTCCAGCAAGGACTAGAAGCTTTCAAGGTGATAGGTATTTCATGCTGATTATTGATGACTATTCTAGAATGATGTGGGTTACTTTTTTTAGGGAGAAGTCTAAAGCCTTTGAGAAATTCAAGATCTTTAAAGAAAAGGTTGAAATAGAAACTGGATTGAAAATCAAATGTCTAAGATCAGATCAAGGCGGTGAGTTCACTTCTCATGAATTTAAAAGTTATTGTGAGACAAATGGAATTAGGAGACAGTTATCTGCACCTCAGACTCCTCAACAGAAGTAGTGGAAAGAAAGAACAAAACCATTTTGGATGCAGCAAGAACTATGATGATGGAAGCCAAATTGCCTCACATCTACTGGAGAGAAGCAACGAGTACAACAATCAACACATTCAACAGAGTTCACATCAAAGGTGAAACCAGTAAGACCCCTTATGAATTATGGTTTGGACATACACCTACTGTTAAATATTTCATAATTTTTGGAAGTAAATGTTATATCAAAAGGGATGATTTGATTCGGAAGTTTGATCCTAGATGTGATGAAGGAATATTTCTTGGTTATTCAATTCAAAGCATAGTATATAGATGTTATAACAAAAGATTGCAGAAAATTGTGGAGAGAGCTAATGTGAAAGTGGATGAGCGATAAAGAAATCAATCTATATCATATGATAGGGAACCGACAATGGAAATGATCATAAATGAATCGACAATGCCTCAACTAGTACAAGAAACTAAGACAGTCACACCAGTACAATCAAAAAATTCAACTGTGACTGATGATCATAGCAGTGAACCTGAAGTTTAGATCACACCAAGGTATATAAGATTAAATCATTGGATATAGGAACAACGGAGTTATGCCAAGAAGAAGACTAGCCAATGAAGAGGTATGTCTTATTTCTCAAATTGAACTGTTATCTGTTATTGAAGCCTGTAAAGATAAACATTGGTTAAAGGCTATGGAAGATGAATTAGATCAGATAGAAAAGAATGAGACTCGGACTTTAGTTCCCCGACCTAAAAATAAGAATGTTATTGGAACTAAATGGGTTTTTAGGATTAAACTAAATGAGCATGATCAAGTTGTAAGAAACAAGGATAGATTGGTTTGTAAAGGATATTCACAAATGGAAGGAATTGATTATGGTGATACATTTGCACCTATAGCTAGAATTGAAGCTATTAGACTATTTCTTACCTATGCAACTTATAAGAACTATAAGGTTTATCAAATGGATAGTAAATGTGTATTTTTGAATGGTGAACTTGAGGAAGAAGTATACATTGAACAACCTAATGGATTTTCACTGACAGATGATAAAGATATGGTTTGGAGATTGAAGAAAGCTTTATATGGATTGAAACAAGCTCCTAGAGCTTAGTATGCAAGGTTGGATAAATATCTTTTGAATCTTGGTTTTACTAAAGGCAGTGCTGATAGTAATTTATATTATAAGATCACTGATGATGATATTCTGATTATTGAAGTATTTGTTGATGATATCATTTTTGGAGGAGAAGATAAATTGTGCATGGAATTTTCTAATAATATGAAGAGTGAATTTGAAGTGTCCATGATTGGTGAGATGATATTTTTCTTAGGTTTGCAAATTACTCAAACTAACAAAGGCATATTTATCTATCAAACTAAATATCTGAGGGAATTGTTAAAGAAGTTTGGTATGGATAATTCTAAATTGGTAAGTACTCCTATGGTGACAAGTGAGAAATTATCAATAAAAGATACATCTACACATATAAATCCAATAAGTTATAAGTATATGATTGGTGGCTTGATATATCTAACTCAGACTAGACCAGATATTATGAATGCAGTAAGTATTGTTTCAGGATATCAAAGTAATCCTAAAGAAAATTATGAATGTGCAGTAAAGAGGATATTCTGGTATTTGCAAGGAACAACAGAATATGGCTTATGGTATTCTAGAGATGATGATTTCACTTTATGTGCATATACAGATTCAGATTGGGCATGAGATATTGATGATAGGAAGAGCACTTCTGGTGGAGCTTTCTTTCTTGGAAAGAAATTGGTTTCATGGATCAACAAAAAATAGTCATGCATTTCTCTATCTATTGCAGAAGCTGAGTATGTTGTAGCAGCAACTAATTGCACTTGACTCTTGTGGATGAAGCAAATGTTGAACGATATCAAGGTAAACTGTAGTGAACCGATAGTTATCTACAGTGATAACTCTGAAGCTATTGACATGTCTAAGAATTTGGTATTTCACTCTAAGACTAAGCATATATCAATAAAGTATAACTTTCTGAAGAACAAGGTAGAAGAAAAGGAAGTCAAATTGGTTTATGTGAACGCTAAAGAGCAGATTGCAGATATATTCACTAAACTACTGTCTAAGGAATCATTTGAGTATTTGAGAGATAGGTTAGGGGTTTTTGCCCCTCTGACAAAGACTTGATTGATGCAGTTTGTCATCAGTCCGACATGCATTATCAGAGATATTATTCATTCTAGCACTAATGAGTGGTGCTACTACTCAGGGGGAGTAGTCAGCTTTGAGATTTAGAGGTTTACATTCTTGCTTTGATATTTTTGTTAGATTTCTGGCATTGATGTCAAAGGGGGAGAGATAGTGATGTGAAAAATATTTACAGAAATATCATTCACAGGGGGGGAGTTATTGATATTTAAGAGATCGTTGGTCATCTTCCACAAGGGGAGACTTGTTTGACATTTCTTAGTAGTTATATATTTTTCACATCTAGTGTTGCCATCAATGCCAAAGGGGGAGATTGTTGGCAATATGGATGAATTGATTATGCGTTGCATTGATTTTTTGTCATTGATGTCAACACTAGCTGTTATGGTTGGTTACCGATAGACAGGTTTTGGTTACTAACAAACAGGTTTTGGTTACTGGTAGAAGATCTATTGTTACTGATAGAAGAGACTATCTGTTGGACACTTCCAGCATGTTTGGATAAATGAAGTATGTTTGATTTTATGTGTTACATGCTTCTGGAGCATGTTTTGGTCAGTTGGTATTGACTTGGTAATCATATGCTATCATAAACTCTTGTAAACCCTCATCGACATGGGTTTAAGGTTTAATCGACAGAGCTTTCAATGAGAAATCTTGGCAGAATGCATAAATGGTGTTGGTGTGGCTTCTAGATAGATTTCAGGATGCTAAAGTTGTTCTTTGATTGTGCCTTAATAAATTGAAGACATTGATTTGGCATGGTGGACCTAGATTAGGTCTGGTGCCTATCTAGGTTATGGAACGGTATCATGTTAACATGTTCTCTACACGTTACTGGGATGATTTATGGATTGGTTATTGTTGTTTTGGTCTTGAGACGACATGGCATATCATTGTAATATGAATGTATGTAATGATCTTATTGTAATATCTTTTAGGTGGCTGACCTAATTTGTTTAGGCCTTAGGGTTGGTATAAAATAATGTAAGATCTTATTGTAGATCATGTGTCGTGGTTGTGGAATGTAATATCATATGCGAATGATATTTGGTCGATCATAGGTGATCGAATTGGGATTAAGAAAGAGGTCAAAGGCCTCTGGTATTGAGCTTAACTCAGACTGTAATCAGGCATGGTAGATGCTATCTCCATCAGTTCATTATTTTGGATTGTTGTCCATTTATCTTGAGGTGGTTATAACCTATCTGTAGTCAGTGAGACTCTTTTTTAATGAGCAGTACGCTCTAGGCAGTGTGCCTTCCTGCATGTGCAGACCCCTCATTGTATCACATACTTTCTGTAGAAGTATCATCTGACTATGGGTAGACTTCCCACCGTGGTTTTTCCCATTCTGAGTTTTCCACGTACAAATTATGGTGTTATGTGGTATGGTTGCATTTTGTGAATTCTCTATTTCATTGTTAAGTTTTATTTCTTACCGGTATCTGTTTCTACTATTTCGATACTTAATGTTTATGTGATCTGGCTAAAGGATATTAAGTGGATTAATTGATATAATCTGTCAACAACTGATTCACCCCCCCTCTCAGTTGTTCACCAGTTATCCTAACAGTTCTATGGATATTGGTGGTCTACATTGATTATTGTTCGTGTTATTAAATATTTTATTTGTCCAGTGATGTCCTTCATGTTATGTGATATTATTGGTGGTTGCAGCATGTTGTAGATGATTGAGGCATGATTGTTGGAGGTGTTGCATGTTTGCGGTATTGATTTGGGTCCAGACTATATCTTAGCCAACATTGTTCTGGTCTGCATGTATTGTTGTAGCATGTGAGGATATTATTTTGTAATTGGTATTGAGGGTTTATCCGATCATGAAATAGCGGTTGAAGGGTTTGTATAAATATATATAATAATCATGTAAGATGTATGTCAGCAAGTGTGCATTGTATATGTGAAGTGAATGATCGAGTTGGATGTGCGAACAAGTGATTTGATCTTGGAGAAGTGAGGAGAAGAGAAGTGTTGCAGAGTAGATTGTGTGCTTAACTAGAACTGTACCCAAGCATATGGAGATGATATTTTCATATTTTATATGATCCAGACTGTATTCTGAATGTTTTGTAAGTCAGTGAGACTTAATGTAAGGAAGTGAGTGTTCCCTTAAGGTTGTAGCCTTTCTAGGTTTCTTATTTTGAGGAGTGAGCTCTAGGTAGTGTTCCTGAATGCATGTGCATTCCCATTGTAATATTCAAATTTACTCCTAACTGGGTATTATCTCATTGTGCTTAGGTTCCCACTATGGTTTTTCCCTTAACTTGGTTTTCCACATCAGAAATCTTGGTTTTATGTATGTTATTGATGTGAAGTTGTTTCATGCTTTAATTGTTAATTATCAAATCTATTTTATGTTTTAAGTTGCTATGAGTTCTGGTGCAAACTAATTCACCCCCCCCCCTCTTAGTTTGTTGCATTGTTGCCAACAATTGATATTGGAGCTAGATCCTTTGGAAGAAGCTTTATTGCTTGAGGAGATCCGGGATGTCAACCTTTGCTTTCAAGAAGGATTGTCCACGATTTGATGGAATGAAGTACACTCTCTAGAAGAGCCAGATGCAAGTTCATTTGAGATGCATTGAAAAAGAGTATTGGAAGATCACTAAGAATGTCTATAATGTCCCTCAAAATGGTCCTTCTACTCCATATGAGTTAAAGGAAGCATAATATAATATTAGAGCCAAGGAAGCATTGTTGTGCCATGTTAGATTCTGAAATGACTAATTTGATGGATCTTGAAACCGCTCATGAGATCTGGGTAAAGTTGAAGACCTTGCACAAAGGTGACAGTAATGTGAAAGTTGCTAAGTTTTAGAGATTGAAACAAAAGTATGAGAACCTAAAGATCGGTGAAGATGAGAATGTTACTTTTTTTATGTACAAAGTGAATGAGCTTGTGTGTGGAATCAGATGTGCCAGTGGAGTCCTTGAAGAGTCTGAGATTGCTAAGGTGTTAATATCCTTGGCTCTAGCTTACAAGCATAAAGTTTCTTCTATTAATGAGATTCAGACTGTGACAAATGTGACTAGAGATATGTTGGTTGGCAATCTTTCTTCTTTTGAGCTGAGTGAGTTTGGAAACCCTCATCCTAAGACTGAATCTGCATTCAAAGCTATTATTTTTCAAGAAACAAAGATATGATCTGGGAGAAAGTTCTACAAGAGTATCTAGATATGAGAGAGATGAAAGAGATGGAAGATGAAGAAAGAGATCTTGAGGAGCTTGAAGCACTTATTGCCAGAAGATTGCCTAAAGGTGCCGGTAAGTATGAAGGTAATTTACCTCTTAAATTTTTTTCATGTAATAAGATAGGATATTTTGCATCAAGGTGTTCGGAAAGAGATAGAAATCCTAAGAAGCCATATAAGCCTAAATATCTTAAGAAGTATTATTATGTTGTTGATGAAGGTGTGATAGATGATGAGTCGGAAAAGGGTAATTCAGGAGATGAATTTGTGTTCATTTTTATTAAGGAAGATGGACTTGTAACTATAGATTCTACAAGCTGCACTAATGAAGAGAAAGCTTTAGTTGCTAAAGTTGAGGAGAAAGATGGATGGGTAATTGACAGTGGTTTCTCTCATCATATGATAGGTGATAAGAGTATATTTATGAACTTGGAAAGGTATGATGGTGGTATAGTAAGATTTGGTGATAACAAAGCTTGTGTAATCCATGGTAGAGGTTCTACTTCTCTTGATCGTAAGCATAATACTAATGATGTGTTGTATGTTGAAGGTTTAAAGCATAATATTTTGAGTGTTGGTCAAATGGTTGATAAGGGATATAACTTGCAATTCAAGAATGGAAAATGTGAGATCTTGAGTAGCTCCAGACTTGAGATTGGGTCAGGTACAAAGACTAAAGGTAATATGTTTCACTTGAATGTTGGTGGTGAAAGTTGTTGGATTTCTCAGATTGATGAAATTTGGTTATGGCATAAAAGGATGTGTCATGTAAATTTTGATTGCATGGTTAAGATAAGTTCAACTCAAGAAGTAAGAGATCTACCAAAGTTAATAAAACCTTCTAATTCGATATATAAGGAATGCCAATTAGGGAAGAAAACAAGAGTTACTTATAAGATTAAATGGTATAATTCTAATAGATTGTTGGATGTTGTGCATACTGATCCGTGTGGTCCTTCTACAGTGAGAAGCTTGTAGGGTGATAGGTATTTCATGTTGTTGATTGATGACTATTGAAGAATGATGTGAGTTACTTTCTTAAGGGAGAAGTCTGAAGCATTGGAGAAGTTCAAGATTTTCAAAGTTAGAGTTTAAACTAAGACTAGAATGAAGTTGAAGTGTCTAAGATTTGATAGAGGTGGAGAATTCACTTCTGGTGAGTCTAATGCATACTGTGAAGAGCATGAAGTTAAGAGACAATTATCTACTCCTAGAACTCTGTAGGGCTGTAGAGAGAAAGAATATAATAGTTTAAGAAGCTACTAGAACCATGATGATTGAGGGAAATATTCCATATACATTTTGGAGAGAAGCTATGAGTACTGTTTTATACACTCTTAACTAAGTAAATGTCAAAGGTGATAATGGTAAGACTCCTTATGAGTTATGGTTTTGTCATGCCCATACCATTAGATACTTCAAAATTTATGGTATTACATGCTATATCAAAAGAGATGAATATCTTGGAAAGTTTGATATTAGATGTGATGAAGAAATCTTTCTTGGTTATTCTACGAAAAGTAAGGCCTATTAGTGTTATAATAAAATATTGAGAAAAATGGTTGAAACTGCTAATGTGAAGGTTGATGAAGGTAATATAAGATAGATTAGATCTTGTAGATATGATTTTGATGATTAGGATACCAACCAGACCCTAAGTCAAGTTCAAGTTGATCCAAAAAAGACAAAGAATCAAGTGGAAATTGCAGATGTTAATTCAAAAGAAAGAGTTCAAGAACTTGAAATTCAATAAAATCCTAAAACTCCCAGGTATGTAAGGTTGAATCATTTAGAAAATTAGATTATTGGTGATACTAATAAAGGTGTGATGACTATAAGAAGACTTGCTAAATAAATTTGTTTGATTTCTAAGATTGAGCCTAAGAATGTTTTTGATATTAAAAAGCAGCCAAAATGCAAGGGGACTGACCCATAGGAACATTAAGAAGATCAGTGGCAAGACCACATACCACATATAAACAACAGAGTTACATCATTTTGCCTCTATAAAAAACAACCATCATTCTATGAAAGTTTATCAGAATTAAAGTAGTAATAAGCAGAGTTTAAGATATTTGCCATGCAGGGTAATAAACATGGAAACTTAAACAAAAGAATAGGCTAAACCTATCCACCCATAGGCTACTAACCATAAACAAAAAACCAGTAACCTTCGGCATTCAGAGCATTAATTATTTTTTCCATGGCTCCTCTTGGGGAGGAGCTTTCTTGCCCATTCCTTGGTGAGGAATTTGAACAGGGCCTTGTAGTCCTCGTCATCCTTGCCTTTACCTTTGGATGCACTTTCATGCATGAGGCACAGGGTGGTAGCTGAGCAATGCATAACATTCAATGCAAATTTAGAAACATCATGCATTTTGGACTTCGCCGCCTCTAGTCTACTGGTAATATCCTGCACATTAACTGAAAGGGCCTCCATCTTTTTCTTGAGCTCTACTAGGTTGTTTTCCTCCTTTTCTTTTATGCTACTCACCTCCTCGACAACCATCATTTTATCCAATCTGAAAGTCAGGGAGCGGAAATTTGCCGGCTCTGGAATCTTTGAAGAGGTGGGGCTTTCAGAAGCCTGGGTGGAGCTGACAAATTGAGGGGTTGAGTTATGGTGGAGCAAGACCACATTACCAGTCAAGATGGAATTATTAGTGTCATGTGAAGAGGAGGGGTCTCTCAGGGATTTTTCCAAGGGTTTAGAGGCAAGCCTGCTAGAGCAGTGGGGGGTATTGGCCTCATCAGTAATATCCATGTTAGAATCGATATCCTAGATTCTAACTTTCTTAGGAGTTCTAACCTCCTCAGGGGAATATTTTTTAGTTTTCTTTCTGTAAGAGCCAATTTTTGAGAGCCGAGGGGGGCTAGCATCATTTTTAGTAGAAGTGTGGGTCGAAGGGCTAGTATTAGTCACATTTTGGATGGAGTTGGAGCAGGGTGGGTAGAGGCCGAGGTCAAAGTTGTACAGGTGAAGAATCAAGCCTTGGTGGAGGATTGGGAAATCCTTCCCTTTTTTCTTAGCTTTAGCAATGTCCTTAACATTAGCGTCCAAAGAATTCAGCAAGAAAAATAGAATAGAAATAAAGTCTTTGTTTCTCAAATGGTTAAGGAAAGGGAGATGGTAGTAATAGAAGATACCATACCTTCCCTCCAGCATGAAATACTTCATCACAACATAACAGACCTCATCCCATGGGGGAGGGAGCTCCTCCTTGTTGAATCCGCCAGCCCTCTTAACAGGGTTTTCGCCCTCATGGAAGAACTGGTTCAAGCTGGTGGTATCTGAAATACGACTCTACTTTTTCCATTTTCTTCCTACCATAGAAAGACCCGTTGCCTGGGCTATGACCTCTTCATTGATTTCAAATGAGATTCCTCCCATGGTCATTCTTCTGTCTTCCCAGGAAGTCACAAATTATTTGGAGAGTCTTTCATTGTTACCCTTCACACTTTCCATGAACTTATCAATGGTGCCCTCCGAACAGACGAACCACACCACCGATTTTTCTCTGAAATCATCCACTTTATTAGGTTCTATTCTAAGCCTACCCCCCCCCCCATTCTTGGTTCCTCCAGCTTAACAAAGTGAATGTGAGTCCTTCCAGCAAAAATACAGAGCCAAAGCAGAATTAAGGCAGAGTTGATATAAAATTTGTGTCGAACATGAGATAAGAGGATGTAATAATCAAGATTATTATTATTATCTCTTATATCTAAGTAGATATCAAAATTAGGAAATCTAATAGGAACGTGCGGACCTTCAGTTGAGCCAGTGTGATTTGACCTTTCCCTTCCTTTGCCTTTATCATCGCCAGTTGGCTCCGTTCAGGTAATAATTAGGGAATAATCATTCCCGATATCTGTACTGTCATCATAAATCCATCCCTTGTGAGAGTGGTGACTAAGCCTGCCTTGGATACGTGGCCATCCAAGTTCATAATGGGCGGGATTCCTATCCCAACTTAAAATTTAAAAGTTGGGTTCCTTCATCTTTGGGCGGATAAAACGGTTCCATCTTGGACAAATGATTTTTCTCTCTCCAAGATCCCCTTGGTGGTGACCGGTAGTAGACTAGGGTCCCTCCAACATCGTAAGCCATTTTGTAGCCTTCCCATCACCACCATAGAATCAACAGCTTCGTTTCCTTCTCTAAAGATATGTCGAACGGTGAAGCCATCTAGGTTGGCCAGAAGGCTCTTGACATCCCTCAAAATGGGCTCCACTATCCAACCAGCATTAGATCTCCCTTTCACCGCTTCCACAATAGTCTGAGAGTCTCCTTCAATTTCCATCTATTTAATTCCTATGGAGTTAGCAAATTTTAGCCCCCATAGGAGGGCCATTCCCTCCACTTGGGTTCCCCAAATGGTCGTGGATGATTCCACCCCCTGCTTGATAGGAATTTTGGGCTGAACCATCAAAGTTCAGCTTATACCACTGTAATTTTGGGGTTGACCATTTGGTCATCTTCCTTTTGTTATTGGTACTGTTGTTGAAGATTTCAAAATCTGAGGGGAGCTTCCATCTTTCAGCAATTTTCTTCTCGATCCAATTAGGGGGATTAGGAGGGGTTTTCCATTTTGTCACCGCAATGTTTTTCAGAGATCATCTTAAAGGAAATGTGGGTAGCACTATCAAGAGGAGTTTCAATATCTCTAAAGATTCTATTGTTTCTTTCTCTCCATAAGGTCCAACAGATGTGCGGCAATATTTGTCTCTATAATTGAATGATGAGGGGGTGATGGGAGGGGGGATTCCATCCAAAAACAAACCATTTAATGTTATTCTGGAAGACCCAATAGAGACCACATTTCTAGAGAGTGTTAATCCATAGATGTTCAACAAAGGGGCAAAGGACAAATAGGTGGTCAATAGTTTCCTTGTTAGCTTTACATAGGCTGCATCTGTTGGGGAGATGGAACCCCCTCGTTTTTAGGTTATCCAAAGTGAGGGTTTTACCATGCATTAGTGACCACCAGAAGAAATTAATTTTAGGGATTAACTGAGGGTTCCATATTTTCTTCCAGCACTCAACATCCGCAAGGGGTCTCAGGAGCTATCTGTAAGCAGATTTGACCAAGAAAGTACCTGATTGGGTCTCTTTCTAGATAAACCTATCTTCATGAGAGGCCAAAGGGATTCTCATTTCCAACATAGTGTTCTGAAGGTCCTGGGCAATGAGAACTAGGTTAGGCCTGTTGCTAAAGACTTGGACAATGTTCTTCCATCCTCCCCTTCTAGGTTCCATATAATCAACTATGTAATCCCCTAAGAGTCCCTTTAGGTGGTGCATAAGTTGGTGGAAACGAGTGTTAGCCAAGAGCCTATCCTCCGCCCAAACATCTTCCCAGAATCTAACCTTTCTGCCATTTCCGAGTTGCCATTTCAATCCTTCTCTTACAACCAATCTACTTTTCAAGATGTTATTCCATAACTTGGAGCCTTGGGGGAGGTCAATTGCACTCAAATTGTAATAGAATTTCTCTCGGTCAAGGTACTTTGCTCTAATAATTCTACACCAATCTGCCTCACCTTTAGCTAGGGTCCAACCAATTTTTTCTATTAGCGCCTTATTTAAGGCATTAATCTTTCTTATACCTAGGCCTCCCATAGATTTGGGGAAGCACACACTATCCCAATTGACCAAAGCAATGCACTTTTTCTCCTCTAGGCCCATCCATAAGAAGGTTCTTTGGATTTTCTCAAGTTTTTTCCCCATGGCACCTGATATTTTAAAAATGGACAAGAAATACACAAGAATTCCCTATAGGGAAGTTGTGAGGAGTTGGAGCTTCCCTGCACTACTAAGGAACTTCCCTTTCCATCCAGCAAGTGTTTTTTGCATCCGTTCAAGGATAGTGTTCCAGAACGAGGGAGTGACTTTCTTAACCGTAAGAGGGAGACCGAGGTAAGTCCCCAGGAGAGCCGCAAATTTGCACCTAAGGATATAGAGAATTGTGAGTTACGGGTCATTAGGAGTGTTGAAGAAGAAGAGGTTACTCTTCCCATAATTAATACATTGACTCGAGACCTTGGCATAATCAGTCAGTAATTTCTTCCACTATTTAGCCTCCATGACAGAGGACTTGCCAAAAAGAAAAGTTTCATCCACAAATTGTTGAATATTAGAGGGGGGGAGCATGGAAGCAACTTTGAATCCTTGAAGTCTTCCATCAGTAATCAGATCTGCCACATTTCTGCTCAAGACTTCAGCAATGATGATAAAGAGGTAAGGGGATGGAGGGTCACCGTGTCAGATACCTTTTTCTGCTTTGAAGCAACCCCTAGGAGTCCCATTAATCAAAATAGAGAACTGGACCATGGTAACACATATCCGAATCATATCCACCACCTTTTGGTTGAAACCCAACTTTAAGAGAGATTTGAAGAGAAAAACCCAATTAACTTTGTCATATTCTTTTGAGATATCTAGTTTGAAAGCCATACCTGGTATTCTGCTCTTGTCCATGGAGTGAATTATTTCATGAGTGGCAATGGCAGGATCCAAAATTTGGTGACCCGGAACAAAGCCTTTTTGGGACGGGCTGATAAATTTCACCAAGAGGGGTTTAATTATGTTCACAAGGACCTTGGAGATTATCTTGTATATATTATCGCATAGACTTATGGGGTAGAAATCCTGCATGCAACTGGGATTTGCAGTCTTAGGGACAAGAACAATGTAATTGTTGTTGATTTTCTTCAGTAATTTCCCATTCTTAAAGAAATCATGCACAACTTTGGTGACATCATAGCTAACAATGTCCTAGTAATCCTGAAAGAACACTGGGGGGAAATCATCTAGACCCAGGGCCTTATAAGCCCCCATAGTAAAGACCACCAGGTAGACTTCTTCTACAAAGATAGGGGTAGTTAGTTGATAGTTATCCTCCTCCTCAATGACAATCAGAAGCTTACTCACAAGGCTATCTTGTATAGATGCATCCCTTCCTCCAGTCCCCATGTATAACCATGTGAAAAAATCAGAAGCACATTGTCCAATTAGGGAATCTCCAGTGATCTACTGGTCCGAATCATCCTTGATACTTTTGATATAGTTCCTTCTCTTGTGAATGCAGGTTGATCTATAGAAGAAGGCAAAAAAAATTTCCCCTTCCTTCAGCCATTGAATTCTAGATCTTTTCTTTCAGTACACTTCCTCCTTAGAGAGGATATCCTTCCAGTTCTTATGAAATTCCTCTTCCTCCATCAAGATAGGGTCCGGGGGATTACCAGTAGCCATCATGTTCTAAAGTTCTAGTATGGAGCCCAGATCCTTCTTTTTTTTGAAAATATCCCTGGAGGTAGTCCTATTTCAGCCTTTGACTTCCTTGCTAATGAGTTTTAGTTTCTCCACAATTCTGAATATAGTTGTCCCTTGGACCGAGGTAGCACACCAATTCCTAACTAGATATCTAAAGTCAAGGTGAGAAGCCCACATAATCTCATAGCAAAAAGGGGGGGACCTTGGTAGGGTCTATCCTTCCAATGGAAAAGAAGGGGGTTATGATCAGAAGCAGTCCTTGGGAGCATTTTTAAGGAGTTATGGCTAATGACCCAGTTAGTGGAAACTAGGAATCTATCCAGTCTAACTTGAATTAGATGTTTGGATTTCCTATTGTTTGACCATGTGAAAGGAGTGCCCTAGAGGTTAATATCCATAAGGATAGAAACATTGATGAAGTTGGCCAGATCTCCCATACTGTCAGTAAAATCTGCAAGACCTCCACACTTCCTAGAGGGGTAGAGGGGAGAATTAAAGTTTCCCACAAGTATATACTAGGCCTTTTGATTAGCCAATATGAGATCAAAAATTTCCTCCCATACAAGCCGTCTTCCCATCTTGGAGTTGGGGACATAGATGTTGAACATTTGCCAACAGTGTTCACCATGTTGGAGAGTAACCGCTAGGAAGTTCTGGGAGCTGGTGAGAAACTTACCTTCAATATTAATGGGGTCCCAGAGGGTGGCAATACCCTCAGATGCCCCCAAAGAATCAACATATAGGAAGGCCACCCCCGGCCAGAGTTTACTAGCAAAGGTAGCAAAGGTTTGGTGGGACATTTTGACTTCCTACAGAAGGCAAATATCAATTTTCATTCCAAATTGAGTTGTTTTATAGTGAACTACTTCTGGGGGCTATTTAGACCCCTTATGTTCCAGGAGAGGAACTTCATTTCTTACTTCTATTGATTCCATCAAGGGTCAATTGCCTGCCCCTTGCAATATCCCTAGCCATAACTTTGTGTCTCAGGACCCTTTCTGAGGATCTGCCAACTTTATTTTTAGTACCCCCCACATTCGCTTTCTTGGCCTTGGCTTTCTTCTTCTAGGTTATCCATTCTTCATTACTTGCCTGAGGAGATTTTGGAGGTGAAGGTTTCACAGGAGGGAACCCTATCAGGGAGTTCCCTGGTAGAGCAAGCCTTTCCTCCATACCAGAGGAGAAAGGGGGGGTTGAGGTAAAAAGCTTAACCTCAGCCATAAGAGACATAACTTCATCCGAAATGGAAGCTTGAAAGGATGAGGGAGTGGGGGTAGCAGAGGGCATGAGGGGGATGCCATTTGACAACAAACCTAGGGATGAAAGGGGTTTAGGGGAGAGGTTGTGATTCCTCACCTGTGGGATTTCACCTTCTTCCAGGGGAATGATAGGATTAACAATCTTAACAGGGTCCACAGGGGATTTTAAGATTTCAAGGATCCTGTCCATGTGGGGGTAGTCCTCACAGATTTCATTCGCACCAGTCAGCTCTAGGGGAGTAGATGATGAGGGAGCATTTGGGTTGATGGGCTTAGCCCAGATAGCCTTTTCTTTGAGCTTGGGCTCAGTAGTCACTGGGGACTTACACTCAGTGTAGGTATGGCCTTGTTTATTACACTTATGGGAAAAGAGGGTAGCATTTTCATACACAATAGCCTAGGACTATTTTCCCCATTTTGATTTTAGAGACACAAAATTAGGGAGAGCCTTGTTAATCGTAACATTGACACAAAAATGAGCATAAACCAACCTGGATTTATTTAGAGTGACCGAGTCTTCTACAACATAGTTGCCAAATGAGTTCCCTATCCAATGGAAGATTTGCTCATCCCAGAACTCCAGTGGGAGGCCAGGAAGCGTAACCCATATAGGAGCCATGCGGTTGAGTTCAGCTAAGGGGTCGAATCCCCGCTTCCATTTAGCCAGAGTTAGAAAATATTTTCCATAAGCCTAGGAAACCGACATGACATAGATTAGATCTTCCTCAGTATTGAACTTGAACAGGAAGAGTCCTCCCGATATTGCTGAGATGTCCACACTACCTTTTATCTTCCATCGAGATTTCACCCATCGCCTGATCATGTCAATAAATGGTCGGAAGGAAAAGAATCGACCAATGATTTCTAGGTGAAGGGAGGAGACAATTTTGTCCATGAGATTGTCTGGGAGCTTGATCTTAGTTCCTTCCTCCATTTGGGTCAATTTGGCCAAAGCTGCTTCTAAGGTCGAATTTGTGGACCAAAGGAGGGTGTTCTTCAAACTAGACTTGGGATCCTTCTTTCCATTCTTCACATCCCCCTATCCAGTAGAAGTTTCTGGACTGAGATGTGGTATATTCTTCCCTTCACCGTCGAAGCCAGAGTTAGTCAGAACCGGTGTGGTGGAAGGGGTGTCAAACTTGGCGTTTTCTTCCATATGACCCACAAACCGTGGGGTCCCTGCAGTCGGAACAACAACATGTGATCCGACCATGGTATTAGGTATGAGGTCTAGTTGCAGGGGGGAGGGACCTCCCCAAGAGGGGCGGTCATCCAGTGGGAATAGATTCAAACCTGATGAAGGCGAGAGAGTTGCAGAGCTGAAGGCAGGTTAACCCTTTGCAAGCAATTCATCTTTTGAGCATAAGAATGTTGATGAAGCTTGCAAAGATGAAAATTAGATTAAATCTATGGAAGAAGAATTGAATTAGATTGAGAAAAATAATACATGGATTCTTGTTTCTAGACCTAAGAGTAAAAATGTAATTGGAAATAAATGGGTATCCTGGAATAAGTGGAATGAACAGGGTGAAGTTGTCCAAAATAAAGCTAGACTTGTTTGTAAAGGTTATTCATAGATGGAAGGAATTGATTATGATACTTTTTCTCTGGTGGCTAGTATTGAAGTTGTTAGACTATTTCTTGCCTATGTTTCTTACAAAAAATTTTAAGGTTTATCAGATGGATGTCAAATCAGCCTTTCTTAATGGAGAAATGGAAGAAGTCTACATTGAGAAAACAGATGGATTTCAACTGACAAATGAAAATAACATGGTTTTTTAGTTGAAGAAAGTATTGCATAGATTGAAGCAAGCCCCTAGAGCCTGATATACCATATTGGATAAGTATTTGATGAAACTTGGATTCAATAAAGGTACTGCTGACAGTAATTTTTATTTCAAGATTGATCAAAATAATATTTTGATTGTTGAAGTTTTTGTTGATGACATTATCTTTGGAGGAAATTATTTTCTATGTAAGAAATTTGTTGAAGAGATGCATAATGAATTTGAAATGTCTATGATTGGTGAAATGAAACTCTTTCTAGGGTTGCAAATCACTCAATTGGACAAAGGTATTTTCATATCTTAGTCTAAGTATGTGAAGGAATTGTTGAAGAAATTTGGTTTTGAATATTCTAAACCTATTGGTAAACCTATGGTCATCGGATGTAAGCTGACAAAGGATGATGACTCTCCAAAAGCTAATCAAACCAAATATAGATCTATGATTAGTAGTTTGTTATATTTGACTCAGACTAGACCTGATATAATGAATGGTGTATGTCATGTTGCTAGATTTAAAGTTGATCCTAAGGAATCACATGTTACTTCTATAAAGAGGATATTCAAATATTTGAAAGGAACAGTTGATTTTGGTTTGTGGTATTCTAAGAATGATGATTTTACTTTGAGTACTTTTATAGATGTTTATTGGGTAGGTGATGTTGATGACCAAAAGAGTGCTATAGGTGGTGCATTCTTTTTGAGAAAGAAGTTGGTCTCTTAGGCAAATAAGAAACATAATGTTATTTCTTTATCTACTACACAAGTTGAATACATTGTTGCTACTAGAAATTGTACTCAGGTAATCTGGATGAAGCAGATGTTGAAGGATACAGGAGTTATTTATGATGAGCCTATTGCTATATATTGTGATAATTCAAGTGCTATCAATATTTCAAAGAATCTGGTGTTGCATTCTAAGACAAGGTATATATCAATCAAGTTTCATTTCTTGAGAGAGAAGGTGAATGAGAAAGAAGTCAGATTGGAGTATATATCTACAAAGAACAAATTGTAGATATCTTTATGAAGCCCTTTCCTAAAGATACTTTTGATTATCTCAAAGAGAAGTTAGGGGTAATTTTCCCTCCTAATGAGAAATATAGTGCAAGGATTTGTATCAGTCTAGTGAACTTCACAAAAGTATTGTATGCTCCAAATTGATGAGTGAGGCTGCTACTCAGGGGGATTAGTCAGTGTTAGTGGTTCAAATGTTCAAATTTATGGGAGAGAAGCGTAATTTATGACCCTTTGTCATTGATGTCAAACGGGGAGAGAAGCATGTGAAAAACCCTAAAGTATTTTGAGTTGAGTTGATCCTTGTGATTGTTATGAGTTGATTTCTTTCTTTGCATTGATTGTTTTTCACATTCATATGTTACCATCAATACCAAAGGGGGACATTGCTGGATATTGGTTGATATCTTGGCATTGATGCGTTGTCATTGATGTCAACATATGTGGAGATTGTTGATGAGGAGATTATTGGAAAGTTTTCTATGTATTCCAATGCTGCAGTTTGTTTGGGTGAGTTGATTTAGCATGTGTATTGCACATGAGATGATGTAGTTTAAAGGGATTCTAGTATGTTGTCTATGTTGGCCATTTGGTGGAATTGATTATGTGTTGCATTGATGTTTTGTCATTAATGTTAACACTAGTTGTTTGGATTCTTTACTGACACCCTTTTGGTTTCGGTAGGTTAAGTAGTTTCTGGTTAACTTGGATCTGGTATGATCTGGTAGGCTCCGGTATAATATGGTGATGGAATTGGCTTGTTCATGATACTTATACTCATATTTGGATAGTTGGTTTTGGTCTAGAGATTAGATGCGATCTTGCTTGATTAGAAGATTGGTTTTTGGTTTCGGTGAGGGTTTCACTGACAGAGCTTTTAGTGGAGATCTTTGATGAATTGTATAAGTGGTGTTGGTGCAACTTCTGATGGAGTTTCAGGATACTGTTGGTGATCGTGTTCGAGACTTGATAGATGGAGATAATTGCTGAAGCATGTGGACCTATACTTGGTCCTTATTGATCTAGGTTATGGACCAACTTTAATGTAACATGTGGATAGGACCTATTGATATATTTTTGAGGATGTCTTATATATTGATATTATTTGTTTGGTCTAAGGCCGACATGGTTTGTAATTATGTAATTGGTTTATTATCTGGTGGCCGACCTAATTGTTTATGGTCGAGGGTTTGTATATATTGATGTAAGATCTTATTGTAGATCATCATGGTTATATGTAAGAGGTCATGGTAAAGGAATGTAATGTGTGAATAATGTAATATCATTCAGGCAGAGGAGTTGGTTGATCATTGGAGATCAAATTGGGTTTATGTCAGAGGATTTAGTCCTTTAGTATTGAGCTTAACCAAAACTGTACTCGGACATAGGAGATGCTACCTTTTACAGTTCAACACTTCTTTGGATTGTAGTCTGAATTTATATGTAGTTAGTGAGGCCCCTTTTGTGATGAGCAGTGCACTCTAGGATGTTGGCCTTCCTACAAGTGTATGCCCCTCAATTATAATTCACATACTTACTATAGAATTATTATTAGACTATGGGTAGGCTTCCCACCATGATTTTTCCCTTTACTGGGTTTTCAGATTTCCACGTATAAATCTTGGTGTTATGTGGATGGCTTTTATTCTATGATTACTGTTTATGCTTAATTGGATTAACTACTATTTCGGTATTATTGTTTTGGGTTCCGGTATTAAAGTTTTAAATGTTGAATGTTCCTGTAATCTGTGACAACTGATTCACCCCCCCTCTCAGTTGTCTTCTGGTTATCTGAAGTATCTAACAATTAGTATCAGAGCTTTGGTCCTCTCTGCAGAAAGCTTAATCGCTTGAGGAAGATCCTATGGTGAGTAACAATTCAAGTTCATCCAGTTCTTCTGGAGCTATCTTTCAAAGGGATGTTTCAAGGCTTGATGGAACAAATTACACAGTATGGAAGATTCAGATGGAGACTCATCTGAGATATCTTGGAAAGGAGATTTAGGAGATCATACAGAATGGTATCACACCCTATAATCTGGGATCTGGAAATCCTCCTCCAGCTAACCTAGACAAGGAGCTTGAGAATGATTGTAGAGCAAGATAAGCCCTCTTGTGTGCACTTTTGGATCAACAAATAATGGGATTAACAAACAAATCATCTCGAAAGACTATATGAGATAGGTTGGAGACTCTTAATGAAGGTGACCCTACAGTGAAGATTGCTAAACTTGATGTTTACTAGGTGAGATACGAAAACCAGAAGATGGAAGAAGATGAAAGGATTACTGCATTCATGGAAAGGGTAAATGAGATTGTTATGAGAATTCAATGTTGTTGTGGAACTCTGAGCAAAGATGAAATTGTTTCTAAAGTCGTGAGAGCCCTACCACCAGCTTATAAAATCAAGGCTACTACTATTAATGAGTTGATAACAATGGCTAATACATCTGTCAATAGAGATACCTTGGTTGGGAAACTATCTGCTTTTGAGCTTGAGGAATTTGGACCTTCTAGAGCTATGAAGACTGAACCTTCTTTTCATGCATCTATATCTACAACTGGTAAGCAAGATTAGAAAGCTTTATATGCGAAGGAGTTGGAAGATATGAAGAGAGAAGATGATGAGTTTGAGCAACTTGAAGAACTATTTTCTACAAGAGTACTGAAAGGACTGGTAGGAAGTAAGTATGAAGGAAAAGCACCTTTTAAATGTTTTGCATGTAATAAGATTGGTCATTTTGCATCTAGATGTCCTGAAAGAAATTCAAGATTTGAAGAAAGAGTTAAAAGATCATTTAAGCCTAAGCCTAGATATTAGAATACATATAAGTACAAGAAAAACAAAGACAAATCATGCTACACAACAAATGAAGAAGGCATTACTAATTTAGATGATGAACCGACAGAAGACTCTATTAGTGGATCCGATAATGGAAAGGAATGGGTGTTCCTAGCTATCAAGGAAGATGATCTGGCACTGGAAGAAAATGTACTTGAGGAGAAGGCACTTGGTGCTAAAATTGAAGACAAGGATGAATGGGTAATTGATAGTGGTTGTTCACATCATATGCCTGGAGATAAAGGGAAGTTTCTGTCTTTTCAATAATTTGATGGTGGACTAGTTAGATTTTGAAATGACAAGGCATGTATGATCAAAGGAAAAGGAAATATATCATTGGATGGTAAGAACAATACTGACAATATTTATTATGTTGAAGGTTTGAAGCATAAGATTTTGAGTGTAGGAAAATTGGTAGATAAGGGATTTCAATTACAATTCAAGGATGGAAAATGCAAAATCATTAACAGATATGGCTTGGAGATTGCAACCGGTACACAGACAAAAGGTAATATATTTCACTTGAACTTTGGTGAGAAGACATGTTTGATTACACAGATTGATGAGAGTTGGATATGACATAAAAGGTTGTGTTATGTGAATTTTGATTGCATTGTGAAGATCAGTTCAACTAAGGCAGTTAGAGATATACCTAAGATTATGAAGCCCTATAATCTGGTATGTAAAGAATGTCAAATGGGTAAACATGTCAGAACCTCTTTCAGAAGTATACAAGATAAATCAAATGATGTTCTTGATTTTATTCATATTGATTTGTGTGGACCTGCTAGAGTTAAAAGTTTTCATGGTGATAGATATTTCATGCTAATCATTTATGATTATTCTAGAATGAGGTAGGTTATTTTTTTGAGAGAAAAATCTAAAGCATTTGAAAAGTTTAAATCTTTAAGGATAAAGTGGAAACTAAGATAGGATTGAAGATTAAATGTTTGAGATTAGATCATGGTGGAGAATTCACATTTCGAGAGTTTAATAACTTTTGTGACAAGAATGGTATAAGAAAACAATTTTCTACTCCCTGGACACCTGAGCAGAATGGAGTTGTGGAAAGGAAGAACATAACTATTTTGGATGCTGCTAGAACAATGATGATGGAAGGTGATACCTCATATCTACTAGAGAGAAGTAGTGAGTACAACGGTTTATAAATTTAACAGAGTACATATCAAAGGAGAAACCATTAAGACACCTTATGAATTATGGTCTGGCAATACACCTACAATTAAGTATTTTGGAATTTTTGGTAGTAAATATTATATCAGGAGAGATGATACCATTGGGAAATTTGATCCTAGATGTGATGAAGGCATATTTCTTCATTATTCTAATAAAAGAAAAGCATATAAATGTTATAACATGATATTGCAGAGAATTGTGGAGAGTGCTAATGTCAAAGTAGATGAACTAAACAGAAATCAAATTAGAGTTTATGAGAAGGAACCGATAGTGGAAATGATTATATCTGAACTGGTAGCACCTTTAGCGGAACAGAGAGTTGAACCAGTTACTTCGGCAACATCAGAGAATTCTATAGTAAAAAAAGAACAGGGAAGAGGAACAGAGAGTCAGAAGACTCCTAGGTATGTGAGACTAAATCATTCTGAAGATCAAATCATTGGGGATAAGACCAATGGAGTGATGACAAGAAGAAGACTGGCAACTAATGAGGTATGTTTAATTTCACAAGTTGAACTGGTATCAACAATTGAGGCATGTAAAGATGAACATTGGTTAAAAGCTATGAAAGAAGAGTTAGATTAGATTGAGAAAAATAACACATGGACTTTGGTTCCCCGACCTAAAAATAAAAATGTTATTGGAACTAAATGTGTTTTTAGGAATAAATTGAATGAGGATGTTCAAGGTATAAGGAATAAGGCTAGATTTGTTTGTGAAGGATATTCTCAAATGGAAGGAATTGATTATGGAGAGACTTTTGTACCTATAGCTAGGATTGAAGTTGTAAGATTATTTCTTGCCTATGTTGCTTACAAAAACTACAAGGTTTATCAGATGGATGTTAAATTGTATTTTTTAATGGGGATCTTGATGAGGAATTTTATATTGAGCAACCTAATGGTTTTTCACTATCAAATGATACAGATATGGTCTACAGGTTAAGGAAAGCTTTATATGGATTGAAACAAGCACCTAGAGCTTGGTATGCAAGGTTGGATAAATATCTTTTAAAGCTTGGTTTTACTAAGGATAGTACTGGCAATAATTTATATTATAAAATCATTGATGATGATATATTGATTGGTGAGATGATATTATTTTTGGAGGTGAAGATAAGTTATGCATAGAATTTTCTAAGAATGTGGAGAAAGAATTTGAGATGTCTATGATTGGTGAGATGAAATTTTTCTTAGGTTTGCAGATTACTCATATTGGCAAAGACATTTTTATCTGTCAAACTAAATATGCTAAGGAATTTTTGAATAAATTTGGTATGGGAGATTCTAAACCGGTAAGTAAACCTGTGATTACAAGTGAGAAATTGACAAGAAAAGATGTTTCTGCATCGATAAATCCTACAAGATACAAATCTATGATTGGAGGTCTGCTTTATTTGACTTAGACTAGGCCTGAAATTATGAATGTTGTTTGTATTGTTTCAAGATTTTAGAGTGATCCTAGAGAAAATCATGAGATGGCGGTGAAAAGGATTTTTAGATACTTGCAAGGTACATCAGAATATGGTTTGTGGTACCCTAAGGATAATAACTTCACTTTATGTGCATATACAGATGTTGATTGGGATGGAGATGTTGATGACCAGAAAAGAACTTCCGGTGGAGATTTATTTCTTGGAAAAAATTTGGTTTCATGGATCAACAAGAAATAGTCATGTACTTCTCTATCGACTGTTGAAGTTGAATATGTTGTTGCTACTACTAACTGTATACAATTTTTATGGATGAAGCAAATGTTGAAGGATATAAAGGTGGATTGTGATGCACCGATAGTTATTCACTATGATAACTCTGATACTATTGATATATCAAAGAATCGGGTATTTCATTCTAAAATAAAGCACATTTCTATCAAGTATAAATTTTTGAAGGAGAAGGTGGAAGAAAATGAAGTTAGACTAGTTTATGTGAACACTAAACAATGGATTGCAGATATTTTCACTAAACCTTTATCCAAGGAATCATTTGAGTACCTGAGAGACAGATTGGGATTTTTTGACCCTCTGGTAGAGACTTGATTGATGTGGTTTGGCATCAGTCTGGCATGCATTATCTAAGATACTATTCATTTCGACACTAATGTGGGATGCTGCAACTCAGGGGGAGTAGTCAACTTTGAGATTCTGAGGCTTATGTTTTTACTTTGATATTTCTATTAGATTTCTAGCATTGATGTCAAAGGGGGAGAGAAATTGATGTAAAAAAGATAAAGAAAGAAAAAGAAAAAGTCAAAGGGGGAGAGATATGGATATGAAAAGTAAAAGAAAGAGATATTCAGAGCTATATGTGGGTGATTGTTGGTTGTCTTGCACAAGGGCAGACTTGTTTGGTATTTCTTGGTACTTGTTTTTTACATCTAGTGTTGCCATCAATGCCAAAGTGGGAGATTGTTGGCCATTTGGTAGAATTGATTATGTGTTGCATTGATGTTTTGTCATTGATGTCAACACTAGCTATTTGGATGCTTTATCGCCACCCTTTTGGTCCTGGTAGGTTAAGTAGTTTTTGGTTAACTTGGATTCGGTATGATCTGATAGGGTCCGGTATAATCTGGTGATGAAATTGTCTTGTTCATGATACTTATACTCAATTTGGTCAATTAGCTTTTGGTCTAGAGATCGGATGCTATCCTGCTTGCTTAGAAGATTGGTTTTTTGTTTCGACGAGGGTTTCACCAGTAGAGCTTTTAGTGGAGATCTTTGATGAGTTGCATAAGTGGTGTTGGTGCAGCTTCTGATGGAGTTTCAGAATGCTGTTGGTTGTTGTGTTAGAGACTTGGCAGATGGAGACCATTGTTGAAGCGTGTGGACCTATGCTTGGTCCTGACTAATCTAGGTTATGGACCGGCTTTAATGTAACATGTGGATAGGACCTACTGATATATTTCCAGGATGTCTTATGTATTGATATTATTTGTTTGGTCTAAGGCCGACATGGTTTGTAATTATGTAATCGGTTTATTATCTAGTGGCCGACCTGATTGTTTGTGGTTGAGGGTTTGTATATATAGATGTAAGATCTTAGTATAGATCATCATGGTTATATGTAAGAGGTCATGGTCAAGGAATGTAATTTGAAAATAATCTAATATCATTTAGGTAGAGGAGTTGGTCAATCATTGGAGATCGAATTGGGTTTATGTAAGAGGATTTCGTCCTTGAGCTTAATTGGAACTATACTCAGGCATAGGAGATGCTATTGTTTGCATTTCAACACATTTCTGGATTGTAGTATGGATTTATATGTAGTTAGTGAGGTTCCTTTTGTGATGAGAAGTGCGCTCTAGGTTGTTGGCCTTCCTGCAAGTGCAAGCCCCTCAATTGTAATTCACATACTTACTATAGAAGTATTATCTGACTGTGGGTAGGCTTCCCACCATGGTTTTTCCCTTTGTCGGGTTTTCCATGTAGAAATATTGGTGTTGTGTGGATGGCTTTTATTCTGTGATTACTGTTTATGCTTGATTGGATTAACAACTATTCCGGTATTATTATTTTGGGTTCCGATATTAAAGTTTTAATTACTGAATGTTCTTGTAATTTGTGACAACTGATTCACCCCCCCTCTTAGTTATCTTCCAATTATTTGAACTATCTAACAGTTTGTAGATGGTTCATTCTCATTTGCAGACATCTACATGATGATTTGATCAAATTATGAGATCTGGTATTGAGGATGTTATGTAGTTGTTCGTGTTATCCGATATTCTTTTTTGTGCTCCATATTGCTTCAAAATTGCTATATCTTTGGTTGCAGATGTGTGGAATGTGTTTTGGATGTTAATGTGTGTCCTTAGTTCAAGTGGTTCATGATTTGGGTATCCACAAGCAAATATTTCAGGTTGTTAGTCAGTTATATTGATTTTCTTGAGCTCTGGTAGAGAGATAATGATGATTCTGATGATCCGAGTTGTTGTAGTTGTTGTGATGCAATTCATGTTTCTTATGAATGTCTTTTGATCGTGTGCTATGTATATTGGTGGTCCACATTGATTATTGTGTGAGTTGTTGAAGATTTTTCTTATTCAATGATGTTCTTTGTGTTATGCGATATTCTTGGTGGTCGTAGCATGTTGTGGGTGATCAATGTGTGATTGTTGGAGGTGTTGCATGTTTGCGGTATTGATTTGGATCCATACTATGTCTTATCCAACATTTTTTTGGTCCACATGTATTGTTGTAGCATGTGAGGATATTATTTTGTAATTGGTATTGAGGGTTTAGCCTACCCTGAAATGCAGGTTGAAGGGTTTGTATAAATATACATAATAATCATGTAATATGTATGTCTGCAACTATCTGCATTGTATATGTAAAGTGAATGATCAAGTTGGATGTGTGAATAAGTGATTTGATCTTTTGGAAGTGAGGAGAAGAGAAGTGTTGTAGAGCAGACTGTGTGCTTAACAAGAATTGTATTCAAGCATATAGAGATGTTATTTTCAGAGTTCATATGATCTGAATTGTAATCTAAATGTTTTGTAAGTCAATGAGACTTCCTGTAAGGTAGCGAGCCTTCCCTTAAGGTTGTAGCCTTTTTGTGTTTCTTATTTTGAGCAGTGTGCCTGAATGCATGTGCATTCCCATTGTAATATTCACATTTACTCCTAATAGGGTATTATCTCATTATGGGTAGGTTCCCACCATGGTTTTGTTAGGAATCCCATAGATACTGAGAGGGGGGGGGGGTGAATCAGTATCTAACCGGTATATAGAATTTCTTGACTTAAAACATGCAGAACATAATATAACAGTGTATCGGTATGCAAGAAATAATGCAATAAATAGAATCAAGAACATCCACATGAAAAGCACACCATAACACAAGGTTTTAACAAGGAAACCCGGTGTGGGAAAAACCTCGGTGGGATTTGTGACCCACAATATTCAATCACTAGTCAATAAGAGAATATTACTTACAATAGGGGCCTGCACATGCAAGAAGGCCAACTGCCTAGAGCTCACTGCTCAATGGGAAGTCTCATTGACCTACAATGAGGATTATACAAATCCAATATCTTGTACTACTTTACAATAGCATCTTCAATGCCTGATCCAGTACCGGTTGCTACTCTGCTGCTTACATAAACCCCTTAACCTATATTTCGCATAATAGGTCTGCCTAATATTTTCCTTAATGCTTACATCTTCTATATCAAATGTCTACAATGATCTCTTTTATATATAAGAGTCATTTTACAATTTGCTAAGCTGGCTTACAAAGTTTTACAATAATAAACAAAATATAATATAACAAAATCTTGTCGACCTCTGTGCCGGTATACTTCATTTCTTCTGTGCTAATGCCGGTGTCCTAAGTGCCGGTGTAGAGTGTGATCTGCTGATGCCAGTATAATGCCTTTGCCGGTGCCATAGGAATTCAAGGTTGCCATCAATGACAAAACCTTCAATCACATACAATGTCTCATTGGAGTGTGCATATGCCAACAGGTTTTTCCCTTAATAGGGTTTTCCACATCAAAAATCCTTGTGTTATGTGTGTTATTGATGTGATGTTGTTTCATTCTTTAATTGTTAACTATCAGATCTATTTTATGGTTTAAGTTGCAGTAAGTTTTGGTGCAAACTGATTCACCCCCCCCCCACACACACCCCCCCCCCCCCACGCCCCCCTGTGCATTGTTGCGAACACGACTCACTTAGCCTTGTATACTCCTTTTTCTCACACCCCAAGTCATTCCTACAAGGTGGGTTTTAGTCAGTCAAGCACATCTGCTATTATATCATAACGACATACTTAAATATTCTTTTTTATGCATAAACATGTATACTATAAAACAATGATTGGCAGAAATATAAAGTATACCACAAAATATATGTTTGATAATAATCTGAAATCACTAAAATTTTGTTGTGATGCATTAGGACTGCTTTTCCTAGTAATTTCTACTCCATATGTTATGGGAAATCTTTTGTTGTGTGATCTGTTTAATGAAATTGACCTTTTTTGAAAGGTTCGATTTGTTGGACTGATTTGATATATCTTTAATGATCCACTGATCTAGTAATATCAATCCTAATATTTCAGAAGATGTGTTTTGGGATGATTATTGATTGATCTTATGTAGATTATTATGATTAATTGGTTTTATCCCACTCCCTATTGGGGATCAGATTAGAATTCCTTGAGAAAATAAAAATATCATTATGTATTGATACCATAGGTACAACCTTAGGTGCAACCATAGGATGATTGCGATAGTCACATAGTGACCCTATAGGCACATGTGGTAGTTTTATTGGGATAGGTGGTTATTCTATAGGCACAACTAGGTGCTCAAGATACTGAGATTGTGACTCTCATTATGGAGAGAGATACAATGATATCTCAATCCAAGAGAGCTAAGGCTACCCTCAAGCAAGTATGGATAGCAACATAGGGACCTATGATGTAAATAGTGTAGGAGGTGATACAAGTTGGTCAAGGGGTATAGTACTAAAGGATGTTTTATTAGCAAGCAGTGCCACTAGGACAAAGGATAGGGTCTTTATGCAGAGCTCACATGGTTGGTCATGAACTGCTCAGATGGAGAGTGGAGGAGTTATAAGGCCACCACAACCACCTAGTTCAAGAGGAGCAAGACCATCAAGAGCTCAATAGAAGATGGGACTGGCCAACTTAGAGGGATGGAGTACATCAAAGATCCTTTTGGGTCCTATTTGTATCATTTGTGATATAGATACCCACGATAAGGTGATTTTGGAGGTTCCTCATATCTAGTTATATATTTTGACACCGTTGTACTATGACATTGATTTATTTTTTAGATATATGAACAACACTATTTTTTGTAGTGATCTATATGGTATGCATATTCCTATTGTGGTATTCATGTATGCATTATGCTATGGTTTCTCTATGTCATTCTTATAATGCTAGATGGATACATGACAGCTAATGTAATATGTGATTGATTATGTTATATGATGGTCTATATGAATGCATGTATGAACATGAAAATATATATGTGTTTTATTATGGTTGACTCTTATATGATGGATATGTTATATTATGATGGACTGACCTATGTAGATGTAGGATACAATGCTATATGATAATTTATATGATGTTATTGGATAACATTTGGTTTTGCAGGCAATGGAGATGTGATGGATGGGATGCACCTAAGACCTATGTTTTTGGTGTGTCATTATACTCAATCATTTTGTGCCAGACTACTTAGAGAGGAGATGAAAAGAAAGAGATAATTAATCAATGGCCATAGAAGAAGTTATGGATATGAATGGATAGATATATTTAAAGGATACAAATTATGGAATTTTGTGCTTAATTTAGTGTTATATCATCATGGATCTTACTATGGCAAGTGGATGCAAGTATATAGATATGAAAAAACCTTGATGACCTACATATCATTTGCAAGGATTTAAGAAAATATCAAACAATAAGGAATGTACTCATTCACACTAGACTCATAGGTCCTTGATGATCATAGACAATCATGTCTTTGGACAAGTCATAGCATTACTGAATGAATAATTAGGAAACATAGGAAACAAATGATCATGCCTCACCATAGCTCCTCTAATGTAGGACATCCTTGATTAGTGTAGGAAACATGTGATTAAGATCCAATCAAGTAAATAAAAGGATTCAAAAGACTAAACATAACAACAACCATTAGATCTTCATGCCAAAGATGTGTGCTTCTTGTCCAAGGTAGCTAGCCTAATAGAGGAAAGGTATATCCTAATGAGGCATTTCATAGATGATGTTTAAATATATTTAGGCAATAGGATTGTCATTTCATAGGTATGTAAAGTCTTGGTCCTATAGAAAGGTAATTTGGTTATATCTTAGTGCCATGTTTGTTTGAAAATAAAGCCCCAATCCAAGAAATGGATGTTTTATTATGGAGAAAAGTGAAATCGATGGATGAATTTTTTTATGATAACTAAGTGCTAAAGGTGAGAATTTGTTATGGTTTTTGTATGCATGTGATGATGGGAAAAGAAGTTCCTCTTAACATGTTATACCAAGGATCCAATTTCAACACTAGGTCAAGGAGAGATGCCCCCTATTAGGAATAGACCAATTTATTATGGGTCAGTGAAGGTTGACATAAAATGGTAGTACAATAATAGGCCGTGATAGGGAGGGTATATTTTTATTATGGGATGGCATGAAAGGTTTATTATGGATGGTGAAGGGATTTATCAAATAGAATCTTGAAGGAAGGAGGAGAAAAATCACTACACATGGTGCATGTTGCCATGTTTTCAACATTGTACTTATCCAAGGCACCACCAAAGTGGTTTTATCATAGAATGGATTATTTCTCTTTACTTGTTTTGTTCATTTTTTTGTATTATTGACATTTTTATTTTTTTGTATTTTTGACGTAAGTTAGGGTACTCAAAAGGGTCGAGTATAAAATTCACAAATTTGCATGTGTTTTATAGAATCTTCTAATGGTTCACCTTCCATAGAATATTGTAATGATGTAGGGACCTAGCTAGTTTATTCAAACTTGCCCTTTTTTCTCTCTATCTTGTTGATATCTAGTTTTTTCTTAGGACAAGGTTGCCAATCTCAAATACTTGTGGCCTAAATTTGTGATTGTAGCTATGAAACATGCATTGTTGATAGGCTTGAAGATTATTAAAAGCATTTTATTTTCATTTATCCAATAACTCCAAGTCCTAAAATCAATGGTAACTTCACCTCAATGGATAAGATAGCTTCCTATTTGTAAACAAGGAAATATGGGCATCATGTATAAGAGTGTGAACACTAGTATGGTAGGCCTCAATACAGGGTTAAGTTAGATGTGTTGGCATTTGGCATAATTGATGCAGATGAGGTGATGCAGTTGAAGATGGATGACTACATCGGTAAAGGATAGAAGTCTATTTGTGATGAAGAGATTGAGATTTTATGATTAGATGACCTGATCAGTTATTTGTGTTGTCATTGATGGCAACTAATGTCAACTGATGTTCCTAATGTTTTGTTTTATCATCTAAGTGATTTGGTTTACTAGAAGATGAGGTTTATCGACATAGAACTGAAGTCTATGAAATAGGAATTTAATTGTTAAAGCAGAGATGTTTTCATTGAATCAGTCGATAGATAATGATTGGTGATTTGCGGTTTGGAAGGTGAGCTTGTATCATGGTAAGGAGTATCTGACCAGAACCAAAAGACATGTTTCAAAATTCTGACGAAGTTTTGCTAAGGTTTTGGTAGGGTTTAAGACTAGTGAAGAAATCATCAAACCAATAATGATTTCTATTATGACGGTGATCGACGGTGAGTCTACATGAAGGTGATAACATGGCACAACCTGCGTGAAAATATTTAATTACTCTTTTGGCATGATTCAAGGAAGAATTTCTTGGGAATCAACGAAACACTTAGTAGAGTGTTTTATGGTTTTGACTTTGGTACATATCAAATTTTTTGTGATGGGTTACGATCAACCAACGATTGATATTGCATTGTAATTTGTTGTAATGATCTGTATATTGATCTAAGATTATCTCTTATGATTTGAATTGTAAATTCATGATGTAATTAGGGTTTAGTGGCCGACCTAGTTGAGATAGCTATTTAGGATGACCTAGTTGATGTTTTTCATGTAGCTGGTCTTAGAGAATGTGTTGAGCCATCCAAGTGAAGTGTGAGATCTGCTTGAGAGTTGCAAAATGTTGTGCATAACTAGATATAATCAAGAAAGAAGAGAAGTGCAAGTAAAAAATCACTTATTCATTGTTGTTCCCTAACAGTTGTAGCAGGTTAAATTCCTTAACTGGGTAGGTCCTAACAGGCCTTAAACATTTAAGTCCCCTAATAGGGAAACTCTCAAAAGAGTGTTAAATCCTCTAACGAGGTTGATCCTAATATATGATCAAGCTCCTAATCAGGCTACTAGGAAAATCCCTTAACTGGGTGACTCCTAACAAGATCTGCTCCTAACAGGGCATATTGTAAGCTCCTAACAGGGCGTACTTCAAAAGAGTACAAATATTTGTGGGTGCCAACTCCCACCGTGGTTTTTCCCTATTTGGGTTTCCACATCAAAAACTTATGGTGTTCATGTGTGGAATGTTTTTCATGTGATGTTCTTGTTTATGTTTCATTTAATGCATTATTTCTAAGACACCGATTATGATGTTTTATCAGAGGTTTATCAAAGGATACCGGTACTGATAAGAGTTGATAGAGAAAAGTGATTGATCTGATATGCTAAGTTGGTAAATGATCAAATTTACATGATTGCTTAAGTGGTGAAATAATTGATTGATATGGTAAATGATTTTATTAATGTATTAAGCAAATCTAGTAAAGAGGTTGTTAGATCTGATTAAAGAAGTTGAGATATTTGTTAAATAGTCTTAGATATGATATAAGTTTGATTTTGGGTTTAAAGTTTCAATTGGTCTTAATACTGATTCACCCCCCTCTCAATATTAACTGGATCCTCATAGGATTAACAATTGGTATCACAACTTTGGTCCTATGTGTGCAGAAAGCCTAGCCGCTTGAGGAAACGATTCCGACGAAGTGAAGATGATGAAGAAAGAGGGTCCTGAGTTCAACAAGGATAACTACAAGATCTAGAAAGACAAAATGAAGATCTACATCAAAGGTCTTGATGCACAATATTGGAAGCAACTTGAAACAACATGTGTTTCTCCTACTACTACTCCCATGACATCGGATGAACTCAAAGAGTAGCAAGACAACATGCAAGCCCTAGAAGCTATTGTAAGACTTTATTTGATTCAGAATATATTGATGTTCAAGAATTGGAAACTACAAGTGAGGTTTGGGAAAAGTTAGAAACAATCTATGGAGGAGATGAGCATGTTCAAAGAGCCAAAGAGGAAAGCTTGAGAGGAAAGTTCGATGACATGAGAATGCTTGAAGGAGTAAATATTGCACAGTATGGTCAAAGATTCAAAGAAGTTGGTGGCATAAAGAGTGTTGGAGGTAAAATAGAAGATGATGCAATAGTAAGTAAAATTATCAAAACTCTTCAACCTCAGTATGCTATAAGAGTATTGGCAATCCAAGAACTTAGATCTATTTCAAAGGATAAGGTAATTGTTGATTCATTGATTGGTAAGCTTACAAATTTTGAGTTAAATAGTTTTGACCATAGTGTGACAAAATATATTGAATCTATCTTTAAAGCTTCCATGACCGGCTCATCTGCCAGAAAAGGAAAAGATATATATCAAACTCATGAGTGCAGGACAAGTCATGGAAGCAACCGGGGAAATGAAGACAATGAAGATCAAGTGATGGAGCTTGAGGCACTGTTAGCAAAGAGATTTCCAAGAGGCATTGGTAAGTATAAAGGAAAGCTACTTTGAAGTGTTTCTCTTGTAGTAAAATTGGTCATATTTCTGCTAACTTCCCTAACACCGACAAGAAAGAAAAGTTTAGAAGATTCAAAGGAAAGGGTTGTTGGGATCCAAGAACACTGAGAGGGGGCGTGAATCAATGTTCTGTCAAAATGAAGAGTTTTTAACTTTCTAGACCATGCATATATATATATCGATAAACAGATAATCATATAACAAGAAGAAAATAAACCATCCACATAAATGAATACCATAACACACATAATTTATATGTGGAAAACCTTAATGAGGAAAAACCATGGTGAGATTTGTGACCCACAATATCAGTTCATTGACCATATGAAAAGATATTACATATAATAGGGGTCTACACTTGCAGGAAGGCACATTGCCTAGAGCATACTGCTTATCACTTAAGAGCCTCATTGACTACAATCTTTCTACCAAAGTAAATTACTAAAAAATGAACTCAAGAATGCATTTACTATGCCAAATAGAGTTTCGGTTCTTGTTCTGCTCTGTACTGGTTCATAAACTTTGAACTGCTACCGGTATCTCTTCTCCTCCAAGAATGATTTCCAAGCTATCGACACATAATTTCATGATATAACATTCACATACAAAATGATCTCCATACATATATTTCGCATTATATAGTTCTGCTATATTCTCCTATATCCACACATATCATATATCTTGCTCCTTTTCAAAAATAACCTAGCAGACTGACCTATATAACTATTACAAATGACATGCCTTATGTCGGCTTACAATACATTTACAAAAAATGTTGGTCTTGACAATATTAATTACAAAATGATTTAAGTAAATCCTCCTTGATTTTGGCTTCCAAAAAAGTGTTGATGTCGGTGTTGATGTAGGCTTGAATGCTCCAAAGATGGTATCTGTCGGTATATGCTTCCTAGTGCTAGTTTATGACTTCCATCATATTTGGTTGTCATCAATGACAACAAAATGAATCTAATGAGTGTCAATTGCCAACAATCTCCCCCTTTGGCATTGATGGCAATACTCATGTGAAAAATGGATTTCCTGCCAATATGCTCCCCTTGAGCTACTCCATCTGAAATGTGTTCCCTAATATTTTTCCCATATGAACATACTCCCCATTTGACATTAATGCCAAAGACCGATGAAAGAATTGAAATAATAAAAGAATATTGTTAGTTTCACTAGAGTTTTGCCATCTTCAGGATTTCTGGGTATGCCTTTTGCAATAATTAAAGATATGTATCCTAGCCAGATTTAGAGGTATCAGAAATAGATGCAAGTCCACTTAGTAAGTGGGCAAGTGTTTCCTTCTCTTGGATATCTGCCGGTGTGGGTTTAACTATCATATCCATGCATTCTTTCTTGTGAGCACCCAATGAATCTAGTCTAGGACTTACCAATCCTCTTAAATTGCTTGCTCTTCTCATGATTTTGTCTCTCTCCTCAAAAGCAAAAATTTGGTTCTCCAAGGACAAAATTTATCCATCAACAGATGTGGTTAGTGTAGTCAATCCATGAAAAGAGATAGCAATTTTAACCATCTTATCAAATAAATCCTTCAATCCGCTATCTACATTAACTGTAAGACTTTCTATTTTAAAACACACTCTATAGATATTTGTACATTGTTTTAAACAAACCTCAATAGGGATAAGTTTTTCCTCAATTTTCTTCTTCCCTATTTCTATAAGCTGATCAAAAGTTGTTCTTTTTGCTGATGTGAAATTGTCCAAACCCTACCGGTCTGCTATCTACCTCAGAGATTGAAAATTGTTGGATATGTGCTCTATTAGAGTCTTGAGCTTACCAGAAGGGCTTGCTCCATCTTCAATCTGACAGTCAGGTAATAATCTATGTATTACAAAGACTGATTGATCAATTAATCCTTTATCTATAGTACCTTCCTTCAGTAATTTCTGAGTAGCCATCATCATTAATTCAGTTGGACTCAACTCAGAGACTGATTTCTTCTCAACCTAAGAAGTGTCAATTGCCAAAACCTTTGCCAGGGAATCAGTTTTACTTGCCAGTATGGACTCGATGGCTTTTCCCTTGTCCATCTCAACCTCTATTGCATCGGTGGCTTTGCCACTTGGTGCAGTGTCAGTTACTGCTAGTGAAGTATTATCCACAGAATTTCCAATGTCCTATACATTGCCTTGCTAAAAAATGGTCTGTGTCGGTACAAACTGTACACTCTCCTTAGCTACCGGTTGTGTTTGATTATCTATAGTTATTGCCAGCTGTGTCAAAACTAGAGTTGAACTACCCAAAATACCTTTCCCTTTTGATTTATCTGGAATGGTGGAAGATGTTGCCCTTGCAAATTCTTCTTAAGATGTGAGAAAGTCTAGGTTTTTCTAAAATATCTTGTCCATCCCTTACTTGTCTCATTTACCACCTCATTTACTCTTCCCATCATATCCTTCAAGGCAGGATTGACTCTTCTTTGAGGTTGTCTAAGGGGGCAACACTCATCCTTTATGTAAATGCGATGAGTACAAACTGCTGGATCAATTCCATTCATATCCTTGTAATCCCATGCAAAGGCATTTCTATGGAGTTTTAGCAAGTCCACCAGGCTATCCTTCTGAGTATCTACTATATTCTTATTGATGTTCAAATATTTGTTCAATTCAACCTCTATCTTGATAGTAAGATCAATCTGATTTATATAAGAAACATGAGAATATGACAATTCCTGCGGCAACAAGGTATGGAACATATCAATGGCTGCAGGAAAGTCCAACCCTGCAATATTCTGAACCAATTCCTGCAATTCTTGGTCTTCTATTAATTCATTTATCAAGACCTTATAAAGGATTGATTCTTCATCATATAACTGCATGAGTGGCACTTGATTAATTATCATAAGGTGATTAATAGAGTCAATTTCTTCAGATTCCTCTCCCAAAATAGGCCAAACAGCCTACTGCTGCTCAAGCTGAGGTTGTGCAGGGGAATACAAGGCCAATGTTTTTGTGGAACTGCCATCTAAAATAGTCATGTCTCTTGATCTACAACCAATATATGCATCAGTTGTGGCAAGCCATGGTCTTCCCAAAATGATTGGATATCCCCCCAATGTTGCTTTTGGGGATAAAATCATAAAGTCTGCAAGATATTCCCAGGAATCTTGAATGACCACTATATCTTTTATTATACCATCAGGTTTTACTGCAGAGCCATCAGCAAGTTGGAGAACTATGGGTGTAGCCCTTAAACTATCTATCTCTACATGTTTCATTACTTCCCTTGTCATTACATTAATGGCTACCCCTAGATCAACTAAAACATTTTTTATTTGACTGCCATTAATGACTATACTCACAACAGGACTACCTGGATCAGAATACTTTGGAATAGTAATTTTTCCTAACATAATATTAGCCAATTGACCCATAACATGAACTGTTTGTAGATCCTTTTTCTTTTTGCCAGGTTTCTTTAGGCATGCCTCTCTCAATGCTTTACCATATATTGGAACATCCTTTATTGCTTGCAGCAATGGAATTTTAACACAAATGTATTTCAGTTGATCAAGAATATCAAAGCTTTGTTGTTGATCAATTGAAACTTCTTTGTCTTTCAATCTATGGGGAAATGGTGGTAATATTTGATTCTGAGGTATTACATCTTTAGGATAAGAGATTGGCTACTCTTCTTGTACCTCAGTAATAACTGGCTGAGAGGGATTAGGTAGTGTTGTTCCAGATCGAAGGTGAATATCATCTAGTGATAAAGAATAGGCTGGGTATTGATTAGCATCAGTTGAATAAGCTTGTTGTTGTTGCTGAGATTTGATATTTGGATTAGGCAACAGTTGAGTAGGCAGCTGTGTTGGCTTGGGAGGTGCTGTTGTGGCTACAAGAGGTGGCATTAAAGAAGGAGGTTGTGGCTATTGAGCAAGGGGCTGATATCCAGAAGATTGGGATGACCATGATGGGTTTCCCCTCCATTGAGAGGTAGGTTGCCAATTCCCTTGAAACTGGTTCCCTGCACCCTAAGGTGGATACCAGTTTCCCTATGGCTGCTGCCTCTTGGGGATTTGATTAGAAAATTGTTGTCCTTGGCCTTATGATCCATACCAATGTGGATAATTACCAAAATTTTGAGAATATTGTGGTTGCCATTGGTTATTTGGTGCATAAAAATTACCACTATAACCAGAAAAGGAAAGTGGATCAGGTGGCATACCTTGTCTCTGAAAATTTGGTCTTCTCTGAGCAACATAGAAGACTTGTTCATCCTCCCCTTGAATTGGTTTGAAATCAGGTACTTCAACATTTGCAACCATCTTACATCTGCAATCTTTCTTCTATTGCTTACAATAAGGACAAAATTCTGCAAGAAATGCATCAGCTTCTTCATGCTTCTTCTTAGCTGCCAATGTATCCAACTGAGTAGCCATATTGTTTATAATACCCTCCTTGAAATATTTTAACAAATGGCTAAGTTCCAACCTAGAAACTCCAGTTCCAGATGATGATGATAGTGCTCCTGGCTTAAATCTCCTATTCTTCTTAGAAGTAGATATGGAATACTTCTTGCAAATTTGTCCTATTTTAGCCCAAGTAGACTGTGTAATGTCGCCTCCCCTCATTAGATCTAAGGAATCGGTGCATTCATCACTGATACCCCTCAAGAATATCAATTTGAGGGAATCTTCATTCAGAGTACTATGCTTGGACTTCTTGACACTAAACAAAAACCTTTCCAGATAATCCTCAAGGCTCTCATCTTCAGTTTATGTAATTTTAAAGATATCATCCCCATGACGATCAATGCCTCTACAATAATTTTTGTATTTTGCAAGAAACAACCATTTCATCTCATCCCATGTATTGATTGTGCTACTACCCAAGCTCATAAACCATCTCAAGGATGACTCCTTCAAAGTGGCTGGAAAAATTTTGAGTCTATGGGCATCTATAGTATAGTCAAAACTCCTACAGAGAACATCAAACTCAAACAGAAATGTATCTGGATCCTCTGTCACCAACCCATAGAATTTAGGAAGTGAAGATGCTGGAATGTTCTTGAGGTTAGCATTATCATGCTGGTCAGAGATGGGAAACTCAAATGTTGGACCAGGTGGTAGTGGTGGATTATTTCCAACAGGAGGTGGGCTCCCTTGCATTGGACTTGTGGGGGTTATTACAATAGGCAATTCTTCTTCTTGTGGACCAAAAAGGAACTGAGGACTACCTTCTGGAAATTTAGACTCAAGGTGATTCAAATTTTGTGGGACTTGATACTACTCAGAAAAAGGGTTTATATCTGGAAAACTATCTTCTGCATGAGTAGTATGAGTGGGCAAAACTCTACCTCTGGCATCTCTTCTTCTATTAGGCATGCAGATTCATGAAATTCAAACAATTAACTAGAAACTTAAATAATCATAAAAGGCTCTTAGCTTGACACCATCCCCGGCAGTGGTGCCAAAAATGTCTACACCAACTATAATGACAATAATAATACCTCTAATTGAAATCTCAATCCAAAGTTTGGACATTCATATGGTAGAGTTTACTATTCTCATGGTTGGTGTTCATTTAGTTGTTAATCCAGGAACGTAAAACTTGAAATGGGTCTGCAATATATATGCACTAAGCTCCTTAAATGATTATTCTAAATTACTACAGGAAAGGTAGGAATGGAAATCATAAAAGGATAAATGAAAGCTTTACAAAACTCTACTAAAATGATCTAATGAAAATAACAGAAATCACACCGTTCTGCCTTGGCTGCAGGAATAGTCAAAGGATCTATTTCCAGTGGCTGCAGGAACAATCCAGTCATGAACTTCTACTGCAACTAAGTAAAAACTAACTTTAATAATCATAAACATAGGATCACTCACCAAGTGGGCCCCCTTGGATGAGTGATATCAAACTCAGCAAAGAATTATTAATAGATCAGAATAACATATTTTTATTCATTTCTTCCTGAAAGATGATTACATATTCTAAGAGAAAAAATTCAGAATGCATGACAAAAACTTAGCTCAATCCCTTTCCATTCTGTCTAACTCTCAAAAAAGAAGGAAGAGCTTATTATAAAGAAAAGATAAACTACAATGGACAACTCCAGTTACGCCCAGAAGAAGAGGCAGATAGTTGTTAGATGAAGGGGATAACATAGAGCTTGGCTACAGGAACTGTGGATCTGAAACCGAACCACAGTCTTTGCACGCCAAAGCGATATTTTGCAAATTAAACATGCATCGGAGTTAAACTCCCATGGTGAAGTACAACTGCTCCGATTATGCCATAGATTGCGCTTGCTTGAATCTCCTTCAGTTTGACCTCCAACTATACGAATGTGATTCTCCAGTCCTTAGGCGCGAAAGAAAATTCTCCACCGTAGCATCAATTATTATTTGCACTAAAATAGAAACAACATTCAAGGACATGCATATTTATCTTACTTAACTAATACATTCATTAACTCACATATGAAATCATCCTAAATAATCCATATATCACAGAGACAAACCATTTGGCTGCAGGAATAAATTGGCATGGCTGCAGGAATTAACCAACAAAGTTCAAACATGATTTCTTAAGTTCAGTTGTAAAACATGGATTACATATAGTCAATTCACAATATTTTACTATCACAATGCAACACAAAAGATACCAAAAACCTAAGAGTCCTGATAAAAAACATGTCAATACACCAACTTATCAATAGTCTTATTTGCAGTGTCAATACACCTTTTCATTTCCTCATTAATTATAGTACCACACAATTCTAAAAGTGCAACTTCTTTTATTTCCCTATCCCTCTTGACAATGTCAAGTCTCCTAGCCTCAAGCTTATTATACAAAGATAAAGGTATCTCCTTCAAAATTTCAATTAAGGATTTCTTATAGATGTTCATATATAACAAAATAACCTCTTCTAATTGACTTTGCTCATTCTCTTCTAAATCTTCATAATACTTAGATATATTTTTTAGCATTCTATCTTTTGTAATTTCATCAACAAGTTCAACACAGGTCATTGTGGTCTTACCAGTTCTTGTATCATCACCCTTCTTCTTTTTTCTTATGGTTTCGGTGTGACTGGTTTCCTCTTTTGCATAGGCTTCCTTGCCGGTGGTGGAGGTGTAGTAGGCTTAGCTACCTTTCTGACAAGTCTCCTCCTAGACTCTGCCTTCTTCTGCTCTACCAGTGGTTTTACCATGTTCTTCCTTTGTACCCTTCAGAAAACCAAAGGTTCATTATCCTCAAGATCAGAGTTAGAAGTGATAGGGGAAATGTGGACTTGTGGCTTCTTCACTTCTTTAGTACCAACCTCTACTGGTTTAGTAGCCTATTTTGATTTAGAGCCTAACTGAGTGTCTATCTTATAAAGCACATCTTGTACATATGCAAACATCTTTTCTATTTTCTTCTCTCTTCTCTTCCTGTTAAAACTGGTTTTCACTTCAAGAGCCTTCTCTCCTATTGTACCAAAATGTTTTGTCTTATGATCTAATGGGGAATCTAACAACATCTTTTCATAGAGTTCAAAAATGCTATCATCCACCTCATATCCAACCTTAACAATCCAGATTTGCCTTGGTTCAACTGCTTCCATAAGAGTTTCATCAGTTTTTACTATGAAACAGATAATAGTGGAATACTTCTCCACAATGTTCTTTGAAATTCTCGCTCTTTTCCTCATGTTTTCTTGAAAAGTCTTAAAATAGCCCCAAAGTTTATCATCTCTACTGGTACCTAGACTAGTGATAGCTTCCTTGATCTGCATACCTACTGGCATGTCATGAGCCCAATGCTTCTTCCCTATACCGGGTAGCTCATTTAGGAAGTAAAGCATTAAACAAACAATCAAGTTTCCATATCTAAAGGTGCCTTTGATCTGTCCAAGATTTAACATCAACTCACTCCTCATCCAATCACATAAATCATACTTCACATTATTCCTCAACATCTGATATGCGACATGAATGCATGAACTAGCAACATAATTCAATCGGTTGGATTGAGTTACCTTGTAACCTATGATCATGCTTGCAAATTTTATATCTATGTCGGTGATTGTGCTTATCCTCATTGATTTGCTATCAGGTGTAGCACCAGTGAGTTTTTTGACCTCTGTGTTGGAAATTTTCTTGCCAGGTTCTTGTCTGACCTTGGGTAAGTTGGTGATAGCTTTAATTGCCTCCTTTGTGATCATGTAAGGCCTATCTAGACAAATAAATTCATTGTGACCCCTGCTCAGAATGTATCTAATCACCTCATCCTTGAATTCTGGTATGTACAAAATATCGGTTAACCCTAGATCCTCAATTGCTTTGAATTCTGGTCTGATGGTTCCTGAGTCTCTCAATATCACGGATTGATACATTCTATTGATGTCTTCAGTTCCCAAATCCTAAAGGGTGCGGTGAATGTATGCCCTCACATCTTCAACATCCATTATGCCATCAAAAACCCTAGAGAATGCTCTCATAGAGTCTTCCTTTTAAGCAATTTTGGGAACCTCCTTAAATACTAGCCTTAACCTATCCTTTACTTCAACAACAGTGGGATTTGCAATAAAAGTAGGAGCTGAAGAGCGAGATGCCATGTCAAAAAATACTAGAGAGTGAATGCCGATGGAAGATTGATAACTACTTGAAATCTTTTCACAATGCTTCTGCTCGCTCTTGACTCAGATTACCTCTCTTTGAATGCTTGAATGCTCGGTGAGTGAAAATGAATTCACTTACCCTCTTTTATCAGTGAATAAAAAACCTAATTTTCTGTAATAAATGCTTCACCAACAACCCTATGGATGTTGGTTTCATAGTTATGTGTCGAGCGAACCTTCATCGATGATGAACACAACTCTCTAGATCCCTCTCCAGATCTCCTTGGTTCTTTTTTGAGGTAATATGCAAAATTTAGCAGTGACTTTGCCTTAGTTACCAGTGGAATTTCCTGCCTGTTGAGGAATACTCTGTTCTACCGGTGGATTTACAAGTATAGATCCATCTCCACTTGGTTCTTCAGATTTTCTAACCCATCTCTTGGTGTGGTCTTGTTGTATTTCATCTACCTTCTATTTTCCTTTCTCATTATTAATCGGTTGAGTTTTGCTTCTGCAATACTTAGCAATATGACCTATTTTGTTGCATGCATAACATGCAAAATTGTTCTTCTAAATTGCTTTGACATATCTGGTATCATTTCTTGACCTACAATTATTATCAAAATATCCAAACTTTCCACATGCATGACATTTAACATTCATTCTACAATCTTCTAATCTATGACTATATTTCTTGCAGTTTGTGCATTGACTGGGAACAAAATTGTAGTTTTGATTTGCCTTATTTCTACATTGTTTATCCACATCTACAAACTTATTGCAAACAAAACATCTACCATTAAATTTATAAGAATTAGATTGCCTTACCGATTTCCTCTGCTCTGATGAGTTCTGCATACCGGTTGTCTGATCTTCATTTGCAGTACCAGAGCTTTCACCTTGTACAAATCCAAGTCCTCTAGAATCATCAATCTGTCTTTGTCTTTTCAATAAGTCATCCAATTGTGTAACACTGATCCTAAACTTCTCTTTATTCTCACTTGCAGTAGTCAGATCATCTCTCAGAGTGGTTACTTTTCTTTCAAGTTCTTGTTCATTGTTCCGGGAGTGTGTCAAATCAGTTCTCAATAGATTCTTCTCATGAATCAATCTACCACATTCATCAAATTTGTTCTTCAGAGATATAAGCAGATTATCTTGCTTCTTCTTTCTATCCTCAATATCTTTTGATAACCTCATAGTCAGATCTTGCATTTCATTCTTCATGAGCATGTTTGCTTGACTTAGTTTCTAAAATTGTTTCTTAAGAGCATTTTTCTCCTCATCATTTGGTTGTTGCAAAAGTTATTTTTTCTTGGCTTGAGCAGATGACAACCTTTCTTATAGGATAAGAATGAATTCATTTGCAGAATTCAATTCTTCTTGCAATCTCAAGTTCTTCATCCTTTCAGCATCATAATGTTGGCATATGGACACTCTAATGAGACATTGTGTCTGATTGAAGTTTTTGTCATTGATGGCAACCTTGCAATCCTATGGCACCGGCAAGACATTATACCGGCTAAGCATTACATAGGCAACCTTGCAATCCTATGGCACCGGCAAGACATTATACTAGCAAAGCATTATTCAAACAAGACAGTGCACCAACATCAGCAAGATCAATCTACACCAGCATCGGCACAAAAGATGTACACCGGCATAGAAGAGAACATGTATACCGGCACAGAGGCGGACAAGATTTTTGATATGTAATATTTTGTTTATTATTGTAAGACGACTTGGCAAATTGTAAAATGACTGTTGTATATAAAAGAGATCATTGTAGACATTTGCAGGATATGGATAGGAAGCATAAATAAATTATAAGGTAGACCTAATGTGCAAATTGTAAGTCAAGGGTATATGTAAAGAACAGAGCAAGAACCGGTACTGAATCTAGCATTGAAGATGCTATTGTAAAGTAGTACAGAATATTGGATTTGTGTAAATCCTCATTGTAAGTCAGTGTGACTTCTTATTGAGCAGTGAGCTCTAGGCAGTTGGCCTTCCTACATGTGCAAGCCCCTATTGTAAGTAATATTCTCTTATTGGCCAGTAAGTGAATATTGTGGGTCACAAATCCCACCGAGGTTTTTCCCACACCGGGTTTCCTCGTTAAACATCTTGTGTTATGGTGTTCTTTTCATGTGGATGTTTTTTATTCTGTTATTTACATTAATTCTTGCATACTGGTATACTGTTACTTTATGTTCTACATATTCAGCTTTAAGAAAATTTCATTACTGGTCAGATACTGATTCACCCCACCCTCTCAGTATCTATGGGAACCCTAACAATTGGTATAAGAGCTTGGTCCTCTATTTTCAGAAGCCTAACAACTTGAGGAAGATCTTGACACCGGTAAAGATGGAAAATCTGATGAAGCAACTTGAAGGAGCTCTTACTGACTATGATGCAGAGAAGTTGAAAAATATTAAATTAGAAGATGATTTAAAGCAGCTCAGGACATTATTCAGGCACTTCAAGAAAATCTTACTGTTACAAGAAATAAGAGAAGAGAACTTTGTGAAAAATTGCAAAATGAGAATGATGAAAAGGAATCACTAAATGATATGATAAGAAAATTGAAACAAGAGATTATGACAACAAAAAATGAAATGCAGGATATGACTATGAGATTTTGCAAAGAGATTGAGGATAGAAAGAAGAATGAAGAAGAATTGACCAGAAGACTAAGTGATGTAGCAAATGAGAACACAAGACTTAGCTATGAAAATGACATGTTGAAAACTAATCTCATGCATACTCAGAATGACTCAAATCAACTAATGAGACAAAAAGAAATCTTGGAAAGGGAATTGGAAACTGCAAATCAACACAAAGAAAAATTCAAGAAAAGCTCAAAAGAACTCTGTACCTTATTAAAGAATTAAAAACCCAACGGTGACACTTCTAGAATTGGATTTGAAGTTGGGGAAAGCTCCAGTACTGCAAATACCCAGGATCACAACAAACCGGCAAGACCTTCTAATGCTTACAAATTCAATGGAAAATGCTTTAACTGCAATAAATTTGGTCATAGGGCAAATGAATGTAGATCTAGGAATTATCAAAACATCAATCCTCCCACCGGTCAATGCTCCAAATGCAACAAAATTGGTCATAACTCTGAAAATTGCAGAATGAATGTAAGATGTTATGTTTGTGGAAGATTTTGTTTTTTTATCAAATAAATGCAGAGCACAAACTGGCATAGGTTATGGGAAAGCTATTCAGAAAAATAATGTAACTTGTTATGCATGTAACAAGATTGGTCATATTACTAAATTTTGTAGAAGTAAAGGTACACCGGTAGATAACAAAAGCACTAGTTTGAAAGGTAAAGAAAAGGTTGAAGAAGTTAAGCAAGAATTTTCAAAGCAATGGATTAGAAAAGGTAATCTAAATATTGGGGATACTCCACCAGTAGGACAATATGATGCTCCACCGGTAGGACAATATGATGCTCCACCAGCAGGACAAAGCAATGCTCCACCGACAATTTGTTCTTCATCAAATTGACGAAAATTATCTTGAGGGTTTGGCAATCAAATGACACATGTGCTATTATTCCCTCAGTTAGAGAAAAGAAGTTGAAAATCATTCATTACCGGCAAATAAAGTTAAGCTAATACATTACCGACAAGAAATTAATGTGGTAGGTAGCAGAAAAGACTTTATAAAATAAGGTTTTTGGCTCCATTTCATTTCACTGTGAATTCAAACTTTCAGAGAGCGCGAAGATTTCCGAGCTAAGGCATTCCGAGCAAAGAGGCAAAGCACTTCAGCAATCAATCCATCCAAGGGCAGAAAAAGGTATTTATCATCATGGCATCTTCCTCTGTACCTGACTTCATAGCAAACCCTACAATAGTTGAAGTTATAAAATGACCTAGGCCCGTGTTTCAACTAGTTCCCGAGGTAGCTAAGAAAGATGACAACATAGGTGCTTTTTCAAAAATTCCAAAAGGTGTTGTTTATGAAGAAGACCCTATAATGTATATTCATTGCAACATAGAGGAATTAGGTGATGAAGAAATCAATAACATGTATACATCTATTATATGTGACAACTCTGGGAATGTGAAACCTGAACATAAAATTGTTGAAACCCTAGGATTCACTGAAATCCTCTGCATTCTTGAATTTCCCAAGGAAGTGGTTAGGATAGTTTTAAGCAGGGTACATGGTTCATTCTTTTGGCTTGACTCAATGCATAAAATCACAAAGGAAGCTGTGAAAGCAGTAACAGGGTTACCTTCCACCGGTAACAGACCTGAAAAAACCAAGAAGGTCTCCAATGACTTGGTAACAAACTTAACTGGTGCAACATCCGACAAGAGATCATTGAGGGTTAATGATGTGACTGATACAAATGTTAGATCTATTAGCATGATTTTAGGTTACAAAGCAACTCATGCTAATAGGCTTAACTCGGTTTCCAGTTTATGCATAAAGAGTGCTTATGACATGGTTAAGGACAATGTAAAAATTGATATCTGTGAATGGTTAAAAGATGAGTTAATTGACAATTTAGCAAAAATCAAGAAGGATAAGAAAGGAACCTTTAGATTTGGAAATTTACTTGTATGTTTAATGCTACACATAACCAAACAGGCTCCCGGTATAGGCAACAAGGATTTTGGATTTGACCTACCGGTAGGAAAACAATTATCTGACTTATTCAACAACATGGGTGAAAACAGAGAAAATAATATCAATGAGTATTTTCAAGCGCTAAAGGTCAAAATGAATAAAAGAATCAGACTATCACAGGAAATTGTCAACAAATACAAGGATGACATATGTTTTGTAATAAAAAAGGATGAGATCTGGATGGAAGCAGTCATCCCAAGGACAGTCTGGGTAACAGAGATGGGGTATGAAACAGATGACCACATAGTGGAGACTTATGCCAAAGCACTTCTGGAAGCCCCCAATGAACCAAAGGAAGAAGTATTTGGTAGTGTTGAGACCATTGAAAGTCAAATTCAATCTAAAAAGAGAGTGAAAAACGTTGAGGCATTTGTGAGAAAAGGAACCAGACAAGCAAAAGCCATAAAAGAAGATGTATTAAAGAAAACCGGCATAACTGAAGATGAGTTGGCAGCCCAACAACCTGAAACTCATCTATCACCCATATGCACTTCCTTAGAAGGAGATATGCCAACAATTTTCAAAAGAGTTGTCAGGAAAAGAGACCCCTCACCGGTAACCACTCCTTCACCTAGAAGGACAAGACAAAAGCAACAAGTTGTGAGATCTCCAGTCAAGAAAGTCACACCTAAGAAGAAGCTGACCCCCAAAAAGAAGAAGAAAATAAACACTGACTTGTCCCCTCTTGACATATTGTTGAATGAGATCACAGAGGAAGGAAAATCAAAAAACATAGGGAAAATCTATGACACCCTATCAGATGATGAGAAAGGACAAGTTGAAGAGAGTGTCATATTACACATGGACATGTATAAACAGTTTTTGTTGCAAGTCCTAAATGAAATTCCTGATGAACTATATAAAAGACTTGAGGCCAGAAGGCAAGGAATAATTGAGTTGGACAAGAAAATAAAAATAGAAAAATTACTTGCAGTATACCCGGTCAACTCTCCTAAGGAAATTGATGATCTGATAGCTCAAGCCAACCGGACAGTTTTTTCCATTGCACACTGGCAAATATCACTAATGGCAGGTAGAGTTACTAAAGTTTCAAAGGAAACAGAAGATGGTTGGGATACATTCTTGGTTGAAAAGGAAAAACAAGAAGAATATAGGAATCCCAAGCCCATTCTAGTATATCAAAAGGACAAAGGGAAAGGTAAAGTTGGTGGACCACCAAGTATCAAGATTAGAGACAACTTACCCCCACCTCCTTTAAATACTCCACTGGTAAAAACAACAACTGTAGAAGATCAACCGACAGCTGAGAGTATGGACACAGAGGATAATAATCCTAATCCTGAAGTCCTATATACTATGAATGTTGATACTCAGAAAATCAACATAGTGGTAGATAAGGATACACCAGATAAATCAGGAAAAGCAGAGCAACCGGTAGCAGATTCAGAGAAAAAGATGGAATCTAGAACACAAACAGAGAAACCAACAGAGTTAAAGGCTCCAGAATAGATGCCACCGGTAAGAAATGATGTTGGAAAACCAATGCTTAAAGAGATGGAAACACAAACAGACCTACCAGAGGTCAATACTAGCATGGTCACTTCCACCGGCACTCAGTTTGTTGGATCACCATCAAATGTAACAGAGGTATTGCTTGAATCTATCAAGAAAATAACTAATTATAGCTCACAAGCTTATAAAGCGATAGATGATTCAATTCTAGTTTTGAAATCAATAGCTCCCAATTGTAATATAGCCAACAAAGATTCTTTAGGCCAATTGGATACACTTTGTAAATATATTTCTGGAAATTTTGAGAAAACAAAGGCAGAATCTGTAAAGGAAAGTGTAGAAAAAGAGAAACAAAAATTCTTTGAGGAAGGAATAAAGAAGTGTAACAAGGAATTTGACACACTTCTACCGGAACTATGCAATTTATTGAAAGAGCACAAAACTCTATACAAAGACACCTGTAAGATAAACTTTTTAACCATAGATGTAGACAAAAAGATGAGCAAGGTGCAGGAAGAGATAAATAAACTTGCAGATAATTTTGTTAACTCACCCGATGTATTATCAGTTTTTGAGGAAAAGATAACAAATTTTGAGGAAGAATTGCTCAAATTAGAAAGAGAGAAAGAGAAAATAATAAACAAGGCAAAACTCTTGAGATCTAAACTAAGTCCAAGATTGGACTATTTAGCATCTCTACAGAAGGAAATCTCAGAGGAACTAACACAGGGAAGCAGAACACTAGTAGAGCACTTGCAGCATCTCACTGGTATAGTATATAGAACTGAGATAACAATAAAAGATAGTAAGAAGTTTATGGATGGAATAAACTTAATTTTGGGAGATATTCTTCAAATAATAACCACCCAGCTACAAGGTTGAGGTTATGAATTGGTACAACTACAAAATCTACTAACCTTTGTCATTGATGCCAAAGGGGGAGTAGTAGGATGAGAAAATTCAAAGCACAGGGATCACATGCTCAGGGGGAGCTCTCACATTTTTGGTCTATACATTTCTGGATATCTTTTTGAAATTTCTCATGAGTGTTGCCATCAATTCCAAAGGGGGAGATTGTTGGCATATGGACACTCCAATGAGACATTGTGTGTGATTGAAGGTTTTGTCATTGATGGCAACCTTGCAATCCTATGGCACCGGCAAGACATTATACCGGCTAAGCATTACACAGGAAACCTTGCAATCCTATGGCACCGACAAGACATTATACCGGCAAAGCATTATTCAAACAAGACAGTGCACCGGCATTAGCAAGATCAATCTACACTGGCACCAGCACAAAAGATGTACACCGACATAGAAGAGAACATTTATACCGGCACAAAGGCCGACAGGATTTTTGATATGTAATATTTTGTTTATTATTGTAAGCCGACTTGGCAAATTGTAAAATGACTCTTGTATAAAAAAGAGATCATTGTAGACATTTGCAGGATATGGATAGGAAGCATAGATAAATTATAAGGCAGACCTAATGTGCGAATTGTAGGTCAAGGGTATATGTAAATAACAGAGCAAGAACCAGTACTGAATCTGGCATTGAAGATGCTATTGTAAAGCAGTACAGAATATTGGATTTGTGTAAATCCTCATTGTAAGTCAGTGTGACTTCTTATTGAGCAGTGAGCTCTAGGCAGTTGGCCTTCCTGCATGTGCAGGCCCCTATTGTAAGTAATATTCTCTTATTGGCCAGTAAGTGAATATTGTGGGTCACAAATCCCACCGAGGTTTTTCCCACACCGGGTTTTCTCATTAAACATCTTGTGTTATGGTGTTCTTTTCATGTGGATGTTTTTGATTCTGTTATTTACATTAATTCTTGCATACTAGTATACTGTTACTTTATGTTTTGCATATTCAGCTTTAAGAAAATTTCATTATCGATCAGATACTGATTCACCCCCCCTCTCAGTATCTGTGGGAACCCTAACACATAATCCTCAAGAGCCATCTCAAGTTGCTTCTCCATAACCATCTTCAAATATTCTAGTTTCAGGATCTTCCTCAAGCTGTTAAATTTCTTCCAAGGTACCAAGCTCTGATACCAATTGTTGGGATCCAAGAACACTGAGAGAGGGGGGGTGAATCAGTGTTTTGCCGGAATGAACAATTTTTAACTTTCTAGACCATGCATATATATACTAGTAAACAGATAAACATATAACAATAAGAAAATAAACCATCCACATAAATGAATACCATAACACACAGAATTTATACGTGGAAAACCTCAATGAGGAAAAATCATAGTGGGATTTGTGACCCACAATATCAATTCACTGGCCATATGAAAAGATATTACATATAATAGGGGCATGCACTTGCAGGACGGTACACTTCCTAGAGCATACTGCTCATCACTAAAGATCCTCACTGACTACAAGCTTTCTGCCTAAGTAAATTATTGAAAAATGAACTCAATAACATCTGCTATACCAAATAGAGTTATAGTTCTGGTTCTGCTTTGTACCAGTTCATAAACTCTGAACTGCTACCGGTATCTTTGCTCCTCCAAGAATGCTTTCCAAGCTATCTACAGATCATTGCATGATATAGAATTCGCATACAAAATGATCTCCATACATATATTTTGCTTCATACAGTTTTGCTATATTCTCCTATATCCACACATATCATATATCTTGCTCTTTTTCAAAAATAACCTAGCAGATTGACCTATATACCTATTACAAATGATATGCCTTATGTCGGCTTACAATACATTTAAAAAAAATGTCGGTCTTGACAATATTAATTACAAAATGATTTAAGTAAATCCTACTTGATGTCGGCTTCCAAAGAAGTGTTGATGCTGGTGTAGGCCTGAATGCTCCAAAGCCGGTATCTGTCGGTATATGCTTCTTAGTGCCGGTTTATGACTTCCATCATATTTTGTTGCCATCAATGACAACAAAATGAATCCAATGAGTGTCAATTGCCAACAAGGGCAATAAACATTGTTATGTTGCAGTAGATGAAGTTGTGACTGATGAGGAGTCAGGAGATGAAGATGACAATGAATAAATTATGTTTGTATCCGTGAAGGAGGAACTATCAGATGAAAAGGCACTAGTATTTCATATGCAGAATAGTGATGAATAGATTATAGAAGTGGTTTCTCACACCACATGACTGGAGACAAAAGTAAGTTCATAAACCTTAATGAATTTGATGGAGGTGTTGTTAGATTTGGAAATAACTCTCTGTGCATGGTGAAAGGTAAAGGTTCAATTTCTCTAAATGGGAAGAGTAATGTTGATGATGTATTTTGGGTTGATGGTCTAAAGAATAACCTTTTAAGTGTTGGTCAACTCAATGATAAATTTTATTCGCTTGAGTTTAAAAGTGGATTCTGCAGAATTCTTGGAGGTAATGGTGAGCTAATTTCTACTAGGAAGCAAAATAGAGGTAGCTTATTCCATTTGAATAGTACTATTAATAATTGACTGGTTGCAAGAATGGAAGATAGTTGGTTATGGTATAAAAGATGTTGTCATGTTAATTTTGATATTTTGGTTACGATAAGCAAGTCAAGCATTGTAAGAGGATTACACCAACTTGTCAAACCAGATAGTGTGATATGCAAAGATGCTCAAATTGGTAAAGATGAACTCTATTTCTTTCAAGAGAAAGAATTGTATTTCTGAGAATGTTTTAGATTTGGTACATACTGGTCTCTGTGGTCCTATGAGAACAAAGAGTTATTACAGTGATAGTTATTTCATGATCTTCACCGATGACTATTCTAAAATGAAACCGGTAAGAACTTGAAGTGTTTAAGATCAAACCGAGGAGGTGAATTCACATCTGATGAATTTATTAAGTATTGTGATGAACAAGGTATAAAGAGACAAATGTCTGCTCTCAGGACACCACAACAAAATGGCATAGAAGAAAGGATGAACAAAACAATAGTTGAAGGTGTAATAACCATGTTATTACAGGGTGATGTATCCAAAATGTCTTGGAGAGAAGTAGTCAGTACTGTTGTATACACTTTAAATTAGGTACCGGTAAAGAGAGGTAACAATAAGACACCCTATGAGCTATGGTATGCAAAAAATCCTTGTGTAATTTATTTTAAAATCTTTCAAATTCAATATTTTATTAAGAGAGATAACTACACTAAGAAATTTGATGCAAAATCTGATGAAGGAATTTTTCTTGGTTACTCTTCTAAGAGTAAAGCATATAAATGTTACAATAAGAGAACTAAGAAAATTGTTGAAAGTGCTAATGTAAAAGTTGATGATCTATCTAATAAGTCTAAAGGTACAAGCAGGTCAAAACCTGAAAAGGATGATAATGAGGAAAAGTTTGTGATCATTGAACATGAGGCAAAGAATAATGAAGAACTAAAAAATGCAGAATTAGATGCTAAACCGGTAAGTGATGACAGTGAGGAAGAAGATGAAGAACCTGATGAAGAAGATGCAGAACCGACACAGGCAATACCTAGATATGTCAGATTGAATCATTCACAAGAGAAGATAATTGGTGATAAGAATGTAGGTGTGCAAACTAGGAGAAATATCTGAGAGTACTCATGTTTGATTTCTACAATAGAACCCAAGACAGTTAAGGAAGCAATAAAGGATGATGATTGGGTTAAGGTAATGAATGAAGAATTAGATCAAATTGAGAAGAATCAAACATGGTCACTTGCTCCTAGACTAGATGATAAGAATGTAATTGGAACAAAATGGTTCTTTAGGAATAAATTGGATGAAGGAAGAATTGTAAGAAACAAAGCAAGCCTAGTCTACAAAGGGTATGCTCAAGAAGAAGGTGAGGATTATGGTGAAAAATTTGAACCAGTTGCTAGATTAGAAGGTGTAAGGATGTTGTTGGAATTTCATGCATATATGGGATTCAAATTTTATCAAATGGATATCAAGTCAACCTTTCTAAATGGGATTCTAGAAGAAGAAGTATACATTGAACAAACGAATGGATTTTCCTTGACTAATGATAAGGACATGGTGTGTAAATTGCATAAAGAACTATATGGTCTAAATCAGGCACCGAGAGCATGGTATGAGAGATTACATGCACATTTGATCAAAATTGGATTCCAACATACCAGTGAGAACAACAACATTTATTTGAATATTGATGGAGACAATATGTTGATAGAAAAAGTGTTTGTAGATGACATAATTTTTGGTGGAAATGATGATATGTGTATGGACTTTGCTGATATAATGAAAAAAGGATTTGAATGTCTCTAATCAGTTATATAAAGTTTGTTATTGGCTTATAGGTCCAACAACTGGATGGTGGTATTTTTATTTGTCAGACCAAGTATATCAAAGAGGTGTTGAAGACTTTTGGCATGAAATACTACAAACCAGTAGGAACACCGATGGTGATGGGCTACAAGTTATCAAAGAAAGATGACTCCCCTTTTGTTAGTGAAAAAGAGTACAGATCTATGATTAGCAAGCTACACTATGTTGTTCATAGTAGACCAGCAATTGCTCATGCTCTTGGATTAGTGACTAGATTTCAAAAAGATCCTAAGGAGAGTCACATGTGGATGTGAAGAGAATTTTTCAATATCTCAAAGGCACAGTAGCCTATGGTTTATGGTATCCCTATAAAGAGATTTTACTTTGGATGTCTTTACTGATGCTGATTGAGAAGGTAACGTGGATGATTGGAAAAGAACAACTGGTGGAGATTTTATACTTGGTGGAATATTAGTGGCATGGACGAGCAAGAAACAAACTTGTGTTTCTCAATCTACTATTGAAGCAGAGTATGTAGTTGCATCCATGAATTGCACACAGGCAATATGGATGAGACATGTGTTAGAAGGATTCGAGATAGATATGTCTAAACTAGTGACTATCTGTTGTGATAATACAAGTGCAATAAACATTTCTAATAATCCTATACTTCATTATAAAACCAAGCACATTGAATTAAAGTATCATTTCATAAGGGAAAGAGTTCAAGAAAAAGAGGTGAAGATGGAATATGTGAAGAGTAAAGATCTTTTAGCTGATAGCTTTACTAAGCCCTTACCGAAGGCTACCTTTGAGTTTCTTAGAGGTAAACTAAGGGTTAGACCCCTACACCGAAAGAACTATAATGATGGAGATCCATCAATCTTGTGGATTTCATGTTTATCTTTCACTAAGGATTGATGAAGTTGTGGGATACTCCTTTGGGGGAGAAAGTCTGATGTAAAGTTATGATTTAATTCTCTATTATAATTTTTTTGATTTGAGTAGCAGAGATGATGGAAGAGGCAACAACACAATTAAAGACAAGTGATGAATTTACACCTTTGGCCTTGTTGTCAAAGGGGGAGAAGAAAAGAAATTATCAGATATGGCAGATATGGGAAAAGAAAAGAGATCAGATTGAGAGAAGCATTGGTTAAGGGTGAGATAACAAAAGGAGGAGAATCGATCGCTCTGATTTTATATCTAACTAGTGTTTCCATAAATGCCAAAGGGGAATATTGTTGGTATTTGACATAACTGATGTAGATGAGGTGATGCAGTTGAAGATGGATGACTGCACCGGTAAAGAATAGAAGTATATTTGTGATGAAGAGATTGAGATTTTGTGATTAGATGACTTGATCTGTTATTTATGTTTTCATTGATGGCAACTGATGTCAACTAATGTTCCTAATGTTTTATTTTCTCATCTAAGTGATTTGGTTTACCGGAAGATAGGGTTTACCGACATAGAACTGAAGTGTGTGAAATAGGACTTTAATCAGTAAAGAAGAAATGTTTTGATTGAATCCATCGATCGACAATGATTGGTGATTTGCAGTTTGGAAGGTGAGCTTGTATCATGGAAAGGAGTATCTGACCAAAACCATAACTTGTAAAGATTACGAGAAGGTGTGTTTCAAATTTCTGATGAAGTTTTTCTAAGGTTTTAGTAGGGTTTAAGACCAGTGAAGAAATCATCAAACCAGTAATGATTTCTATTATGAGGGTGATCAATGGTGAGTCTACATGAATGTGGTAACATGACTCAACCCACGTGAAAATATTTACTTACTATTTTGGCATGACTCAAGTAAGAATTTCTTGGGAATCAGTGAAATGCTTAGAAGAGTGTTTTATGGTTTTGACTTTGGTATAGATCAGATTTTCATGATGGGTTATGATCAACCAATGGTTGATATTGCATTGTAATTTGTTGTAATGATCTGTATATCAATATGAGATAATCTCTTATGATTTGAATTGTAAATTCATGATGTAATTAGGGTTTAGTGGCCGACCTAGTTGAGATGGCTATTTAGGATGACACAGTTGATGTTTTTCATGTCGGTGGTGTTAGAGAATGTGTTGAGTTGTCCAAGTGAAGTGTGAGATCTTCCCGAGAGTTGCAGAGTATTGTACATAACTAGATCTGATCAAGCAAGCAGAGAAGTGCAAGTAACAGATCACTTATTCACTGTTGTTCCCTAATAGTTACAACAGGTTAAATCCCTTAATCGGATAGGTCCTAACAGGCCTTAAACATTTAAATCCCCTAATAGGGAAGCTCTCAAAAGAGTGTTAAATCCTCTCATGAGGTTGATCCTAATAGATCATCAAGCTCCTAACTGAGCTACTAGGCAAATCCCTTAACCGGGTGACTCCTAATAGAGCGTATTGTAAGCTCCTAATAGGGCTAAGATCCCAATAGTGTGTACTTTGAAAGAGTACAAATATTTGTGGGTGCCAACTCCCACCGTGGTTTTCCCTATTTGGGTTTCCATGTCAAAAACATATGGTGTTCATGTGTGGAATGTTTTTCATGTGATGTTCTTGTCTATGTTTTATTTCATGCATTATTTCTGAGACACTAGTTATGAGTTTTTATCAGAGGTTTATCAAAGGTTACTGGTACTGATAAGAGTTGATATAGAAAAGTGGTTGATCTGATATGTTAAGTTGGTAAATGATCAAATCTACATGATTTCTTAAGTGGTGAAAGAATTGATTGATGTGGTAAATGATTTTATTAATATTGTAAGAAAATATGATAAAGAGGTTGTTAGATTTGGTTAAAGAAGTTGAGATATTTGTTAAATTGTCTCAGATCTGATATAAGTTTGATTTTGGGTTTAAAGTGTCAATTGGTCTTAATACCAATTTAGCCCCCCTCTCAGTATTAATTGGATCCTCATAGGATTAACACGATGTGCCAGTCACCAATAGCCTCATTGATCGTCTTGTTAAGGATTTTTAGGATAGTTTTATTAGAGGCCTCATCTTGACCATTACCTTGGAGATAATATGGAGCAAAAAAGTGATGTTGGATGTGTAATTTACCAATAAGTTCATGAATATTCTAATTTTTGAAAGGACGTCCATTATTTGTGAAAATGAAAATGGGATCAATGAACTAACAAATGATGTAATTAAGGTTGAAAAAATCTATTTATTTTTTGATAACATATGTTGGGAAATAGATTTGATCCACTCCATAAATTCCTCAGTGGCAGTGATGATGAACTTGTGTCCCTTGGAGGAAGGAGGATGGATCTTACCCATAAGGAAAAGTCCACATTGACAAAAGGGACAATATGTAGCAATCGGTTATAGTTATTGAGTAGGTGCATGTATCAAGTCTCATTGTATCTGGCATTGCTTACATTTATTTTCAAAGTGATACACATATTTTTCTATGGTAGGCCAGTAGTATCCAATCCTAATAAGTTTCTTAGCCAAGGTTGGACCACTAGAGTGAGCCCCACATATACCCTCATGTATCTCCTTTAAGGTGGTTTAGACTTCATCAAGCTCTATACATCTAAGAAGAGTACCATCTAGACCTCTTTGATATAATTTATCAACAATGATTACATAACGAGAGGCTTGGTGAATGAAGTTTTTGCATTTATTTCTGGAGATAGTGAGTGGAAGTGTGTTGTAGAGGTAGGTGTACATGTTACCATACTAAGGAGAATCAAGACTAACTATTTGACATACAAGTTCAGATTGAGGTACGTCATATAAGAATCAAGGTTTGTTCCACTAGGAAATCACAACATATAATTATGTAGCATATCTGAGAGAGATGCACTAGTAGCCATGGCATTGATAACTTTGTTATTAACCTTTGGGATTTGTCCAAAAGTGATAGGATGAAATAATTTTTGAGTTTATTGAGCATGCATTTATATGGATTTATTTTCTCATCCTTTGTTCGATAATCACACATTGTGAGGTGTGTGCCCTTTGTCTCCTTGTTTTTTGTAGTGTAGTGCTTAGGTTTGTGACATGCCTTAACTACCTCTCATGGATTCATTAAATCTCATGGTTGTGTCGATCATTAATAGGTCAATCTTTTGGTGAAATGACAATTGTGTTTCTGACAAGTAGTATTAGAGCCTAGGTGATAGGTTCAAACCCCTCCCTTGCATTGGGTGGGATTGTTGCAAGGTATGAACCCTTGGTCTCCTTGTGCTATGTAGTATAGTGCTCAAGTTTGCAACATGGCATAATTTCCTCCCATGGATCTATTAAATCTCACTATTGTATTGAGCATTAACAAGTCAATATTTTAGTGCAATGGGAACCATGTTTCTAACACCATCATTCACTTGTTGAATTACCAATTGGGAATCACCATAGACCTGATAGTTCTGATACTTAATATAAGTACAAATCCAATAGCCAACAAGATGAGAGGGGGGGGGTGAATCATAAAAACTTAATCTTCCATAAAAACATCAGATTCAACCTCGGTAACATATATTTCAGTAATATAACTAAAATTGTTAAACATGCAAACTCAAAAGCATATAAACCTCATAAACCTCATAACACCAGATTTAACGTGGAGACCCAAATAGGGAAAAACGATTGTGGGATTTCGGACCCACTAAGAAATATACTCTTCTAGAGTATGCTCGATTAAAAGAAAATCCTATTAAAGATTACAAACACATTGCTAGATGTGACCTAGTTAAGGGATTTCCCTCAGATCTGTTAGGATCTTCACCTTGTTAGAAGTGACCTTGTTAAAGGATTTCAAACACTCAATCAGAATGTCACCTTGCTAGAGGGTTTTACAAATAAGATTGTTAATTCCACTTGATTAAGAGATTTTCTATCACTTTCACAAAATAATAGTAATAAAATATATCTACAACTTCACATCCAAAATGCTAAAGCAGATTCCTATTTGTTCAATACAATCTAGACATAGAACTAATCTTGTCTATCTATTGGGCTTCTATACTCTATTATTCTAACAGGTCTTCAAGCTTTTGTGCTCAGTAATCACTATGCTGCATCCCTGTGCATACACTTGCTCGCATTCATTGTTTATCAACAGTTTCCTATTTATAAACAATTAGGTACCCGCTAAATCTCCTTGATCACATTTCCCATGATCACTCATAGCCATCAGATTTTCGATCTTGTCCAGGTTCAATGCATCTTTCAATCTGAAAATGTTTTACCCCACCTTGGAACTTGCATATTAGTCTTGGAACTTGTGCCAAGGTATCGCGGTTCAATCTAAGTTGTAGATCTTCATGCCGACTTTTCATTGCCTTAGATTCGTTAACAAACTTCTTCCATGGCTCACCAATCATTGATTAGTTCTAGCTCATCAGCTTCCTTCATTAAATAACGCATGTAAACATTTGATGCATTCTGTTATAGCTTGGTTACAACTCGGTAACAACTCAGTGAATACTAAACTTCACTCGGTAGACATTATGCCTTCATTAACCGATAGCGATAACCTTAGGGTTTACCGACTAGGTTCCTCAGGGTTTACCGACTAGGTTCTTTTCTTGATAACATAGTATAGTATTAACCTTTACATTTTACAACATATGTATGATGTTAAAACAATCTAAAACATAATGATCTCATCATTGTCTAACTCGGTACTAGTTGCCCATTGAATACCTTATTCATCCCCCTGTTCATCATATTCTTTCCTGTGTCTTTTACCGACATCTTTATAATCTTCATATCATACTTCTCAAGATATGGCAGCATCATACTGAATTAGAAATTCAATTTCTTGACATCAATGGCAAAATAATAATATCAAGACAATAAAACATCCTTAATCAGTTATATCCATAATCATCAACAACCTTCTCAATATCCTTATTGAAATGCCAACAATCTTTCATTGTCTATTATAATGCAATATTGCCAACAATCTCCCCCTATGGCATTGATGGCAAAACCAATTGATTTGACCTTAAAAGATTCAGATTGTTGTGATTCTGTAATGCTGAAATGCTCTCCCCATACATTAGACTTCCCCCATTTTCAGTCTTCTTTCCAATCTATAGTCTACTCAGTTTTCTTTTAGTCTTCTCCCTTGATAGGTCTTCTCCCCCTTTGTAGGTCTTCTCACCCTTTGACAACAATGCCAAAAAGTAAAGAACTAAAACATAATTACTTTCTGTAAGAAGTTATTTCTTGCTATTGTGTATCAACTGAGTCTCAGCCAGAGCATTTTGTCTTCAATTCCTGTTCGCTATGTTATTTCCTATACACCTTTAGAAAACATCCTAAAGTGTGTAATTTAGCATCAACTCCCAAAAGATATTCGATAGAGTCATCGGATTGATGCTTTCACCGAACTCGATCAGTGAGTAGAAGATAGGGGTAGGACCCCTAACTTACTTCTGACATATTCAAAAGTGTCCCTTGGTAGTGGCTTGGTGAAGATATCTACTATTTGTTCCTTTGTGCTAACATACTCCAACACCACTTTCTTCTCTTGAGCTTCTTCTCTAAGATAATGATATTTGATAGAGATGTGCTTTGTCTTAGAGTGCATAACAGGATTTTTTGAAATATTAATGGCACTAGTAGACCTCTTACTCTATGCTTCTTTCTTATTTTGATCAGATTATCAAAATTTACATGACAAAACCTTTTATGCCATAACCAGGTATCATCTAACCTTGCATGCAAACACTTATTCTGAGTTGAGTCAAGGTGAAATGTATTACCTTTCGTTTGTGTCCCAGAAGCAGCTAACTTTCCATTTTTGTCATGAACTTTGACAATTCATTTATGAAATTCTATTCGATAACCTGTGCTGTTTAGCTATGCTACACTCAACAAATTGTATTTCAAACCTTCAACCTAATAAACATCATTGCATCTTGCATTATCAAGAAGTGTTATAGATCCTTTACCTCTCACTGGACATGGTGCATCATTACCAAATCTGACATAGCCTCCATCATAATATTCTAATGTAACAAACTTGTGTTTATCTCCTGTCATATGTGAGCATCCACTATCTATAATCCAAGAATCATTATTGTTTATGTGAGATATTAGGGCTTTTTCTTCATACCTTTCTTCATCTGATCCATCTTCGATAGCCACATAAACTAATTCCTCTGTATCAGTCTCATCTGATTTATCATCATTGAATTCCTCATCAGCTATTAGGCATGTCTTTCTATCTCTTCTCCTGAAGTCTCAGTGTCCTCTGTAATGATTATCTTTTTGTCTGTCATCTCAGTAATCTCTCTTTTCAGTAAAATCTTTGTCAGGACAGTTAGAAGCCATTTGTCCTATCTTATCACAATTGAAACATTTCAAAGGTAGTTTTCCTTTATACTTACCTTTGCCTCTCGATAACCTTTTGGCTAATAGTGCTTCAAACTCTTCTTGCTTTCTTATTTCCTCATACAGATTGTGTACTACCTCCATGTTCTTATGAAATCTTTCACTCACTCCACTGTGATCTCCTTCAGAGTACTTATACTTTCTTTCATTGAAATCATTATATTCATCAAGATGAAAAGAACTAAATGTAGATTCAACTTTATTTACCGAAGATCCACTGTTATCAAAGTTACTTAACTCAAATGCATGTAGCTTACAAATAGTAGCATCTAAAGAAACTGGCATATTAGGTACATACCTCAATTCATTGATTGTAGAGACTCGAATTGCATAAGCTGGTAGAAGGGTTCTTAACAACTTACTTGTTATTTCCTTTTCTTCAATAGTTGCACCTGCTCCTTTGATTTGATTGACAATCTCCTTTAGTCTTGTACTATACTGAGTTATGTTCTCACCTTCATTCATCCTCATAGATTCAAGTTGTCCTCTTAGACTATCTACTTTTTCTCTTTGAACATGTTCATCTCCTCTATATACTGATATGAGCTTATCCTGCATTGCCTTTGCATCATTGCAGCCTTCTAGATCATTAAACTCTAAATTAGTCAATGCAGATGTTATTTCAATCATTGCTTGAATATGTTCTTGCTTTTCCTTTATCTCTTCCATAGTCAATGGATAGGTGCTCGATGTAACAAAATCATTCTCCAGATAGTATACAGCATATTCTCCAACTCATGATAGATTTAGCTTCATCATTTTCTGCCATGTAGAGAAACTTGACTTGTTCAGCTTCGGTGCATCCCTCTTATACATCTTTGGATCTTTAACTCAAATGCCTTTAAACTTTCCTTCCAGAGTCCAAAGCTCTGATACCAATTGATAGTTCTGATACTTAATATAAGTACAGATCCAATAGCCAACAAGATAAGAGGGGGAGGGTGAATCATACAAACTTAATCTTCCATAAAAACATTAGATTCAACCTCGATAACATATATTTCAGTAATATAACCAAAACTATTAAACATGCAAACTCAAAAGAATATAAACATCATAAACCTCATAACACTAGATTTAACGTGGAAACCCAAATAGGGAAAAACCACTGTGGGATTTCAGACCCACTAAGAAATATACTCTTCTAGAGTATGCTCGGTTAAAAGAAAATCCTGTTAAAGATTACAAACACATTGCTAGATGTGACCCGGTTAAGGGATTTCCCTCAGATCTGTTAAGATCTTCACCTTGTTAGAAGTGACCTTGTTAAAGGATTTCAAACACTCAATCATAATGTCACCTTGCTAGAGGGTTTAACAAATAAGATTGTTAAGTCCACTCGGTTAAGATATTTTCTGTCACTTTCAGAAAATAACAGTAATAAAATCTATCTGCAACTTCACATCTAAAATGCTAAAGCAGATTCCTATTTGTTCAATACAATCTAGACATAGAACTAATCTTGTCTATCTGTTGGGCTTCTATACTTTGTTATTCTAACAGGTCTTCAAGATTCTATGCCTGGTAATCACTATGTTGCATCCATGTGCATACACTTGCCCACATTCATTGTTTATCAACAGTTTCCTATTTATAAACAATTAGGTAACCGCTAAATCTCCTTGATTACATTTCCCATGATCAATCATAGCCATCAAATCTTTGATCTTGTCTAGGTTCAATGCATCTTTTGATCTAAAAATGTTTTACCCCACCTTGGAACTTGCATATTAGTCTTGGAACTTTTGCCAAGGTATTATGGTTCAATCTAAGTCGTAGATCTTCATGCCGACTTTTCATTGCCTTAGATTCGTTAACAAACTTCTTCCATGGCTCACCAATCATTGATCAGTTCTAGCTCATCAGCTTCCTTCATTAAATAACTCATGTAAATATTTAATGCATTCTGTTATAGCTCGGTTACAACTCGGTAACAACTCAATGAATACTAAACTTCACTCGGTAGACATTCTGCCTTTATTAACCGATAGCGATAACCTTCGGGTTTACCGACTAGGTTTTTTGCTTGATAACATAGTATAGTATTAACCTTTACGTTTTACAACATATGTATGATGTTAAAACAATCTAAAACATCATGATCTCATCATTGTCTGACTCAATACTAGTTGTCCATTGAATACCTTATTCATCCCCTTATTCATCATATTCTTTCTTGTGTCTTTTACCGACATCTTTATAATCTTTATATCATACTTCTCAAGATATGGCAACATCATACTGAATTAGAAAATCAATTTCTTGACATCAATGACAAAATAATAATATCAAGACAGTAAAACATCCTTAATCAGTTATATCCATAATCATCAACAACCTTCTCAATATCCTTATTGAAATGCCAACAATCTTTCATTGTCTGTTATAATGCAATATTGCCATCAAGACCTATATTTATTGAATCTTCTATTGAACAACCATTTTAAGACCAGTGATGTGTTCCTCATATTTTTCAATGTTATTTGTATAAGGTAATGCCAATCAAGTATGATCTATGAATACAATACCCTTGTCAAGTTGAAAATAAGATACTGACACTTGCTCCATGTTGTCTAAAAGACCCATTGAAGTAAATTTTTTGTAGTTGTATAGATGTGATGGAAAATATTGACTCATCAAGAAAATTGGAAACTAATCAATAGTCATCAACCATGGTGCATCCACAAGTTGATCTATTATAACTTGTCTTTTTATAGCTTTTCTTTGCACATATTCAATGTCAAATTCACTAAGGATCGTAACCCATTTTGCAAGTCATCTAGTAAGAGTAGCTTTGTTGAGAAAGTACCTTAGAGGGTCAATTTTAGCTATAAGATTAATCTTATGACTAAGCATGTACTATCAATTTTTTTGTAAGGAAAACATCATGGCAATTCATGCATGCTCGATAGGAGTATAATTAAGTTCATACCCCGCTTAAATATGAATGATTTAGTAAATAGCTCATTCCTTTCCAACATAGTCATGTTGTGCAAGTAAATCTCCTAATTTCATTATTGTTGGTGATATATAAAGGAGCAATTATTTTCCCTCAATAGGTGGCATTAGAAAAAGAGGGGACATGTGATAGTCCTTTAACTATTGAAAGGATAGTTAGCATTTATCATCCCACTTAAAAGAGACATTCTTATGTAGAAAATGTGTGACAGGATGACATTTTTTAGCTAACTATGTTATGAACTTGTGGATGGATTATGCTTTGCCTTCTAGAGATCGTATCTTACTGATGTTCTTAGGAGGACGAATTTCAAGTGTAGCTTTCACTTTTGCAATATCAACCTCTATGAAATTATGAGAGACAATGTATCTAAAGAGTTTGTTTGAAGTTACATTAAAGACACATTTCTTTGGATTCAAATATACTTTGTACTTTTCAAGTCTTATGAAGATTTCATCTAAGAATTTCAAGTGATATTCCTTGTGAGTGATTTCCCAAAATTTCATCGACATAGTCTTCCATTAGTATGTGCATCATGTCATGAAAGATTGTGGTCACAGATCTCTAATAGGTTGCTCCTATGTTCCTAAAGCCAGAAGGCATTATGTTCCAGCAATAGGAACCCCAAAGATATGCAAAATATATTTTATGTTAGTCCTTAGCTATGATCTAGATTTGATTATAATCACAAAAATCCATCCATAAGAGATAACATTACGTGACCAGCTATAAGATTAACGATTATATCAATGTTAGGTAAAGGAAAGACATATTTAGAACAAGATTTATTCAAGTCTTTGAAGTATGTACATACCTTGATTGCCCCATTTAATTTTATTACTATTATGAGACTGGAGATCTACTAAGGGAAGTCAATAGGTCTAATGAAACCAACAACTAAAGTTCAACCTTAATTAGGAGTGCAGTCTATAGATGCATCTTTCATAACTTTTGTTTGATGGGTTTAACACTTGGTGATAGTGCAAAGTGATTCATAACAAGTTCATAATATAAACCAAATGTCCCTTCGTATGAACAAGAAAAATTAATTTTATACTCATGAAAGAATGATGAAATTGGGATTCTCTTTTGCTGTCAATGCAAATGCTAAGTGAATGATTCTCGGATTATCTTTGGTCCCAATATTAGTTTCTTTTGTTTTCTCCACAAGTATAGGTAATCTCTCTTGATATGTTTTAAGCGTAAGAGTGTCAACCCTTCCATCTTCATGCACCCCAAGGAGGTTTGCACCTTCAGATATGTCCTTTATTTTTACTTTTTCAAGATGTAAAATCGTCACAATGTAGTTTTCACTAGAAGATCTTTTATATATTTTAATGTTTTTATGATTGAAAGGCTTGGCACCCTCTCCAAAATATGTGGCACTATCAATTTATATAGAAAATTCAACTCTATGATCCCCAATAGGAAATTTTTCCCTAAGTCTAAGGTAGTCAATAATGGCTTCATCATTTTGGAATGTGTCTAGCTCTAGAGGCCCTTGTTGGTCCTAATTGGTGAGTTGGGGATGGAAAAGTGGAAGGCTACCATTGGTTTGGTCAAATTCAAAAGTGGTGATGATGAATATGGAAGAGATTTCAGAGAAGTTGGTGAGGTCATAAAAGTCATCAATGGTACTCTCCTCACCCGTTTCTATAGTAGGAGAAGTTTCTTTCACCTTATTAGAGGCACATTTAGTACTACAGATCTTAGAGTTTTTTCATTCATACCCTAGACCTCGAGACCTAGGATATACAACTAATTGAATAGGCTTTGCAATCCCTTGTTTTTGTAGGCCAAGATGACTATGGCCATCATAACCCATTTGTTTCATAAGTGTAAATCCTTTGTCATATTTTTCAACTGTTATCTTGACTTTAGGTTTTTCTTTCTCTTGTACTTCATCTTTCTATAGTCACTTCAAGTTGTCTTCATTTTTTGGTTTTTCATATAGATTGTACCATTTGGTGAAGGTGGTTGGATTACATTTGATAGTAATGATGGACACATGTCAGGATGGTTGTGGTTTTCCATAAGTTCTAGGAGAAGGAGGTAGTTATCCAATGTAGAATGATTTCTATAGCCTACATTAATGCATTCATTTCTCTTTTATTTTTCCCTTGATCTTTAATTGGTTGGAACTAGATGTGAAGGATTTGGAAATTGAATCAAGATCAATGTAGGAGGTGGAAGGAGAAACTTCTCAATTCTTGGGTACTATTGCTTTGGGTTTGGGCCTAATGTTGTTAGAATATATGAATGGATTATGATCACTAGGAGTGCTAATCTTTGCACAATTATGTGTAAAAATTATGCATAGGTGATAGATGAAAGGACCAGATCGCTCGACATGAATCCATAGTCAACCTAGAAGAAGGTTGTATGGGAGAAAAAAGTCTAGAACTATGAAAACCATGTCTTTTACTATTTTCCACACTCTAAATGGTAATGTGATGGATCCCTTGGATGGACATTATGCATAGTCATGGGATTTTATGGTGATCTCTTCTTAGAATCCATAGCCCCTTCAGAGAACCCTAGAGTTGTAACCAAATTCAAAGAGAAAATATTGAGACATTATCCTCCATCTATCAACAACTCATTTAATTCAATGTTTATGGAATAAGGCTTCAATGTGTAGGGATGCATTATGTGGTTGTTGAGTGGTCACGTCATCATGTTTGGTAAATGTGAGGTAATGAGATGAAGTAAAGATGACCCACCATTGAAATTGGTCCACATTTAGGTTGATAGAAACAAATTCTTCTTGGAGAGCTTTGTCAAGGATGGCCTTAATATGAGAAGGTGATAAGTGCAAAACCTCAAGGATAGATATTTGTCTGGGTGCCTTTCCAAGTTAGTCAATAAGGTTGTATTGATTAGATGTGGAGGTAGACTTGGATGTAGTACCCTGAAGTTTCTTTATTCCATGGTGAGTAGTCACATTAAACTCAATAATCCTATTTCTTATGGTGATAGTCGAAACATGATTGTCCACTTTGGTGATATAATTAACAGTGTATTCACAAGGGACATTGGAATAGTTTTCATTTTTATCAATATTCTTCTTTTAACAAGAAGGTTTTCCTTTCTCATCTTTGGGTAGAGGATCCTTAAATAACACATGTTTTTGCTTGGATGTATGACCTTCTACAACAATTTATCCTTGATAAATGAGGTCTTGTATAATATTCTTAAGTCTACAACAATTATTTGTCTTGTGTCCTTTGTTGCAATGGTATTCACAATAATTTGAATCTTTCCATCATGTGGTTTGAACTTGGGTTCATAATATATAGCCTCAAGAAGTGTGATGATATTGGATGAAACTAGCTTCTTCAAGGAAAATTCAATAAGTTCTTCAAAGGGTGTGTACTTTCTTTATTGATTGTTAACAAGTTTTAGTGTAGTCCTTTGAGTGTTCACTTGATTTTCTAAGATACTTGGTCCTAGAAAACTTAACACAAGTTGTGTGGTTTTAATAGTTTTTGTATCTATTACCCCATAAATAATGATGTTTTTTTTTCTTAGAACAAAAATTAGAGTTTGTCATTGTGGTTAGAGCTAATGTTGTACTTGGTGTCCTTATAGATTTTCACAAGTCCTTTGTTGGTGAGGGATTTTACAATGGTTAACCCTTTGTCTATTACTTCATCAAATATGTTTGAGCATTGAACTTGAAGGTGAAATCCTATTTCTTGGTTTACATTTTGCATAAATATTTCAACCAACTTTTTTTCAAGAATGTGCCAAGGACATTTTATTTCTAGGTGTTTCCACCTTTGAAAGAAAGATGAAAAAGACACTCTATAGGTCGGTCATAGATCTTATGTTTGATATTATAGGAAAAGTAATCATTAAAGGTCTTTATTCTGGGAAGTAATCATGAAAACCATTTCATAGCTTGTCCCTCTAGGCTACATGGAATTAGGCAGATAAGATAAGTTTCACTGTGATCCACCTATAGGAAAACCATGTAAAATTTTATCATGTAGTCTTTTGGATCACCTCTCCCCTTGTATTTTCAAAATTGGGTACCTCGAAGTTGGGAGGAAAAGTTGGAAATGACATGTTTCTATCAAATGGATAGAGGTATATATCCTCAAGAGTGTATCTCTTATTTGGAACCCCTAATTGGATGTTGGAAATTTATTGTTGGAGGGATTGAATCTATTATGTCAAAGAATCTAGTGGTTGTGAATTATTCCCAAGTCATTCCCATTTTTTGTTGAAGAGGTGGAGGTGGAGGAGGAACGTAGTTTGAATGTTGTTAGTGATTTTGGTATTTGTAGGTTTATTGGTTGGGGATTTGTTGGTGGTGTGAACTCATAGTTTGACCAATAGTTTGACTGATATTATATTATTGGTGGCTTGTATGACCTTCCATGTTTTGAGTATTGGTATGATGTGGACCTTGGGTATGTTGTTGGATACATGCTTGAGATCCTTGGTTGGATTTTTGGAAGGCAACATTTTGTTGTTCATGATGTTTGTCATAGATAGGTCTCAAAGTGGTGGTTTTAAAAAGGGATGATGGTGACTCAAGTACAAGAATATGTACAAATCCACGTCAAATAGCACTAGAATCACTTGTGTTGTTGGTTTCTCTAACTTATGACACATCAATACCTAAGGGTAACTTGGCACCTTGTTGAGAAAGTGTCAAAAAGTGATGATTTGGATTTGAACTCAACACTGCCTCAAGGGGTTTATTGAACTTAGCATCTTTTTAGACCTTGTGTATGTCATATAGCATGGGTTCATCATGATCTATAGGTACATTGTTACCAAGAGGTCTTCATTAAAAATATTTGTGAGGTATTGAAAGTTTGGGTTTTGTTTCATTTCCTTTTTCTTTTGGGCTTTAGTGTTAACAAGCATTCCAAAGTTCTAACCTAGACCAAGTGTGGAAGAAAGTGGTGAGAAGAGGATCAAAGTGGTGAATCTAGGTCTTAAAAACATGGTAGGAGAGTTGGATGAATGCTTGGTAATGAAAAGGAGTAAAATGTTTTTCTATGATCTTCCTTTAAAAGCTAGGTGGTGAGAAGGTTAACTTGGACTATGATGGATCATCACAATCCGATAGGTAATAGTGGGGGTGAACCAATAAAGAGATGATGAACTCCAAGCCAATATATCCCTACTTAAGAGGAATAGAATGATCTCCTACTCAAGGATGATATATCCCAAACAATGAAGGCCAACTAGTGATGTCAAAAGGGTATAAGATCAAGATGACTAAAGAAAACTTTTAGTCAGATGACAAGGCTAAATTGTGAGTTTTTGGTTTGACTAAGAGGAAACAATGTGATGAAATAGGAAAGGAAAGGTTAACTCAAAGATCCTATGTATCATTGTAAAATGAAGCTAGGACCATGAAGAGGATACTATGGCAGGTTAAAAACTCAGGTAGTCAAAAAATGTAGATATTTGTGGTCAAGACCTAGGAGTAAAATCTCTAGAATCAATTGCATAGGATTAGAAGTCAATATCTCATATAGACAGTGCAAATATGTAGGAATAGAAACCCAATTACATAGACAGATAAGTCAAATGCATGACAAAAAGTTGCAAATGCATAGGAATCAAGGAGAATACTTAGAAATAACTGAAATATGTGCAAGTATAGGCAACAAATGCTCAACAACATACATCAAATATACCAAAAGACAACAAATGTACCAAAATACTGGATAGAAGCCTCAAAATGTTGGACATAAATAAAAAACTAAAAAGAAAGACAATAGGAAGAGTCTACAACCTAGAAGACCAAATCTAAAAGTGTGTCACTTTTTTTCTCACAGTCTCTAAGCCTAAAAAGTGAAGTTAGGAAAAGGTAGGTGCAGTGATCAAATTGATTTTTGCAAGTGGGAGACTAGACAAGTACAATAATATAGGTCAATAACTTATATACATGACATAAGAGTGTAGGATGATGAAACAATTGCATAGACAGTGAGTGCAATTGCACTGGATTATAATATTAAAAATGTAGGAATAGATTGCAACTGCATAGAAATGGGACTCAAAAGCATAGACATAGAACTCAATTACATAGGATCATAATTCAAAAGCACAAGAATAAATCTCAGATGCATAAAATCAAGTTGCAAATGTGTAGGAATGCTACAGTGTGATGTTTTTGCCTAAAAATACGAATGTTTTTCCTAAAATATATTTTGTTGAGTTATAAGTATGGAAATAAAACACATCAAACAATTAAAAACACAATGGTTATTTTGACTGTTAACTTAAAAGGTAATAAGGCAAAGGCCCAAACAAGTCCAATGGCTTCACTAGTAGAGCACAAATAAAAGACACTCATAAGATAAGCACAACCAAGTTATTTAAGTGGGAGTATATACTTAGTGAAGGCAAAAAAGCCTAAAGTCTAATAGTCCAAGAATGGTGTGAGACACCTTTCTTTTGAAAACAGATAGCTAGAGATCTAGGCCTACATAATATTTCCCTGCACTCACTCCTATGGGAGGCAAGAATAAGCCAAATTCCAATAATTTTTTATGTCAGCTTAAGGGAGTATATCTTGAGTAACTTCACCATACTAAGAAATGACCAAAGGATCATAGTCTACTAAAACAATGGTTCTTAGTGGGGGAAAACTATGAACAAAGAGCCCATCCAAAATATCCTAATATAAGAGTGGTCTCCTCCTACTCCTCAACAAGTTGTTCATCTTGTGATGCATCTTTGAATAATTATATCTACTCCTTGAGGTACATCTTTCACTCTCCCCCCTTTATATATCTCGTTAATAAATTTGGTTAAGGTTGAACCATAAGGTGATTGAATTCCTAGGTAGGCCTCCTACCAAAAAGGAAACAAGATTTTCATGTGTTTCTTTTGCACCCAAGTTTGCATGTGCACATGAGGGGAGATGATACATACACAACAAACTAAGTGGACACAAATGTGCAAGTGGACCAAACATGGAAATAAAGTTCATTAACCTTTGAATATCGAATATGAGCTAATTTAGAAATCAAAGACATAAATTTTGATGAAAATGTTGTCTACCAACAAAAGATGCAACCACAAATATATTAGTAGTCTCAAGATCAAGCCTTGGACAAATGAAAGATAAGTTGCATCACTTAGTTGGCCAAAGAGGTTAGCTATAAAAAAATCCAAATTTAAAAATCAAATCTATATTTCAAATACTTAGGAATAGAATACAAAAGAACTATTATAATCAAGATGCAAAACGTTGATGTAAAAAATCTCACACAATAAAATAATAATAATAATAATTCAGTAGCTACCATGGATTACAGAAAATTAACACATTTTATTAGCACTATTATACCTAACAAATACACATGAAAATGATGCAAATGTGCAACACTATTAGAAAAAAGTAAAAATACAAGTTATAGATGCACAAACAAAGAATGAACTTACAAAAACACATATAGAGAGCAAAATGTAGCTACAAGAAACAAAAGCACAACATAATGCAACAAAAGCACCATAAAATAGATCAAATGTGTAATAGTGTGATTCAATTGTGTAGCACTATGACTCAAATGCATCAAAATAAGCAACAAATGCTTTAAAATTTAAAAAATGAACTTAAACACAACAAACAAAGTTAACAAAAGTGTAGGTCTGGGATGTTTGACACTTCAAGATGCTGAGAGGGGGCATGAATCAACATATGTTAAAATTAACAAATTTAACCAATCGATTATTATTCATTTCATTTACCACATGTGCACAAGTATAGAATTGAAAAACACAATAGAAATCACACATGAACACCAAGATTTTATGTGAAAAACTAAATGAGGGAAAAACCATAGTGAGAACTATCCCACTATATGAAAACAAGTTACAATGTTTTAGGCTCAAGGCCAAGGAAGCTCACTGCTCCTAATATGGAATTGCAAGGCTGAGGTACACAACCTCAAGGCAAGATGCAAGGAACTTACATCATTGACATGCACAATCTCAAGGCAAGATACAATAGAGACTTGTGGACACTAAAGATCATTTCTTTAGGGAAAGATACAAAGAATTTGAAAATAAATTATCATTATGATTAAACTGCTAAGAACTGCATCCTCTAATATGCTAATTACATTCCATTACTAATACACCTCTAAAATTGCTTTCATTACTAGTCAATTGCACTTGCACACCTTCACAGCTACACAATATCACTCACGCACACCACATACAAATTGTGTTTTTTCATCATCCATAGTAATTTTATCCTTTATATACCATTTTCAATCACAATAACATCAATTAGGTCAGCCTAAATAGATGTAACATGTAGATATAAATAGTTTTCCCAAAAAGAATCTTCAAGGAAATGCAAAAGGTAGAATAAGGTGTGTGAAGCATCAAACCATGTTAGCACACCTTCCTATCCATCCCAATCAATGCCTATAGTTCTGCATGCTACTGCATGGACCAAAACATCATAGGTTGACTCTAAGAGAGAAAATTGTTAATGCCCACTAACCAAACTAACTCAAAACATGATGTGGACCACCAAAAACACTTATCGATGAACCACATAGCATGATTAGACACCAAAATATCCAAATCATCGAACCACACCACAAAATTATTGAAGGTGGAGGAATGCAATACATTCCCACAAACTAACACTCTACCACTATAAAAGCTAATACACAGACCAATTTTACTTCAACTGTTGATCAAATAAGAACCTAGAAATTGAGATATATGCAGAATTTTCATCCACCAATATCATAATACAGCCACAATAACTGATGAAGCAATGTGCCACAATGTGAACCAAAATTATGAGCATACTTCGACAGACTATTTACCAAAATAGTTGCACATAGACAATAACAATTTTAGACCATTGTGATCTTCTCCAAAGCTCCAAAATATCCATAATGCAACTGGATATATCATATAAATCATCCACAATCAATTTCCACACATCTGCATGAGCATTGAACTAATCCTTTGTTACTACACTAGCCGAACATGTATCCAAACCAAGGATATAAATAAGTATGACAACTAAACACACATCCAAACCAAAGATATCAACAATTTTTAAATCAATTACAACAAAAACTCATATTTGCAACAATCTCCCCCTTTGTCATTGATAGCAACACTTGTGCCAACACAAAACATATCCTTATCTTATCTCTCCATAATGAAATCTCTTCCTCCTTGACATCAAGGACAAAGCGTTTCACCTCAACACAATACAAACTCAATCTACAATACTTCAACATTACACCCCCTATCTATAGAAACTCCTAAAAAATAAGATGTGATTGAAAGCCATAACTATACTCAAATCACTATCTACTTATCCATATATATACAAGAGCAAAATTGTCTTCCCGAGAAAACTGAGGCTTCTACTTATCTAGGGGCATGATGAACTTGTAAAAAAACTTAAGATGAGACCAAGTGATCTTCCAATCATTCTCTACAAAGGTTAAAATGTTGTAATAATGCTCCATGTTCAAAAGAAGATCCTCTGCCTCACTGCAACTACCAAGAACCTTCACTGACTGATCCGACTTTTGAGAGTTTGAAAGAAGTCTCACCATGGTGGTGAGATTCAAATCTTCAATATCTCTCATATGATAAAATTGTACTTTAATATTCTCTTTTTGACCAGTTAGAAATTTTAATTGCATATAAAACTTCTCTATTTGCAGTCTACCATTGCCATATGCATCCATCTTCAAGTCTAAAGTACAAGACAATTGTACAAGTTGTGCTTCCAAAGTGTTTATTTTCCCTTGAATATATTTGGTGGACACGGGCCACTGATGAAAAAATTGATAAGCCACCACAACACATTTACACTCTTGTCAAAAATACTTATACCTTCCTGCAACCTACTATGTGCAATTGCACATTTATTCAATAATTTTTCTTGTTTCTTTTCTTCTATCCTCTTTTCTACATCATTCAAAATTGTTGCTTCCAAATTAGAAGCGTGATCTTTTAAACCACTAAGAAGCTCATGTAGCTGCTCCACATCACTTAAAGACTCATCTAGCTCAAACCTCCAAATTTTTCTCATGAAGAAACTTCACTATATCGTTAATCAATTATGTACACTCCAACTGTGACATGATAAACTTCCTTCGCATTGTATGATGGAGAATGTCACCCAAATTTAACATGTGATGGGGTGACAACCATTTAAGGTCCATATGACCTTGGGACATAGGTACCTAAAGTACCTCAGCAATAATCACTAGTTCAAAGTTCATTTGTAACTGTAACAATTTTCATATAGAATCTCCAGTGGGTCTGGAAGATTCTCCACCAGACATACTTCTTCTTTCTTCCTTTGTTCCCTTCTTCTTTTTCTTCTCCTTCTCCTTCTCCTTCTCCTTCTCTAGACTCTTTTCTTTCTCCTTCTTCTCTTTTATCTTCTCCTTTTCCTATGTCTTCTCTTTCTCTTATGTCTTCTCTAGAAACACTTTTGTAACATTCTCTACATTCTTATCTATATCCAATTGCTCATCCAGACCAGTTCTAGTATTTTTCTTCTCCTCTAGAGAAGACAAAGTCCTCTTCAACTCTTTTACAACCTCAATTACTACATCTTCAATCTTCTTGACCATCCTATGATAGTCATCTAGGTCTACTCCCATTATGATGTTTACTCTTTATTTTGTTCTGAATTTTGTATTAAGAGCCTTCACAATCTTGGCTTTATCCCCCTTAGATAAAGGGTTTCTCACCATGAATAATTCTTGTGTCCTCATATTGGACTTTTTTATAACTACTTCCTTCCTTCTTGTTGTCATAACTTCTAATAACTCCTTAGGCAACTTATTAGCAATATCACTAAAAGTCTTATCAAAAGTGATCAAATATTTGATAATGGCCTTTTCTATTTTCTCCCTATCAGCTAGAGGGGAATCAAAATATAACCCTATGATCATATCCAAAGAATCATGTACAAAGATATCATTGACCGGATTATAAATATCAAGCAATTTATAATCAACATCAACTGGAGGGGTTCATGTCTTCTTCATCTTTACCTTAGTCTTCACTAGTTCTTTCTTCTTCACTTCCTTCCTATTCTTGGTTGGGGTCTCTTATGAAGAGACAAAGGTTCTCTTCCTTCAACTAAGAGGCACAATGTTTTCTTAACTCGCATCATCTTCAATTTTGATTTTTGTCCTTACGAACCTCTTCCTAGTTACAAACTTTTTCTTTTCCACTTATTCATCTGTTTTGTTGCAATAAACTTCCTCAACAATAGGCTCTGAACCTTTATTTCCTCTTGTTGACTTTTATTTAGGTCTTTGTCCTTTCTTTTCACTTGTTACAGATGTAGTTGAGGTTCTAGAGGAACCAATCTTTATTAAAGGAGAGGCAAAAACTGAACTAGTCCTCCTTAGTGCCTTCTTTCCAAACACTTCTTCAACTGTAGGAAGATTTATCTTTTGGTAGAGCTCCTCCATTCTCTTTACATGTCCTTTCTCATCTTTATCCTTGATTATTTTTTTCAAGATCTATGTAGCAGTTCCAAACCTCTCTTCATTTGGATCAACTAACAACTTCAATAAAGTATTAATGTTCTTTTCAACATCTTTTAGAGATACCTCATAAGGTAACTCAGAAAAACATGTAATCCTCAGTTCAACAACCTCTATGTAATGGTAGTCCCTACTCACTAGAAATTTATTTTCATTATTGTATTTAAATAAATTCATTAATAATCCTCTCTCTAGCTTGCATCTTGTTTTGAAATTTTTTAAACCAGCCTCACTATTACTTGTATTCTTTTGTATTATTATTAAATATTATAATATGATGTTTGATTTTCACTCCAATAGGAAATAACTTGTCCTGTACCTTATTCCCTATGCTTGGAAGCTCATTCATAAAAATGAAAGTCAATTTTGTGATCAAAACCCCATACCAGAACAGATACTTTGCACTTTTCATCTTCTCAAGGTTGTCTAGCAATTTTAGTCTCAAAAATTCACATAGATCAAACTTCTCACCCTAAACCACTATCTGGTATGTTGCATAGATTATGGTGGCAAAAGTAGAAACCTCCCAATTCTGAAAATATATCTAATACACTTCTCCCTTGGTAACATGCTTGACCCCAAATTAACTATATCTTCCATTATCATAGATCTCTTATCACATACTAAACAAGTCAACTATACTACAATGTCATTCTTCACCATCTTCATCACCAAGATAGTGCCAAAGGAGCACAATCTAGTCAAGGAACTAATGGAATCCTTCATGATTTTGTGAGGCCAATCAAGAAACATCACATCACTGTAAATCCAACTCGGGATAATATAAATTCATGTATGCTCATGTAGCTAAAGTTGAGGAAATCTTTCCAAATGTTCCAACCTAACTTTGAAATATTCTTGTACTAAGGGTCGAATGTCATCAAATCATCCTCTACTAAATGATTCCATAAATCATTAAACTTTATATGGCTTGCCTCTATCAAGGGCATATGCATATAAGCCCTAACATATTCAATATAAACTACATCTACTAGGACCCTCAAAAAAGCCCCTTCCTTTTCTCTACCATAGCCACATATGGATAAGGCTTGAATATCAGTCGTGGCCTCAAAGATAGATCAACAACAATCATTGTAGCCATTTTTCATCACACAAACTAAAACTGATAACCTAGGGTTAGCAGAAAAAGTCTTGAATCACACCGTCGCACCAAAAATCTCTTTGAAACTAAATAGCTCTTGAATTCACAAGATCACAAGTGATCAAAATGAATTCAAAAAACCAATTTATCTATTGCATCGACCTACATGGTGTTTTTCAACATAAATGCATTTTACTGTTACACTCAAAAATTTGATACTCTATTTTGCCAAAATTTTCAAACATCTCTATGGACCATTGCAGACATCTAAAATGCTTCAAAAATGCCTTCACAACATTTATCATGCTAAAAACAATTTAGTATCCAAACCGCAAGGGGGTTCATAATCTCTTCAATCAGTTATCTCCCTTAGACAATATCTTTTATCTAGTTTCTAAAGGAAGCATCTACACCACCACTAGGTACAGATCCATCCACTATCTTTCCATTCACATTCTTATAGATTTCTTGACCCATGTCTTCTTCATCTTCTCTTTTATTCATTAACATCAATCTTCTTTAGCAAAAAACAAGTCTTCACATTCTTTCATCTGCAAAACCTAGCAATATATCTTGATCGATTACAGTTATAACAAGTGAGACCTTGTTGTAAACCATTTCCATTCCTTTTGACATTAGACCTACAATCAATAGACTTGTGCCCAAATTTTTTGCAAGCATAGCAATATCCATTGAATGACCAAACATTTCTACCATAGTTTGTATTCACATCCATTTCACACCATCCTAATTTTGCACTCATTTTCCTTATTTCCAAACTTATTGCAAGACTAACACTAACTATTGAATGAATGAGCTCTGATTAAAATCATACATTTACTAGTTCTATGTCCAAATTTATTGCATGAAAAAAATTTACCATTTGTTACCCCTTATTTATCCGCTTATAGCTTATCAATTAGGGGGTATTATTTTATTAAGTATTGCAAAGCTTAAGTCTTAATCAATTTGAGTTTCATATTCATCTATTGAACCCTTTATAAAGTTCAAAATTTCGGTTCAAAGGAAATGTGGTCTATTAAGTTCTAAGTCTTCATTAGCATAGTCGTTGAACTTGAACTTTGAACCTTTTGGGTTCAAGGTTCAAGGTTCAATCAATCTTTTGTCTTATGTATTGTGGTTGTCCCTTTAACATCAGTCCTTGTGGTCATCTTGAACTTGAACCATTGAACCACTCTTGGAATGGTTCAAGGTTCAAGGTTCATTTTTGCGTCATTGAAATTTTCTTTTGTTTCCTTCTTCCTTGCCGCAAGTGTTGATCTTTTGTCTTTGAACTTTGAACCAATGAACTTCTTTTGAAATAGTTCAAGGTTTAAAGCGTTGTTTCAAATCAGCTCAATGGTGTTTAGGAGATAAAGGCGGCATGATGGGAACAAAATCTTCCTCATTTTCTGTGTTTTCAAACCATAATTATGGAAAGCAATCATGAGAAAGCATGTTGACTGTGTGGAATTGATTTTTAATTAATGAGCATGTCAGAACTATATCAAATCATGGGAAGTTTTACACGGATAAATGAGCTCGGGCGAAGCATGCTTTGGTACTTTTCAATGTTTTCTATCCTTAAATATGATGCTTCTCAAGTAAGAAAATCATTGTTGCTGCTGGCGAAGAGTAAGGACGCGGAAGGTAATTTAGCTCAGTTTTTCCGAGGGTTACACAGTTTGATGGTGAAGACAGGTGAGTTTAATCACTAACCTCCCCTACTCTATTTTAGCTCTGAAATTGGTTAGTATAATTCTTTGCCTTGGGGTTGAATGATGTCTGATTGATGCAATTTTAAGCAAACATGAGACCAATTCTTCCGAACTTGGTTCGAACATCATGCTTAATTAGTACCCTTCCAGAATTAGATGATACAGCTTTAGTTTAGGATGAGTTAAAGAATTTTTTAGAAAGGGCTAAGAATCCAGAGGCCAATTCCATGATGGAAAAGATAGTTCACAGTGGACTGGTAGAAGCCGCTGCTTTCCCAATCACTGCTACTTGCCTAGAATTAGTGTATGCATGCATGAGCAAATATGATGCTAGTAACAGGTGTATTAGGGCCAGTGATGGAGACATTTTAGTGCGGATTGACAAAGAAATAGTAATGGCTGCAATTGGGATCCCTCACAAAGAGTCGTATGAAGATTGGTCCATAGGAACCTCATATGCATTTTTCTCTGAGAAGAAAAGTGTTTATCGGAGTGTCATTGCTAGAAATTGGCTCCTTAAAATGCAAAAGGGAGGTTCTAGGTTACCTAAACCCTTGACAAGGGAGCATTTTATTACAGAAGTGAGGGATATTGTAATTCTTTTGAACAGGCTCAAGGGGAATTCACATGCCTTTTATTGGGAAGATTGGATGTATTTTTACATTCAGGTGTTATTATCTGGCGAGAAATACCTTGATTGGCTGCAAGTAATTGCATAGAGATTGCATGAGGGTTTGAGTAATTCTGTTGGAATAGCCAGTTTTCATATGTCTTCCTACCTATTTTATATTTTAGCCTGCATCAGACAATGGCTAGGATTATATCAAGAACCATCGGTTGATGGAATGAAAGTCTATGAGTTCTATCCACACTTGCAGAGACAGAGGTATACAGAAAACTTCTTGAGATGGAGTGATGTCTTTGTAGGAAGATTAACTTTTGAACTGCAGGGAAACATGAATAAGAGAATGTCATCTGAAGCATTAAAATTGATTAGTACTTATGGGAGTTTTTTAATTCAATTTCCTAGGTTCACTTATATTAGAATTGGAGGCTTCGAAGATGAACCTTTCAAACTGCCCAGATATACTCTTGATAGTTATGTACTCCTAGAAGTCTGTCGACAGTTAGCTCATGTTGATAAGAAATTAGAGATGAAAAGTCAGTCTAGAGCAATTTTCCCAATTGAACTTGGATATTACAACTACAAAACTACTTCTGATGCATTGAATTTAGAAGTGGCACTCAAGAAAATAAAGGTGCAGCCTTATGTTGCTCAGCAGGGGTTTGACAGTAAAGGATATGCAATAAAACATCAGAATGTTGATGTGAACTTTTCACATATACCCCAATTAGAAGACTACTAGGAAGATTGTTGTGATGAATTTGAAGTCCAAAGAAGATTATGGTCAAGGTTCACTTTGTGGCAAATCATTACTATCAAATTATCAATGAGCATAGAAAGAGTACATGAAGAGGAAGGTGAAGATGTATTGGACCTGGAGTTCAATAAAAGAATTCATAAGCAACCTATTCCTGAAATTGACTGGGATAGGAGAGAAGAAGAAAATATCCAATCTAGAACCTTTAATGTTATAAGGAGAACAGAAAAGTGGTTAAGAAACCATAAATCTAGAATGAAACTGACCACTACCTCAGTTAAGAAATTAGTTGAGCAACCCCATACTGCTGCACAAACACTCATTTCTTCCTCTAACATAGTTGTTGATATTGCAAGTGCTACTGATACGAAGAGTGAGAAGGTTCAAACTAAGAGGTTCAAGGAATCACTATTTATCTCCTCATTAGTTTGAGTCACCCGTTCCAGAAATAAGAAGAAAAGTAAAGAACCTACAAGAGAAGAAGCTATCATAATTCTTGATAGTGAAGAAGCACAAGTAATTATGGGTGAAACAGTAGCAGATATCCCTGCAACTCAAGATGTAGATAGACAAAAAGAACAACCTGAGGATAACCCCAATCAGGCGACCACTTTGGCTATCATGGATTCATCAGACTATCAGACACCACCAGCGAAGGAATCTCCAAATGTTTCCAGATGGTTGGGAGACTCAATCAGCAAGAAACGAAATGTGGTTCCTATCAGCGTTCCAATAGAAGATATGGTGAGTAGATGCCTTAGAAAGATGTCTAAGTCTAAGAGGCTAAAAGTAGAGGCCATGCTAGAGGTGGATGAGAATACAGGGCATTGGGTAGCTGAAATGGCCAAACCAATTTCAGACAAAGATCCAGAAAATGCTACTGAGAAAGACTTTACCATTGAAAAAATTGATTTAGGAACTACTTCCAGGGCTACTGATGCAAAACATTTAGAGTATTCCACTAAAAGGATGTTATCTAGAACATGGAAGGATGAGAAGGACAAGCGGGAACTGAAACAAGTTGTTAAATAGATGGCAGAATACATCAATGCCATACACCATCCCAGCCCGCAACCCCTGTCACAAATTTCTTTGTGTTTTGATCCTAAATCACCAATGAACCAAAATTTGTTGGATAAGGTTCAGAGGAATCATATGATGGCAGAAACCTTCGATGAGTGGCTTGAATCCATAATTCAACAGGGAGTAGGATATATTGCTAGTCTGATCAGGGTATACAAGGATGCTATAACTATAACTCAGGAGCTTGAAACAGAGGTGATAGCATGGCAAAAAGAAAGGAACAAATGGGCAGCAGTGTTGATTCAGATGAAAGATGTGCAAAAATATGGTGTCATGAAATTTCTCGCTGAAAAGGCGGTTAAAGATTTGGATGACAAGACATTGTATGTGGCAAAAGAAAATATTGAATGGAGAAATTCAATCATTAAGCAAGGCCACGAAGAATCCATTAAGTTGTTGAAAGAATTGAAAGAACTCATTGTTGTAATGCAGAAAGATTTGAAGTGCATTGATGTACAACTTCTCAAGGAAGACGGACAAACCATCAAGCAGACAGTGGATATGGTGGAGAATTTCAAAGGAAAGATGAACCTAGTTAAAGAATCAAAATCTTTAACCAAAGATGACTTCTCTAGAGTTGCTAGAATTGAATCTATGTTGGTTGTCTATTTTGATCACTTGGAAACACACAAAACTAAAGTTATGGAAGTGAGTATAGATAAAGAAGTCTGGAAGGAACGCATCTTACACATTGGGCTCCCACATTATCAAGTTGTTCACAACATTTCAGTGGCTCATATGGAATGGTGAAATATACGTGGCACAACACACCAATAAGACAAACCAAGAACCGTTTCCTGTTCTGCAATTATAGCTTTGTTTACGGCTCTTGGCCATTTTAGTTAAATTTAGTTACGAACGGTTGTTTCTTGAAGCTTTATGTTTAGTTATTAGGTTGGCCTGGTGGCTATAAATATGAAGAATGGATGTTTTGGAAGAATCCATAAAATTTTGTAAAAATTAAAATAGCAGACTGTTTTACTTGTTAATTTCAGTGAAATACTCCATCTTTGAATGGAATGGAATGTCTAATACAACTTTTGATACCTATGTGTTTAAATATATAAAATATTTCTGTTGGAATATTTATATGTTCATGTATTGGATTCCCTTCTCTGATTTTTATCAAATATTAAGTCTGTGAATCAATCTGATGAATGAAATTAGTTGAAAGCATTTGAATATTCTGATTCCCTTTGTCCTGTGAGGCATGAGTGAGTATCAATTAGAGTTCAAATATTTTGATTACTTCATATAGGATAATCATTATTTGAAGTTTAATGTTTTGTTATGCATTCCAATAATCTTTGTGAGGCATTCATTTTGTGTTGACAAGTGAATGTTAAAGCCTTTCTTTGCTTTCTAGTTAAAAGTGAATTATATGATAAAATTTGGTCAAAATTCATTGAATATCATATGGGGAGTTGTACCCTTATGCAAAGGGTAAACTAACATTATTTACCCAACTGTTGGTTTTCATTGGTTTCCTACTGGGTGAACATGAGTATTTGTTAATAAAATTTGGGAAATCCAATCTGTTAACTAACACTATTCAAAGATTATGAATACTTTGTTTGAGAAGGAGGAGGCTTCCTAAAATTCTTCTTGTTTTGGATCAAAATGAAACCTTTTTTATATTCATTAGTCTTCTTCATTTCATCCTTGGCCTTTTCCTTCCTTTTATTCTCTTTGTTGGGAGTCTTAGAACATTCACCTTTTACAAAACCAAGTTCTCTTTTATCTTTAGATTGCTTATGATAACTTAGCATGACATCAATTATTTTGTTGCCACATTTAATCTTTAGGCTCTTGTCAATTTTTTATTTTTCTTCTTTCAATTCTTTCCTTAGCATGACCACTTCTTTCGTCAAGTTTGATACACTCTTCATATTTGATATGTAGCTTTGTTTCAAGATCATCAATGGTGTTCTTTCCATCTTCAACTTGATTTCTCAAATAACCAATGTGTTCTACTTTCTTATTATTTTATTTAATTTCATCTAGATCAACAAGAGCATATGTCAATTCTCCTTTCATATCCACTATAGCTTCAATTAACCATTCATGTTGTTCCATAGCATCCAAATCTTTCTCACATTCAAACATCATGTTCAAATCCTAGATCTACCTTAATAGTGTTGGATATTATTGGTCATTGTTTCTTCTAGGATATGTTGTTGTCATTGATGTCAACATATTCTTGTTTTTTTCTCTGGTGATTACAGATTGGGAAGATTTTTTTATCTTATTTGTAGTGTTGGTTTGTTGATCATTGTTTTGTAGACAGGTATATCCTCTGGCATATTCTAGTGTGATCAAATCTAGTGCTAATCTTTTATGATATTTCTTGGGATGGTCTTGTGTATCTTAATTACAGTTGGGTTGTGATTTGGTGCTCTACAAGTTATCTTTCTTTGTGATAGTTGTTGATTGGTTTTGTTCTTGAGCTTTCATACGTTGACCGATGAAGATTTGAAAAGTGGTGTTGGTACAACTATTTTGGATGATTCTAACATTCTTTTTGGTGTTTCTTAGTCATGTCCTATTTTTTTTGGCGATCTGTATTGATCATTGTGTGATTTTTTGGTGGTTTCCTTCAACCGATGATGATTTGCATGTTATGCAGTATTTTTGGTGGTGTAGCGTGTTGCGGTTTATCTTAGCATGATTTCTAGTAGAGTTGTGCATTTGGGAATTTTATTTAGGACCATGTTATGCTATGTAAATTATTATATTGTTTTGGTGGTTGATCTTCGTATTGTGTGATGTAATTTTGTAATTGAGGGTTGAGGGTTTAGCCGACCTTGTTATCAAGGTTGATGAATTGTATATATAGGTGATATAGTCATGTAGTTTGGGTGTCAATGTTGTGTATGCATTATCAAAGAGAGGTTTGTGTGTGAACAAGTGATTTATGCTTTGTTTTTAAGTTTGTCATGAGATTTGTGCTTAATCGAAACTGTAATTAGGCATTTGGAGATGTTATTCTTTCAGTTCATTTCTTCCGGCTTGTAGTTTGAATCTTATTGTAAGTCAGTGAGACTTCCCTGAGGGATGTAGCCTTCTCGGCCATTACATTTGAGCAGTGTGCCTGAATGCATGTGCATTCCCCATTGTAACATTTTCACATACTACTGCATAGTATCATCTTACTGTGGGTAGGTTCCCACTGTGGTTTTTCCCTTAATCGGGTTTTCCACGTCAAAATCTTGGTGTTGTGTATTGTGTTGCTAATTTGCATATCTATTTTATTGTTGTATTTTATTAGATATGTGTTTTGTGGTTAAGTTTGTTATTCTAGTGAAGATTGATTCACTCCCCCCCTCTCAGTCTTCCCTCTTGGCTAATACTAACAATTGGTATAAGAGCTAGATTCTCTAGTAGAAGCTTAACCGCTTGAGGAAATCTAAGATGGTATCTCAAGGTGTAATCTTTAATAAGGACAATCCGAGATTTGATGGAAGTAACTATGCTATATGGAAGGACCGGATGGAAGTACACTTGAAATTTCTTGGTGAAGATTATTGGAAAATTACAAAGAATGTTAATGTTGCTCCTTAGAAAGGACCATCTACTCCTGATGATGTTAAGGAAGAAAAAAATAATATTAGAGTGAAGGAAGTATTTCTTAGTGCCCTGACTAATTCTGATATGACAAATGTAATGGGACTCCAAGCCACACATGAGATCTAGGTGAAGCTTGAGGTGTTGTATGAAGGTGATAAACAAGTGAAGGTTTCTAAGTTGTAGAGTTTAAAAGGAAAATATGAGACATTGAAGATGGGAGATGATGAGAGCATACACTCTTTTATGGCTAAGGTGAATGACCTTGTCCTAGGTATCAGATGTGCTGGTGGAACCATTGAGGAAGATGAAATTTTTGCTAAGGTGTTGAGATCTTTTCCTCCTACCTATAAACATGAGGTTGCTTCTATTGATGAGATCCGGAGTGTGACTATTGTGACAAGAGATGTTGGTTGGAAAGTTTTCTATATTTGAGCTGAGTGAATTTGGAGAATCGCATGGGACTCTAAGATAGCATTTAGAGCATCTGCATCTATATCTGGTAAGCAAAAATATGATCTTGATGAGTGTAGAATATCTAGATATGAAAGAGAGAGAAGAGAGATGGAAGAGAAAGAGAGGGAGCTAGATGAACTTGGAGCACTAATTGCTCGAAGATTGCCTAAAGGTGTCAGTAAGTATGATGGAAAGTTGCCTTTGAAATTTTTCTCTTGTAACAAGATAGGACATGTTGCTTCTAGATGTTCAAAGAGAATGGCTAAGTATGACAGACATGATAAGTTTGATAAAAATGATAGGAATGATAGATATGACAGGCATGAGAAGTATGACAAGCCTTACAAGCCTAACCGGAATTATAGGAATCAGAAGAACTATTATTATGCTATTGATGAGGTATTATAGATGAAGAATCTGAAGGAGATGAAGTTGTATTCCTTTCCATTAAGGAAGATGGACATGTACTTGTTGATTCCACTAGTTGTACTATCAAGGAGAAAGCTTTAGCTACTAAAGTTGAAGAGAAAGATGAATGGGTGATTGACAGTGGTTGTTCACATCACATGACCAATGATAAAATTAAATTTTTAAGCATGGAAAGATATTATGGTGGGGAGAGGTTCTATTTCTTTTGATGGTAATAATAACATTGATGATGTATTGTATGTTGAAGGTTTGAAGCATAATCTTTTGAGTGTTGGACAGATTGTTGATAAGGGTTATGATCTTTAATTCAAGGATGGTAAATGCAAAATCTTAAATGTCTCTGGTATAGAGATCACATTTGGAACTAAGACTAAACGTAACATTTTTTATTTGAATGTTGGTGAGAAAAGTTGTTTGATTGCTCAAATTGATGAGATTTGGTTATGGCATAGGAGAATGTGTCATGTAAATTTTAATTCAATGATTAAGATCCATTCTACACATATTGTTAGAGATCTACCTAAGATTGTTAAGCCTGCTAATCCAGTATGTAATGAATGTCAATTGAGTAAGCAAGAAAGAATTACTTTTCAAAACAAACAATATACATCTGATGGATTGCTAGATCTTGTGCATACTAACCTATGTGGACCTACAAATGTTAGAAGTGTGCAGGGTGATAGATATTTTATGCTACTAATTGATTATTATTCTAGGATGATGTGGGTTGTCTTTTTAAAGGATAAATCAAAAGCATTTGATAAATTCAAGATATTCAAAGAAAAGTTTGAGACAAAGTCTAGATTGAAGGTGAAGTGTCTAAGATCTGATAGAGGTGGAGAATTATGTTCCGATGAGTTCAATTCATTATGTGAGAAGCATGGGATTAGAAGACAAATATCTTCTCCTAGAACCCCTCAGCAGAATGGAGTTGTTAAGAGGAAGAATAGAACTATTTTGGATGCTGCAAGGACTATGTTGATTGAAGGGAATGTTCTAAAGAGCTAATGGAGAGAAGCTATTAGTACTGATGTTTACACATTCAACAGAGTTCACATCCAAGGAGATACTGATAAGACCCCTTATGAGCTTTGGTTTGGTCATGTTCCTACTATGAGATATATTTAGAGTATTTGTTAGAAAATGTTATATCAAAAGAGATGAGGATATAGTATAGCTTGATGCTAGAAGTTGTAAAGTGGAAAATTGGATCCTAGTGGTTCCCCACCTAGGAAAGAGAAAGGAAACCACTAGGATGATTTTATCTTGGGAGATACTTTACATTCAAAAGAGGGGTTGAATACACTAGATCCAAATCCAAGGGAAATAAGGATTTGAATGCCAAGTGGATTGGAAGGGGTTGGAATGTAATTCCCCCTCTTTTGTAAATAGATATGTTGACTTGTTGACTATGCAGAAAATGAAGATAAAATGGATGAAATAAGGAGCTACCAATTCTAGATCGTGTTGTAACTTTGGATCTGAGATATTTAGATTGATATAAATCTGCCCTGCAAATTTGGAGAAAATTCATCGAGACTGTGTTGAAGTTGCACATGGTCCTATTGACATGTTTTTTATGACAACGTCTAACACAGAATAAAGTCACCAACAGTCACCTTATCCTCTCTTGATCAAGATCAGTCTGTATGCTAAGATTTCTTAAAGTTCAAATGGCTAATTCCAAGGTTCCTTAAATGCGTGGATGTGACTCAGTTGTTTGATGGGTTTGCTGATAACCCAATGGGCCTTATGTGTATTCAATTGAAGAAAACTCATGCAAGCTCAAGGATTTCTGCATGGATAATTTGCAATAAAATCTCTAGTTTTAGATCTTTTGGATTTATGAGTTATGCAGAAAGTAAATGAGAATGGGGTAGAGAGAACTATGCTAAAGCTAATCTAATCCTAAGAATAGGAGACGGGATAACTCATGCAAAATCAATCCACGCTTCATTTGGCTAGCAGAGCACAACTACATGAAGGCGGTGCAATCTTCAAAGGGAGCATGGAGGTTTTTTAGATCATCAATATGGACCATCGGATCGAACAATATTTACTGATGATCGAAGTTAAGCATATACACATCAAGAGGCTCAGGCTAACTTTGCATGCTATACAACAATCAACTGCACACCAAAAGTATGAGCTCAGATTTTGCAACAAGTACTCTTATCAAATCCAGTTCTCCTAACAACATATAAGAAAATCTAATCTAATTGAAGAGAGCAAGACCATGCAGATTGCCAAAATAGAACAAGAATACACCATCAAAATCAAAAAATGTATTAAGTTGGCTACTTCACAATCCTGATGCAAAAATCTCAGATAATATCTCTCCCCCTTCATGGAAGCATATAGAATAGGTAGGAGCTCATGAAAAAGGACTAGGACCTTTTTTCTTTTAATTTTTCCAGCTGCTCATGCAAGTAGTGACTGATCAATCTAGCCCACTCGATTAGCCCATTTGAATTCATGATCTCGCCTATGTAGAAGAACATCCAGGCCTCAAAGTTCACAGAATGTGAACACCCCATTACTCTGCTTAGCATCTTTATCAAGTCTACATACCCCTTCTTGAACTTGAAGATAGTGAGAGTCTTTGGCATCTTGGAGGCATGCACCCTAGGATTCAAAAACCACTGTTTATTAATCAAATCAGCACACCTAGCAAGACCTACTTCATATACTCCCCGAGCTCCGTTGTTGGTCCTGTATGTCATGGAATAGTCCAAATAAATTTCAAAAGCCTCACCAATTGACTCTAGAGTCAATGTTTCCAACAGTGTGTCATCTGGAATTGAGATTGTCTTCTGCTCCAAATTATAATGTGCTGCACATTCCAGGACCAAGTCTGGGCACTGAATAGCGGGAGGAAAACCACCTGCCGCAACAATTTTGCTTTTGACAATTTTCACAGTTGTTGGTGATGCACTGTGCCCTACTGTCCTGAACATTATGATCTTGAATGTAGCCAAAATGAATGTGCCTAAACTAGTATCGCTGATTTCTTCCCACCTTGAATTCAGCCAGGAATGAGGAAGGAAACCTTTCCTTTCTTCCTTGATCAATACCTGCTTGGAGAGGGTAGCTTCCTTGCTTAATTCCACCATCTAGGAAGCACCTTGGAAATGATTGAAATAGAGACTAAGTATGACCACCCTTCACTTCTCCAACTCTTCTTTCTTGAATCATGCACATGAGAAATCAAATGCCTCTCCATGCTTATATAGAATTATTCATGCTAAGTTAGGAGGCATTAAATTAGCAATTGTATTAATGATGTGTCATACTTTCCTAATCATTGCGCCATGCAAAAGAAACTTCCAATGCAAGTGAGTTTGAATTTAGAAGTTTCATTAAATGCACTAATTCATGCATCATACTTGGAAGATTCTCTTTGCCAACTCATTAATTTTCATTCTTTCCAAATTTGGAGGGAAATTGAAGGATTTTTTCAAGATTTGCTTGATTTCATTGTAACTTGTTGTCTTCTGCTTTTGAAGGAATTTTGATCCCTTTTCAACATCCCCTATTTTTTAGGGATTCCCCTAAAATTTAGGAGCCAGGTTCATTGGATAGAGAATTTCACATTCAAAAATTTGCCCGAGGGGATTTTTATTTTTTATGATTTCTCCTTGACCTTTGACTTTCATGCCTTGGACATTTTTTTTTAATTTTCAAGCTTGAGCGTGGATTTTCATTGGAAGGGGAATTCCATCAATTTCGTGAATCTTCCATGGATGTTTGATTTTGGTGTGTAGCTAGAGCGTAGGGTGGAATTTTGACCAGGTGGATGATATTCATTCATTTCATACTCTCCATGAACATCCTTGTTTGGCACCCTCAACTAGCACTTGGGTCCAATTCTTTCCTGAAGGAGGAATTCATAATTTTGTATGCTATCCATGACTATACCATTTTGGCACCTTCCTCCCTGTTAGGGCACAAATTTGCCTTAGGGAAGGAATCCATACTTTGTCCATCTTTTCATGCATGCCTTCTTTTGGCGCCTTCCATAGTGCTAGGGAACTTTTTTGACTTAAGGAAGGAATTCCATTGTCTAGTATATTATCCATGAGAATGCCATGTTAGCACCTTCCTCCTTGTTAGGGCACAAATTTTCCTCATGGAAGGAATTTCTTCACTTCCATGGATTCCTTGTATCTCCCAATTTGGTGCTCTTTACCTCTCTTGGGCGCTAAAATGCCATGGAGAGAGATTTTATGTCTTTTACCTCCTTCCATGCCTTAGAGGATTTGGTGCCCTCTACTCCCTTTGGGTGCTATCTACACTTGGGCGTGGAATTTCTTTTTTTGATATTCTCCTTGACACTTCCCCTTGAGTGCCCTTTCAACTCCTAGGGCAGATTTTTGCCTTGGCAAAGGATTCATAGATTGCGGAGTGAATTTCATGATGCATCAACTCTGGTGCCTTCATGGGTAGTAGGGCGACATTCTTCACTGGTGGAGGATTCAATGAATTTGTGAATCCTCCACTAGACCTCCATTTTGGCACCTATCTCTAGCCTTGGGTAGAATTTTGATTTGGTGGAGGATTCAGTGAATTTGTGAATCCTCCATGCCTTCTTTATTTTTCCAGACTTAGAGAATTTTCCTGAGCTTTCCATTTCAAGAGTGGGCTTCCAGCATTCAAGCACCTTCTAGCTTTCTCTGTCTGCTTTCTGACTTTCTGAAATTAGAAATATTTGCCAATGCCTGATCTTTATCACCTTGCCCGAATGGTCCTATCAGAACAAACCTTCCAAAAATAGAAACCTTCAAAGTGTCAGCGTTAGACCCCTAGACAGGATACAGGGATGATGTACTGTAAATAGAAACTTACTAAAAATAGAAATTACTAAAAATAGTAATTTTTATTTTTGGCAAAATGATGATATTCTGGGACTCAGTAAAATCCCTAAAAAATAGGAACTTTCTAAAAATAGAAAGTTGCTTCGTTTCTACTCAAATTTTACTGGGAGGTCCCTTGAAGGGTCTTGATTCCAATCGTATGTTCATTTTTTCCAAAAACCTAACAGAAACCCCTAAAAAAGATAAAACAGGCCCTAGACTTCACCAAACTCGCTCAAACGAAAAGTAGATTAACTCCAAATGACCCTCAAACATCGGCAAAGCAGAGAGACTAATGAGACTGCCACCAAAACTTGCAAAAAAACTAAGACCAAACAACCAAAAGGGCCTAAAGTTAGGGAGGTCCCTATTTGGGATGGGGTGATGTGTGATTAGGTCACAACAGGTCCTCTGAAAGATCTGCGTGCCAAAAAGGGTTTTTCCATCTCTGAAAATGAAGCCTAAACATGCAATTACAACTATGCACCTACAACCTACACACAGAAAAGAAGGGAAGAAGGGTTGTGGATAGGGATTTGCCTTAGTCAAACCCCGATTGAGGAATAAACCTAGAAAGAAAGTAATTGCAAATACATAAATGTGAATAATACAAATGTGTACCTTGTAGATCTGATTTTTGTTGATAATGGTTGTTTTTCTTCTTGAATGTAATCACAAGTGTTGCATGAAATGGCATGTAACATGACAAAACCCTAACACACATGCATGCTTGCAAATGAATGTTGTAATGTTGCTCCAATGAATGAGTGAAGAAGACGCGTGAAGAAGAAGAAGACTTGATGAATTCTTGAAGGCTTGAACACTTGAACAATTGATGATGATAATGAAGGCCTCCTCCTCAATTTTAGTTTTTTGCAAATGAGAGGACTAAATCCCTTTTTATACTTGCCTAGGAGAATTAATTGTTATCTCACCAAAGGCCGCCATAGGGGAAATTGAATCGCGAATAGAAAACTAGGTTCAAGGGTTAGATGGACCCATTTTAGGGCCACCCAAAGAGGGAGGACAGGGGCACCACACCCCTTTCCAAGGGGGATAGGGGTGCCAATGTTGGTCCTCACAACTGGAATGGCAGCTAGGAAATAAAACACAATTTAGAGATTGAATATCTTTGAATAGTTAGCTTTCCTGTAGCAAAGGCTCATTTACTTATCGACCAGGGATGTAAACTTAAAATGGGCCAACACTATATGTGCACCAAGTTCATATCACAACCATTCTATATTACTACAGGAAATGAAATTCTTTGAAATAAACATGCAAAATCTCAATGAACTAATACTTAATCCAAATTCACAACTGGAAATCACTCAAACAATTACTACTAAATGATAACATTTTGGAAAGCGGATAGGAACTACTCTATCATTGTGGCTGCAGGAATAGACATAGGAAGTGTTTCCAATGGCTGTAGGAACAGACAATTGCCGAAACAACTACTACCAAAGAATGGAAACTGTGACAGTAGTCACATAAATCTGTCCATTTTAATTAAATGAATATTTTCTATTTATTTGATTAAAAACACACTAGCCAATAGTTAATTAAATTAACATTTAATTAATTCATCTTCAAACATTCTCCTATTAATTAAATAAATTATTCAATTTATTTTAATTAATTCATTAAACCAAATTCACAATCAATTGAATGAATAAATCTTATTTATTTAATTGAATCCCCTTTCTTCTTTTAAATAAATAATTAAAAAACATTTATTTAAATCATTTACCCTCCCCCCCCCTCTTGCATTTTCCTGCAACACAAGTTGAAATAAATTAATTTTATTTTAATTTAAATCCTATTTTCCCTCACCCACCAAATCCACTTGCACTCCTAAATCCCCTTCTAGACCCTTCTAACCACTTTCTAATCATTCTTAATTAGCCTAATCCATCCCCTAAATATTGTCACATTCCTAAGCAACTTGGAGTCACTTCTCAAAGCCTTCAAAGCCTTTGAAAAGCATTTAATGCTTTATGTGTCCAACAAGCTAACCTCTAAAGTCTTCCAAACCACTAATGGATCTTACATGACCATTAATGGCTCTTACATAACCATTTATGGCGAAATCCACTTGCTCCCATGGTTAGAGACTTTACCTATAAACTCAACCCTCATGTAACCCATGTATCTTCTCAAGTATTTATTGCTTTGACTATGGTTATCCTCACTAACTCTTGCACAAGAGTTTATCCATTGGATAAAGACATTATTTATTGGATAATGGCTTTATTCTTTCAACTCAACGTTAACCTTACCTCCCAAGTTAACCCTCAAGTCATGTCAAGCATTTATTGCTTATTCCCTCTCCTCTCAACCCATCTCATGTTGACACTTGTCATCCTGGGATTAGGTTGAAAGTCTTCACATGGATCATTAGCCCTTCAATCCTGACCCTTGTTGAGATTACTCAATCTCAACCATCCATTGTTCTATTTTACTTATAAATAGAGCTCATTTCTTCATAATCCAGATCCTGAAAACTTGTATGCATTTAATCTATAGTCAATTTTAAAAGAGTATTTTAGCATAATCACTCATATTGTCATTTTGGACTAAAATTAATCTTAGTTCATTTTATAATATCTCATATTTATCTTATTTTACACTTGCATAACATAGTTTAAAACATTTCAATCTTGAACCTCTATAAGACATACATAGTGCAAAAAGCTGATGAGAGCTACACTCATTTGGAACCTTGGAGAGGAGAGGAAAAAGGGAGGAGGAGCTACAAGCATGGTGGAAGGCATTTGGAGATGCCTTGTTGCATTTGTTATCTTAGTTAAATGCTTTATTTTGCTTATAGTGTCTCTCTTGGTATGCCTCTTTAGAATAATCTTTGGTTGTTAATACTAACTCTTGTTTCTTGTGTGTGTTGCCACACCACAGGTTTTTCTAACCCCTTTTTGCAGAGCATCATTTGGTGAACCCGACATGAATCCAAAGAAACAAATTTGTAAACTATTAACAATTTTCATGATTTTAATTGACACACAGGTTGCACTTTAGTGCTTTCATTCATACTTTAGCACCTTTGAAACTGGGCACTTTAGCGCTATTGTTCATAATAATAGCGCTATTGTCTCCCATTTGGTGCTATTGACCTTCTTTTAGTGCTATTGACCCTTAAATAGCACTACTATAGCTTCTTTTAGTGCTTTTGGCTCTCTGTTTGGCAGAATTAATTCTGTCTGACAGAGTTCTTTTAGCAATTTTGTCTCTTCTGGTAGCGCTTTAGCTTTCCTTTTGGCGCTTTTTTTTTCTTATTTAGTGTTTTCATGTTAAATAGCGCTTCTATGTTTACACAGAGTAGCACTATTGTAACAAAGAGTTGTACAAAAATACTTTGTAACCAAAAAACAAAAAAAATTAGGCTTGTAGAAGCCCACCAAATAGGCAGATTTTACTAACTATTTCTCTCTTTTGTGCAGGTTTAAATTAGACTAAAAAGTAGATTTATTTGTTTTACTAACTTTCTTTTCAAAGTTGGTTTTAAAATGAATTCACTTTTTATTTATGTTTTAAATAAACTTCACATTTCAAATTTGGGTTCTTAAAAAGAAACACACCTTTTATTTTGGGCTCTTAAAAAGAATTTCATTTGTCCAAAGTAAAAAGAACCACAACTCAAAACCCAACAATTTTGATTTTTTTTGCAAGTTAGGATTCATTTTGTTTTGGTTCTTAAAATCAACAACACAAATTTCATTTCTTACATCAAACTTAAAGGAAATTCACAATCAACATTTCATTTTGGGAAAACTAAAAAAGCACAAGCCATTTTTTCCTTCAAAGCTCAAAAATGATTTTATTTCAAGCAAAAATGTGTTTTTCAATTCAGTTGACCAGGATTTCAAGTTCCTAGTTTACAAAACACTTTTCCTTTGAAGTTAAAAAGAACACCATGATTATTGGAGCAACATCTCCAAATAGTTAGATAACATTGCAATGAAACTCAGTTGAAAAAAAAAATGCTTTTGTGATTGGCACACTTGTGCAAAGTTGGTCGAGTGGTCATACTTCTAACACACACTATCCTCTCCCTTGGCTTTCGTGGTCCTAGGTGCAAAAGAAAAGTGTTAGTAACACTCAAATTTTATCTTTTAAAGAGAGGTATGCCAAGAGACACATTACTCTTGGGAATGACCTTGCGCGGTAAATCCTTCGAGCCGCTATAAAAATCAGGTGTGAGTGAAAGTTGTAGCCTTGGGTGTAGCTATTCCTATACTATAACTTGCTGAAAGGACAAATGGGCCCTAGCACAAGTTAAAAGGCTCTTAAGTGAGTCACTGCAAAATGAACTTATGTCCAAAAACATTGAAAACTACTAAACACTTTTTATGTAGAAACCCACCTATTCTATTGATTGAGGATATTTGTGATAAATTCAATGCAAGAGCATAGATGATTTTGCTTCCAACATACTCACCATACATATTTCCTTGAGCAGAAACATAGCTTTTTGAAAGGATACTTGTGGCTTGATAAAAGTGGTGACTCCCCCATCATAGGGATCATCTATTTGTTATGCTCGTGTAAGACTTAGTATATCACATCATTACCTGCCATGGTGCGATTCATAAAGTATGTAGTACCAAAGTTGAAGAAATATCAAGATGTGGGCTGAAATTATCGCAACTGGCCATTTGACCTTAGGGATAAAGTGTGTTTGAAGTGTCTTCATTTTGTGTCAAGAACATGATAGTTCTGATACTTAATATAAGTACAGATCCAATAGCCAACAAGATGAGAGGGGGGGTGAATCATACAAACTTAATCTTCCATAAAAACATCAGATTCAACCTCGGTAACATATACATCAGCAATAAAACCAAAATTGTTAAACATGCAAACTAAAAAGCATATAAACATCATAAACCTCATAACACCAGATTTAATGTGGAAACCCAAATAGGGAAAAACCACTATGGGATTTCGGACCCACTATAAAATATACTCTTCTAGAGTATGCTTGGTTAAAAGTAAATCCTGTTAAAGATTACAAACACATTGCTAGATGTGACCTGGTTAAGGGATTTCCCTTAGATCTATTAGGATCTTCACCTTGTAAGAAGTGACCTTGTTAAAGGATTTCAAACACTCAATCAGAATGTCACCTTGCTAGAGGGTTTTACAAATAAAACTTTTAAGTCCACTCGGTTAAGAGATTTTCTGACACTTTCACAAAATAACAGTAATAAAAATCTATCTGCAACTTCACATCTAAAATGCTAAAGCAGATTCCTATTTGTTCAATACAATCTAGACATAGAACTAATCTTGTCTAACTGCTGGGCTTCTATACTCTGTTATTCAAATAGGCCTTCAAGCTTCTGTGCTTGGTAATCACTATGTAGCATCCTTGTGCATACACTTGCCCACATGCATTGTTTATCAACAGTTTCTTATTTATAAACAATTAGGTAACCGCTTAATCTCCTTGATCACATTTCTCATGATCAATCATAGCCATCAGATCTTCGATGTTATCTAGGTTCAATGTATCGTTCAATCTAAAAAAAATTTTACCCCGCCTTGGAACTTGCATACATTTCTTGGAACTTGTGCCAGGGTATTGCAGTTCAATCTAAGTTGTAGATCTTCATGCCAACTTTCCTTTGCCTTAGATTTATTAACAAACTTCATGCACAGCTCACCAATCATTTAATCAGTTCCAGCTCATCAGCTTCCTTCATTAAATATCGCATGTAAACATTTAATGCATTCTGTTATAGCTCAGTTACAACTCGGTAACAACTCGGTGAATACTAAAATTCACTCGGTAGACATTCTGCCTTCATTAACTGATAGCGATAACCTTAGGGTTTACCGACTAGGTTCCTTAGGGTTTATCGACTAGGTTTCTTTTGTTGGTAACATAGTATAGTATTAACCTTTACAATTTACAACATATGTATGATGTTAAAACAATCTAAACATCATGATCTCATCATTGTCTGACTCAGTAGTAGTTGCCCATTGAATACCTTATTCATCCCCTTATTCATCATATTCTTTCCTATGTCTTTTACTGACATCTTTATACTCTTTAAATCATAGTTCTCAAGATATGGCAACATCATACTAAATTAGAAAATCAATTTCTTGACATCAATGACAAAATAATAATATCAAGACAGTAAACATCCTTAATCAGTTATATCCATAATCATCAACAACCTTCTCAATATCCTTATTGAAATGCCAACAATCTTTCATTGTCTGTTATAATGCTATATTGCCAACAATCTCCCCCTTTGGCATTGATGGCAAACCAATTGATTTGACCTTAAAAGATGCGGATTTTGTGATTCTAAAATGCTAAAATGCTCTCCCCCATACATTAGACTTCTCCTCTATTCTTTAGTCTTGTTTTCAATCTGTAGTCTTCTTAGTCTTCTTTTAGTCTTCTCCCCCTTTGACAACAATGCCAAAAAGTAAAGAACTAAAACATAATTACTTTCTATATGAAGTGATTTCCTGTTGTTGTGTATCAACTGAGTCTCAGTCAGAGCATTTGTCTTCAATTCCTGTTCCCTGTATAATTTCCTTTAATATGTCCTGTACACCTTTAGAAAACATCCTAAAGTGTATAAATCTGCATCAACTCCTAAAAGATATTTGATGGAGTCAGTGGATTGATGCTTTCACCGAACTCGGTCAGTGAGTAGAAGATAGGGGTAGGACCCCTAACTTACTTCTGAGATATTCAAAAGTGTCCCTTGGTAGTGGCTTGGTGAAGATATCTGCTATTTGTTCCTTTGTGCTAACATACTCCAACACCACTTTCTTCTCTTGAGCTTCTTCTCTAAGGTAATGATATTTGATAGAGATGTGCTTTGTCTTAGACTGCATAACAACATTTTTTGAAATATTAATGGCACTAGTATTGTCACAGAATATAGTTACTGGCTTGGTAACTTTCTCATTTATACCTTCCAACAATTGTTTGATCCATGCAATGTTAGTACAATTTAGTGCTGCAGCAACGTATTCAGCTTCTGTTGTTGACTGTGAAACACATCCTTGTTTCTTGCTAAGCCAACTCACTAGTCTTTCTCCTAAAAAGAAAGCTCCTCCACTTGTGTTTTTTTTGTCATCAATGTTGCCTGCCCAATCAGCATCAATATAAACTTTTAAATCAAAATCATTGCCTTTTTGATATACTAAGCCATAATCCTCAGTGCCTTTTAAGTATCTAAAAATTCTTTTGAGTGTTGTCATGTGTGTTTCCTCAGGATCTGCAAAGAATCTTGCAACTATACCTACTGCATGTGTTATGTCTGGCCTGCTATGAACAACATATTGTAGCTTTCCAATCATGGATCGGTAAAGTGTCTCATCAACAGATGCAGATTCATCATTCTTTGATAATTTACAGTTGGTAGTCATAGGAGTACTTACTGGTTTTGAATCCTCCATTCCAAATTTCTTCAAGATTTCCTTTATGTACTTGGATTGAGTAATGAAAATCTCATTTTTCATTTGTAGTATCTGTAAACCTATAAAATACTTTATCTCACCGATTAGTGACATCTCAAATTATTTGCTCATTTCATTTCCAAAGTTTTTGCATAGAGAGTCATTGCTACAAAATATAATATCATCAACAAATATGGCTAAGATCAGTATTCCATTTTCATCATTCTTCATGTACATGTTGTTCTCACTTGTCCTTATAAAACCAATCTTAATCAAACAAGAGTGCAATCTTTCATACCATACTCTAGGTTCTTGTTTCAAACCGTATAAAGCTTTGTTCAATTTACATACCTGATTTTTATTATTGTCTTCAACTAATCCGTCAGGTTGTTCAATAAAAACTTCTTCTTCTAATATTTCATTCAGAAATGTAGATTGGACATCCATTTGATATACCTTGAAGTTTTTGAAAGCAACATAAATGAACAATGTTCTTACTCCTTCAAGTCTAGCAACAGGTGCAAAACTTTCACCATAATCAATTCCTTCTTCTTGAGCATAACCTTTGCAAACTAGTCTTGCCTTGTTTTGAATGACCTCTCCTTTTTTATTTAGCTTATTTCTGAAAATACATTTTGTACCGATTACATTCTTGTCCTTCTGTCTTGGGATTAGTATCCATGTGTCATTCTTCTTGATTTGATCAATCTCTTATGTCATAGCATTTATCCAATCTTCAATGTTAAATGCCTCTTTCACTATTCTCGGTTCAACTTCAGATATCAAACATGTGTTCTGTCTCAGTTTGTTCCTTGTCATCATCGGATCATCCTTATCTCCTATAATCTGACTTGGTGCATGATGTCTTCTGACATACTTGGCTAATACAGGCTCGATAGGCTCTGTATGATCTTCTTCATCACTCAGTAACTGGATATTCTCTTCATTTTCTTCAATAGTCTTCTCGGTAAGACTTCTCGATTGAACATAGACAAATTCATCATAGTCTTCTAGTTCCTTGAAATTTCCTTCATCATTTCTTTCTGCACATTCATCAATTTTCACATTTGTACTTTCTACTATTTTGTTAGATGATTTGATCAGACATTTAAATGCTTTGCTTCTAGAAGAATAACCTAGAAATGTTTCTTCTTCAATTTTCTGATCAAACTTGCCATTTCTATCATCTTTGTGAACATAGCGTCTACTTCCAAAGATTTTAAAATAACTAACATTAGGTTTCTTATCATACCAAATTTCATATGGTGTCTTCAAAGTACCTTTCTTCAATTAAACTCGATTCAAGGTGTAAACAACAGTGCTTATTGCTTCTCTCCAAAATGTTTGTGGCACCTTCTTTTCAATCATCAGTGTTCTAGCACAATCCACAATAGATTTGTTTCATCTCTCAGCTATTCCATTTTGTTGTGGAGTTTTCGGCGTAGAGACTTGTCTTTTAATACCATGATCATTGCAGAATAAATTGAACTCATCAGATGTGAACTCTCCTCCTCTATCTAATCTAAGACATTTCAGTTGTCTTCCTGTTTCATTTTCAACTCTTGCCTTGTACCATTTAAACATTTGAAAAGCTTCTAATTTTTATTTTAGAAACATTATTGACATCATCCTTGAATAGTCATCCACAAATAATATGAAATATTTATCACCATAATAATTTTGAACTTTCATAGGACCACAAAGATCAATGTGCACTAGATCTAAAATTCCCTTAGAAGTGTAAGACTTACTTCTAAAGCTTGATCTTGTCATCTTAACCATCTGGCATCCTTGGCACATAGCATTCTTAGGTTTTTCAAGACTCGGTAAACCTCTTACTCTATGCTTCTTACTTATTTTGATCAAATTATCAAAATTTAAATGACAAAACCTTTTATGCCATAACCAGGTATCACCAATCTTTTCATACAAACACTTATTACAAGTTGAGTCAAGGTGAAATGTGTTACCTTTTGTTTGTGTCCCGGTAGCAGCTAACTTTCCATTCTTGTCATGAACTTTGACAATTCCCTTCTGAAATTCTATTTGGTAACCTGTATTGTTTAGCTATGCTACACTCAACAAATTATATTTCAAACCTTCAACCCAGTAAACATCATTGCCTCTTTCATTATCAAGAAGTATCATAGATCCTTTACCTCTTACCTGACATGGTGCATCATTACCAAATCTAACATAGCCTCCATCATAATCTTCTAATATAACAAACTTGTGTTTATCTCCTGTCATATGATGTGAGCATCCACTATCTATAATCCAAGAATCATTAGTGTTTATGTGAGATATTAGGGCTTTTTCTTCGTACCTTTCTTCATCTAATCCATCTTTGATAGCCACATAAACTACTTCCTCTATATCAGTATCATCTGATTTATCATCATTGGATTCCTCATCAGCTATTAAGCATGTCTTTCTATCTCTTCTTCTGAAGTCTCGGTGTCCTCTGTAATGATTATCTTTCTATTTGTCATCTTGGCAATCTCTTCTTTCAGTAGAATCTTTGTCAGGATAGTTAGAAGCCATATGTCCTATCTTATCACAATTGAAACATTTCAAAGGTAGTTTTCCTTTATACTTACCTTTGCCTCTTGGTAACCTTTTGGCTAATAGTGCTTCAAACTCTTCTTTCTTTCTGATTTCCTCATACAGTTTGTGTACTTCTTCCATGTTGTTATGAAATCTTTCACTTGCTCCACTATGATATCCTTCAGAACACTTATACTTTCTTTCATTGTAATCATTATATTCATCAAGATGAAAAGAACTAAATGCAGATTCAACTTTATTTACCAAAGATCCATTGTTATCAAAATTACTTAACTCAAATGCATGTAGCTTACCAATAGTAGCATCTAAAGAAACTGGCATATTAGGTACAGATCTCAATTCATTGATTGCAAAGACTTGGATTGCATAAGCTGGTAGAAGGGTTCTCAACAACTTACTTGTTATGTCCTTTTCTTCAATAGTTCCAACTGCTCCTTTGATTTGATTCACAATCTCCTTTAGTCTTGAACTGTACTGAGTTATATTCTCACCTTCATTCATCCTCATAGATTCAAGTTGTCCTCTTAGACTATCTACTTTTGCTCTTTGAACATGTTCATCTCCTCCATATGCTGATATGAGCTTATCCCACATTGCCATTGCATCATTGCAGCCTTCTAGATCATTAAACTCTAAATCAGTCAATGCAGATGTTATTTCAATCATTGCTTGAATATGTTCTTGCTTTGCCTTTATCTCTTCCATAGTCAATGGATAGGTACTTGGTGTAACAAAATCATTCTCTAGATAGTATACAACATATTCTCCAACTCCTGATAGATGTAGCTTCATCCTTTTCTGCCATGTAGAGAAACTTGACTTGTTCAGCTTCGGTGCATCCCTCTTATACATCTTTGGATCTTTAACTCAAGTTCCTTTAAACTTTTCTTTCGGAGTCCAAAGCTCTGATACCAATTGATAGTTCTGATACTTAATATAAGTACATATCCAATAGCCAACAAGATGAGAGGGGGGGTGAATCATACAAACTTAATCTTCCATAAAAACATTAGATTCAACCTCGATAACATATACTTCAGTAATAAAACCAAAACTGTTAAACATGCAAACTCAAAAGCATATAAACATCATAAACCTCATCACACCAGATTTAACGTGGAAACCCAAATAGGGCAAAACCATTGTGGGATTTCAGACCCACTAAGAAATATACTCTTCTAGATTATGCTCAGTTAAAAGCAAATCCTGTTAAAGATTACAAACACATTGCTAGATGTGACCCGATTAAGGGATTTCCCTTAGATCTGTTAGGATCTTCGCCTTGTTAAAAGTGACCTTGTTAACGGATTTCAAACACTCAATCAGAATGTCACCTTGCTAGAGGGTTTTACAAATAAGATTGTTAAGTTCACTCGATTAAGAGATTTTCTATCACTTTCACAAAATAACAGTAATAAAAATCTATCTGCAACTTCACATCTAAAATGCTAAAGCAGATTCCTATTTGTTCAATACAATCTAGATATAGAACTAATCTTGTCTAACTGTTGGGCTTCTATACTCTATTATTCAAACAGGTCTTCAGGCTTCTGTGCTCGGTAATCACTATGTAACATCCCTATGTATACACTTACCTGCATGCATTGTTTATCAACAGTTTCCTATTTATAAACAATTAGGTACCCGCTAAATCTCCTTGATCACATTTCCCATGATCACTCATAGCCATCAGATTTTCGATCTTGTCCAGGTTCAATGCATCTTTCGATCTGAAAACATTTTACCCCACCTTGGAACTTGCATATTAGTCTTGGAACTTGTGCCAGGGTATCGCAGTTCAATCTGAGTTGTAGATCTTCATGCCGACTTTTCATTGCCTTAGATTCGTTAACAAACTTCTTCCACGGCTCACCAATCATTGATCAGTTCTAGCTCATCAGCTTCCTTCATTAAATAATGCATGTAAACATTTAATGCATTCTGTTATAGCTTGGTTACAACTCGGTAACAACTCGGTGAATACTAAACTTCACTCGGTAGACATTATGCCTTCATTAACCGATAGCGATAACCTTAGGGTTTACCGACTAGGTTTCTTTTGTTGGTAACATAGTATAGTATTAACCTTTACAATTTACAACTTATGTATGATGTTAAAACAATCTAAACATCATGATCTCATCATTGTCTGACTCGGTAATAGTTGCCCATTGAATACCTTATTCATCCCCTTATTCATCATATTCTTTCCTATGTCTTTTACCGACATCTTTATACTCTTTAAATTATACTTCTCAAGATATGGCAACATCATACTGAATTAGAAAATTAATTTCTTGACATCAATGACAAAATAATAATATCAAGACAGTAAACATCCTTAATCAGTTATATCCATAATCATCAACAACCTTCTCAATATCCTTATTGAAATGCCAACAATCTTTCATTGTCTATTATAATGCTATATTGCCAACAGACCAGTGATAAATTGAGCCGACTTCAGGCTTTTTGGAAAAACATACTCAAAAACATTTTGTAAAGGGTCAAAAAGTTCAAAGATTGGGTTTATTTAGACCCACACCTATTTGTGTCTTTCGAGGCAACATTATTGTGTTTGTGTGTTTGCTCTGTTTTCTTGTCAAGGAGAATCAAATCCAATTAAAAAATAAGTATTCATCCAACACCAAATTTTCACAAACAAACACTTGGCAAAAACAAAGGGACAAACAAAGGTATCAAAACTATATGACCATCCTGCATATTTTGAGAAAGAGGAATCTTCATCAACATATCAATTTGAAGCAAAGACCATTAAGCTCAAAGGCTTTCATCAAAAGAAGGAGATTTTTCTATCTCAATAGACAAATCTTTGTCCCACATAAAACCTTCTTATGTCACATGCATCTATATCTTCAAGGAAAATCTAATGAGTTTGATCAAGTGTCTTTAAACTACAGAGCTTTTACTCAATATAGAACTTTGAGCTATCATAAAAATAAGGGAGGCAAAATCAATCTTGCCTTCTTTCCAGACATTTGCATCACATATAACATAGCTCGGGAAGAACCACCAACCCTTGAAAGAGAAGAGGAAGAATTTGTCCCATTTGTAACACAGAGTTTTTATTGAAGTTTAAACATTTCCATCCATTCTCACATTCATACATCATCAATCCATTTCAAAATATCAAAGCATAAAGAGGTCTTGTCCTAGGTTGTTTTTTAGTAATTGCTTGAATCAAATACCAAACACATCACATTTTAGAGTGTCTCTACATCTAGGGGAAACTCATCCTAAGAGGCATTTCTATACAGGTTAAAACTAGTATATGAGTGCATCCTCTCAACACTAGATAGCTTGGTCTACAACACATCTCAGATCTCTCTATACCTTATCATCCCAAACATTGTCAACAAACACAACAAGCAATTCATAGAAGGACTTTGGTAACATCAAACCTTTAGTGCTAGAGATCCATATGCTAAACACTTCACCAAACATTTATCTCTCATTTCATCATCAACTCATCATCATTTTCATCAAACTTCAACAAAAACTTTCAAACAAAATGGCTCAAACTAGATCAAGGATTAGACAACAAGAAATTGAAGAGGAAGAAGAGGAAAATCTCAATGAATTTGAAGAAGCTCTTGGAGGAAATGCAAATGATGAAAATCCTCATACTCCCACTCCTAAAGCAATCAAAAGGGCACAACACAACCCCCTCTTCAATCGACTTTTTTATGAGATCCTCAGAAACAATGTTGATGCTCACTTTTTAAGACTTGCTCAAGAGGGAACCAAACTACCCTCTGATTTTGATACAACACAATTACGGCAAGCATGAAAACACCAGAGTCATAATGAGGATGGAAGAGGTTGAGATCACATCAGATACAACCTTCATCAAGGAAATACCCCACCTCCTCCTCCTCCAAATGAAATTGACATGTTGAGGTAACAAGTCGAGAATCTCGCCCAACAACTCCATAGTGGTGTGAAAACAACCTAGTTTTCACTTAATGATATCTATCCCTATCCCTTTGATAGGAATCTACATATGCCACCTTTTCCATGAGGGTTTGAAATACCTAGGTTCGAAAAGTATCAGGGAAAAGGAGACCCTCATGATTGTGTCAGGGAATTTCACTCCACTTGCCTAGAAGTGGCATATAAAGACACATACATAATGTGTCTCTTTCCTCAAAGTTTGGCAGGGACAACCACGCAATGGTTTTCCCAACTAATAGGCGGCATTAGGACGTTCAAAGAACTAGTCCAGAAATTTATTACACATTATTCCCATAAGATAGAGCACGATGTCACCATGGCAGACCTATGTAACACCAAGCAAAAATCAAGGGAGTTATTTTCAGCTTTCCTGCAATGATGGCAACAAATGTCTAGCAGACACTCCCTTCAGCTACCTGAAAGAGAGCTAGTGGAAATATTTATTTCCAACTTGAATGAAGAAATGGAATTTCATTTAGACAAAAAAAGGCACAGTCTTTTAATGATATGATCACACAAGGTTTAAAATGTGAAAGGGCCCTCATAAAAAAGGGGCTTATCAAAATATACAATGAACCAAAAGATGCCCCTCGCCCGTGCTTTAACAGTGATAAACCTAACTTTTGGAATAAAAACAAAAACATCATCAATGACGGGGTTGTAGATGCAAGGACTATCAAGAGTGCACAACATGTGGTCCGATTTGCGGGGCAAAAACCCCCATCCTAAGACCAACACGGTTCCTCCCCCACCAAATCAAGGACATAATGTCCAGCAAGAAGAACCAAGCCAAAGACGACACAATTATAAACCAAAACGTACATACACTCCCTTAGGAGAACCTATTGAAATAGTGTTACATCAATTGGTCTCATCAAATTTAGTGACCTTACCCAAAACATCTAATTACGAACCTCAGGTCAAACCTCCATTGTGAAGGGATAATGAACATTGCAAATTCCATCAAGGGAAAGGGCATAAAACAATAATTGTCATAGATTGAAAGATTTTGTTCAGGATCTTATTGACTGAGGAGAGATTGAAATTGAAGGACATGACCCAAAAACCACGAATAATGATCATCTTATGTTTAAAAATCCACTTCCATCACAAGATCAAAGGGGTCCTTCCACTTTAGGATGAAACACAGATACCAATGATTATACGTGAGCCACTTATAATTACACTGTGAATCACCTATATGATGTCGATGAACAAATTGCAACCATTATCATCAAAAATCCAAGCTCTACTTGCAATGTGATTACGTGTCGTAGCAAGATCACCATTAAAGAAGCTCCACAAGGCACCACCTCCATCCCAAAGCAGAACAACCTTGTGGAAAAATTAGATAAAACACGCGCACTTATATCCATCTTAGAGTTGTTGCACCTATCCCCATCTCATAAAACAATCTTGGATCAAGCTCTCCAAGAGGCATCAGTCCCTACCAATCTAAACATAGATCAATTTCAAGCTATGGTTGGTAGTCTGAGGTCATCACCATGTCTCACTTTCTCGAAAAGTGACAATACATCCTTCTAGCAACCTCATAATGCCTCACTCCATATTGAAGGATTTATCAACCAACATAGGATCAAGCGAGTCTTGATTGATAATGGAGCAGGCCTAAATATCTGTACACTACAATTGGTCCTAGCATTAGGATATGCAGTTGAATTAGTGGACCCCCACAAAAAGATGACAATAAAATCCTATGATGATGCGGAGCGTTTGTCAAAAGGAGCAGTTGTGTTACCAATCCGAGTGGGTCTAGTGGTGAAGCACATCATATGTCAAGTTTTGGACCTTCCTTTGTCATATAATTTGTAGTTAGGAAGACCTTGGATACATGCCATGCAAGTCGTTCCATCCACCTATCACCAGTGTATCAAGTTCCCGCATAACGGTGTATAACTTACAATCCAGGTGATGCAAATCCATTTGCATATTGTAATAATATCAACCACCAGCCAGAGATTATCATTCCCAACAATAAAGAAGCTATCCTATCCACATTATATGTAAATCCAAAATCTCTTTCCAATTCAAACACCACTATACCCAAGCAAGAGAAGATAAAGATGAAAATGACAGAGGAAGGTCCTGGGGAGTATAATCTAAGCCAACTCTTTTGTGTTGGGCAACTACCCACCTCCCCTAGAACTCATGGTAAACCACAAAGGTTACTTCAAATGGCACTGGTCAAGCCAGCATGCACTTTGACGCCTTTTATCCTTGGAAAAAGTCAAGAAGAAGAGATCAAAGATGAGGACTTAGCAGAATGGATCTATAAAGACCCTATCACCACAAAAACCCCATAGGCTAAGCTTCCCACAGATCAATATGGAAAAGACCTTCTCATTATGCAAAGAATGGGCTATGATGGTTAGAGTGCATTGGGACCTTGCAAGCAAGGATGACATGAGCCACTACAGCTAGAATTAAAGCCTAAAGATAACATTGGATTAGGCTTTCAAAAGGAAACTCTTCCTAATCTTCGATTCAAAGGGAAACCCAACAACCCTCTATATCAGCCTAAAACTCTAAAGAGGCTACCTTTGATTATATCAGCAACACCAAGCACCATACCAAATGCCCTACTAAGGATCCCAGCAATATCATCCACAACACCAATCATCCCACCAATCACAACAACAACTCCATCAACGGTAGCAACCACATCAACAACACCATTAGTAGTATCAGAACCCCCAGTAGTATTGAAAACACTGAAAATTTCATCAGAAGCAGCAGATCCAACAATCCCAATACTCCCAGTATCGAATTCACTGATTCCCATAATCCTTCCCGCAGTACCAACCATTTCATCTCCAAAGGTACATAAGCCGATTACAACAACAATATTTAACTCAAAAGATATCCCGGTTTGGTATAGTAATCGGATATTGGAAAGCAACTCAAAGACTGACTCACATGACTGGGAATTTGATTCTATCCATCTCAATACTTTAGATGAGGATGATACATCACTACCTCCACCTTAGAAAGAAATCCATGTTTACAAAGAAGCATAGATCAAAACTTCTTGGGTTCTTGAACTGGAAACACCTTCCACAGACACTACATCACATCCTACACTCGATTTTGACAGGGAGAGTACCATCAATGACCTTCACCACAATGTCTTAACCCTCACTGACACATCTTATGAACTTAACCTGATCGATGAGGTAATGTCCATTATCCATCCAGAACTCATCGAATGGAACCAACCTAATCCCCCATGCCTTGACCAATTCCAAAATGATGAGGCAATCATTGACTTTTTGGAACTACGGGATACCATACCAAGTGGGGATCACAAAGCTGGATTCACCATTGAAATTAATAGCACAACATACTTTGGGGTGGATGCCAAACCTTTCAACTGCAAAATATAATGATAAAACATGGATCTTCCAATGCAAACCACACTGTGGCACTGTTTGATCCCAAAAGAGTAAAAAGAAAGAGTGTATCCAATGGTGAAAACCTCTTTGAGGCACCTGAGGATGAAAGGTTTGACATACTCCCCTCTAGTACACCTCCGGAACGATCCATGATCCTTAATGAGGAAACAAAAGAATTCAATGTGGCGACTCCTAAGACTCCTCATCACATACATCTGGCATCTCTTTTGACTCCAGAGGAACAACCTAAGTTTGTAGAGTTCTTCCAGAAGCGTCAGCTCAAATTTGCATGGTCATATACAGACATGCTTGGGCTTGATCCTGATTTAGTCATGCATCACCTCACCATAGCAGAAGGAGTTAATCCGGTCAAATAGAAGCTTCGCAAGATGCACCCCCAGATTGTGGTACTAGTCAAAGCAGAACTCAAGAAACTCCTAGATGTTGATTTTATTAGACCAATTGATTATGTAGATTGGATATCCAACATTGTACCTATGGACAAACCAAATGGGGGCATCTATATATGTACTGACTTTAGAGATCTAAACAAGGCATGTCCTAAAGATATCTTCCGCCTATCAAACATTGACATGATCGTGGACCTAACAGTAGGACATGCCATGCTTTCTCTCGTGGATGGATTTTTAGGGTACAATCAGATAAAGATCGCACCAGATGATCAACATAAGATGACCTTCACATGTCAATAGGGAACATACTATTGGAATGTGATGCCTTTTGGTCTAAAGAATGCAAGGGAAACCTATCAAAGAGAAACCACCACCATCTTTCGTGATATGATACATACCATAATGGAGGATTATGTCGATGACTTATTGGCAAAATCCTTAACACGAGAAGGTCATATAGAAATATTAGATAAAATCTTTGATCGACTAGAACAATATCATGTTTGACTGAACCCAAAGAAATGTGTCTTTGGAGTAACCTCGGGGAAGCTTCTAGGATACATTGTCTCAAGAAAAGGCATTGAGGTCGACCCAGCAAAGGTTAAAGCAATCATGGACATGCCACCTCCAAGGAACATCAGTCAACTAAGGACATTACAATGGCAGCTCCAATCCATTCGATGAATCATTGCACAACTGGCAGATAAGTGTCACCCCTTTACACACTTGTTACATAAAAACATCCACTTTCAATGGGATGCCAGATGCCAGCAAGCATTCTAGATGCTCAAAGATTATCTCATGAATACACCATTGTTGATCCCACCAGATCCAAGTAGACCTCTCTTGCTCTATATTTCAGCAACAAATATAGCATTGGGCATACTACTAGCACAACATAATGCAGAAGGGAAAGAGTGTGTTGTTTACTACATCTCTCGCACACTGGTCGACTATGAACTCAATTACACCCCTATTGAGCGAGCTTGCCTAGCAGTAATCTTGGTAGCCACTCAACTGAGGCACTACTTGTTGACACATAAAGTACAACTCATTGCTAAGATCAATCCACTAAAGTACTTACTCAGCAAAGTGGCATTGACAGGTCACTTGGCCAAATGGGTGATGATTCTAAGTGAATTTGACATCGAGTATGTGGACCGTAAGGCTATCAAGGGCCAAGTTATTGTAGATTAGTTGGTCGATGCACCTCTCATAGGAGATCATCCTCTCATTTCTAATTTTCCAGATGAAGAGATAGTCATGATCATAGCAGCACAACCATGGAAACTATACTTCAATGGTTCATATACTCGGCATGGCTCGAGGGCAGGCATTCTGTTTATCACACCTCAAGGTGATAACATCCCAAAGTCTTACAAGCTAACTTTTCCAAGTACAAACAACATAGCTGAGTATGAGGCCTTGATCATAGGACTCCGACTAGTCGTACAATGGAAGTTAAAAGAGCTACAAGTATATGGTGACTCCCAACTGGTCATCCGACAAGTCACAGATGAATATCAAACCAAGGATGATAAACTCATGTCATACAAACAAATGGTGGAAAATTTAAAGGCATCATTTACAACTATCACCTTTGAGCATATACCCAGAGATCATAATTGAGTTGTTGATGCCATGGCTACCATTGCATCTTTCCTAGATCTTCCACCGAATTCAACATGCTACGAGTTCTTGGTGGAACAACTTTGGATTATCGCTTATGATATCCCCGAATCTGAGATGATATGTCACCTTGTCATTTCTGAATCCCCATGGTATGGTGAGTTCTACACTTACCTTCATGATCACACACTTCCTCCTAACTAATCAAATAACCAACACAAAACCTTCATTCACCAAATCACTCGATATACCATCATTGTTGAAACCCTATACCGACGTAGTCTTGATGGTACTCTCCTTCGATGTTTGGAATAGGATGAGATAACAAAGGCCTTGGAAGAGGTACATGAAGGAATCTATGGGACTCACTCAAGTGGTCCTTCCTTAGCAAAGAAAATCATGCACGTTCGATACTATTAGCCATCCATGGAAAAAGACTCCTACTATTTTGTCAGAAAATGCAAGAAATGCCAAGTTCATGGAGACCTGATACATGCACCAGCACAGGAATTGCAACCAATCACAACACCATGGCCCTTTTGTCAATGGAGACTTGACCTTGTGGGTAAAATTCATCCATCTTCATCCAACGGCCACAAATTCATTATTACCGCCACCGAATACTTCACAAAGTGGATCGAAGCTATTCCACTTACCCAGGTCACCGGCAAGCAGATTGCCTCATTCATCCTTAATTACATCATCTGTCGGTATGGTGTACCCATGTCCATCATCACAGATAATGGCCTTCCTTTCAAAAATCAGGATGTTTGTGAGCTCTGTGAGAAGTTTCACATCCAACACCGCTTTTCCACTCCCTATTACCCATAAGGCAATGGTCAAGCCGAAGCATCAAACAAGAAAATATTGAGAATCCTCAAGAAGATAGTCAATGATGTCGGTCGTGATTGGCATATTCAATTAAATCCAACACTATGGGCGTATCGAACTAGCATTCAAACTCCTACAGGTGCAACTCCCTACTCACTGGTCTATGGTGCAGAAGCTATCTTACCTATTGAGGTTGAGATACCATCTCTAGGGTTTCCTTGCATAATCTCATAGATGATGAAGCATACAGAGTATCAAGTCTTCAAGACTTGGAGCTACTTGATGAAAGATGATAAGTTGCATACAACCACCTCAAGGCCTATCAGCAATGCATGAGCAGAACCTATAATCATCGAGTTAGACCTCATACATTTCAGGTAGGTGATCTTGTTCTTTGAGAGTATCCTTGTAACCAACCAAATAGAGAACATCAGGGAAATTTTGAATCAAATCGGTTGGGTCCATATGTAATCACTCTTGTATTTGGGTCTGGGGTATATCAATTGGCTACTTCAGAAGGAGAACCGTTAGCAGATTTGATCAACAACATGCACCTCAAATGGTTTTATACATAAGTTGTACAAAGCATCAGGCTCCAATGCATATTAGAAAAACACCAAAAACATTCAGATAAATGTCCTAAAGAAAATACAAAAAAATCAAAATAGTAAAGAAAAATCATGCATCCAAACAGTGAACAACCACTCTGGTAGCACCTTGGGTAAGTGCGATGGTGAAAACCTGGCAAACAGGTGCCACTCGTAAAGGCTATTGCTCCATTGTCTTTCAAACTTGTTGTTATCACATTCATTGCATCCACTCGTACCTCAGTACAACCATGGCTTGTTATTGATCTACAATCAAGGATAGTACTTCATGCGCCTAGCATCCCACTTTTTCATAGTCATGTCTAAACCGGGGGCAATGCCCTTAACCTATTGATGGAAGTGGATTTCTACATTACTTGTGATTCATTGAGTTCTTCATTCAAGAACTGTCTCACAAAATACCAAAAACATTCAAAAACTCTCACAAAATACCAAAAAACATTCAAAAATCATCTCACAAAATACCAAAAAACATTCAAAAACAGTCTCACAAAATTCAAAAACATTCCAAAACACTCACAAAAGCCAAAAACATGATAAAACATCAAAAATCAACCAAAAACATGGCAACGCATTGTACCTACGCATCGACACTGACATCAAACAAATATTGTAGGCTACTCAAAATGATGATCACTTGTCAAATCAACCAAATAATCAACGCCCAATTGTCTTAACAAGGATACATCCTTCCTTACCTAAACCAACGACATGATAACATTTTCTTTGACAAGAAAATTTTGTTTAAGCTATCAAGTACTTGGTCAGTTTGATAAGTTATTTATTCATTTATATCAGGTTCCTATGCTACTCCGGGATATCCACAAGTGATTAGAGTAGCCAAGGTGGTTCCCAAGCATTGTTTGTGTATCTTCTGCAAATTATTCCAATTAAGTTCTGGGGCATGTACTAATGGTGTCTACGTGGGAATTTCACTAAGCTCTATGATCTTATGCAAAATACAATCATGGATCACTATGGCTTGCTGACTATAGTGTATACCTCAACCATATGAGCATGAACCATTATGGAGGGTCCATATTCTTTATTTATGTTGCTTGTTGTACAATGCTCCAAACTTGGTTCCTACTGCCTCATCCAAGATTGATACTACCCTTGCTCAATGATGAAAAGTAAAGCACTATGGATCATCATTTCATCTCATATATTTATATTTCATTTTGTTGCATAGCACCCATCCATTTGATCATTCATTATTCATATTTATGGTTTTTATGTAAGTGTGAACAAGTTTAAATATGAGAAATTATTTTAAAATGAATTGATCTTGGATATAATCATGACAGAGTTCTCTGATACATCATCAGTGCATCATGCACATTCTCACCCACCTTGCATTCATCTATCATGAACACATGGCATCATCATTTCATTACATTAGTTGCATTTTACCTACATCTAGTGCATTATCATTTACTTACATATAGGTTCATTACATTCATTTTTTAATTTTTCATTAAAGTGTATTTCATTCATTTAGGTGCATTATCATGTACTTAGATTCACATTATTATAATCATTCATCATCACTTATCATAATTTAAGTTTGTTTACAATACATCCATATAGATTCCTTTAGTTACATGCATTTATTTATCTATCCATTAGTTAAGTGCATTCATCTATCCATCTGGTATACTCTTATACTCATTCATTTTATCTTAAAAGATTTCATTTAGGAGTCATTAACATGCATTCATTATCCTTTTAATTACAATAAAGTGCAGTTATTCATTCCCCCCTTCGTTGCATTATCATTACATTATCACTTCACTTAGTCATATTTTTAAGTCATTTAGAATCAAGACAATAAACATTTGTATCGGCATCTATTTATATGCTTTTTATGTGCGTTCATTTAGAAATCATCTTATAAACATTTGTACTTTACATTTGTTTATCCATCTTGCATTCATTTTAACCATCTATATACATTTACATAAACCATTAGATTCATTTACACCAGCATATCAAACACAGCTGCATATCATCATTACATCAACATAAATACCAAGTGCTATCTATTTTATAGTTAGCATCATTTCATGATGCATATATCATCATCATGGCATTACATACATAAATACATTACAACCAATGTATCATACATATATTAACCTACATCCACATGTTAGCATCATATTTATAGACATCATAAAATCATCATCATAAACATGCATATAGAAATCATCTCATAAACATATACATCTAACAAGTAAACACATACATCTAAGCATAAATCATAAACTTGTCATCCTACATAAATCCATACAAATCATCAACATACATCACATCACAAAATATGGGATCTCCTCAAATATCACATCATATATCATCTCGCAAAAACATACATGTATCATAGTACAATGATGTCAAAAATATCAGCTACCAAGAGCCATCCAAGTCATAGTCCAAAATGACAATGTCATAAAATATATACAACTCTCTCAAATGGGACTCTGGCTAGATGTTGCACCACCATCACCACCTACACCACCATCACCACCTACTCCCCCACTACCCCCTACACCACCTTCACTACCTTGCCATGGAGGACCCATCACACCACCACTGCTATGTATCCTCTGAGATTGCTTTGATCTCTCCTGACGCATCTGTGAATCGCTAAGTGCCCACTGACTGGTTGGCACCGGCTGCTCATATAACCCCCGCCAATACTCTATCTCTGCCTAAGCTTGTCGTATCTCCCTCATCACCTCCCTAGTAGGACCCTGTGCTCCTACACAAACTCGTACTCTCTCCGGCAGCTCAATCAATCTCTCCACCACATCATCTCTCTCCCACAACACTATAGTCAACTCTGACTCCCATGCAAACAGCTGAACATCTCTAGCTGCAACCTTTGCCTCCATATCCTCCAGCCGAGTCTGCAAAAATAATATCTTCTAATCCTAAAGATCTCCTCCTCCATCCCCTCCTCCACCTGAAGCTCCCTCTCCTCCTCCAATAGCTCCCATATCCATAGGTGCCTCTCCCTCCAAAATATCCCTGCCACCTAATCTGACTCCTCCCTGCATTAACGGCTCCTGTGACAGTCGCAATGGCTTCCTGCCTCTCACTCTTTGATGTAATCATCCACCTCCACCTCCAAATCCACCACCACCTCCAAATCTACCACCCCCACCTCCTCCTCCTCCATCACCTCCTCCTCCATCCACTCCTCCACAACCCCCACCACCTCCTCCATCCCCTCCTCGGTCACCTCTCCCTTGTCTGACTACTTCAAATCCTCGACCCCCTCTCCTCCTCTATCTTTGTCTCCTATCCTCCTCAAATACTGGAATCAGCTCTACCAGATCCGATATGCATGGAATAGGATGTGTTGTAATGTATTGGGTATACTCAGCTGACACCCTTGTATCTATAATCCCCGACCTCATATGTCATGGTCTCGCATGTAAAGTTTGAAACTCTACTAAAGCCTGATCATATCATAACACTGGCCCCCATTGGAACCTCTCTCGTACCACCTGTGCATACTCTCCTAACCCACTCGGCAATCCTTGCCTCTGTCCGAACTGCCTTAGCACTCTGCCAGGTACCTGTCTCTCCACATTGTAGGTTGTCCTACCAATCAAGTACCATGTCATAAATACATAAGGCAAGCTCTTTGCATCATCATCCTAGGGCTCACACTCAATATAGGGCCTCCAGATCACTACATCCAATTCATCTAATGCCCACTGCCACCACTCTAACTTCCCTAGGTGGGGCTGACTCATCATACCGCCATACATGTACACATAGGGCTGATCCACTGCCCTAAATCTCAGACTAATTGGTCATGTCATAGGTGCTCCCATGCCCAGATATGCAGTAGAGTGATCCCAACTCCTAATGATCTCGTCTCTCAGTACACCACCTCATGCAGCTCCTAATATAGGTGTGACAGAATGCACGGTCCCCATGCAAAGCGTGTCCCCTCAGTCATCATCTGCTCTATAACCTGGCCCCAACCCATGACCAGTCCATGTGATCATCGATCCGGGCATAGTAGGCCCCCAACAATCCCTGATAGTATGGCTAGCAGTGGCTCATATAATGCATCTATATCCTCCCATGCTACTAAGCCATCATGAATGAACACATCCTCATCAAAAAACCGCTGCATAGCTGCTGTCTCCAATGTTCGGTCATATGTCACAAGATTCCCTCGGATAGGGATGTGTAAGATCCACCACACATCCTCCAGTGTCACAGTCACCTCCCCCATAGCTAGGTGAAATGTACAAGTCTCATTGTGCCACTGCTCAGCTAATGTTGTCATCAAGTCACGATTCATCTGAATCACTGACATATACATCACATCATACAGACTTGTCGCTGCAATGCAATCAATCTCAGCCTCTGTCAATCGATCTATCAACTGTTGTGTGGCTGGATGCCTCTCCCGCATCTGTAAGATAGGAAGATCCTCCTACATACGCACATCAACCATCCTCATCAATTGTTTTGTTTCAAACTTTCTTAAGTTTAAACCTAGACTATAACCAGATACTTTGATCAAGTGTCTTCAGGTCTCAACAGGTAAGCAATCATGGCACACCTAGACTACAACAGGCATTTATCCTAATGACCTAGTCTCATCAAACCCGCTATGGTTCAAAACAACTAAACCCATCCATCCACCCAACATCGGCATCAAGAGATTCTTTTTCAAAAATACTGGGGCATCTGTTTTTCAAACAATAGTGCTACTCTGCTAACAATCGCGTTACAACAACTACACACTAGCGCTAAAAAACCAATAGCGCTAGAACAACTATGCAATAGCACCATTTCAAAACACTAGTGCTACTAGAAGGACTCAATCGTGCTCAAAATACATTAGTGCTAAAACAACTACTCAACTATGCTACCACTTACAAAAGCACTAAAACCATTATGCAATAGCGCTAATTAAACTGACAACAGCACCAAAACACAATTCTAGCGCTATTGTCCTGACTCAACTTGAACGCTTGAAAAAAGACATCAAAAATGTGTGAAAAACAAATTTTCAAATTTGTGTACTACTGGTCCATAGTCATTTGGCCACTGGAATCGACGAACCCGCTCTAGCCGATGATCTGCTATCGCTACTGGCATCCTGACTGTTGCTCGCTTTTTCAAAGAAGTCACTATCAGAGCTCTGAATCACTGTGGAGATGAATGCAAATGACCCTGTTTGACTCCCTACCCCCATATATACCCTTCATCCTAACCTTAATTTTACCTTGCTCACCGTCATGGTTCCCGTGAACTTCCAGCGCCTCCCATTTCTCCATTTTATCTCCAATTTCTTCTATTCTTTCACCGTTATTGCTAAATTCTTCTCTTCTACCTCCCTACCAATTCTCATTCTTTTTTGAGAGATCGCCGATTTTTTAAAAAAATTCGGCCCATCTCTCGAGGGGGCATACCACCCATTAAATTAACATTTATGGGGCATTTTTCTTCACACCTATTTTTCTTTCTTTGAAACAACGCGATAAATCGCACCATCTCAAAGAGGGGCAAATGTAGTCACATAAATCTGTCCATTTTAATTAAATGAATATTTTCTATTTATTTGATTAAAAACCCACTAGCCAAAAGTTAATTAAATTAACATTTAATTAATTCATCTTCAAACATTCTCCTATTAATTAAATAAATTATTCAATTTATTTTAATTAATTCATTAAACCATATTCACAATCAATTGAATGAATAAATCTTATTTATTTAATTGAATCCCCTTTCTTCTTTTAAATAAATAATTAAAAAATATTTATTTAAATCATTTACCCCCCCTCCCCCCCCACTTTCATTTTCCTACAAATGCAAGTTGCAACCACAAGTTGAAATAAATTAATTTTATTTTAATTTAAATCCTATTTTCCCTCACCCACCAAATCCACTTGCACACCTAAATCCCCTTCTAGACCATTCTGACCACTTTATAATCATTCCTAATTAGCCTAATCCATCCCCTAAATATTGTCACATTCCTAAGCAACTTGGAGTCACTTTTCAAAGCCTTCAAAGTCTTTGAAAAGCATTTAATGCTTTATGTGTCCAACAAGCTAACCTCTAAAGTCTTACAAACCACTAATGGCTCTTACATAACCATTTATGGTTAAATCCACTTGCTCCCATGGTTAGAGACTTTACCTTTAAACTCAACCCTCATGTAACCCATGTGTCTTCTCAAGCATTTATTGCTTTGACCATGGTTATCCTCACTAACTCTTGAACAAGAGTTTATCCATTGGAAAAAGACATTATTTATTGGATAATGACTTTATTCTTTCAACTCAACATTAACCTTACCTCCCAAGTTAACCCTCAAGTCATGTCAAGCATTTAATGCTTATTCCCTCTCCTCTCAACCCATCTCATATTGACATTTGTCATCTTGGGATTGGGTTGAAAGTCTTCACATGGATCATTAGCCCTTCAATCCTGACCCTTGTTGAGATTACTCAATCTCAACCATTCATTGTTCTATTTTACCTATAAATAGAGCTCATTTCTTCATAATCTAGATCCTGAAAACTTGTATGCATTTAATCTATAGTCAATTTTAAAAGAGCATTTTAGTATAATCACTCATATTGTCATTTTGGACTAAAATTAATCTTAGTTCATTTTATAATATCTCATATTTATCTTATTTTACACTTACATAGCATAGTTTAAAACATTTCAATCTTGAACCTCCATAAGACATCCATTGTGCAAAAAGTTTTTAAGAGCTACACTCATTTGGAAACTTGGAGAGGAGAGGAACAAGGGAGGAGGAGCTACAAGCATGGTCGAAGGCATTTGGAGATGCCTTGTTGCATTTGTTCTCTTAGTTAAATGCTTTATTTTTCTTAGAGTGTCTCTCTTGGTATGCATGTTTAGAATAATCTTTGGTTGTTAACACTGACTCTTGTTTCTTGTGTTTCTTGTATGTGTTGCCATACCACAGGTTTTTTTAACCCCTTTTTGCAGAGCATTAGAAACTAATTGAAAAACATGAAGGATTACTCACCAAGTGGGCCCCCTTGAGTGAGCATATCCAGAGCTTTCAGATTACAATTGTTAAGCTTTTAAAATTACATGGACCTCTTTATTCGATTTTGACTGTGAAAATACATAAAATATCAGAAGACTGAGTATTACAAATATGATGGTCGTTCTCTACTATCCTCGAGAAGAGAGAGAGATCCCTTTATTTATAAGGAATCTTATAACAGATTCCTAACCGATCGACCACATTCCTACGGAATAGGCGAACAGGATTCAATAAACAAAACAAGAATTGAGCGCAAGAAAACAGAACAACATATGTCCTACAGCTAAGAAAATATAGCATGAAATGCTTCCTAGATCTAAGCTCCACTAAGAACAATTATAAATGTTCCATAAATCATTCTGCTGCAGAACCGGTCAAGTGGCTTTGATCTCCCTTATTACTGCTTTTCTTTGACTGGATCTATATTGTGGCTATATACTTGGTGCTTCTTTAAACTGCCACTTAGTCCTTCATTCTCCTTTGTCGACCCTGCATCATGATATTAACGTGCACAACAACATGTGTATATACTAATGCTAACATGATATAATTTAAACCATACTTAAGATTGATTTTAGATATTTGCATAGATAAATCATTTAAAACCCATTATATGACAACCTTAAGTATAAGTCAAATCAGTTTCAGAAATAGTTAAAAGGTATCAACTAGGAGAGTACCCTGATCCAAATGTCATCTAATCACAAGACCTAGGCAGGAGTATTATAACAAATATTTATCAAAATAGAGCCATTATTTAGGCTCATCATATCCCCCTATTCTTGTTGGCAATTGACACATCATATTCATTTTGTTGTCATTGATGGCAACAAGATTAGATGGAAGTCATCTATCAGAATTAGGAGGCATATATCGGTAGACACTAGCATTGGAGCATTCAGGGCTACATCGGCACCAACACCGACATAAGTACTTGAAGGAAGCCGACATCAAGGAAGATTTATTTAGAAAAATCATTTTGTAATTATTGTCGAGGCCGACATTGAATATATTTTGTAATGTATTGTAAGCTGACATAAGGTATATTATTTGTAATGGGTATATAGGTACATCTGCTAGGTCATTTTGAATATGACATAGGATATAATATAGGATACAACATAGGAGAATATAGTAGAACTGTATAATGTGAAGTATATGTATGTAGATCATTTATATGCAAGTGGTATATCATGTAATGATTTGTAGATAGCTTGGAAAGCATTCTTGGAGGAGAAGAGATACTGGTAGTAGTGTTTAGGGTTTATGAACTGGTACAAAGTAGAGCTAGAACCGGAACTCTATTTGGCATAGCAGATGCATTTTTTAGTTCAATTTTATTATTTTACATTAGCAGAAGCTTGTCGTCAGTTAGACTCTTTAGTGATGAGCAGTATGATCTAGGCAGTGTGCCTTCTTGCATGTGCAGGCCCCCATTATATGTAATATCATTTCATATGGCCAGTGAACTGATATTGTGGGTCACAAACCCCACAGTGTTTTTTCCTCTTTGAGGTTTTCCCCATATAAATTATGTTTGTTATGGTGTTCATTTATGTGGATGTTTTATTTGCTTCATGTTATATGTTTATTTGTTTACCGGTTTATATGTGTAGGGTATAAAAGGATAAAATATTATCTTAAATTTAGAACATTGATTTACCCCCCCCTCTCAGTGTTCTTGGATATCAACAATTGGTATTGGAGCTTGGTTCCTCGAAAGAAGTTTAACAGCTTCAGGAAGATCCTAAAATCAGAATCTTTGAACATGGCTATGGAGAAGCAACTTGAGATGGCTCTTGAGGATTATGATGCTGAAAGAATAAGGAACTTGAAATTGCAAGATGAATTGAATTTTGCTAATGAGTTCATTCTTATCCTGCAAGAAAGGTTATCATCAGCTCAAGCCAAGAGAAAAGAACTTTCACAAAACTTGGATGATGAGGAGAAGAATGCACTTAAGGAACAATGTCAGAAACTAAGTCAAGAAAACATGCCAATGAAGAATGAAATGCAAGATCTGACTATGAGGCTATCAAAAGATATTGAGGATAGAAAGAAGAAGGAAGATAATCCTGTTATATCTCTAAAGATCATCTTCACATTTGATGAATGTGGCAGATTGAATCATGAGAATAATCTGTTGAGAACTAACTTAGCACACTCCCAGAACAATGAACAAGAACTTGAAAGACAAATAACTACTCTGAGAGATGATCTGACTACTGCAAGTGAGTATAAAGAAAAATTCAAGATTAGTGTTGCATAGTTGGATGACTTATTAAAAAGACAAAGGTAGATTGATTATTCTAGAGGACTTGGATTTGTACAAGTTGAAAGCTCTGGTACTACAAATGAAGATCAGACAACCAGTATGCAGAACTCATCAGAACAGAGGAAACTAGTAAGGCAATCTAATGCTTATAAATTCAATGGTAGATGTTTTGTTTGTAATAAATTTGGGCATATGGCTAAACAATGTAGAAATAAAGAAAATAAAAACTACAATTTTGTTATCGGTCAATGCACAAATTGCAAGAAATATGGTCATAAATCAGAAGGTTGAAGAATGAATGTTAAGTTTCATGCATGTGGAAAGTTTGGACATTTTTTTCTAATCACTTTAGGTCAAGGAATGACACTAGATTTGTCAAAGCAATTCAAAAGAACAATGTTACATGTTATGCATGCAACAAAATAGGTCATATTGCTAAGTATTGTAGAAGCAAGACTCAACCGGCTAGCAATGATAAAGATAATGAGAAAGGAAAGAAGAAGGTAGATGAAATACAACAAGATCACACCAAGAGATGGGTTAGAAAATCTGAAGAACAAAGTGGAGATGGATCTACACCAATAACTCCACCGGTAGAACGGGGTATTCCTCCACCAACAGGAAATTCCACCCGTAACAGAGGCATAAGCCTTAGGGGTTGGCAAAGAAAATCTTGCATATTACCCTGGAGGAGATCTAAGGAGATCTGGAGAGTTGTGTTCATCATAGATAAAGGTTCACCTGACACAAGACTGTGAAACTGACATCTGGTAGGGTTGCTCGTGAAGCATTTATTACTGAGAAAGATTAGGGTTTTATTCACTGATAAAAAGGGTAAGTGAATTCATTTTCACTCACTGAGCATTCAAGTATTCAGAGCGAAGAAAAGGCGAATTTTCAAGCAAATTAAGAGCGTGCAAAAGTATTGTGAAAGGATTTTGAGCATTTATAAATCTTTCACTGGCGTTCACTTTCAGGTATTCTTCAGAAATGGCATTTGGATCTTCAGCTCCTACTTTCATTTCAAATCCCACCATTGTCAAAGTCAATGATAGGTTAAGGCCCATATTCAAGGAGGTTCCCCTTATTGCTAAGAAAGAAGACTCTGCGGGAGCATTTTCTAGGGTTCCTGATAGCATGATGTATGTTGAAGATGTGAGGGCATACATTCACTGCATCCTAGAGGATCTAGGTACAAAGGACATCAAAAGCATGTGTCAATCTGTGATAGTAGGACACTCCAAAACTATCAAGCTAGAATACAAAGCAATTGAGGATCTAGGGTTCATCGGTATTTTGTACATATCGGAATTCAAGGATGAAGTCATCAGATATGTCCTAAGCAGGGTTCACAACGAGTTTATGTGGCTGGATCGACCTTACATGATCACTAAGGAGGCTATTCAATCAGTCACCAGCTTACCCAAAGTTGGACAAGAGCCTAGCAAGAAAATTTCCAACACTGAGGTCGAGAAAGTCACCGCTACAACTCTTGATAGCAGATCAATGACGATCAACACAATCACCGACACTAATGTGAAATTTGCAAGCATGATAATAGGTTATAAGGTAACTCAATCCAACTGATTGAATTTTGTTACTAGTTCATGCATTCATGCTGCATATCAGATGTTGAGGAATAATGCAAAATATAATCTATGTTGAACCTTGGAAAGAATAAGGGAGTCAACAAAGGAGCTTTTAGATATGGTAATCGCATTGTATGTTTGATGCTTTACTTCCTGAATGAGCTACCTGGTCTTGGCAAGAAGCATTGAGCTCATGACATACCGATAGGTATGTAGGTCAAGGAAGCAATCACCAGTCTTAGTACAGATAGAGATGAGAAATTTGGGGGTATTTAAAAACATTCCAAGAAAACATGAGGCAGAGGGAGAGAATATCAAAGAAAATTATGGAGAAGTACTCCACTGATATCTATTTTATGGTGAAAACCAATGAAACTCTTATGGAGGTAGTTGAACCTAGGACAATCTGGGTTATAGAGCTTGGATATGAGGTAGATGATAGCATTTTTGAACTCTATGTAAAAATGTTGCTAGAAGCTCCATTGGATGAAAAATAGAGCATTTTGGTATAGTAGAAGAGAAGGCCCTTGAAGTCAAAAGTGGATTCAATGGGAAGAGAAGAGAGAATAAAATAGAAAAGATGTTTGCATATGTATAGGATGTAATTCATAAGATAGACACTCAACTGGGTTCTGGATCCAAACCGACAGTGGCTAGTACTGCAGAGGTGAAGAAGCTTGAAGCTTACATTTCTACCATCAATTCTGATTCTAACTCTGAGGACAATGAACCTCTAGCTTTCAGAAGGGCACAAAGGAAGAAAGTGGATCAACCATCAGTAGAGCAGAAGAAGGCAAAACTTAGGAGGAGACTTGTTAGAAAGGTAGCTAAACCTACTACACCACCACCTTCAGCAAGGAAGTTTATACAAAAGAGGAAACCAGTCACATCTACACCGGCAACCACAAGCAAAAAGAAGAAGAGTGATGATATTGAAACTGGTAAGACTAAAATGACCTGTGCTAAATTAATTGATGAAATTACAAAAGATGAAATGTTGAAAAATGTATCTAAGTATTATGAAGATTTAGAGGATGATGAGCAAAATGAGATTGAAGAGACAATTTTGTTGTACATGGATATATATAGGAAAGCCTTAGTAGAAATTTTGAAGGAGATACCTCTATCTTTGTATAATAAACTTGATGCTAGAAGACTTGACGTTGTCAAAAGGGATAGGGAGATTAAGGAGGTAGCACTTTTGGAAATGTTTAGTTCTATAAACAATGAGGAAATGAAAAGATGTATAGATGTTGCAAATAGGACAGTTTTTAGTAGTAAACCCTGACAGATAAGCCTTATGATGGGCAGAGTAAATGAGGTGATAAATAAGACTAGTAAGGGATGGACCAAATTCATCCAGAAGAATCTAGATTTTCTTACATCTCAAGAAGAATTTGCAAAGGCTACATCTTCCACTATTCCTGACAAATCAAAAGGAAAATGTATTTTGGGTAGTTCAACTCCAATTTTGACTAAACCGACAGTAACTATAGATATACAGACACAACCAGCTAAGGAGAGTGTATAGTCCATATCGGATGAAACTATTTTTTAGGAAGGAAATGTACATGATACTATAAATATTGTGGATAATACTCCACCTGCAGTAATTGACACTGCACCAAGTGGCGAAGCCACCAGTGCAAAAGAGGTTGTAGAGGATAATTTAAAGGAAACTTAGTCTATACCGGCAGTTAAAACTAATTTCCCGACAAATGTTTTGGGAATTGACACTTCTCAGGTTGAGAAGAAATCCATCACTAAGATGAGTCCAACTGAGTTGATGATGATGGCAACTCAAAAACTATTAAAGGAGGGTACTGCAGACAAGGGAATAATTGATCAATCAGTTACAATATTGCATAGATTGATACCAGATTGTCAGATTGAAGATGCAGTAAGCTCTTCCGGCAAGCTCAAGACTCTTATAGAACATATTTCTAACAATTTTCAATCTCTAAGGTAGATTGCAGACCAACAGGCTTTAGAAAGATTCACTACAGCTAAAAGAGCTGCCTTTGACCAGATCATTGAAACAAAGAAAAATAAAATTGAAGCTAAACTCATTCTTATTGAGAATTGTTTGAAACAAGGTATAAATATCTACAGGGTCTGTTGTAACATAGGAATTCTTACATCTAAAGTAGATAGCAAATTAAAGGATTTATATGATAAAATAGCTAACATTGTTAACTCTTTTGATGGATTAACCAGACTAACAACATCTATTGATGGACAAATTTTGTCCTTGGAGAACCAAATTTTTGCTTTTGAGAAGGAGAGCAATGAAGTCATTAGGAGAGCAAGAAGTCTTAGAGGACTGGTAAGTCACAGATTAGATTCATTGGGTGTTCATAAGAGAGATTACATTGACATGATTGCTAAACCCACACCAACAGATGTCAAAGAGAAGGAAACACTTTCCCACTTACTAAGTGGACTAGTATCCATTTTTGAAACTTTCAAAACTAGCTGGGATACATATCTTCAGTTGTTGGATAAGGCTTACCCCAAAATTTTGAATTTAGTCAAGCTCCAGTGAAATTAACAATATTCATTTATTCTTTTTTTTTAATTCTTCCAATTCTTTCACTGGTCTTTGGCATTGATGCCAAAGGGGGAGTATGTATATATGTGAAAAAATATCAGAAAAATCAAGCAGGAACACATGGGAAGGATATTAGGATATCAAAAGGAGTGTATTGCTAAGGGAGAGCATATTTTAGTTGAACCGGCAGTGAATCCATTTTTCCACATGAGTGTTGCCATCAATGCCAAAGGGAGAGATTGTTGGCAATTGACACCCATTGGATTCATTTTGTTGTCATTGATGGCAACAAGATTATATGGAAGTCATATACCGACATTAGGAGGCATATACCAGCAGACATCGACATTGTAGCATTTAGGGCTACACCGACACCGACACCGACATCAGTACTTGAAGGAAGCCAACATAAAGGAATATTTATTTAGAAAAATCATTTAGTAATTATTGTCGAGGCCAACATTGAATATCTTTTTTAATTTATTGTAATCTAACATAAGGCATATTGTTTGTAATGGATATATAGGTCAGTCTGCTAGGTCATTTTGAATATGACATAAGATATGATATAGGATGCGACATAGGAGAATATAATAGAACTATATAATGTGAAGTATATGTATGTAGATCATTTGTATGCAAGTGTTATATCATGAAATGATCTATAGATAGCTTGGAAAGCATTCTTGGAGGAGAAGAGATACCGGTAGTAGTGTTCAGGGTTTATGAACCAATATAGAGCAGAGCTAGAACCGAAACTCTATTTGTCATAGCAGATGTATTTTTTAGTTCAATTTTATTGTTTTACATTAGCAGAAGCTTGTAGTCAGTGAGACTCTTTAGTGATGAGTAGTATGATCTAGGAAGTGTGCCTTCCTGCATGTGCAGGCCCCCATTATATGTAATATCCTTTCATATGGCCAGTGAACTAATATTGTGGGTCACAAATCCCACCATGGTTTTTCCTCTTTGAGGTTTTCCACGTATAAATTCTGTGTGTTATGATGCTCATTTATGTGGATGATTTATTTGCTTCATGTTATATGTTTATTTTTTTATCGATTTATATTTGTATGGTACAAAAGGATAAAATATTATCTTACTAGTAGAACACTAATTCACCCCCCCTCTCAGTGTTCTTAGATCCCAACAAACCTAACTTCTTGTTGATCCTCCAGCAACAAGAAAATTTTGAATTTGGGCATTGATTCTAAAATTGTCAGGAGTAACCTGCCCAGAACCTCTTGCATACAAACTCTATTAGAATCCTTTCATTTTCTCTAATCTCATCCACCTAGTACATTTTGCTGCTTCACTGTATGGTGGATCATTATCCCTACAACCCATCAGTGGCCATGGGAGGATTGAAGGCTGAAAACTGAGAGGCAACCAATGTCTTCCCTTTGTTTTTCTCAAGTCCATATATTTGGGTGCCCTCTTTGGTGTTGCATGGTAGTTTTGAACGAAGTGTGGCTCAGATTGCCTCAGGTCATCTAGAAGGCTATTCCAACGTTCGACCAAATGTCCTATTGTTATTTGTCCTTTCCTTCAAGCCATTTATTCATATTATTTATACACCTCTTCTCTTAAGGGTAGAATATCTTTTGCAAAATATGGCTCATATACAATCTTTTGCCAGTCAAAATAAAGTCTTCTAGGCTCTCTTGATTCAGCCCTTAATGACAGTGAAAGGTCAAATTCTTCCTTTCTATGTACCTCAAACTATTCTCCTCTTGCTATTTTGTATGCATCCAAGACATGAGAGCTCTTAATTGGATATCTCCAATGTAGAGGAGATGGTTCCAATCGACATCATTTGGAATAGCATAGTTATGTAAATAAAATTCACAGAGTAGACTCTTAATGGTTGTAGGAGATGTCTGATAAACATTGTAGAATTCCTTAGGTGTCTGCAATGAGGAACATAGATCCCTGATAATTCTCATCATCTGGAAACTGATATGTTGTTCTTTTAAATACAGAGAGTAAACACGAGGAGGTGCTCAGCATTGCATTAGCTGTGGTACCATAGTGGCTACCGTTTCCACCCTAGTTTTAAGCTAAGCAATTTCCTTGTCCTTTTGTTCAATAATTTTCTTCTACCTGTCAATTATCATCTGCATTTTTACCTTTTTCAATTCCCACTCTTGATAAAGGGCAAGTGTCACTGCATGACTAGTGAGGGAAGTAGGTGGTTTATGAATAGGTGCCCTAGGTTTCATCTTTTCAACTTTGCTCCCTACTTCAATAACATGTTCTATAGCAAATGCTAAGCTATCCAACCTTTCAAAACCTACTTCTCCCTGCAGCTGCTCAATGTTTTGCAGTTCTTGTTCCCTTTGGAGTTCCCTTGGTGGAGAAAGAGGAACATCATTGTGAACATCATTGTTGGTGTAAATAATTATTCATCTTGGATATTATTACACTTACTTAAGTTTACTTAGGAAATGCATCTCATAGTAGTTTGGGTATGAGACACTTGGGTGTTTGTGCCACATTGGGATAGTGTGTGTAGGAGAAATTCCACCTTTTATGGTGTTGATCTTGTTGTTACACTCCACATTCAGTGGGTGATCCACCTCATGTGGACTATTATATTATTTCTCCTACCTACCCACACCTATTTCCCACCTACCCTTGTTTCTTATTGAGCCACATGTCATGTTTGTATGCTCACATATCCCTAGCCTTGCCTATATAAGCAAGCTCATCTACATTGTATGTAATTGATATTATTGATCATTTTCTATTGATGAGAATACAGTTTATTCTTGTCCTATATTGTGTCTCTATTTTGTACATTTCATTGAGCTCTTGATCTTGGCAAAATCTCACATGGTATCAGAGCCATTGGGGCTTCATTGATTCATCTTAAAGAGGCATTATTGCGACGTCAAGAGGCAGATCTGAGGAGCAACATCTTTTGGAGGCGTCCTAGACCAGATCTAACCCCGCCATTGCGTCCAGAAGGTCGTTTCTATGAATTTTGGTTATAAAGTCGGCCTATTTTGCTGAGAAAAAAAATTTCGCCAATTTTACTATTATTGTATGAATTTCGAAATAAAATTTATATTTTCTGAAAAATAAAAAATCAAAAAAAAATTTGTCAAAAAAAAAAAATTTCGTCAAAAAAAAAAAAAAATTAGAAAAATCAAAAAAAAAAGTTTTTTTCGCTGTTTTTTTGGGGGGTCCGCAAACCTCCCCCACCCCCCGTGCAGTGTGTACCTGCATGTCATAGGTGTTGCAGGCCGCATACCTGTACCCGCCGCCCCCGTCGCCCACCACCGCCCGAGCGCCCAGATCTCCCCGCCGCACAGCGCCCACCGGTCTCTGCACGTCATCGTCGGCGACCACCAAAATAGGCGGCCCCACGTCCGCCACGTGGCAGGCGGCCACTAACCCACGGGCTAATCCGTACACACAATCATCGTGCCATGTCGACCGTACGGCAGCACAAGCATCACACCGCGTCATTCGTACGGCCTGCACAGTCACCTGCCCAGTCAGCAATCCGTACAGTACGGACGCCCAGTCAGCAGGGAGGCGAAGTTTTTGCGACGGTCATATGGCCATCAAATTTAACACAGTGACTTGCTGATGTCAGCGCCACATCAGCATTTTTTGAAACAAATTTGACCCCTCTCCATTGGGCTTTTCAGTTTTGCAGTCCAACTTTGAAAGGCCATAACTTGCTCATTTTTGCTCCTTTTTGGGTGCAATTTTTTTTGAAATGGGCTAGAATTTCATGTACTTTCACATGGTATAATTATTTTTTGATTTTAATGCACAGATTTTTCAAAATTATCAGTTTTTGGTGACTATACCTGTTCAATCCCCGTTTCTGCAACTTCCAGGTCTCCGTTTGAGCTCATACGACCTCCTTTTCAGGTGCCATTTTTTTTTAAAGTGCTTATTTTTTGTCTACTTTCCGAATCTATGATCAGATTTCAGAGATTTTGAGTGGAAATTGTACTTTCAAATATTGGTCTTACTTGGCCTATTAGGTACTTATAAATTGCTTGGATCTTAGTTAGATCTCTTGCATTATCAGTTTGAGACTCTTTTGGCCTTATTGAGGCAATTGTAAAATTGTAAATCAGAAGTCCACTTTGCCATTTTTTGCAAGTGGCCCATTGTATACGCACTACTTATAAAGTGCCAAATCATCACATTTGCAGGGGTGTCTCTTGTGCTTTTGTGCTCTTGTGTTCCTTCTTTTTTGCTGCTATGGGTTCTTCTAAGTTTCCTCTCTTAACTCCTCATAATTATGCTACTTGGAAAATTGATGCATGGAGTAAACTTATGGAAAAAGGACTCACTCATTACATTGATGGAACTATTGTTGCTCTCGCTGATCCTAAGGTTGATCTAGTTGGTCACTTGGATTGGCTCACTAAAAATATCATGGCAATTGGTACCTTAAGAAAGTATGTATCAAAGGATCTCATTTTTCATATTGAGAAATGTACTCTAATCAAGGATGCTTGGCAAAAGTTTAAAGACTTGTATGGTCAAGTTGATGAGATTAGGGGATATCAAATTGATAGTGATCTCACCATGTTAGATCCCAAGAACTTTGATACTATACAAGATTATGTTACTAAGGCAAATGAGTTGAGGGCACAACTCAAAGATTGTGGCATTGATAAGAAGGATACTCAATTGATATTCAACTTGATAGGCAAGCTTCCACAAGAATATACAGCATTTGTTTCTAGTTTCCAAACCCATAGGATGACAATGGGTTCAAGCTACAAAATGCCTACATTTGATGCTTTCAATGAAATGTTGATGATGGAACAAACTAAGTTGATAAGCATGGGCATTCTTAAGGCTTCTAGGTCTCAAGCATTAGTGGCAAATCAAGGGAACAAAGGAAATCAAGGAAAGGACAACTCAAACAAGAAGAAATGGCAATCAAAGCCTAAAGAAAAAGCACCATCTTCTCCACAACAAGGAGATTCATCCTCTTCCAAGAGAGATAATTCACCAAAGAGGGAGAGACCTACTTGTGCTTATTGTAAAAAGATTGGTCATGAGGAGCATCATTGTCATTCTAAGAAGATTGATGAGCTCACACATATCATCAAAAAGCATAACATTGATTTGCCTAAAGTCTACAAGAAGGATGATTCATCAACTTCCACTTCCTCACATTCAAAAGGAAAAGGGCAAGCATTCATGGCTTCTACAAGTGGGAAGACTCACTCTTTTGGAACAAGAAAAGGAAAAGCTCTATGTGCTACTATTAGTCATAATTCAGAGAGATGGCTTCTAGATTTAGGGGCTTCTCATCATATGGCATCTTTGCAGTCTATGTTCTCTACATTTGATCCTTGCACCATGCCACGGATTTTGATGGGCAATCATACATACATGGATGTGATTGGGAAAAGATCTATTGACATTGGGGATAACTCCTTCAATGATGTGTTGTGTGTACCCCACTTGACAAACAATCTCCTTTCTATCTATCAAATCACACATGGCACAACTAAGAGAGTTGTGGAGTTCACACCTGACTCAGTTTTCATTAGAGACTTGGAGACTAGAGCTATCATTGCGACTGGGGTGGTTGATCATGCATCTCGGTTATACTCCTTTTCAGATTTTGCTGATGATGATGATTTCACATTTGATGATTCTACACATGATGATCACACTTCTTGTGATGGTTCAGATTTTGAGGAGAACTTTGGGCACTTGAACATGGGGATTCTCACATGTGACCCCATTCTTGAGCCTTGTATTTCATCTCCTCATATTGATATCACATCACCTATTGCACCTGATGATGCGGATAGTGTGACAGTTTTGCCTTCATGTGATTCAGTGCAGCAGGATATTCATTGTCTTCTAGCTTCAGATTCATGGGATGATTACTTGACAAATATTGTAGGTTTGTTTGTGGAATCTTACATAGCAAATTTGGGAGACATCATTGATAACATTCATCTTCTCTTTGATGAAGGTGATCCTTCTTCGACTATTTCGAGGGAACACTCTGACCCTCTTGTTCATTCTCTACATGATCATTCTTTCGAGGTTGACATGATTGTGGATACTTATGTACAGCAGTTGGAGGAGGTCTCTTTATTTTTTGAGGAGACATGTGAGTCTTTGGGACATGTTCTACATCCATCTCCACTAGATCTTGGAGTGCCTTTTTCAGCAATCTGGCACAGTTTACCACCTTTGGAGGGGGTATCTTTCAACATCAACATGGGGACACTTGAGCAGTTTTTGGAGATTCCATTCATCATGAGTTTTCTTCATACATCTTCCCTTCATGATTGGGGAGACTTCATGGATACACCTTTGGTTTTGTTTCTTCCTAAGGGGAGGAATGTTGTTCAACGTTCATGGAGCAGTTTCTTCATACATCGAGCTTCTATCATTGGTGCAGATTCCACATTGAGGGGGGGCTTCCTAGCTTCTCTTCTTCTCTCATATGGGCGGGACTTTTTCCTCACATGGGGTTTTGTCCTTCACATTCTTCTATGAGAGTTCTCTTGTATGTTTTTCATCTCTCTTTTGGGGGAGGGTTTTTTCCCATTGGGTTTTTCTCTCTTTCCCCACTTTGTGAGACCTAACATGGCATCATAGCCAGGACCCATCTTGCATTGCTTAGTTGCATTGTAGACTTAAGTGCATTCCCCTAAGTTGCACTTAAGGGGGGGTGTTGGTGTAAATAATTATTCATCTTGGATATTATTACACTTACTTAAGTTTACTTAGGAAATGCATCTCATAGTAGTTTGGGTATGAGACACTTGGGTGTTTGTGCCACATTGGGATAGTGTGTGTAGGAGAAATTCCACCTTTTATGGTGTTGATCTTTTTGTTACACTCCACATTCAGTGGGTGATCCACCTCATGTGGACTATTATATTATTTCTCCTACCTACCCACACCTATTTCCTACCTACCCTTGTTTCTTATTGAGCCACATGTCATGTTTGTGTGCTCACATATCCCTAGCCTTGCCTATATAAGCAAGTTCATCTACATTGTATGTAATTGATATTATTGATCATTTTCTATTGATGAGAATACAGTTTATTCTTGTCCTATATTGTGTCTCTATTTTGTACATTTCATTGAGCTCTTGATCTTGGCAAAATCTCACACTAAGCTATCCAACCTTTCAAAACCTACTTCTCCCTGCGGCTGCTCAATGTTTTGCAGTTCTTGTTCCCTTTGGAGTTCCCTTGGTGGAGAAAGAGGAACATCATTGTGAGGTGGGCTATGTGGCTCTTGTTCTAGATAATCAACGAGAATGGTAACATTTGGTTCCGTTGATTGATCTTGATTTTTAATCTTTTTCCGGAGCTTACCACTGCTTCTATGAGATTTCCCTTTAGTGGCTTCCAGACTACTTCATGTAGCTAACTCCTCAACCACTTCAGTGGTTATAGGAGAAACTATTTTTATAACTTTCATTTTCTTGGCCACAAGAGAGGGTATATTCTCACTTTCATTTTTCTCCTCCTTTTCTATGTCAACTTGTTTCTCTTTGCCTTTTTTCTTTCGTATGGCAGCCCTAGTTTTTATCAAGCGAGAAGGAACCTCTGCTATAGCTCTTTTTTATAAGGGTTATGTTATCACTAATTAAAAATGGGCTTTTCTTTTTCCATGATTGGCTATGAGTTGTTGAAATTTTGAATAGGGTGTAGTTCCAAATGCTTCAACTTTGTTCTAGACCTCAGGGGTTTAAGGGTTTTTGATTTTAGATCCTCTTGTGTTTGTTTTAAACCCTCTGGTTTCTAATCTTTTGTTACTTTATTGACTTAAGTAATGGGTCATGGGGTCATAGGAAGTGTCCCCCCTTGTTGTTTGCCTAGGCAGTCATGTTAATTAATCGAAAAATTTATGCCTTATATGTTTTCTCCTAAAGTTGTCGGGCCCAGTAACTAGTGCGCATCTCGCGGATGGATCCACGGCTCGCGTTATTTCGCTAGGTGAAGTTGCCCGTAGTTTAAAACCAGCGAAGTTGCAAAAACCACATGGCATGCCACATAGACGGTCCAGCTAGTTGTTGACAGCAAGTAAAATGGTGGTGCGTGGCACAATTCACAATAGTCAGCGGGTCGGGATTAAAGGCTAGTCAGCGGGCCCACCCCTCCCGAGAGCCTTTTCAGATGGTTAAAAGTAGATCAACTTGAGAGATGATCTGACGGCCCGCGCTATTTTGCAAGGGTAAGATGCTCATTCTTTATACCCCACAAAATAGCGAGAATTCACAAGAGCCGTCCACATGTCATGATGATGACCTGGAGGATATAGCTGTTAAGAAGAAAGTGGGGCCCTATGGTTTCCTTCTGGCATATAACAAAGTGACAAGTCAGCTCCAAAAGTGACTAGTCACCAAATGTTCACAATGAGTCAGCGGGCCCACCCCTCCTGAGAGCCTTTTCAGAGGATTAAAAGTCGATCAACTTAAGAGATGATCCGATGGCCCGCGCTATTTCGCAAGGGTAAGATGCCCATTCTTTATACCCCACGAAATAGCAAGAGTGCATGAGAGCCGTCCACGTATCATGATGACACGTGGTCTAAGAAGAAAGTGTGGGCCTGCCAAGGTGGAACTGGCGGTATAAAGGAAAGACACACGGCCAGCATTAAGTCGACTGTGAAGGAAATTTCAAGGCCAATGGTTAGGTGCCACGTGGTATTATATAGCCAATAGAGAGGCGGGACCTGGCACAGAGCCAAAGTTTTTAGTTAATCTAACGCTCGATCAAGTTTCTTTTGATCAGACGGTCGGCGCTATTTCGCAGGACTAAGCTGTCTGATAGTTATGCTTCGCAAAGTTGTGAAAGAGCAGAATGAAACACTTGCAGGAACATTGTGACCCGTTGGAGCGAAAAATATGAATTCTTGTATGAATTCAATTTTGAAGGGACGGCCGAAGCATGCGGGATCAATGTTGTAGTTAAGGCCCAGAGTACAAAATTTGATTTCCTATCAACCGGGTGAAGATATCTTTTAAAGGATTTTGCAGAAGAGCAGATGCAGAGTTATTTTCTTCAGGTAAAGAATAAGTCGGTTCAGTTGCAGAGCAAATTCCTTCAAGCGAAAAACAGGTTCTCTCATATTCTTGTGTAAGCAATTCCTATGTAGTGTTTTAAAAAAGATAATTGATTCATCACAGAATTGTTTAGGAGTGGTATTCATTTATTACGTTTTCAAAATGGCTCCTAAAAGAGAATTTTCTGGTAAGGTTAACTATTCAGAGAGGAGTGTTTGTGATGATTTTTTAGAACAGTTCATGTTGTCAACTAATCAGGCATCAAAGGCAAAAGAATTAGTACCCAAAGCTCCCCATTTAAAGAGAGGAGAAGGATTATATGACAAGGGTAACTGGTTGAGAGACCCACAGGTTGGATTGTCTGGGTTGGGATTGTTTAAAGTTGGATTCGGAATGAGAAATTCTCCTGCCTCACAAAACTGTATCTAGGAGTTAGATGTCGGGAAGTTAGTTTGTCCCAGGGGTATTTATGGACACAGATTTGCTGACCCAAATTGCGCTCAACTATGATCTAGTCACAAGAAGCATTCAGGATGTAAATGGGAAAACCCTTGTTGAGATTAATGTTGAAGAGTTCAGGATAGCTTTTGAGCTTAATGAGTTCACCAATTTTCTAGAACCTATAAATTTCACATTATTAGCCCAAATTTATAGCGCTTAGAGGAGTCATCTCAGGAATGGGCCTCTCAAGGAATTTTTTGTAAAAATAGGAGGATTAATAGTTGTAGGACCCAACACACAGGAGCCCTTTTCATTAAGTATGTTCACCCTGAGGGCTAAAGGAATGTATTGGGCACTTTGCCAAGTTTTGGGAGAAGATGTTGAAGCAAATATGCCGAATCATTACTTGTTAATGATCGCTCAGATTTTGAATCCTTCTCTTGCAATCACATTTGATTATGCCTCTTATATTGTTGATGCTATTCATGGAGGGTTAATAGGAATCAAGAATGGAAAGGTAGATAGGCCTTTCGGATGGTACTCATTCCTGATGCATCTTTTTCTCTTCAAAGGTGGTGATTACTTTGCCAGTGGACTAGACCTTGTTAAAGAAAATGAAGGAGAAAAAATGTCGATACAATTATGGAGTACTGTGTTGTCATGGGACAGAGAGGATGCTATTTTTTTGAAGTTTGATAAATATTTTGCATCAAAGATAAGAACTCTCCTCTGCTCTGAGAACCCAAGAATCCCCAAAGTTCTTTTGGAATTCATGAGACCAAAAGAATTCGCAAAGAACATAAAAATTGTTCATAACTGGGGTGACATTTACTTTTATCCAGTCTCCACAATTTTCAGAATTTTTGGTTTCAGGGGCACCCCATTTTTGTTACCTTACCGAGTCCCTCTCAAAGTGGGAATCGCGGAGATCCTTAGACAAATTGGTGGCTTGCAAGAGGTAGAGTTGATAGGCAGAGGTAAAGGGACTATTTTCCCTGCAGCTACCATAGCTCACCAATTTGTAATAACAAAAGAAGGCTGGAATTGCTTTAAGAATTTCCTCAAGCCTTATCATTTGTCCACTATAGTGTCCAAGTGTGTTGATCCAGAAGACTTCTTCAATGGTATGTTTAGGAAGAAGGTAGCATGCAGAAGTAGGCCTCATCAATTCCATTTTCCTGAAGACCTCATCAGAAAAGAGTTTGATCTAGATGAGCAGGAGCTAAGGAAAGAGAAGTGGGTGGCTTATAAGAAGGCCTTGGATTTTGTGCATCAGTTTGATGCTAGCTATGACCCATTGTCTAGCTTTTTCCCACTGGAAGAGAAAATAAAGTTTTTGATTGTTTGCTTTGAAGATGTCATGCAGACACTGAAGGAGAAGAGGGAAGCTATAATCAAGAGCAACCTTGAGAAGGCAAGAATGATCCTGAGTAGGTCAGCTTCCAGCAAACCAATCCTTCCTGGTGATTACACACTACATAAGAAATCCAGTTATAGTGTGCTAGTGCCTACAACAGGGGAGCCCTCTACCTCCAAAGGAAAGAGGAAGATACAAGATTTCATTGACATCCAAGAGAGCCCAAAGAAGCAAAGGGTGGGGAAAGAAGTACAATCAGATACACCTTTGTATTCCCCATCCCAATCCCCTATCCATATAGGAAATGAGCAAGCAGCAACTGAGCAACTCCTACAATTAGGTAGTCTAGGGGAAATTGCATACACTTATGATGAAGTGGAGGAAGGGATGCCAGAAGAACCCATTGCTGCTGAAATGGATATTACCTCCACTGAACTTAAAGGCCAAGAGTGGGATCCTGAGATAAAGCAAGCAAGTAGTGCCTTTCTAGCTGATAACAATTTTGTCACATCAGAAGCATTTATGCAGTTTATATGGAAACAACACATAGATAGATATAATGCTAGATGTGAAACAAGAAAGGCTGAGCAGCCTAATAAAGATCCAGCCCTGGTGGAAGAGGAAATAAAGCAAGAGATGATGGAAGAATTCAAAACCATCACCCCTGAGCAGGGAAGAGATATGGTAGCAAAAGCTGGAGTGCTTATATTACCCAAATGGGATATTGCAGATGCCCTAGTATTAGATGCAGTAAGAAAAGAGACTAAACCTATGGAAGGGGTTACTTTCAATAAGGATAATGTTGCACTCATCATGTGGTCTCTCAAGAGAAATGAGAGTAAGAAAAGTAAAGACACCCCAAGGTCGAGTTACCTTGGTGGAATGATGGTGAAGAGAGTGCAGAGTACAGGGGTGGTGGAGGCTGCTAGCACTGTGTTAGAAACTGCAAAATTTAGTGTTGCAGTAGCAGAGAAGGAAGCCAAAGAGAAAGAGGCCCTCCAAATTAAGTTGGAAATAGTTTTGAAGGCTTATAACAATGCCAAGGAGGAGGTAAGAGGTAAGGATAGCATCATTGCCAAATTGCAGAGCTAGTTGACTGGACAATACCATCAAGGTGAGTCTTCAACACTGATGATCTCCTCTTCTCCTGCAAGACCTCCACCTACCAGCCCTATCATTGAATTTCCACCATCTCCAGCACCCTCCAACTCTCAAATGATTGAAATCACTCCCCAAGAATTAGAAAATTTGAAATAGGCTCAGGCCTTATATGCAAAGAAATATGAGGAGAAAGTAAGGGCTACAATTTCTAGTTTTGCAGATACAATAAATGCCTCATTGCTCTACAATAATGTAGGTAAAATTATGGAAATATGGAATGAGCTCAGGAGAAACAAGGCCATTTTGATGCCTATTTTGACAGATGGAGGCCTAGGGAGCAAGATTTAGAGTTTATGTGTGTATCCTGCGATGAAGCAAGGGCCAATCCCATCATTAAATCCACTTCTAATGTCGCTAAAATCTTAATACAATTAGCAGCAAAGGTGGATAATGTGGATAGGAAGGTTAATTTGTGCAAGAAGGAATACACTAACCAAGTTTTTGAGTTGCTCCCAGGAGTTTTTGCTAGCCTGGATCAGTTAAAAGACAAACAAATGTGGCTTAAGGAGATAAAAGCTAAATTGTTAGCAAGAGTTAAAGGAATTATTGATCTTGATGATGCTTCTTTCTTTGTTTTGACAATACAAGAGATAGAGAAAATTAAGTCACATTATGCTTTTCTCAATTCAGAAGTCAACAAAATGAGAAATTCTTGGAAAAGGTTGACTAAGACTAAAGATAAAGTGATTAATTTCTCATGGCCGACAGAAGAGGTGTATGGTGAGTGGACAATTAAATATGCCACCCATGATCCAGAACAGTTGGAGAGCACCCCTGAAAAGGTAGAAGAGGTTGCAACTGAATAGCTTGTTGAGAAACCGCAGAGACCGAAAAGAGTTTGTAACTACTTTTGCGAAAAGTTTGTAACCTCTTTATTTTGAAAGAAATGCTTGTAAAAAACTCTCCTCAAGAAGTCCGAAGCTTTGTGCATCCATGTTGTTATAAATGGATACCAGGACGAGAGGAAGAGAGATCGCAAAGAATTGTAAGAAAATGTTGCAGAAATTTATCTGACCTTTTCTAAGTTTAATGGAGAATCAAAATTTCTTGTAATATTTCTTGAACCAAATATCAATATACAGACCATCGGTTTTGAGTAAAGCTCTGTATTGTCTTCAAGTGTGTTTGCAAATTTGTTTACTGTTTTCATTCTGAATAATCCAGGGTTGTTCTGTTTGAATGGAATTGCAAAGCAATTTTAGTAGAAGTGTTTGTTAGCTTTTCTCTTTAGGAGGGAAATTAAAGATGCGGGGATCACTCATACCGGTAAACTCTTTTGGAAGAGACTTTGAATTTTGATGATCATAGCTTAATTTGGGATGCGTAAATTCTTGTAGGTGTCAGGCATATACAAGGATTAATAGAAACTAAACCAATGGGAAGCATAAGTTTTGTTTGAGAAGTCTTATTTGAGTTTAGATGACTCTGTGACCTTGGATAAGGCACTGGTATTGATTGAAGTTGTTTATTGCATGTTTTGTTGATCGAAATACTGAATTTAAGTATAACTTCCATTATTTGTTTTCAGTTGATTTCAAGGTGAATAGATCCACTGGTTTTCTGGACTGGTTTACTGTGGGTTTATGTTTGAAATTGTGAATTCAATTCACAAAGGTATACCCACCTGGGCTCTGAGTAAGCCCGAAGTGTAAAAGGTTTAATCAAACCTTGTCATATGTTGTCTTGAGAATTTCCTTATCTTTGATGTCTCTTCTGCACCAAGCTTAAATCATATTATTTTAAGGATGTTAAAGGGAACCAAATTTTGAAGACAATAGGTTCCTCTGTTGTAGGAACATTTTGTTCTGATGATATTTTGGAGTATGAGGGTTCAATAGGGAAATCGAGTTTTTCAATATTTTCTAAATTTTCTGGTTCTTGAGATGGAAGTGGTTCCTCTAAACCCACATTTTCTACCCTAAACCTTCTAACTTCAAAAAATTCATACCAAGACATTGGAGAGACGTCTCTTAATATCTTTCAACCAATAGCTTAATTAGGAAATGATGAGAAATAGAGTGTCACCTACCTTTCTAGGTTTTTGTTGCACTTATAGAAAAAAGTTTGTACAATATGTTTGGAACATTCATCCTTCTCCCATGGCGTAGATTACTCGGAAGCTTGAAATGATGGGAATGCAGACACGAGAACCTTCCTTCACAGGTTAAATAATTCAAAACATATAATGCTACAGCTCTCCATTCAGGCTGAAGAGATTCTCTCCTAGCTCCCTATCTATCTATTACTAAGGGTGGGTCTCCTTGTTGTGTAAACTCTGCTCTTGCACTCTGTGCATCCTTAGATTCTGGGTACTTTTCTCCATCTGTTGGCAACCTAGTTACTTATGCAATTCATTCCTCTGTCACCACAACTCAAAAACCTTTTACCCAGGCTTCTCCATGTGAAAGTGTGTGGGTAATTTCCCTTGCAATTTCCTCATTAAACTCAGTCAGCTTCAGAAAATAATCTAGCCACCCACTGTTGCGGAATATTGGCTCACAATCTTGGTCCTGAAGAAGGACTTCATGAACTGTCACCTCATGACGAATAGGTGGACCTCCCATTGTAGTGATAACACTTTCTACTCTCTAATTGTGTAAATTTGTCCAATTTTTGCAACTAAAATATACTCAATGTACTCTTAATTGGTCGGAACCCAACTGCAATCTAAAATAACTCTAGGCAGACAGAAGGACAGAATACAAAATATCACCTCAAACTAAAAATTTAAAAAATTAAAACGCAATCTAGAATGACATAAGAATTATCTTTTAGAGTAATTACTAGCATACTTTCTCCCCCCAACCTAAAGTTTAACAGGTGTCCACACATGCGAAGGAGGACTGAAAAAAAGACACTATGAAAAATATCATAATGATAGTTAATATGGTTTAATTATATACATGCAACAAAAATAAATGCACACGAGCGTACCTGACATCACACGATAATGACTACAGTTGAAGACATTGAACCATCATGCATGGAAAACAAGGCAGAAATGGATGAAGTGAGTGGAAACAAATGAGTGAATACATAATGGAATATTTATTGTGCATAAATGTACTTCCTGTACATATGGAAGTATTTATTATGAGCATGTAGTGAAGATTTAAGATGGAGAGGTAATGGCAAAGCCGTCACCAGTTGCTGTAGGAATCTTGGCATTTTTAGCTGTGGAGAGCTACTATAGAAATTCCCCCTTGCTAAGAGGCTTGTGGTATAGGCATAGACGATGACCATTGACTAGCAATTTAAATTTGATAGGATCAATTGTGGATAATCGGACGGCACCATTAGAGAATGTTTCAACTATTTCATAAGGTCCTAACCATCATGTCTATAATTTTCCCAAGTTATCTTTATACCTTGAATCATAGAGAAGGGCCCAATCACCTGGCTTGAATAAATTATCTTTGATATAGCGATCATGCCACTTCATGCGTTGATTTTGAACTAATTTGGTGTGTTGTAGGGTTGACTTTCTTATCTCATCTAAGGCATTAAGCTGTAGGAGCCTTTCCTCTTGTGCTGCAAAAAGAGTCATATCCAAGGCAATGGCCATTCTCAAGGTTTTATACTCAAATTCCATAGGCATCATTGCTTTTGTCCCACATACCATTTCAAAGGGTGTAAACCCCATTGTGGTTTTCCAAGTGGTTCTATAAGCCCATATTGCTTCAAATAACCTGCTAGACCAATCCTTGCGGTTAAGAGCTATTATTTTGGTCAATATTGATTCAAGGTCCCTGTTAGTGATCTCTTCTTGCCCATTAGCCTGAGGATAATAGGGAGTGGATTTTATGTGCCTTACATTGTACTCATTAACCAAGGTGTTAATCAAAGTGGAAGTAAATTGTGCCCCTTGATTTGTTACAATTTCTCTAGGAAATCCATGTCGAGTGATGCTCTCTTCATATAAAAATTCTGCTACCTTATTATCCCTATCATGCTTGAATTCTTTGACCTCTACCCACTTTGTGACATAGTCGGTACAAACAAGAATGTATGACCGACCATTTGATGATGGATCAATTGGCCCAACAAAGTCTAAGCCCCATTTGTCAAATGGTGTAACTGTTGGCATTATGTGAACCGGTATGAGGACATAATGAAATTGTATGTTGTCATTGATGTCAATATGTTGAAGAGGTGAGAACCGGCATATGAGAGAACTGGTATAACACTATGAACCGACATTTGTGCCAAAGTGAAGCGGTGTGCTTGTTCAAGGTGAACCGGCATATGGTTATGGGAACCGGCACATGGAAGCGTTGTATGACTACCGGTTGGTAGTCTCAACTTTAGGGTTTCCGGTTGAAGTGCTTCAAGCCTGTGTGGCTCAACCGGTGTCTTTATGTGATGAGTTAGCATGATAACAAAGAACAGATCATGTTTCCATGTAAGCCTTGTGCATGTGAAGGATCCTGCATGAAGGAGATTGTTCCTATCTACCTCGGGAATGTGAGAAGTCTGTAAAATGGTGATAATGTGTGATGGGTTATCAGTCACCATGAAATCAGTGGAAAATGAACAATGGAGATTAATGCAGTGTGCTCAACAGTCAGCATTGAACCGTTTGAATTCCTTAACCTAATAGGTTTAGGGTTTAGGGTTTATGCTACCGACCTAACTTTTTTTCCTATAAGGTCGATGTTGTGACTCTTTCTGAGGTTGTTGGCAAAAGTTGTCTGTGTGTATCCAAGAGAAGGGATACGTGATTCTTTCCAGACCAAAAGGAGAGAAGTGATACCTATAGAGTGTAAGTGCAGAAGGTGAAGAGGAGCTTAAGTGGATCTACATTGGCATTGAGTGTTGTTACCAGATCATTATAATACCTGTTGATCTCTAACCACCTCAACAGTTGGAAAATCCCTTAACAGGGTAGCCTTAACTAGCTTGCTATAAATCCTTTAACAGGGTAATTCAAAGCTATTGAGTTTGAAATCCTTTAGCTATTGAGTTCTTAAAATCCTTTAACAAGGTAACCTTTAATAGGGTTTAACCCTTAATCAGGTATTGTAGCCATCCCTTAACCGGGTGATCTCTAATAGGATCGGTTCCTAGCATAACCTATTGTAATGTCTCTAACCGGACAAGGCTCCTAACAGAGCGGACTTCTAAAGAGTTCAAAAATAGGTTGTGGGTATTCATCCCCACCATGGTTTTTCCTAGTTGGGTTTCCATGTGAAAAATATATGTGTCATGTGTGATGCTTTTATCTTGTGATGCTTTGCTATTGTCTGTCAAGCATATGATAGTTTTGTGTTTTATGTATGTCAATAAAACATGTTGAAGTAGCTATTATTATGATCTGATGATAGATTACCTATTTGTGCATAAGGGTGAAATGGTAGTGTAATCTTGAGTTGAGTGAAAAGCTAAGTGAGTAACCGGTTAATGCTTGTCTCAGTCATTCTTAGCTTTACCGGTTGCACTCTGTTTCAAACCGGTGTCACTGTTTGCCAGTCATTTGAAGTGTCTACTGCCAGACTAGTTTAGGACTGTACATTATCTATACTGATTCACCCCCCCCCCTCTCAGTACTGGGTTAGTACTATGATTTCATCATTGAGTTATCAATTGGTATCAGAGCGTCCTCCAGGTCCTCTATGTTTAGGCTTAACCACTTGAGGTAAAGATTCCAGTCAAATGATAAAGAGGGAAGGTCCAAAGTTTAACAAAGAAAATTTTAGTATATGGAAAGACAAAATGAAGATATACATCAGAAGCATGGGCGCTCAATACTGGAGCTATGTTGAGAATGCCTATGTTTCTCCTACCGATACTCTCACCGATGACCAAAAGAGAGAGGTATAGGAGAATGGGCAAGTCATGGAAGCCCTAATTAGTAGTTTTTCTGACATTGAGTTTATTGATGTCCAAGATAAGGAAAATCCCAAAGAGGTATGGGATACTCTTGAAAATATCTATGGTGGTGATGAGCATGTAAAATAGGCTAAGGAAGAAAGCCTTAGAGGGAAGTTTGAAGATATGCGGATGGTTGAAGGTGAGACCATTCAACCGTATGGAATAAGAATCAAAACTATTGTTGGAGATATCAAGAGTGTAGGTGGTAAAATAAAAGATTTCACTATGTTAAGAAAAGTCCTGAGATCCCTATTGCCGGTCTATGCAATAAGGGTTGCTACTATTCAGGAGCTAAGATCAATAAACAAGACTAAGGTATTTGTGGACTCCATCATAGCAAAGTTGACAGCTTATGAGCTAAATAGTTTGGATGGCAGTATTCAAAAGACTGAATCAGCTTTTAAAGCTTTTGTTGTACCATCCAGAAAAGGAAAAGAAGCTAGCACTAGTGGTGAACCAAGACAAAGCAAAGAAATGGATGATGAGGAGATTTTGATGGCATTTGAAGCTCTCCTTGCCAGAAAACTTCCTAAAGGAACTAACAAATACAAAGGTAAGCTACCTTTGAAATGCTTTTCTTGTAACCAGATAGGACATATTGCTGTGAATTGTCCTAATGGTGACAACAAGGACAAACTGGAAAGGTTCAAGAAGTTCAAAGGAGGAAACCGGAGAAACTGTTTAGTGGCAGTTGATGAAGGTGTCACAGATGAGGAATTGGAGGATGAAGAAAATGAAGATATTGTGTTTGTTGCTGTCAAAGAAGATGTGTCAGACAAGAAGGCTCTTGTCTCCTGGTTTGATAATTCCAATGAGTAGATCATTGACAGTGGTTGTTCTCACCATATGACTGGTGACCGAAGCAAGTTTCTATCCTTGGAGGAGTATGATGGTGGTGTGGTTCACTTTGGCAGTGATGCACCATGCATGGTCAAGGTCAGAGGGTCCATCTCTCTGAATGGAAAGAGTAGTGCTGACAATGTGTACTGGGTTGATGGTCTCAGACACAACCTTCTGAGTGTTGCCTAGCTAAATGACAGTGGCCTCACTCTGGAATTCAAGAATGGAGTTTGCAGAATCAAAGGAAAGAATGGTGAATTGGTGGCCACCAACATGCAGACCAAAGGTAACCTATTTCATCTGAATGCAAATATAAGTACATGTCTTATGGCTAAATTTGATGATAGCTAGATATGGCATAGGAGACTCTGCCATGTAAACTTTGATAACATTGTGAAGGCTAGTAAGATCAAGGCAGTTAGAGGGTTGCCAGTGCTAAGCAAATTGGATAATACCTTGTGCAAAGAATGTCAATTGGGGAAAATGTTTTCCTCAACCTTTAAAGGTAAATCTTTCACTGCTGACAATTTGCTTGATCTTGTGCATATTGATTTCTGTGGTCCTATGAAAACTAGAAGTGTGCAGGGTGATAGGTACTTCATTTATCTCACTGATGACTGCTCAAGAATGATGTGGGTCACATTCTTGAAAGACAAGTCTGAAGCCTTTGTAAAGTTCAAAGCTTTCAGAGCATCAGTGGAGAAGGAAAGCGGTAAAAGGATCAAGTTGCTGAGAACTGATCAATGAGGGGAATTCACTTCTGTTGAATTCAACAAGTACTATGAAGAACATGGCATCAAGAGGCAATTGTCTACCCCCCGGACTCCACAGCAAAATGGCCTAGCAAAGAGGAATAACCGGACTGTGGTTGAAGTAGCTAGAACCATGTTGATTCAAGGAAAGGTAGCTCACACCTTTTGGAGAGAAGCGATGAGCACTGCAATCTACACAATGAACCGGGTACTCATCAAGAAAGGTAAGGATAAAACTCCTTATGAGTATTGGACTGGTAAGACACTTGTGGTTAGCTACTTTAGAGTGTTTGGTAGCAAATGTTACATTAAGAGGAGTGAACACTAGAGCAAATTTGATGCAAAATGTGATGAGGGAATATTCCTAAGATATTCCACCAAGAGAAAAGCTCTCAAGTGTTTCAACAATAGGACTCAGAGAATTATGGAAAGCATCAATGTAAGAGTTGATGAAACCTCTGAGAAAACTGAGGAAACCGGTAGTGAGCAAGCGGTAAACGAATTGGTTGAAACCTTCTAGGAATTGGTTGTCAGTCAACCAAGTACCAGTAATAGTGTTCCTACACTGGTAGATGCAGATGCTAATACTGATGGAGATGAGGATGAAGAAGAAAAGCAAGAGGAATCTATCAAGACCATTCCTCAGTATGTCAAGCTGAATCATGATCCTAAGTAGATGATAGGAGATAAGGATGCAGGAATCCTTACAAGAAGAAAAGTCAGAGAAAACTCATGTATGATCTCTGAATTTGAGCATAAAACATTCAAAGAGGCACATAAAGATGAAGACTAGATCAAGGCAATGGAAGAGGAACTTGACCAGATAGAGAAAAATGGTACATGGTCCTTGGTACCCAGATTGGAGCACAAAAATGTCATTGGTGCCAAATGGGTCTTCAGAAATAAGCTGAATGAGGATGGCATAGTGATTAGAAACAAAGCCAGAATGGTGTGCAAAGAATATTCCCAAGAAGAAGGAGAAGACCATGGAGAAATCTTTGCTCTTGTAGCCAGATTGGAAGGAGTTTGTATGCTTCTTGCATATGCAGCTTTTAAAGGCTTCAAATTATATCAAATGGATGTAAAACCTGCATTCCTAAATGGTGTACTTGAAGAGGAGGTGTATATAGAGCAACCAGATGGGTTTTCCCTATCTGAAGACAGTGACATGGTGTGTAGGCTACATAAAGCCTTATATGGTCTAAAGCAAGCACCTAGAGCATGGTATGAATGCCTGCATTCCCATCTTATGAAGATTGGATTTGAGAAAACAAGTGAAGATAGCAATATCTACTTGAAGTCTGAAGGAGATCAAATCCTGATCTGTGAGGTATTTATTGATGACATTATCTTTGGTGGAGATGACAAGATGAGTCATGAGTTTGTAGATGAGATGAAGAAAGAGTTTGAAATGTCACTCATAGGGGAGATTAAATTCTTCATTGGACTGCAGATCCAACAGGTGAAGGATGGAATCTTTATCACTCAATCCAAGTATGTCAAAGAGGTGTTGAAGACCTTTGGCATGGAAGATAGAAAACCGGTTGGTACACCGATGGTGACCGGTTGTAAACTATCCAAAGAGGATGACTCGGCATTGGTTGATGAGAAGGAATACCGATCAATGATTGGTAAATTGCATTATGTAGTGCATAGCAGACTAGATATTGCACATGCAGTTGGCATTACTGCAAGGTTCTAGAAAAGTCCAAGAGAATCCCACTTGGTTGCAGTCAAGCAGATTCTTAGGTATATGAAGGGAACTATTGACTATGGATTGTGGTATCCTTATAGCAAGGATTTCAACTTGAAAGTATACACAGATGCTGATTGGGAAAGCAATATAGATGACCGGAAAAGCACAACCGATGGTGCATTCTTTCTTGGTGGTAGACTGGTCTCATGGATGAGTAAGAAGCAAAGTTGTATCTCTCAGTCTATAGTGGAAGCAGAGTATGTTACAGCTTTCATGAACTACACTCAGACAATTTGGATGAAGCATGTATTAAATGGCTTCAAAGTTCTTGTATATGAACTGGTAAGTATATTCTATGACAATACAAGTGCAATTAATATCTCCAAGAATCTGGTTTTACATTCTAGAACCAAGCACTTTGAGCTTAAGTATCATTTCTTAAGGGAAAAGGTTCAGAACAAAGAGATTGCATTGGAACATGTTTCCAGTAAGGACCAGTTAGCACACATATTCACCAAGCCTGTCCCAAAGACTACATTTATGTACTTAAGAGGTGAATTAGGGGTGTTTCCCCTTTAGGAGGTAAACTAAAAGCATATGCTCCACATCAGTCAGGTATTGCATAGTCAAATTTATTTTGGATTGATCTGTTTAAGGATGCTACTCCTTAGGGGGAGCAGCATAATGGAATAGGGAAGCTTGTGCCTCCACTTTGGCATTGTTGTCAAAGGGGGAGAAGATGTGAAGCAGAGAAGATATCTGTAGAAATTGGGGGAGAAGATGTGAAGCAGAGAGATATCTTTGTATATTGTCATCAATGTCAAAGGGGGAGATTGTTGGCATTATGTGAACCGATATGAGGACATAATGACATTGTATGTTGTCATTGATGTCAATATGCTGAAGAGGTGAGAACTGGCATATGAGAGAACCAGTATAACACTGTGAACTGGCATTTGTGCCAAAGTGAAGCGGTGTCCTTGTTCAAGGTGAACCGGCATATGGTTATGGGAACCGGCACATGGAATTGTTGTATGACTACCGGTTGGTAGTCTCAACTTTAGGGTTTCCGGTTGAAGTACTTCAAGCCTGTGTGGCTCAATCGGTGCCTTTGTGTGATGAGTTAGCATGATAACAAAGAACAGATCATGTTGCCACGTAAGCCTTGTGTGCGTGAAGGATCTTGCATGAAGGAGATTGTTCCTATCTACCTCGGGAATGTGAGAAGTCTGTAAAATGGTGATAACATGTGATGGGTTATCAACCACCATGAAATTGGTGGAAAATGACCGATGGATATTAATGCAGTGTGCTCAACGGTTAGGATTGAACCGTTTGAATTCCTTAACCTAATAGGTTTAGGGTTTAGGGTTTATGCTACCGACCTAACTATTTTTCCTATAAGGTCAATGTTGTGACTCTTTCTGAGGTTGTTGGCAAAAGTTGTGTGTGTGTATCCAAGAGAAGGGATATGTGATTCTTGCTAGACCAAAAGGAGAGAAGTGATACTTGTAGAGTGTAAGTGCAGAAGGTGAAGAGGAGCTTAAGTGGATCTGCATTGGCATTGAGTGTTGTTACCAGATCATTGTAATACTTGTTGATCTCTAACCACCTCAACAGTTGGAAAATCACTTAACAGGGTAGCCTTAACCGGCTTGCAGTAAATCCTTTAACAAGGTAATTCAAAGCTATTGAGTTCAAAATCATTTAGCTATTGAGTTCTTGAAATCCTCTAACAAGGTAACCTTTAATAGGGTTTAACCCTTAACCGGGTATTGTAGCCATCCCTTAACCAGGTGATCTCTAACAGGATCAGTTCCTAGCAGAACCTATTGTAATGTCTCTAACTAGACAAGGCTCCTAACTGAGCGGACTTTGAAAGAGTTCAAAAATAGCTTGTGGGTATTCATCCCCACCGTGGTTTTTCCTAGTTGGGTTTCCACGTGAAAAATATGTGTGTCATGTGTGATGCTTTTATCTTGTGATTCTTTGCTATTGTATGTCAAGCATATGATGGTTCTATATTTTATGCCTGTCAATAAAACATGTTGAACTAGCTGTTATTATGATCTGATGATAGATTACCTATTTGTGCATAAGGGTGAAATGGTAGTGTAATCTTGAGTTGAGTGAAAATCTAAGTGAGTAACCGGTTAATGCTTGTCTCAATCATTCTTAGCTTTACCGGTTGCACTCTATTTCAAACCGGTGTCACTGTTTGCCAGTCATTTGAAGTGTCTACTGTCAGACCGGTTTAGGACTGTATTTTTGTTTGTACAGATTCACCCCCCCCCTCTTAGTACCAGGTTAGTACTATCAGTTCATCATTGAGTTATCAATAACAATCACCTGGGGGTGTAAAGGCATTCCATCAGACTGAGTTGGTCTTCCCATTCTCTGACATTTGTCACATTTCCTAGTATATTTGACTACATCCTTATGAAAGGTTGGCCAATAATATCCTGTAGTCAATATCGTGAGAGTTGTTTTTTGGTAGCAAAGTGACCTCCACAAGTCTCATCATGACAGGCGTGAAGTATATCATATGTCTCATTTTCTCTAACACAATGCCTCATAACTTGATCTGGTCCTGTATAAAATAAGCAATCTGCTATCCATGAGAAGTTGAAACTCCTTTCTACTAGCAATCTGTTTTCTTTTGGTGAGAAATGAGGATGTATCTTGTTAGCTGCTAAGTAGTTAATAATATCACCATACCATGGACTGTTCAAATTAATTGAAAACAAATGCTCATCTTGAAAAGAATCATTAATGGCTTCAGGATTGTCTGGTGTTTGAATTCTAGACAGAAAATCTGCCACTACATTTTCTTTACCTGGTTTATACATTTGCTTTACCTAGTTTATCTATGATAGTAATGTCAAATTCTTGCATTAATAACAATCATCTTGCCAACCTACCTGTAATGGAACTTTTGTTCATGAGGTACCTGATGGATGCATGATCAATATGCATAAAGATTTGATAACCAGTTATATAGTGCCTAAACTTATTGAGGGCATAGATGACAGCTAACATTTCCTTTTTAGTGACAGTATAATTCAGCTCTGGTCCTTGCAAATTTTTACTAATATAATAAATTGCATTTTCCAAAACTCCTTGCTTCTGCCCCAAAACTGCTCCTATTGCAAAATCAGATGCATCTGTATGAATGTGAAAAGGAAGAGACCAATCAAGTCCTTTAAGCACATGGGCCTAAGTTAAGGCTCCTTTTAGTTTAGAAAATGCCTCTTCACATGTAGTTGTCCATTCAAACTCAACATCTTTCGTTAATAGAGAATACAGAGGTTCTTCTATTTTAATAAAGTCCTTGATAAATCTCATGTAGTACCCTGCATGGCCTAAAAAACTTCTTACATCCTTTTATTTTTTAGGGGCAGGAAGAGAAAGTATTACCTCAATTTTTGTTGGATCTACTTGAATACCTAATTGAGAAATATGATTCCCCAACACTATTCCTTCTTGCATCATCATAAAAAAAAATTCATTGTTTAGGGATAAATTGTGATCCTCACACTGCTGCAACACTTTGGCCAAATTTTGTAATGCTTCCTTAAAGGTGGCCCCATAAGAAGTAAAATCATCCATGTAAATTTTCATACAATCATGGGATATATCTAAAAATATACTGAGGACAGCCCTTTGAAAGGTTGCAGGAGCATTACATAAACCAAAAGGGAGAGCTAAATAGGCATATGTGCCCCAGTGGAAGGTAAAGGTGGTCTTTTCCTGATCTTGCAGAGCTTTTCTAATCTGATTATAACCACTAAAACCATCCAAGAATGAAAAGTATTGCTTACCTGCTAGAGAATCTAACACTTGATCTATGAATGGAAGTGGGAAGTGATCCTTTTTGGTAGCAGTGTTGAGTTCCCTATAGTCCACACAAACTCTCCATTTCCCTCCTTTCTTTGGAACTATAATCAAGGGAAACCCATTGACTGTCTGAAATAGGGTAAATGAATCCTGCATTAAGCAAATTGTGTGGCTCGTCTTTAACTATTTCCCTTAGTGCAAGATTAATCCTTCGCTGAGGCTATCTAATCTGTTTACAATATTTTTTGATATAAATCCTATGGGTACACAATGTAGGATTTAATCCCTTTATGTCATGATACTCCCATGTGAAGGCTTGTTGTTGGACTTTGAGTAATTCTATTAATGACAATCTTTGATCTGCTGCTAATTGATTATTGACATTTAAATTTCTTCTTGCGGCAACCTTTATTTGAGTAACTGGCTCAACATTAGATATTTCAGATAGACAAGAGGTTTGAATCTCTTGTAGTAGTAATGTATGAAATATGTGGCTGCAGGAGAATCTAAAGACCTTGCAGATGGAAAAAGAGTATGCAAAGGAATTGCTAGTATACCTATGGACTATTGAGCTGCTCCATAATGATCTCTTATGATGTTAGAGAGTACTGTATCATCCACTTGAAGTGTTATCAATGGTTCCCTTGTTAACATCATTAGTTGTTGAACACAATTAATTTCCTCTTCTTCTTCTCCTATATCTAGCCATACTAATTGTTTTTGATCAACTTGTGGTTGTGCTGGAGAATAGAGTGCAAGAGTTTTAGTAGCAAGCCAAGGTCTTCTCAAAATGATTGGATATCCCCCCAATGTTGCTTTAGGAGAGAGTATTATAAAATCATCCAAGTATTCCCAAGAATCTAATGTGACAACAATATCTTCAACCATCCCTTCAGGTCAGATAGTATAGCTATCAGCAAGTTGCAGGACCGTTGGGGTTGATCTAAGACTAGTAATGTTGAGTTACTGCATGACATCTTTAGTCATCACATTTATGGCTGCTCCTAAGTTTATCAAAGCATTTTAAATTTAAGTTCCATTAATAAATACCTTCACAATAGGGCTACCTAGGTTAGAATATTTAGGGACAACAATTTTTCCTAACATAATATCAACCAGTTGTCCTACTACATGCACTAGTTTTGGGTCCTTTTTCTTTCTCCCAGGTTTCTTCAAACATGCTTCCTTAATAGCTTTTCCATATATGGGAATGTCCCTAATAGCTTGAAACAGTGGAATATTTACACATATATTTTTAACTAATCAATAAGATCAAAAGCTATATCATCCTGCTTCCTAGACACTTCTACCTGCAATCTTTGAGGAAACGGGGGAGTTTTTGCATGTGTGTCTGGAATCTCAGACTGATGAACCTTCTCAGAGTTTCCAGGTTTATTAGGTGTAGTTCCTTGAGCAATCTCCTGAGATGGAAATTTCGTTATGACTGGAGGAGATGGAGTAGGTAGTCTTGTTCATGATCGTAAGTGAATATTACTTATATTGAGAGAATATGCAGGATAGTTATTAGGATCAGTTAAATAAACTTGTTGTTGTTGTTCGGGTTTGTTATTTGGATTTGGTACAGGCTGTATTGGTAGTTGGGTTGGCTTGGGTGGAGTAGGATTAGGAGATGGTGGCATTAAAGCCAGCTATTGGGACTGTTGTTGTGGTTGCAAGAAACCTAATGATTGGTTCACCCATTGCTATCCTCCCCTCCATTGCAATGATTATTGTCAGTTACCTTGGGAAGGTGACCAATTCCCTTGTGGTTGCTGCCATTGAGAGGAAGGACTCTGATAATTAGGCCAAGGGTTTTGAGAGTTATTCCAAGACTGAGTATAATTTCCAAAATTTTGGGAGTATGGAGGTTGCCACTGATTGTTCTATACATTGAAGTTCATATAAGAATTAGAAAATGACAATGGCTCTTGTGGCATACCTTGTCTTGGAGGCCAATTCCTTCATTGTGGAACATAAAATATTTGTTCATCATCTCCATAGACAGGTTTCAAATCTGGATAAGTCTGGTGGCTATCAATTTTAGCTAGCAGTTTACATTTATAGTCCTTCTTCTTTTGTTGACAGTGAGGACAAAATTCAGCAAGCATAGCCTTTGCCTCCTCATGCTTCTCTCTTGCTTGAAGTGTATCCAACTGAGTAGCCATGTTATTGATAATATCCTCCTTAAATTCTTGTAACAAATGAGTTATTTACATTCTTGAAACTGTTGTAGATGTATTTGCAATTCAATAACTAGGCCTATAGTGTCTTCCCCTCTTGGTTGTAGCTCTAGAGTACTTTTTATAGATTTTTCTGATGTCATCCCATTGAACTTGAGTAATATCTCCTCCTCCCATGAGGTCTATGGAGTCAACACAATCTTTATTGATTCCCCTTAGAAAGATCAACTTCATGGAATCTTCCCTCAGAGTGCTATGCTTGGATTTTCTGGCACTAAACATAAACCTCTCCAAATAATCTTCTAGGTTTTCATCTTTTGTTTGTGTCATCCTAAATATATCATCACCATGTCGGTCCATTCCCCTGCAATAGTCTTTATACTTATCCAAGACGTTTGTCTTCATCTCCTCCTAGGTAGTGATTACATCTCTTCCTAGACTCATAAACCATCTCAGGAAAGCTTCTTTCAAAGTATCATGGAATAACTTGAGTTTATGCGCATCAGTGGTATAATCATAACTTCTACAAAGGATGTCAAATTCAAGCAAAAAGGTATCTGGATCTTTTGTTACCAAACCATGAAATTTTGGAAGAGAAGAAGCTGGTATATTCTTCAAATTTGCATTATCATGTTGGTCGGGAATGGGAAACTCAAAGGTTGGGTTAACAGGCAGAGGTGGAGGATTTGCTGCCATTGGTCCCTGATAAAGGACTAAAGGTAAAAAAAAATTGCTCAGGGGGTTCATTTAGGAAGTCTAGGTCTCCTTCTGATAGATTAAAAATACCTCTATTTCGCACATTAGTTTCTGCAAAAGGGTTTAGTTCAGGTGCTTGGTCTGATCTTATATCTTGAATGGAATGAGAGGGAAGAAATCTTCCTAATGCATTTCTTCTCCTCCTATGCATGCAGATTAATGATTAAATTCAAAAAGATAACTAAAAACTTAAAAATAATGGTTACAACAGGTTCTTAGTTTGGCACGATCCCCGGAAATGGCGCCAAAAAATATTGATCCTCACAACTGGAATGGCAACTAGGTAATAAAACATAATTCAGAGATTGGATATCTTTGAATAGCTATATTTCCTGTAGTAAAGGCTCATTTACTTATCAACCAGGGACGTAAACTTAAAATGGGCCAGCACTCTGTGTGCACCAAGTTCATATCGCAACCATTCTATATTACTGCAAGAAAGGAAATTCTTAAAAGTAAACATGCAAAATCTCAAAGAACTAATACTTATTCCAAATTTACAACTGGAAATCACTCAAACAATTACTACTAAATGATAACATTCTGGAAAGTGGATAGGAACTACTTTGTTGTTGTGGCTGCAGGAACAGACATAGGAACTATTTCCAGTGGCTACAGGAATAGACAATTGTTGAAACAACTACTACCAAAGAATGGAAACTAACTGAAAAACACAAAGAATTACTCACCAACTGTGCCCCCTTGAGTGAGCATATCCAGAACTTTCAGATTACAATTGTTAAGATTTAAAATCACATTGATCTCTTTATTCCATTTTGACTATGAAAATACATAAAATACCAAAAGACTGAGTATTACAAATATGATGTCGCTCTCTACTATCCTCGAGAAGAGAGAGAAAGAGACCCCTTTATTTATAAGGAAGCTTATAATAGATTCCTAACCAATCGACCACATTCCTATGGAATAGGCGAATAAGATTCATTAAACAAAAGAAGAAGAAATTAGCGTAGGAAAATAGAACAACATATATCCTGCAGCTGAGAAAATATAGCATGACATGCTTCCTAGATCTCAGCTCCACTAAGAATGGTTAGAAAATTTTCCATAAATCATTCTACTAAAGAACCAATCAAGTGGCTTTGATCTCCCTTATTACTGCTTTTCTTTGACTGGGCCTATATTGTGGCTATATACTTGGTGCTTTTTTAAACTGCCACTTAGTCTTTCATTCGCCTCCTTGCATCATGATATTAATGTGCACAACAAACATGTGTATATGCTAATGCTAACATGATATAATTTAAACCATACTTAAGATTGTTTCAAATATTTGCATAGATAAATCATTTGAAAACCATTATATGACAACCGTAAGTATAAGTCAAATCAGTTTGAGAAATACTAAAAATGGATCAACTAGGAGAGTATCCTGATCCAAATGTCATCTAATCACAAGACCTAGGCAGGAGTATTATAACAAAAATCTATCAAAATAGAGCCATTATTTAGGCTCATCAACCACGCCCCTATCCTTCCCTATTTTGGGGCTTGGATAGGGTCACAAGGTGATGCGAGGACTTACACGAGAGGAGATCCAAAAGAATGATGTAGAGAGGGGTCCCAATTGAGTAGGGAAATGAAGTCGCTAGGGTGAGGACCTAAAACGGGGTCAAAATTGTGAGGGTTGCAATTTTATGACGGTATATTTAGCCCCCACTTTAGCGGGAGTATGGCTTATGCCAATACTACCGGTAAAGTAGAAGAAAGAGAGAGATGAAGATGAGAAATGTAGCACAATACCACAAGGAGTATAAGGCATCACTAATATTGAGGGACAAAGCCCCTAGTCTTAGGATCTTAACTCACTCACACATATTCAAGAGCACACAAGACAAAAGGATCAAGACAAACAAAAGCAAGACCAAGCACAAAAACACATGACAAAAATAAAACATGAGACCACAAATCAACTAGCCAAAGAGACCTCGATACTCAAATGTCTCAACAACTAATTGAAACACAAAGACAAATGCCATCACATAATGATGCAACAACTGTTGGCTTGATGATGATTGTAATGGATGACTTCATGTGTTGTCATTGATGGCACATGTATACACACACATATGTTCACATTGTCATAGTCATCTTAGTTAAGACAAACTGATATTACTCTTAAGTCTTTGTATTGCTAAATCGGTATTATATGCATAGTTAAGTTCAAATGGTTTAGAGGGTGTCTAACTAGTATATGTAGACAACCGGTATATACAAGAATGGCTTGACACCAACATGGAGATTCAGTAGAGACCATCAAAGAAGCAAAAGGAGGACAACCAGTCTATGAGTTGGAAGAGGTTAACTCTTAACCAGTGTCGGTATTACAATCGATTTTACTGATTGTGTGATGAGTTATCACTAGTCATGATGAGGTATCCCTAACTGACTGATTTGGTGGCAATCTGTGATGAGTTATGTTAGATTGTCTAGATACAGTGCACCTAGGAAATTGTGATATGATTCATGAACCGACATGAAATTTAATGTCTATATAATGACATTATGATGTACTATATTTTTTATGATGCAAGATACAAGTGTTAAGTTGTTGAAGGGATTATAGAGTATGTTGGTGATGCCGTTTTGAGTGAGCAGAAGAGGATCTTTTCAAGAAAGTTATGCTACTTCTAGATCACACCACCTGTTGTTTTCTAGTCACTACAACAGTCAAATCCCCTAACTAGGTAAGCTCTAACAAGCTTCACTGTACAAATCCTCTAACAAGGTGATCCATTAGTTTGGATTTGAAATCCTCTACCGAGGTTACTCCTAACAAGGTACTACCTTTAATAGGGTATAGCTCCTAACAGAGATTTGGGATCTTTAACAGAATTTGCTCCTAGCAAAGCACATTTGTAGACCTTACTCAGTCAGTTACCTATTACTGCAGATAGTTAACTTGTGAGTCCCATCTCACCATGGTTTTTCTCATTTGAGTTTTTCACGTATAAACTCTTGTGTTATGGTGGATGTTTTACTCTTTGTGGATGCTTTAATATTATTTTGGATTGCATGCATAGTATTAAGTAAACTAGTTAAGTATCTTTACTGGTATGTGTTTAAAGTGGTATTGTTTTTGTTGTCACTGATTGACCCCCCTCTCAGTGCTTTATAAGTATATCAATTGGTATCAGATCCAAACTTCCTTAAGGCTTAATCGCGTGGAAGGAAACCCTAAAGACACCATAGGGAATATGAGTTATTTAGAGATGGCTAGAGTACTTGATGCTACCAAGGAAGAGCTAGAAACCCTAAGGGTCAGATTCAAAGCTTCACAAGTCAAAAGGAGAGAGTTGACTAAACAACTATTGCAGATATCCGATAATAATTTTTCAGATGAGGCTAACATTGATGCATTAGCTAAAGAAGTTGAAAAACTGAATGGTGAAAAGCTAAATTTGAGAAGAGAGTTAGAATCCCTAACCATCCACATGAGCCAAGAGCTTGAAGCAAGAAGGGTAGTTGAAGACTTAATCAAAGAAAGAGATCATGAGATTGCTAGGATCAAACAAGAGAATGAAACTTTGCATGAGCATTGGCATGAAGAGAAGGAAGAGAAGGAGGTTTTGCAACTAGATCTAGAAATGGAAACATCTCTAAGAGAGACTCTGACAAAACACAATGAAGATCTTACTAGAGAGCTCACTAAGGCTAATGATAAGCTAAAAAAGTTCAATAAGAGTTCTTCTATGCTGGATGAGCATATCCAATCTCAAAGGATGAAAGGTGACACATCTGGACTAGGTTTCAATACATCTGAGAAAGGAGAATCTTCTGGTGCAAAGAGAAACATTCACAAAGATAAAACTGCTCCTAAGGCTAACAAGCCTACCGGTAAGAAAGAATTTAACCTACTTTCTTTGTCTGTCATAAACTTGGACATACTGCAAATGTGATTAGACGTAGACCTAAAGAGAATACAGGCTATAATGAAAATGCTAGGTATGTATCTAGGAGATTTGAAGGTCACTGTTTTACATGCAACATGTATGGGCATAGATCAGTTGAATATAGATATGGAGCAAACAATCTGGCACCTCACATGAATCCAAGACCTAATGGTGACTGGAGGAAAACCTATGACAACCGGGGAAATATGAATTGGTAGAAACCCTATGTCAACTGGTTTAGTCCATTTGAAATGGAAAAGGTAACTAATGTTATTTGCACCATTTGTAACAATTATGGTCATGTGGCTATGAACTACAGAAGGAGAAGTGGAAGAGGTAATGCAGGACATTGGAGATTATCTAGAATGGCTTGCTATCATTGTCACAAACTGGGATACATGGCAAAGTTCTGTAGAACCAGGAAGAACAAACTGGTCAACCACTCTGAAGATCAGAAAGGTAAGTAGAAGGTCAATATTGAGGGAACCAGATAGGAGATGAACAAAATATGGAAAAAGAAGACTGAGGACAAGCATGTAGAAGAATCTATCCCTTCACCTAGTGCAAACAATCCTACACCGAAGATCTAAGTCTGTCAACAAACCTAAGGGGAGCATAGTGGTAAATTTACTTTCGGACCCCTTGAAGAATGTGTGGTAAGAGAGCTTACATTTTGAGTTATTTTGTGAGAATTCTTGATATCATAGTCTATCATTTTTTCAAAATATTTTCAACCGGTTATATACCTGTCAGTATTGAAAGTATTCTTAAGCGGTATATTAGGGTTTGTTACCCTATCAGTTGAGCAATTAATGCAGTGGTTAAAGTTTATAAAAGCAAGTTTTACTATGTTATTTTTACCCTAATTGCATTCGAAAGAGATTTCTTGAGCACCTGCAGAGCGAAAAAGAGATTTGCTAGCTTATTATAGATGGATTTATGTTGCGGATTGAAAGATTCAATCAAATTCAAAGATTAGCAAAGGCAGAATAGGTGTACATTTGAGAGATCAACTGGAAACCTTGCCAGTGCAGAGGAATTAAGGTATTATTTTGTTAATCTTTCTCAAATCAAATTTATCTAGAATGGCATCATCATCTAAGCAAGTAGAGAGACTTATGATCGTTGTTGAACCTGTGGAGTCTATGGAAATAGAAAAAATAGTGTCATATAATACTTTGTCTCAAGTTCCTAATGGTGTTATGATAAAAGGTGATTTATCCAGTTACATTGATTGTAAAATTATAGATTTAGGATCTTTATCAATTTACTCTCAACTAAAATCCTTGTGTGATAAACGTAGCAAAATCAAACCCAAGTACATTAGGGTTTATGAAAAGGGTTTACTCAATGCAACGTATTTTCTTGAAGACTTTGAAGAAGAACATGTTAGGATAATTATTAGTCGTGTGCATGGTGAAAGTATGTATCTTGAAAGGTCACACACAATCACAAAGGAAGAAATCCATGCAGTGACTGGTTTTTGGTAAACTGGTGAAGTTCCTAAGCTAAGGAAATTTTCAAAAGAAAATGTGGTAACACTAACTCAGACCACCTCTGATGGTCATGTGTTTTCAGTTAACAACATTAAGGACCCAATAGTTAGACTGGCTACTATGGTCATTTGGTACAAAATATTTTATTCTAGTAGAATGAATAGTGTGCCATCTATAGTTGTGCATGTAGCTTACAAAATGATTGTTGAGAATGCAGATTATGACTTATGTGGGGCTATAAGGAGTCAATTGATGTTAAACCTGCAATCAATTAAGAAAGACAACAGTCAAAAGTTTAAATTTGGTCAATTATTGATTGGTCTATTTTTTTATTTTTAGAATTTCCTATCGGGAATAGGTGACATTCAATGGTCAAAGGACCTATCGGTAACTTCTCAAATCAAGAACAACATTAAGGTTGTAAAGAACACATTCTCTATTGCAATGAATAGATATTTTAATGAATTCCAAAAGAAGATGAGCATGAGGGTGAGGTTACCTGAAGATGTGGTGATAAACTTTGCAAAAGACATATGTTTCACAGTCACCACAGCCTTTTATCTTATAGAGACCGTAGAACCCAGGGAGGTTGAAATGGATGAAATGAGTTATGAAGTCAATTATGACATATTAATATGATATGCCAACAACCTTTTGGCATCTCTCAATGATAAGAAGAAGAAAATACTAGGAACATATGAGGAAATAAATGTACCTGTTGAACCCAGTTCTGCCAAAGAGAAGAAGAAGAAAGTTGAGCTAGCACCTCCAACGACCATCGGTACAAGGGTGACAAGAAGTGTCCAAGTCAAAAAGGAACCTACACCCAAAGTATAAGCTAAAAAGTAGGCTGCAATGAAGAAGAGAGGTAGGCAACTTATACTTCAAGCAGAATCTAATGATATCGACATTGAAGAGGAACCAAAGAAAATGAAAGCAATTGGTAAGAAAGCCAAACCAGTAGAAGACACCTCACAACAGGGTATTCCTATTAATTATTTATCTTATAAACATATGACTAATCTTGAGAGAACTATAAAACATTAGGGAGGAATAGGTTTGATAATGTGAAAGAATGTTTTGATTTATTTGATGAAGATCAGAAGGAACAAATTGTTCAAAAGGTAATCAAATACTTATGTCAATACAATCGATTGCCTCAGGATCTTAAAGATGATATTTCTTATTCTTTGTATTCTATTCATACATATAAGTGGGAAGTGGTTGTTGAACAAGATCAAGAAATAATTGATAATATTTTCATTCAATATTTTCCTGAATTGTCTAGAGATGAATTATTAGCATTGCTTGATAATTTCAAAGGACTATTTCATTTTAAGGAAAGAAGATTGATGTTAATGAATGGAAAGGTGCAAATTGTTGAAGTAGAGACTCATTAGATAGCTAGAAATATTCAAAGGATGCATGAGCAAATAAAATCTCATAAAACTGATCAAACAAAGACTGGAGCACAACCGGAGTTAGATGAAGAAGAAATTATTGCACCAGATATTTTCTATCCTATTAAGCATAAGGTTGACACTACTTCTCTACCAGATATCTTTGTAGATGATATTCAGGACACCATTGATTTATCTAGTAATATCATTGAACTATTTATGCAGCCATTACAGCCATCGGTCATTACTATTACACTGGAAAAAGTAGTTGAAGCACGAGTAGTTCAAACTATTGTGGATATTCAATTTCCACCGGAAAAAGAACACCAAGTGGAAAATCAATTGTCACCGATTACAATGGTTACTCCAGAGAAACAAACAAAGGCAGAAAAAAGAGAAAGAGAAACCTGAGAAAGAGGTTGAAGTGAAGGCATCTAAACAGAAAAAGGAGGAAGAGAAAGAGAAAACGGGGGAGAAGATAGCAGATGAAAAGGAAAAAGCAATTGCTAAGTAGCAAATTGATGATGAGGATGACTCAATAGGCATCAAAGGGCCTATAGATGTAGATAATATAAGTGCATCTGAACTCATGGAGATTGCAATAGTGATGCAATCGAGAGCTCAGAAGAAAAGATTGAAAGAGTAGAGGAAGGAAGCAGAAACAATTCAAACTGTAGTTGAGATTCTGTCCAGTCTTCTACCGGAGACTGACATTGGAAACTTGTCAACTCCTATTGGAAATCTTGGCCAGTTGGTTGCTAATGCTTCTGACCAATTGAAGTGCCTTGAAAAAGTTGTTCAAACTTTAGCTAAGAAAAATTACAGAAAGAATAGAGGAGAGAAAATAATGAAAGATATTGATACAGGGAAGATTGCTTTATCCCTGAATAAAGATCTTTTGAGGACTACTATTGAAACTGGAAGAAGGATACTATCCTATACATCTAATGTTTCATTTTTCTATATTGATTTGATTAAGAGACGAGAAGAGACAAAATAGGAACTGGAAAGGATATGTATTGCCTACATACCTTTACAGGATTCAACCTTAGCATTTGCAAAATCATTTGATGATTTACAAAACTGGTTAGATTTCTATGATTATGAATAGGCTAAGAGACTCTGATCCTTGAAAAAGCTAAAGAACTAGCTGAGACCCAAAGTGGACATCTTACAATAGGCATACAAAGATGCAAAAGTAGTTTTGGCAACTCTAGAAATAAGCATAGTAGATGTGATGGAAGAATTCACTAAATAGATTATGACAACCATTGAGATCACTGAAACCTTATTGGAAACATAAGAAAATTATTTTTCTTAGATGAAGATTACTTTCAGTGATATTTTCTTGAAAATTGCAGTGAACACTCCTTGATAAAGACTTACATTTTTGTATATGTACCTTTTTTATGCAAATTTTTCTATAATATATAAGTATTTTACTTTTCAATTTTTGGCATTGTTGTCAAAGGGGGAGTAGAAATATGTATGTGTTGTAAAATTTTGTATGTATTGTTAAGGGGGAGTAGAAATATGTTTGTACCTTTTTTTTGTAAGCACACTTAGTTGTAAAGTTGTAAAATTTTCTAAGTGTTGCCATCAATGCCAAAGGGGGAGATTGTTGGCTTGATGATGATTGTAATGGATGACTTCATGTGTTGTCATTGATGGCACATGCATGCACACACATGTTCACATTGTCATAGTCATCTTAGTTAAGACAAACCAATATTACTCCTAATTCTTTGTATTGTTCAATCGGTATTATATTTATAGTTAAGTTCAAATGGTTTAGAGGGTGTCTAACAGATATATGTAGATAACCAGTATATATAGGAATGGCTTGACACCAGCATGGAGATTCAATGGAGACAATCAAAGAAGAAAAAGGAGGACAATCAGTCTATGAGGTGGAAGAGGTTAACTCTTAATCGATATCAGTGTTACAACTGGTTTCACTGATTGTGTGATGAGTTATCACCAATCATGATGAGGTATCCCTAACTAACTGATTTGGCAGCAATCTGTGATGAGTTATGTTAGATTGCCCAGATACACTACACCTAGGAAACTGTGATATGATTCCTAAGCTGACATGAAATCTAATGTCTATATAATGACATTATGATGAACTATATTTTTTTATGATGCAAGATAGAATTGTTAAGTTGTTGAAGGCATTGCAGAGTATGTTTTTATGATGCAGCTTTGAGTGAGTAGAAGAGGATCTTTTCAAACAAGTTGTGCTACTTCTAGATCACACCACCTAGTGTTTTCTAATCACTACAATAGTCAAATCCCCTAACCGAGTAAGCTCTAACAAGCTTCATTGTACAAATCCTCTAACAAGGTGATCCATTAGTTTGGATTTGAAATCCTCTATCGAGGTTACTCCTAACAGGGTACTACCTTTGACAGGGTAAAGTTCCTAATAGAGCTTTGGGATCTTTAACAGGATTTTCTCCTAGCTAAGCAATTTTGCAGACCTTAACCAGTCAATTACCTATTACTACAGATAGTTAACTTGTGAGTCCCATCTCACTGTGTTTTTTCCCATTGGGTTTTCCACTTATAAACTCTTGTATTATGGTGGATGTTTTACTTGTTGTGGATGCTTTAATATACTTTTGGATTGCATGCATAGTATTAAGTAAATTGGTTAAGTATCTTTACCAGTCTATGTTTAAAGTGGTATTTTTTTTTTGTCACTGATTCACCCCTCCTCTCTGTGCTTTATAATTATATCAGCAGCATCCCCAATTCATAGCAATCTTGCATCAACCAAAAATATTTTCTTTATGTTTTTCTTTATGTTTGTAGTTTAAGAATTTCTTTTTGTGTGTCCTGGTTTTGGCTCACCGGATCTTGTGGAGTTGGATTCTACTTGTATACTTGATCATCTTTCTTATTTCCAGACCACATCACATTTGGATTATTTTATGACAAGTTATCATTATCGATATCCTTGACAGTTTCCTGTTACCAGTTGACAGTTTCTTGTTACCGGTTGCCTGGACCTATTTTAGTGATCTACCAAAACCCCTTCCAAAGCTTGCGGAGCCTTGGACATTGATTCTGATGTTCCTTAGCATGTGGCTGACCTTTTCCCGTGATCTACACTTCATCCTTTGGATTTTCCTGAGGAATCTCTTGGCAGAGGTCGTCTATGTTGATTTTACATGTTAGGTCTTGTTCTTCGGGTTTTGATCCCTTTTTGGGACGACCGGATCCCCTTGGATTGTATATATAATTGTAATTGTGCATTAGAATGTAACAATCAAATAATGAAGTAGCTAGACTGAGCGTAGAAGATAGATCTTAAGATTGAAGGTCTGGGTTGTGACCTATTATGTACTTTGAGCATGTTTTAGCTGGCGTGTGAGCCGGTTGCTGTAACCCAATTATTACCGGTTGGTTGTAATCAATTTTTATGTTATAATGTAATCTATTCTGCATTGCCTCCATCATATCTTTATATTTCCATTATGTTTACTCTTGCTGACCGGTCTGGATTGATCTCTTTGAGGTCCCTCCTAACCGATGACTGCTTCACATAAACACCAATTACATAAAAGAGAAAAGCCAACGTCATCCATGAACCATCAATAATAAAACTATGAGTTCATGAGAGGAAGAAGAGAGAGGAAATTAATACACAATTTAGTGATCCATGAGAAGAAAGGCGAACAAAAGGAACCATGGACATATCGCTGCTAGAATTAAGTGATCCATGTAAAAGAGGAGAGTAAGAACATCGCCAGTTCCACTCAACCTCGTGTGTGTGTGTGCAAGTGAGGTTTGAAGCACCTCATAGGAGTCTATCCCCAAGTATGCGACAATCTATATAAGATTTATAGTACAAATGTCAAGAAAGGTGTGACATCTTGCTCTAAGAGACTATGCTCTGGTTCTGAGAATAATCACCCTGTATGAGAGAAAAGTGGTGACATATCGCTCTAAGAGGCTACCCTCTGGTTTCTATAATATCCCACTCTATAAGATAAAAGTGGTGACATCTCGCTCCAGGATTTTTCCCTCTAGTTCTAAGAATGACCCACTGTATAAGAGAAAAGTGGTGACATCTTGCTCTAAGAGGCTACCCTCTGGTTTTGAGAATATCCCACTATATAAGATAAAAGTGGCAACATCTAGCTCCAAGAGGTTGTTCTCTCTAGTTCCGAGAATGACCCACTATATAATAGAAAAGTGGCGACATCTCACTCTAAGAGGTTGCCCTCTGGTTATGAGAATATCCCACTGTATAAGATAAAAGTGGTGACATCTCGCTCCAAGAAGTTGTGCTCTCTGGTTTTGAGAATGACCCACTGTATAAGAGATACAATGCATGAGAGAAATATAATACAAAAGGAGTAGTGTGCATGCCCCCCCCCCCTTAAGATGTCAATGTAATTTAATGTTGATATCTTAAGGAAAGTAGAACAAGGATACCTTCCTTCGACACCAAGAAGATATAAACCATGCAAAAATGTCATAAATCCAAGCAAGAGAGGGAATACTCTTCAAGCAAGGACAAGATAGTTGAAAAGAGATATCTTGCTATAAGTGTAAAGGAGATCCTTGGAGGAGAAGAGATCTTTTCTCAAAAGACATCTACCTCCAAGATGAGTTATCTTAGACAAATATAACATCTTCTAGAATGAAGCGCAGAAGAGAACAAGAATTCAATCATTCCTGCTCTTGCTAGGTGAAAAGGATTTTTGATGAAGGATGACTCACTTTTATCCTAATGTGGATGGGTTAATTTATTATAGATGTAAATTACCAAGTGTAAAAGAGGTTATAATGAAGAACTTATACCTCATGTATAAGAGAGAACCCTTGTGCAAACAACAACAATTTCACACAAGGAATGACATCAACTAATAAAACTCACACCATCTGCAAAATAGGAAAGAGTGGATCCTTAGAGAGAGAGAGAGAGGTCATTTCCCCCCAAGTGTAGGGACAATGAGAATAGCTTACACAATCTTCTAGAGAGAAATTAAACATAAGAAAATGCACAATGAACGCATGCAAGAAAAGACATTAGTATATTCAAAATACACGTCTCAAAAAGTGGTAATCCTCTAAGAGAAGAGAGAAATATCATCACATATTCCCCAAGGGGGATTAGTCATTGTAAGAAATGATAATCACATATGAATAAATGCAGCCCCTAAAGAAAATAATGATAAATGAGATAGAAAGAAAGAGAAAGAAGCAAAATCCTTCCCCCCCAAGTGAGAAGAACAAGGAGAAGCATTATGCATCTTCTAATGGTGATTATTTTCAAGCGATATGCCTTCCTAATGGAACAAATCCTCTCAAGGAAGAGACATGTACTACACAAGAGATCATTCCATGAGAGGGGGCATATCATACTTGTGAATAACCAAAACCACATAAGAGGTAATGTTTCCAAGAGAATAAAGGCAAGAGAAGATGTGGATTGCTCATTAAATATACTCCTCTCCAAGAAAAGAGGAAAACCAAAGAACAATTATATGCTCACATAAGAATAACTCCATGCAAGAAAGGAGATCTAATAATGAATAATGTACAAAGATAGAGATAAATCCATAGAAAGAAGAAGGAAAGTGAACTTCATGTTGCTACCCCAAGGTAATTTAAAATTGAAATAATACCACCACAAATGATAAAGAGCCCCCAATTAAGTTGGTTACTTATGTCATAGGATGAAGAGCAACATGAAGAGAAAAGAAGTGCTAAGGTTCTATTTTTTTTCCAAGAAATACAACTAGATCTATTGTAAGACAAATTCATGCAAGATCATATTGCTTTTGAACAAATTTATTAAATGCATCACATTTTCCAAGAGAATGAGAATATGAATCATGAAAAATTCAATATCCGTGACATTTCACTTGCGCAAGATTGTTGTTCTTATTTTTAGGAGGAAATAAAATGTTCTTATCACATTTCAATCTCCAATAGATTCTTGTAGCTAGTCTTTAGTGATGATAAATATGTTTTAATTCATCTTCTTGACATGGAGGAGAAAAATTGTTAGAAGAAGAAGGATCATTATCCATGATTCTAATTTTTCCATTTTCTAGGCCTTCTTGAATAGATTTCTGAAAATCGGGGCAATCATCAGCATTATGATTATGGGTTTGATGAAATGATCAAAAATGACATTTTGAAGAAGAAGCATTCTTGTGGGCTCTTATCATTTATTGTCTTTGGAGATGGTTTTTAAAGTTTTTGAGCCTAAGAAGTTCATCCATAGGGAGAGGAGTCTTGTTTCCTAGGCCTTTTGTAGAAGGTTGTGTGGGAGGGTTTATAGGGATGCAAATTCCTTGTTCAAACTTTCCAAGTCCTTGTCCTCTAAAACCTTGTTTTGTTGTAATATTAAAGCCACGACTATAAGAATATTGCAAATGACTAGGTGGTGGAATAGGATCATGTATTTCTTTGAAATATGATGTGTAAGGGGGAACAAAAGGATTTGTAGATGAAGAAGGAATATCATGTGAAGGGATACTCTCTTTTTTTGTTATCATTCTTATCCTTTTTGGGAGATTGGGGATGAACATCTTCATCTTCTAAAGTCTCATTTTTACTTATTTCCGTGTGAGGGGAAAGATCATGAATAAAATGCATAACACCATCCTCTCTACATATATTTTGATGTTGAAGATAGGTCCTAGGAGAATAAGGAGGGTATAAAGATGTAAGAATGGTAATTATTTGATGTTGCCCCCCTTACTCAAAGGTATGTTTATAAGAAGAAGAGGGGCCCATGTTGCTTTCCAACGCTTTCTCTCTTTAAAAAATATCATTGGTTGAAACATTAGCTCTCATCTCATTCCTAGGAGAAGAACAAGGATTAGGATCTCTAAGATTGGGATCTACAAAAGCCTTAAGGTTATTAACATATGAAATGCATTTTTTTAATAACATCACCATAATGCAACATAAACGATACATGAAAGAGTTGATATTAAAAGGAAATGACTTTGAAATCCTAACAACACAATATGACCAAGTGCTATGAATGAAAAGAAGCAACATGAAATGAAAGAATTCATTATTGTAATAAATATATGTTAAAACAATATAACCATATGTGAAATAGCAAATAAATATAATCCATTGATTGCCATTGAAATTATCTTAATTTGTCGAAAAAGAAGATTTAAAATTAGGACCCTTCTATGATAATTAATTTAAAAGTTGAGAGTGTTGAAATTTTGAATTTGTTTTTGGCCTTAAGAGGTGTAAAAATTTATAAAGTACTCCAATTTCTTGAATTTAAGCAGAAAAATACAGTCAATTCCGAGTCCCAAAATTTTGAGAAAAAGCTAGGGACCGTGTGCAAGTTGTACACGGTCCGACCAAATTTTTCTGAAATTTTCAGGGATGATAGAAATTATGATTTTATTGCAGAATCCAAACAAATAGTTGATTTGGAGATGTCTAGATAGGTCAAATTAGTAGTCAAAAGGTCAAAATAGGAGATTCTTAAAAATTAAGGTTTTATTGTTTAACCACTTAACTTTCAAAATGAAAAGATAGATTTGAATTACAATTTTTAAATATAAATCAGATCTGAAACAAGCAACTAAAATGCTATATTTGACAAGCTTAATGTTCTCAAAATAAAAAATTATGGTTTTTATGCAATTAACCTCTAAAATTTGCAAAAAGATCAAATTTGGAAATGAAATTTTGAAATTCAAATTGCAATTATTCATATCTAACCATAAGAAATCAGAATTAAGATGTAAGATGTCAGGTTCACCAAAATGTAAAGTGGAAAATTGGATCCTAGTGGTTCCCCACCTAGGAGAGAGAAAGGAAACCACTAGGATGATTTTCTCTTAGGAGATAGTTTACATTCAAAAGAGTGGTTGAATCCAGTAGATCCAAATCCAAGGGAAATAAGGATGTGAATTCCAAGTGGATTGCAAGGGGTTGGAATGCAATTCACCCTCTTTTGTAAATAGATATGTTGACTTGTTGACTATGCATAAAATGAAGATAAAATGGATGAAATAAGGAACTACTGATTCTGGATCACGTTGTAACTTTGGATCTGATATATTTAGATTGATACAAATCTTCCCTACAAATTTGGAGAAAATTCATTGGGAAAATGTTGAAGTTTCACATGGTCCTCCAAAAGATTTGTGCGTCGCAACCGGTTTTTCTATCTCTAAAAATGAAGCCTAAACCTGCAATTAAAACTACACACCTACAACCTACACACAAAAAAGAAAAGAAGGGTTGTGGATAGGGGTTTTCCTTAGTCAAAACCCGGTTGAGGAATCAACCTTGAAAGAAAGTAATTGAAAATACTTAAATGTGAATAATAGAAATGTGTACCATGTAGATCTGCAATTTGTTGATAATGGTTTCTTTGCTTCTTGAATGTAATCACAAGTATTGCATGAAATGGCATGTAACATGACAAAACCCTAACACACATACATGCTTGTAAATGAATGTTGTAATGTTGCTCCAATGAATGATTGAAGAAGACACATCAAGAAGAAGAAGACTTGATGAATTCTTGAAGGCTTGAACACTTGAACGCTTGATGATGATAATGAAGGCCTCCTCCTCAATTTATACTTTTTGCAAATGAGAGGACTAAATCCCTTTTTATACTTGCCTAGGAGAATTAATTTTCATCTCACCAAAGGCAGACATAGGGGAAATTGAATCCCAAATAGAAAACTAGGTTCAAGGGTCAGATGGACCCTTTTTAGGGCCACCCAAAGAGGGAGGATAGGGGTGCCACGCCCCTATCCTACCCTATTTTGGGGCTTGGACTAGGTCACAAGGTGATGCAAGGGCTGACACGGGAGGATATCTAGATAAATGATATAGAGAGTGGTCCCAATTGTGTAGAAAAATGCAATCGCTAGGGTGAGGACCTAAAACATGGTCAAAATTGCAAGGGTCACAATTTTATGACACTACAGAAGTGATGAAGGTATTTTCTTGGGATATTCAACAAAGATCAAGGCCTACCGGTGCTACAATAAGAGATGGAGAAAGATAGTAGAAAGTGCAAATGTGAAGGTGGATGATAACCTTGGGAAAGAGATCAGAGCATGCAGTTATGATGATGGTCAACATATTGTTTTAGCCCTTATTCAGCCTAAAGAGCCTAAGAAGAATGATCTGGTAGAGATTGTGAATCCAGATGTTGCTGGTGAAGGAGTGTTGGAACCTAAAAATCAGAATAATCAAAAGACTCTGAGGTATGTAAGATTGAATCATTCTGAAAATCAAATTATTGGTGATAAAAATAAAGGTATGATGACTAGAAGAAGGTTAGCTGCTGAAGAAGTATGTTTGATTTCCAAAGTTGAACCTAAAGATGGTGTTTAATCCTGTAAAGATGAAAGTTGGATGAGAGCTATGGAAGAAGAACTAGATCATATTGAAAAGAATAACACTTGGGAACTTGTGCCTACACCTAAGGATAAGAATGTTATTGGTACTAAATGGGTATTCAGAAACAAATTGAATGAAGCAGGTGAAGTTGTCAGAAATAAAGCTAGATTGGTCTGCAAAGGGTATTCACAGCAAGAAGGGATTGATTATGAGGAGAATTTTTCTCTGGTTGCCAAACTTGAATTTGTTAGACTGTTGCTTACTTATGTTGCTTATAAAGATTTCAAGGTATATCAGATGGATGTCAAATCTACCTTTTTGAATGGTGATCTTGATGAAGAAGTTTACATTGAACAACCTGATGGATTTTCACTATTAGATGATGGAGACATGGTATGTAAGGTGAAGAAATATCTTTATGGACTGAAACAAGCTCCTAAAGCCTGGTATGCTAGACTAGATAAATACTTGTTGAAATTGGGATTTAGTAAAGGTGTTGCTGACAATAATTTGTACTTTAAGATACAAATTGATAGTATCTTGATTGTTGAAGTCTTTGTTGATGATATAATCTTTAGTGGTGATGATAACTTGAGCATGAAGTTTGTCGGTGATATGCAGAAGGAATTTGAGATGTCTATGATTGGTGAAATGAATTTTTTCTTATGTTTGTAGATTGCACAGATTGGAAAAGGTATATTCATATCGCAAAATAAGTATGTGAAGGAATTATTGAAGAAGTTTGGATTAGATGACTCCAAAATGGTTGGAACTCCTATGGTGACTAGTTGTAAATTGTCTAAGAATGATGAATCTCCTAAAGCTAATCAGAGTTTGTACAGATCTATGGTTTGTGGATTGTTGTATCTTACTTAGACTAGGTCAGACATTATGCATGTTGTGTGCATGGCTGCTAGAAATCAAGATGATCCAAAAGAGAGTCATGTCACTGATATGAAGAGGATATTCAGATACCTGAAGAGAACTGTGGACTATGGATTATGGTATCCTAGGAATGGTGATTTCATGCTATGTGCCTATACTAATGTTGATTGGGTTGGTGATGTTGATGACCAAAAGAGCACTATCGGTGGAGCATTCTTTTTGGGTAAGAATTTCGTTCATGGGCTAGCAAAAAACAAGATTCAATATCCTTATCTACTACTAAAGTTGAGTACATTGTTGATGCTGATAATTGCACTTAGGTAGTTTGGATGAAGGAAATGTTGAAGGATATCAAAGTTATTTGTGATGAGCCTATTGTTATATACTATGGTAATTCTAGTGCTATCAACATGTCAAATAATCTGGTGCAACATTCAAAGACTAAACATGTGGCAATCAAATATTATTACTTGAGAGAGCAAGTCAGTGAAGAGAAGGTGAAGATGGATTATGTATCTACAAAGGAACAAATAGTTGATATTTTCACTAAACCTTTGCCTATAAATACATTTGTCTACTTGAGAGACAAGTTAGGGGTATCCACCCCTCCTGATGAGAACTACATGCATTAAGTTGCATCAATCTGGTGGATTTCAAAGCCTTATCTTCTTATCCAGATTGGTGAGTTGGCGTTGCTCCTTTAGTGGAGTAGTTTGTTGATTTGGTTATGTAGTTCTAGGGGAGAGAGATTCATGTTTCTTTTTATGGGGAGAGAGTTTGGTTTTTTGTTTTGTGAGCTTTGGCATTGCTATCAAAGGGGGAGAGAAATCATGTGAAAAACTTCTTTCTAAGTCTTGATCTTAGGGGGAGTTTGCTAGAGATATCTTCTTTTCTTTGCATTGATTGTTTTTCACATTCATATGTTGCCAGTAATGCCAAAGGGGGAGATTATTGGATATTGTTGGTCATTGCTACTGCTAGGATATGTTGTTATCATTTATGTAAACATATTCATGTGATTTTCTCTGATGATTACAGATTGGGAAGATTTTCTGATCTAGTTTATAGTGTTGGTTTGTTGATCACTATTTTGCAGAATCTGGTATATCTTCTGGTATATTTCGGTATGATCAGATCTAGTGCTAAGATTTTGGGATATTGCTTGGGATGGTCTCATATATCTTCATTTTAGTTGGATCATGATTTGGTGCTCCACAATTTATCTTTCTTCGTGACAATTGTTGATTGGTTGTGTTCTTGAGCTTTTAGATGTTGACTGATAAAGATTTAAAAAGTTGTGTTGGTGTAGCTCTTCTAGATGATTCTAATATGCTTGATGGTGTTTTTGTTAGACATAATGCATCACTAAGAGTGGGGTGAATCAATGGTTCTCAAACTTTTCCCTTTAACTATCCCTATGAAAGTATACCGATTAACAGTTCTAGGTTAATGCAGACTTACCGGTTAGTGAGGAGACTAAACACAAATGCATTCACACAAAGGGACATCAAATAACACCAGTATGTACGAGGAAAACCCAAGATGGGAAAAACCTCAGTGAGCAATGTTGTTGGAGCCTACTGCTCCAATCCAGCCTCACAATGAAATCTGTTACAATGTTTAGGGCACCAACCCAAGGAGCTACAACCCCTGATTTAGGGAACCAACCCAAGGATCACCAACCCCTAACTTGTTTATGGGATACAGCCCAAAGGAGCTACAAACCCTATACTGAGCTACAACTTAGTGATCACAATGATAGCTTCAACTACAAAATTAGTCATACTGTTACAAGTGAATCTTGTAACCATTTTATATACCTCATTCTGTTGGTGAGACACTTTCTTTGCTGCATTGGTTCACTCTCTTACTGCTCTCATCTGCTACTGCATTTTTGGTAAACTATACTGGTTCACCTCTTCTCTTCTTCTTCTTTGTTGGATCTCCTCCTTACTGGTCAACTCTTCAGTCCTCACAACTGTCTTCCTATCAGTACAAGCACATATCAGTTATCTCCTTAGATGCACTCTAGCTGCTATACTGGTTTCTCAAATCATACCAGTTAACCCTCTGTTAAACCCTATCATAATTTAACCTTCACTCACTTAGTCACTATCCTCTTCTGTTATTTTCACTCTGACTAGTCTAACTCTCTTATGTAGCACTCAATCACTTCACAGTAGCCCTATCTTCTTCTCTTCAACAACAACCTTCAATGATTTTGGCTTCCTTATTTATAACCTGGTTTTCCTGCCAAAATCCAATTCAAAAACATGGGTGGTTAGGGTTTCCTAATCAACCTTGAGGCAAACCAAATCCAATTGGATCTCATCTGATCTGATCACCCAAATAGCTATTTGCTTATCACCGCCATTAATGTGCCTTCCAATAGACATTTTCTAAACTTAACAACCATGAACCTGTACCTCAACCTGCATCTGTCAAAACACCATTAATATTTATGTTGTTTCCTTCTCAAGGTCCTCATTCAATCCAATTTCCTTGCTTCAATCTCGGCACCAACAACTCCTTGATTTTTCTTTTTCGTTCATTCTTCCTCGAGCCACACTCCTCTGACCCGATCCACAAATCACATGATCCATAATAAATGCACACCTTTAAAAACACCTATCCCTACATGGCACTTCACCGACCTCTACGAGCTTTTCACTTTATCTCTACGTGTCTTCCATGTCAGCATTTGCCTTTGCTTGAACAGTTGTGTCGGTATGTATTGGATTACCGACTAGCTCCATTATCGGGTTCATCTACCGGCTTACTAACCCTGTCAATATCTCACTCTTTACCGATTAACCTTCATGTCTTATCTTTGCTAAACTATCGGTGGAACTCCTTAACCGGTCACCAGACATGTCTATCCATAGCATGCTCATTCTCATTAGGTGGGAAGTCTTTTGCATCTGCACCTTATCCATATTATCGGTGGACTTACATACCTGTAAACACTCTTGATGACACCATGTCATCAACCTTCAACAGACTCCATCTTTAATCCAACCATTTCCCTATGTCTAAATCTGATCAGCCTTGCCTTCTCCCTAAGCAACTCAGATCATATCTCAATCGATTTGTCAGAGTGATAAACCCATCATTCTTCATTTGTACCCGCATCCCGACATGCCTTCTCTGTCGATCCAGTGCATAACCCTAATTTCATGCACTTAAGGCATTCCTGTGATTCACCATTAGATCTGGTGTGAGCCTTCAAACACTTGCCTTTATCTCTTCTTCCTTATCTCATAGAACTATAATGCACATTATGCATAATAGGAGATGAGCTCCACTTATCGGTGGAGTGATAGCTTGTCATCTGCATCTTGCAATGAACCCATGTGACTTCTCTGTTTGTATAGCACATCTTCAAATAGGCACATGTGATCAAGTGTGGGCACATTTGTTGTCAATCATCTCTTCACATGGTGACTGCAACTTCATCCAGTGGGAGTCCTATTGTTCTGCAACCTCACAACATACTGGTGACTTGTTCATTCTTCTCCTCCAATGTTGATGTGATTTAGGTAACATTCTACCTCTTCACAACACTTATCAGTTGACATCCTTTCCTTACCGGTGATACACTGTATCAGTAACCTTTCCCTTTCATCCACACAAGTCAGGCACTAACTTGTGTATCAGTGACTCCAGTGATCATTCCTTTGAATGACATTCTCTTCCTTACCTTGTTGGTGTTCTGCAACACAAGGTAATATCAAAGATATCTCATTTTTTACTCCTTCATGGCAATGTTGCACATACATCTCTCATACCAGTAGTCATTAATGATAGCAGTACCAACAATCTATCATACTGGTTGCATTCTTCTATATAGGTTGACATCAATGACAACACAATGCCAAGATCTTCTTAGTCATGTCCTATTTGTTTTGGCAATGTGCATTGATCATTGTGCAATTGTTTGGTGGTTTCTATCAGTCGATGATGATTTGCATGTTATGCAGTATTTTTGGTGGTGTAGCATGTTCTAATTGATCTTGGCATGATTTTTGGTGGAGTTGTGTGTTTGGGAATTTTATTTAGGACCATGTTATTCTATGTAAATCATTATATTGGTTCAATGGTCAATTTTTGTATCGTGTGATGTAATTTTGTAATTGAGGGTTGATGGTTTAGCCAACCTTGTTATCAAGGTTGATGAATTATATATAAAGGTGATATAGTCATATAGTTTGGGTGTCGATGTTGTGTCTGCATTATCAGAGAGATTTTTGTGTGTGAACAAGTGATTTATCCTTCGGTGTTGAGTTTGTGGTGAGATTGGTGTTGCAAAGCAGACATCTATGCTTAACCGAAACTGTAATCAAAAATTTGGAGATGCTATTCTTTCAGTTCATTTCTTCTGGATTGTAGTCTGAATCTTATTGTAAGTTAATGATACTTCCCTAAGATTTGTAGCCTTCTGGGCCATTATATTTGAGCAGTAAGCTTTAGGAAGTGTGCCTGAAGGAATGTGTATTCCCCATTGTAACATTTTCACATACTACTGCAGTGTATCATCTTACTATGGGTAAGTTCCCACCGTGGCTTTTCCCTTAACCGGGTTTTCCACATTAAAATCTCGGTGTTGTGTATTGTGTTGTTAATTTTCTTATCTATCTTATTGTTGTAGTTTATCAAATCTATGTTTTGTGGTTAAGTTTGTTATTTTGGTGAAGACTGATTCACCCCCTCCCCTCTTAGTCTTCCCTCTTGGCTGCAACTAATAGTTATTAGACTATTTCTGTATGAACCTTTCTCTGAAACCAATTGTTGAAAACTTCAAAATGTTGAGAGCGGGTGTGAATCAACATATATTAAAACTTCACCAATTTAACCAATCAACTATCATTCATTCCATTTACCACATGTGCAGAAGTAAAGAACTAAAAAACACAATAGCAATCACACGTGAACACCAAAATTTTACATGGAAAACCCGATGAGGGAAACACCATGGTGAGAAATGTCACACTATATGAAAATAGGTTACAATGTTTTAGGCTCAAGGCTAAGGAAGCTCACTACTCCTAATATGGACTTGCAAGACTAAGGCACACAACCTTAGGCCAAGATACAAGGTACTTGCATTACTGAGACACAATCTCAAGGAAAGATACAATAGATACTTGCAAACACTAAAGCTCACTTATTTAGGACAATACACAAAGCCTTTGAGAATAAAATATCAATATGATTGAACTGGTGAGAACTGCATCCTCTGATATGTTGATTGCAATCCACTATTAATACAGATCTAAAATTGCCTTCATTACTTGTCAACTACACTTGCGCACCTTTGCACTTACATAATCTCACTAACTCACACCACATACAACTTATTTTCTTCATCATTTATAGACCATTCACAATCAAAATAACATTAGTTAAGTTAGCCTAATTTGATGTAATGTGTAGATATAAACAATCGATCAAAAACCTTCAAGGCAATGTGAAAGGTAGAATGAGGCATGTGAAGCATCACACCATGTTGGTACACCTTCCTATCCATCCCAAATCAATGCTTATAGTTTTTTATGCTACTACATGAACCAAAACATCATAGGTCAGCTCCAAGAGATAAAACTATATGCCTACTGACCAAAATAACTTATTGATGCACCATATAGAATCATAAGACTCCAACACAGCCAAATCATTAAACTACACCGCCAAAACTACTAAAGCCAAAGGAAAGCAATGCATTCCTACAAACTATCACTCTAGCGCTACATTAGCCAATACATAGAAATGAGAACCTAGAAACTAAGATATATGCAAAATTTGCAACTACCAACATCATATTACAACTACAAAAACTGATGAAACAATGTGCCACAATGCAAATCGAATTTTGAGCATACTCTAACAAACTATTCACCGGAACAATAACACATAGCTAATAACAATTGTGGACCACTAAGATATTCTCCAAAGCTCTAGAAAAGCCATCATACAACTAGATATACCATCTAAATCATCTACAATCAATTTCCACAAATTCACATGAACACTAAACTAATCCTCTATTATTGTACTAGCTAAACACATATCTGGACCAAGGATATCAACAAGTTTGAGAACTAAAGACACATCCAAACCAAAGATATGAACAAGTGTGAAATCAATTACAACAAAAACTCATATTTGCAACATGGGTAACAAAAGCCTACAACTAGTAAGCAAATGCACCAAAACAAAGTGCAATCGTATAATAAAATTTGTCAAAAGCACAAAATTAGAAGTCAAATATGCAAATTTGACCTGTAACTTTTGAAAACACTAAAAACTCAAACAAAAATGTTATAAAAAAGGACTAGGGTCCCACCAAGTGTGCCAAAAATATGTATTGAAATGTAGCCCTATTGTAAACTCCTAAACAACCCAACCACAAGCCTAGAATCTATAAAACAAATCAACAACACCAATGGAGCTCTAAATCAAGTGCATTTAAACAAGATAAACAACATTATACCTTCACACACATGATAAGTTTGACTCCATTGTTCTCCAATCCCTTCAAGAAATTATGGATAATATTATTTTCTCTTAGCTTTAAGCACCAACACAAGATGACTTAAAGAAAGGGAGTGTGGTCGATTGATGATGCAAGTATGATAATGAAAGCTATGACGGATACTATAAATCTCTAAGCAAATTTCAGCATAATTGATGTAGAAACTAGTTGTAGATATGATGAAATGAGAGAGAAAAGCTTCTTTTATATAGATCTCCAAGAGAATCACAGGCTTAAATTAGGAGGTTAAAATATGAATGGTTGTGATTAAGAGATTAAAGGAGAATTAATAGGATTAAGAGATTAAAGTGGGATGGAGGAATAATATTAAGAGGTGGAAGAGAGTAAATAAGATTAAGAGGTTAATTTGAATGAAGGGATGAGATTAAGAGGTGGGTTGACCTTTTGAGTTTAATGAATCTAGACATGTGAAGAAAGGACAAAGGAGGACACTTTTCATATGACTACAAATTTAGATTATGATCTATGTGAACAAATTGAAGGGTCGGGATTAGAGAAAAGAGGACAACACATTAATTAAATAAATTCATTTAATTTGTAGTTAAAAATGGTGGAATTAGGATAATTAAAAAAATAATACAAATTTATTTAATTATAAGAAAGAAAAGACTAATGAATTAAATAATTAAATAAATAAATATTTATTTAATTAGTAGAAAAAAAGATTAGATAATTAATTAAATAAATTAAAATATTTATTTAAATAATAGTAAAATAATTAAATAAATAACTTGAATATGTATTTAATTAAGTGGAAACATTTTATACAAATAAAAATAGTGATTTAATAAGGTACACAAAATCTTCAAAGAAATAAAAATGATATTCAAAATTAAAGGAACAAAATACTAAAAGGAGAATTAGGAAGTGCATCACTGAGTAAAGTTTTTTCACCAAAACAAACTTGTACACAATGAAAATAAAATGAAACATTTTAGGTGGATGCTTTTTTTAAAAGCTTGTCATTTTTAATGGTATCCATAATTCTAGTTTCCTTGTCAATTCTTGCAATCTTTGTAATAAAACTAAGTCTTTGAACACTTTAACTTTTAAATTGTGGTTTATTTTCCTAGGTAATTTTTTAAGTTTGGATAATAGGAATGGTTTAGGTGGACTTAATTTTATTTGGGTAATGTCAAAAACTTTTCTCCACATCTTAATAATTTGTGATTTGTCTTAATTAGTGTATCTAGAAAGAAAGAAATGATGATTTATTCCAAGATAAAAGAAGGTATCTTGCTACCTTTTATTATAAGCTCATGTTTTTAAACATCACAATGCAAGTCTCAATAATTTTGGATATTCCAAAGAGTAGGTTTGTGATCCTCCTAAAAGAGGATTTCACATTGTTGTACAAGAAAGAGGTTGTTAATGTGCACTTCTAGCCCTATGATAGAGAAAAGCTCATGAAAATAAGTTATAATTATTTAAGGAGTAAATGGATAAAAATAATGTTTCTAAACTTATAAAGAAAAAGAAATGGAATTGAAAGAAACTCAAAGAGAGTTGTAATCTTTGAAACCATTGTCATAGATTTGAATTGTGAAGATGGAGTTGATTCGGTAATTGGCACCTTTGAGTCAAACTATTATGAAAATTATTGTCATAAAAAAATGTTGTTGTGAATAGCTTGTAATATCCTTTTTTATTAATTTTTGGGTCTTTTGGACAATTGTAATGTACAAGAACCAATCATTAATTAATATTCTAGGTTTGTTAGATTTTCTTGTTGACTCTGTGACCATATAAGTTTGTAGACTATTCTTGTTTACTATTTCCCATGGTATTTTCTCAATGTGAAACTAGTTGGCGGTCTAGTGTGTACACTATATATTATACCTATTTTGGTTTTTTCTTGTATACGATCTCTAACATAAAAAAATTGTTAATCCATATATGCTCCAATAACTCCCTAATAGTGGATTTGTACTTGACTGTGAGGAGTACTTCCTCTTGTCCTCGCCTTTATCATGACAACACAAATTCAATCTCAGTGTCCATAAAACTTGTGTGCAAGCACTATCCCCCTTGACCATAGTAGTGGTTGTCACCCTTGGGATCTTAGTTCAACATTAAAAAGATATATGAGGGGAAAACACCAACCAACTACAAATTTTTAAAGGAATGATTAATCATGATAATAAATACCCTTAGCTAGTATTATCTAGGTTTCACATTGTAGTGTCATAAAATTGTGACCCTTTCAATTGTCGACCACATTAGGGTCCTCACGCATGAGAACTAAATCCCTAGGCTTGATCGGAGACCAGAGACTTTCTTGACACCTGAGAACTACATCTTGCTTGCCCTCTGCACTATGTAAACTACATCTTGTCCTAGAAAAAAGGGCAGGACAAGGGCATGGTGCCTCTGTCCCCTGCCCTATCTTGGGGCAGGACCACCACACCCCTGTCCCCTGCCCTATTTTGGGGCAGGACCCTTCAAATTTTTCTTTGCAGGTTGCACATTGAGTGGGAAAAACTCCCCCAATGTCGGCCTGCGACGAAAAATCAGTCAATTAGCCCTAATTGACAAGTATATAAGTTGCATTTGCCCTCTCATTTGCATAAGTTCAACAAGTGGATAAGCGATAATACAGATAGATGAGATCACGCATTCAAGCATTATTTTTTAGCATTGAGCATTCTCAAGTCTCTCTTCAAGGCTAGGTGTTGCATTCAAGTCAAGGATTCAACCATTGGAGAGGAGATTCATTCCAACATTCAATACCACACAAGAAAATCTACCTACATTCTATCTACAACCTCCCTTCAGGTGACTTACATTTCAGTCTTTCATTTACATTTACTTGCAAGTACTTTCTCTCATCATTTGGTTAATTCCAAAATTGGGATTTGACCTAAAGGTAAACCCCTAATCCCAACCCCTTTTCCTCTATTTTTTGCGTGTAGGTTGCCGCTGCATGGTTGTACTTTCAGATTTGGACTCCATTTGTAGAGGCAGAAAAACCCTTTTCATTTCATGGATTTTTTGGAGGACCATGTACATTCCTACCATGGTTTGGGCAACTTTTTCTCAAATTCGCAGGACAGCTTCAACTCGACATTTCACTGCTAGATCCAGGTGCACAACTTCATCCTATGCTTCTATCTCAAATTATAATCAAATCTTTGTCACTTTTCCACTTGGTCATAAGTACACAATTCAATCAATTCAAATATCAATCTCAGAAGAGGGGATTAACTTACCATTCTTATATCAATCAAAATTCAATCTCCTTTTCTAGAAGTTGAATCTAGTGTATTTTCCCCCTTCTTCTAATGTAATGCGTGAAAAGTGTTTGAAGGGAAATCCGAAGTGAAACTTTCATCTCTCCTCGGAGGGAAGAAAAGCTTTCCTCTTGATCTCTCCATCATTTACCTTTTTCAACATTACATTTTGGTGAACCTGACGTCTTACATGCTTTATTCTGAAAATCATAGCATATTTTTCATTTACAAGTTTAATTTTTCTGCAAACTTAGTGGTTAATTCATTTAAAACCCTATTTTTTGAAATTGAAATTGAACTTGTGTTTTGCAAAAATTGCTTGTTATTGTCTTAGATCTGAAAATTGCTTAGTTTTTCAAATTCAATTTCTTCATTCCCTTGTTCAATTTGCAAACCAAATTCACAAAATTAAGAGGTTAATTGTCAAAACCCTAATTTTTAAAAATCATCTTGAAATTTTGCAAAAATTGAATTTCCATTTAATTTTCAGATTTGTGACTGTTTTCAGACTTATCTTCTATCCTACAATTCAAATTTTCAATTTCCCTCCTTTTTCAAAATTCAGTGGTTAGGCCATAAAACCCTAATTTTCAAATTTCATTGGATTTTGTGCAAATTTGAGTCAATTTATTTCAAATTCAGATTTCTAAAATATTCTCCAAGGTGTCCCTCCCCTTTTAAGTGTGACCCTTTTCAAATTTCCAGTCGAAGTCCCTTTTTTCTTCAAAACCCTAATAGGGTCCTATTTCCACATTTGAACGTTAATTTCGCCTATCTCGAAATCATAAAATTCGCCAATTTTTGGGGGTTAGCTTTAAAATCATCGTAATATTCATCCCTGAAAATTTTGAAAAAAGTTGGTCGCACCATGTGCATCCTCGCCACATTCCTCGACTTTTTTCCCAAAATTTTGGGAGACTGTTATGATTGCATTTAATAACCTAAATCCAAAAGATTGGTTGATTTTGTCGAATTTTTATCCCTCTAACATCGAAAAATACCTCCAAAATTCAACATTTTAAATTTCCAAATAATTTTTAAAATTAAGAGGTTAATTATAATCTACACTGATATTAAAAATCTTGTATTTGTTAATTTTAAAATTAAGTGGTATCCCCTTGGCCCTAATTTTAAAATTCCAATTTCCTTTGATTTATTATTTTGGAAATTATGTCATTTTCTTTAATCATTATTTTCTTAAATTTTGCATTACTCAATTTTGTAAGCTTTGTTCAAAATTCAAATTTTAATTTTCCCTCTAGTGCATGAGTTTCACCACTATTAGTCCTACCTATAATATCCTCGTTAGACGAAGCATTAGAATTAAGGCTTCCCAAGGTTTAATTACTGAGGACATGGAGCCTAATTTGGGTGGCTTCTTTAATGAGGATAATGCTAATTCTTCCCATCCTAATCATGTTCTTATCTATCCAATTGATGAATCCCATGATGAACACGAAGAAGCTTTGACTAGAGTTTCCATAGATCAACTTTCAAAATTGGACAATCAATTTGATAACTTTCAACAATGGATGTCCCAAGAGTACCTTAATAATGAAGCTCTTCCATTATTGAGGACATGGAGCCTAATTCGGGTGACTTCTTTAATGAGTATAATGCTAATTCTTCCCATCCTAATCATGTCCCTATCTATCCAATTGATGAATCTCATGATGAACATGAAGACACTCTGACTAGAGTTTCGATAGATCAATTTTTAAAATTGGACAATCAATTTGATAACTTTCAACAATGGATATCCCAAGAGTACCTTAATAGTGAAGCTCTTCCATTAATTGAAGGCCTTAAATACATGATTAAAAGTGATAAGAATGGAATTGATATATTGTGTGGCATTGCTCATATTGTTGATTCTAATGTCATACCTATCACAACTTCTGTTGAGAACTTAGGTTATTCACAACCTTCACATCAAATCAATTCTTCTATTTCTTTGACCACTTCAATGGCTAGTATTCCTACTTTCACTTCAAACATCATGGTTACATCAACTCAAAATGTCATTCCTACAACCATTGGTCATAGGGGAAATCGCTCTTCTTCATTTAAACCTCCATATTTACCTATGTCTTCCATAAGTATTCTTATTATCCCTCAACCAATCAATGTGACACAAGGGGGCAATTCATTCAACAATTTTGTTCCTCCTCTGAGTGTCTCATTTCCTACTCAATCGTCACCTATGCCTACTTATCATAATGTCCCACCACCTTATTCTCAATACATGCCTTCCTTCAATAAAATTACATCACCTTCTCAATCAACCATGTCTAACATCAATTCTTCTACCGAAGCAATAATCAACAATCTTGCTCAAACTGTGTCTTCCTTACAACAACAAATTGCTTCCATGAGTCAATCCAAGTTTAGTGTGCCCACCTTTGATGTTGCAAGCCCACTTTCTCTTGATATTGTTAAAGTTGTGCAACCTAAGCATGTTGAGGTGCCGCAATTAGAACTCTATAATGGAAAAGGTGATCCTCTTACGCATGTCAAAACATTTCAAACCTTGTGTATTGATTTTTCTGATGATCAATGATTGCTTGCAAAACTGTTTACAAGAATATTAAGAGATAAAAATTTACAATGGTATTGCGCTTTGCCTTCTTATTCCATCACTTCTTTTCAACAAATAGAAAATGCTTTCATCCAAAAATTTCAAAATAACATTGGTCCTAAAATCACTTTAACTGATTTAATGCATTGTAAACAAGGTGTTAAAGAAAAAGTGACTAATTTCATTGGTAGATATAAGCATTTGTGTGCTCAAATTTATTTTCATGTACCTGATAATGATATTCAAATAATTTTCATTTCTAATTTGCTAAAATGTATCAGGGAAAAGTTTCTTTTGTCTGAGTTTACTTCCTTTCTGTGGTTGTGTGCAACACTCCACAATTATCAACTGGTTGTGAGTCAAATGGAACAATCTACTCCTATGGCTCTGAGTGATAAGGGGGAGAGTGTTCAACAACCGTTTGCAAAGTTCAAATCAACAAAAAGCTTCATCAAGTTCAATGATACAATCCACAACAACAATGTGAATGCTACAACAGGTGTGCCTTCTATTTCTAAATTTTTCAAAAGAGAAAGATAATTTACTCCTTTGAATGAATCTTTACATAGTATTATGTCTTACTTGTTTTAAAGAACCATTATCAAACTCCCTCCTATAAAACGAGTTGATCCTTCTAAACTTGCATCCCCTTATTTTGATAACATTTCCTTTTTCCAATTTCATCATCATCCTAGTCATGACACTGATAAATATTTCGCATTGAAAAATAAGATTCAAGATTTGATTGATAACAATACTATATCTGTGGTAGGTGTGAATGATAAGGGAAATAAATCAGTAGCTCCTCCTAATCAAAATCTTAAAAATTTTACTGATGCTTTGCCTTCTCATACCTCTAACGTGATTGAGATGGAGTATACTTGTTTTTCCTCTGAGGAATTCACTTCTATGGCTTCTAACTTGGTAACTATGGTAGAAAAAAAAAATATGCCTAAGGATTATTCTACTACGTTTGACCCTAGTGAGACCATTAGAGCACCTGATGGCCCTTTATACATAGTTGTGAAGGTTAAGGATATCCCTTGTCATGGTGCTCTTGTTGATCCCTCTTGCATGGTTAACATAATCACTAAGGAGTATCTATTTACTTTATGATTTCATAAACCAATATATGATGCCTCTAATATAGTTGTGAAGTTATTTGATGGCTTCTCTTGTCCTACCATTGGCTCTATCACCCTTCTTGTTGAAGTTTATACTAAATCTATGGATGTTGACTTTGTTATCATACCCTCTTCTGATCAATTTCGTATGAAGTTGGGCTATCCTTGGCTATCGTCCATGAAGGCTATGTTCGCATTGCATGAAGATTGCATTGAAGAAGTATAGTGTTGTCATTGATGTCAATAGCAACTGGTAATGAACCAGTAAAGCAACTGGTAATGAAGCAGTGAAGATCAACCGGTAACCCTAACCAGTTGAGAAGCAGAACCCTAACCGATGAAGCTGGAGATCGGTTGTGATGATTTATGACCGAATGATGATTGATGATGAAGATTCCACATAAGCACATTGTACGTTTTGAGTTTTGAAAAGGTTTTGGTACGTAAAAATAACCGTTTATCTCGGGAATGATCAAATTCATAGTATGAAGTGACAAACACATGATGTGTTTGTAATCTCTATGAGAATTTTAGGGTTTGTGTTGTGTTACCGACCTAATGTATTTATTTTTAAGGTCGATGGATTGATTGTAAGAGTGATTGGAAAATTTGATTAAGTGTGGAAGTGATTGTTGCCGAACCAGGAGGTGTGTCTGTAGAATGATGTGAAGGCAGATAAGAGCAGTAAAGGATCTGATTTAGCAAGGAAGTGCTCTTTCTAGATTGATCAAAGAACCTATTGTTCTCTAACCATTATAGTAGTAAAATCCCTTAACCGGGTAAGCTTTAATAGGTTTTTTGTTGAAATCCTCTAACCAGGTGATTCATTAGCTTGGATTTGAAATCCTCCACTGAGGTTACCTTTAACAGGGTATTTGTAGTCAACCCCTTAACTAGGTGGTCCTTAACCAGATTTGTTCCTAACAAAACATTATTGTATAAGCTTCTAACAAGGCTTGGCTCCTAATAGGGTAAACTTTAGAAGAGTTCAAAATACTTGTGGGTATTCATCCCCACCGTGGTTTTTCCCATTTGGATTTCCACGTGAAAAATCAGTATCAAGTGGTGAATGATTTTGTGGATGTGTTTTTGGTATGGTTGATATGAATGATTGGTAAATCTGCATAGATATGTTTAAATGATTGGAAATAATTTGAAATATGTTATCATTGGTATTAGTGAAGTGGTTTAAGGTTTTGGTCAAAGGATATTTAAGTTTCAGATCTGTTATATTATATCACTAAAGTATTTGGTCAACTGGTAAGTTTTAGTAGTGTGGCTGTAGATTTGTTAAAGTGACTAAATCGGTAAACTTTGTGAGTTGACTTTAAGTTGAAAATAAGTATGGTAAAAACTTAGTTTATTTTCTGACTATTGATTCACCTGCCCCCTCCTTCTCAGTAGGTGACCAAATCTTTATAGTTTCGTCATATTATCAGGCTATTGCTTCTCCAATCCATAAGTTTTTGAAATTTCCTCACGATGGCAAAATCATAACTGTGAACCATAGCTTATTTCATCCATCCGAAATAATCCCTAGTGTTCCTATTGATTTCTTTTGGACTAAGCAATTTCAATCTCTTCCATCAAGGAGTGATGCTACTTTTCAATCTTATCCAAAATGGAAGAAAGATATGATCTTATCCTTAAGTCAACCTCGATCCCCAACAATTGACATTCCTATCATACTTGAATATGAAGTTTTTCCACTCACTGATAGAAGTAATATCCCTCCTAACTAATAGCTTCAACCTATTCCTATGGATGTGACTATACCTTCTCCTAAGAAGAACAAAAATACTCTTCCTAAGATTAGACCTGTACCTCCTCCTCATGATGGACCTAGTCTTCTTCCTACACCTAACATTCCTCCTCTATATGGCACAATTCCACCTTTTTCCTCTTATAAAGAGACCATTCCTGGTTCTCCTCTTGTCCAACCTAAAAGACCCCAACCTATGTTAGACACAATGTGCCATTGAGAGGAGGGTTAATTAGTGGTTTTCAATCTTTTTCCCTTTAACTATCCTATGTGTGAATATTGGTTAACAAATCAAACAGAAAGAAGACTTACCAATTAGATGGGATCCTATCACAAATACAATCACACATGAAAAGGGACATCACATAACACCGGCATATACGAGGAAAATCCAAGATGGGAAAAACCTTGGTGAGAAATGCTGCTAGAGACTACTGCTCCAATCTAGCCTCACAATGAATTTCTCATTACAAAGTTTAGGGCACCAACCCAAGGAGCACCAACCCCTAATTTAGGGCACCAACCCAAGAAGCACCAACCCCTAATTTAGGGCAACAACCCAAGGAGCACCAACCCCTGCAGCAAGCTACAACTCACTGATCTACAAAATATATCATCAATTACAAAAGTAAAAACCTGTTACAAGTGAATCTTGCAACCACTGCATATAATCTCTCTACTGGTATCACCCCTTCTCTGCCTTACCAGTTCTCTACTATTCATGTCACTCTACCTCTCTTCAGCTTTCTGCTAGATTACTATCTTCTGCTCTCAGCTACACTCATTTGCTGATGCCTTACCAAATCAATTATATGAGTTACCTTTTTTCTTCTTTTGCTCTATCAAATTTCGTCTTCACTTTCTCTGCACTTCAACACTCTCTACTATCTTCCAGCTAGTTCTAGCATTGCCAGTTGGCTTCACTGATGCTTTCTTGTAGCTTGCTAGTTTCTTTAACGTTACCAGTTAAACCTTTGCTAAAACCTATTACAAGTTATCTCCCTTATGCTTTATCTTTATCATCCTCTATAGATATCACTCTTCATCTACTTCTCTATTTAGCCTTTGGCATTACTTGGAAGCATCTCTCTCTGAGGCATCATCTAATTCTGTCTTCGGCCTGCATATTTATTATCTGACATTCCTGCCAAAAGCAATATTTGAACTTGGTGCCTTTGGGTTTCTTCCACTGATCACGAGGCACATTGAAACCAATCATATCTCATTCGATATTATCTCCAAGATAACTACCTGCACATCACTACCATTTGTGTGCCTTCCAATACACGTTTGCTATGTTTAGAAAACACAACCCTATTTCTCGACCTACTTTTGTCAATCACATTTAGTGATCTTGTAGTTGCCTTTGCCAAATCTGATCTGCAATTGAATTTCTTTCATCAATCATAGCATCACCTAGATCTTTGGTTTGCATCAAGCCGCAAACCCTCTACAACACCATTGTGATTCTCACAATCAACATTTAATGTTGACCAACCAACAACTACCTCACCGACATGGCACTTCACTGACTTCTGCGAGCTTACCACTTCAATTCCACATGGTATCCTTGTTGATATCCATCTCAACAAAGATATTTGTGTCGGCTAGACTCGATCACCGACAATCAACACACAATCTGTCCTTCTTTTTTGTTGCTTCACTAACCCTGTCGGTATCTCATACTTTACTAGTTAACCATCATGTCTACACTTTGTTGATCTGTCAATGGAACACCTTAACCGGTCACCGGACATGCCTATTCATAGCAGGCTCATTCTCATCAGGTATGAGCACATCACTTAGCCTCTTTTCTGGTTCTCATACTTATCGGTAGGCACCTTGATGACACCATGTCATCAACCTTCAGTTGTTTCCATCTGAGGCATCTACGTGCTGGTTGCACTCTCTATCTGGAGCTGCTCAACTTTGCCTTCTTAATCATCAAGTCGGACATCATCTCAACCGGTTTATCAAGGTGACAAACCCATCACTTCTTTACTCTTCCTTTTATGTCCCGATGGCACAATATGCCAACCCTTTATGATCTGGTGGACATCTCTGATTACATGCACCTAAGGCATCCTTTTGTTTCATCAGTAGATCTAGTGTGAGTCTTCAATCACCTGCCTTATACATCTTCTTTGTTATCTCACATAACTATGATGCACACTTGTGCATAATAGGAGATAAGCTCCACTTACCGATGGCATTGGATCCTTGTCATCTGCATCCTGCAATGCACTCATGTGGCTTCCCTGATTGTGCAACATATCTTCAAACAAGCACATGTGATCCAATTGGGCACACTGACTATCAGTCATCTCTTCACATGGTGACTACATCTCTATCCGGTGGGAGTCTTGTTGTTTTGTATCCACACAGTTTACTGGTGACTCCAATGGTCATTCCTCTAAATGGCATTCTCTTCCTTACCTTTCTGGTGTTTAGCAACACAAGGTGATATCAAAGAAATCTCACCCTATATGCATCCATGACAGTGTTGCACATACATCTCTTATCTGGTTAGTCATCCTATACCGGTTGACAGCAATGACAACACAATGCCAAAAATCTCCCACTTTGGCATTGATGTCAACACATGTAGTATCCGACATACTACAAAATCTTTCTCCCCATTTGACAACAATGGCAAAGAACACTAATAGGGTTTCTCTCCTCCTTGTGTCTACTGGGCACTGATAGATTTTCCTCTCTCCCTTATTGTTTATCGGATGCTTCTCCTCCTTTTGCATCCTTTCCATTCATAGCATTTGAGATAAAGATCTCAACAATTAACTGACACCAATTTCTCAGCAACAAAGTGTATATACAAACCAAAAGTCGTTGCATATACAAGTCTGATACCAATTGAAGGCACATGTGTCAGTGAACAAAACTTACTTGTCGGTTAGACTGCATAATCTCTCCTTTGATATGCAGAAGTTATTTTGAACCCAATTAGTTGATATCAAGTGTTGAAGCTGACACTGATACCAATTGTATCTTCTCTAATGCAATTTTATGTTCTCCTATGCAGGTAACTCTCCCTTTTTGTAGACAACTCTTTCGGTGATCCAATTGTGATTTCAATTGGATAGACATTGAAATATTTCACAACCTCGAACACTTCCAAAGACACAATCATACCAGTTGAACCATGGACACATGCACTCCCCCTATGTCCAGCAAGTCTGATAACAATCACATGATATGGTTGTCAACTCCCCCTGAGTTATGAATTTTAGGTCCACATTGTCGGTCGGGTCCAAAACCAGAGCTCTAGTCTTTACCATATACCGGTTGAGATGTACATATGTGATCAATCTAATGATTCGTCAGCTCCATTATATCTACCACAGCCTATGACATGGTCTTAGATGTACACAATGCCATACAATATCATCATCACATCATAAATCAAATTGGTTAGCCCACAAAGGATGCATGCATACATGATCAACTACCAAGCCATCATGTGTCAATCAGGTCTCCATCAACACCACCTGAGACATAAACTCCTCACTTCATGCTATCAAGGCTAATGCAATGATCCTCAAACTCATTGTCTTACATAACCTGCAAGTACCTATTAGCATACATACCGGTAGCATACAACACATACCAGTGTCTTATACCGGTCCAATATCTCTACCACATCATCTTTCTCTAACTCCTATCATCTTGTGTCACTTTTCTTCTGATCCCAAATGCAAATTTTTCATCCATTAACACATGCAGTAGAAATCCATCTCTGATCTATAGGTATGTAGCCAAGGTAGCCACTACACACACTTTCCATCGCATTTCCTTCCTCTATAGTGGCAGCACCTTGTTCTTTAGTCTGTCCTCTTCCACTAAGGGGGTGAATAATGTGGTCAATGTGTAACTCCCCCTAAGGTCCTGCATCTCCTTTAAACCTAAGGAGATATCACCTGTGCATTGAATGCACAATGTTGGTCTAAGGTCACATCTTCTTGCTTCTTCCTCCACACCTACATGGTCTCAAACTTCTTCCCATTTTCACTCTTGGGAGTAGGTCTTACCTTCTTTTGTTGATTTTTCCTTTCATTTCTGGGTCCTACATCATATTCGACAGTAGTGCTATAGTAGCACACAACATCCATGCCAATCTCATGATTGGGGAGTCTTCTAGCATACTGGTTTCACCATCTTCTTCTAGTCATGTTGTTGTATCTTACAACCGGAACTGATGGACTACTTGATCTTGTAGGAACAAAACCTCTTCTACTTTTGTTCCATGCAACATTTTGTATCTCATATTCTCTATATCCATTTCTATGTTGAGCATAGCTACTACACTGGTAGTCATGTGATTGCAAGTTCATCCTTCTCCAATTATGACTTTTATGGCCAAAGCCATTACACCTCCAATAGAAGATATTATTGTTTCTAGGAGGAACATACTGTCTATTCCTAGACTTCATTTTGCATTCATCTGCCCTATGGTTGTATTCTTTGCATGCAAAATAGTAACTCGAGAGAGGGGGCACATAACTTACAAATTTGTTTTTCCATGCTTGAGGAGATCTTACCGGTTTAGTATCTCCATTTCTGCTTCTCCAGGGATGAATCTTGGATTGTCCACACTCTATAGCTCTTCCATCCATTCTCTCCTTTTCCCATACTTTCTTTGTCTTGTGGGTAGTAGTGTTTCCTTTTCTTCTACCGGTAGGAGGTCTTTTATGCTATCTTCTCATGTTCTTGATTTCAATGAAGTTTCCTTCTCTCAACTTCCCTTTTCTTTTTGGATCTGCATTGTTCATCCTTGTAGCATTGGTCTTCTTCTTCATGTCCTCACCAGTTGTAATTAGATCAATCTTCTTTCTTGGAGCATTTCTAACCGTGAAGGTTTGACCCTTACCATTTCCATTTGAGGAGACAAATTGAATATATTTGTGGGAGGTATCCTTACTTGTAGAGCATTCATCAACAACATATCCTAATCCTCTGGTATCCTTGGAATGTTTTTTCACATTCAACATTTTGTCCAAGGCTTCAGTGCTACCATCATACTGGTTTCTTAGCTTGAGTTTATTTTTGCACTTCTCAAGGTCTTTCCTCAGGTTCTCCATTTCCTCTTTCAACTTTTGACACTCTCTGCATTTTCTCTCCACTTCTAGTTGCAGCTCCTCACATCTTCTTTCATTGGCATCAAGGACTGATTTCAATTTATCAGTCATTTATTTGGCATCTTCAAGTTGAGTTGTTAACATGCAGACTTTTTTGTTTGACTCTTCAAGGAATAATTTCAATTGATTACATTTTTCATGAACTGATTTTTTGTAACTCTTAAATTCATTTCTAACATATTTCAGTTCACCAAGGGCACTTAGCAACTCACTTTCTAGATCAATTTCAACTTCTTCTTCTTCTTCATCTTCTTCATCACTACCAAATACATCTTGTCGGTGGGATCTATCTGCCTTGTCACATTCTGATGTGTGCACTTAACTTTTTGTCTCTTGTGCCATGATGAGATGAGTTTCCTCTTCATCATTGTTGTAAAAACTAATTGATCTTCTTTCAACACCTCCACATGTGTCTACTTTGTTGTTCTTCATGCTTTTGCAATCTGATTCAGTAGTGCGCGATTCATTTCCATAAAGCTTCTTCTAGCTATCCCATAGAATTTTTGCAAATCTGTACTTATCCACTTGTGAGGGAACATCATCGGTAAGTCTAATGAATATAGCCTTCATGGCTTAAGCATTGCACTTAGATCTTCTTCTACTTCAGGACCAGTGGGAGGACTAAATTTACTAGGGTAGCCATTTACAACAGGAATCCACACGTCAAACCCTAGAGAGGAAAGGTAAACTTCCATTCTACAACTCCAAATGGAATAGTTTGAACCATAAAAAAACTGGATCAGGAATTGAAACTAAACAAACCATTTTTTCCTTAAGCCAAAATCTACCCAAGCTAGAGAAAGCTTATCAACCAGGAACCTAATCTTTGATACCAATTGTTAGACACAATGTGCCACTGAGAGTGGGGGTGAATCAATGGTTTTCAATATTTTTCCCTTTAACTATCCTATGTGTGAATACCAGTTAACAGATCAAATAGAAAGAAGACTTACCAGTTAGATGGGAGCCTATCATAGATACAATCACACATGAAAAGGGACATCACATAACACTAGCATATATGAGGAAAACCAAGATGGGAAAAACCTTAGTGAGAAATATTGTTGGAGACTACTGCTCCAATCCAACCTCATAATGAATTTTTCATTACAAATTTTAGGGCACCAACCCAAGGAGAACCAACCCCTAATTTAGGGTACCAACCCAAGGAGCACCAACCCCTTATTTAGGGCAACAACCCAAGGAGTACCAACCCCTGCACTGAACTACAAGTAAATGATCTAAAAAATATATCATCAATTACAAAAGTAAAAACCTGTTACAAGTGAATCTTGCAACCATTGCATATAATCTATCTACCTGTATCACCCCTTCTCTGCCTTATTGGTTCTCTACTATTCCTGTTACTCTGCCTCTCTTCAGCTTTCTGCTAGATCACTATCTTCTTCTCTTTGCTACACTCTTTTGTTGTTGCCTTACCAGATCAATTATGCTGGTTACCTTTCTTCTGCTTTTTCTCTGTCGAATCTCCTCTTCACTTGCTCTGCACTTCAACACTCTCTATTGCCTTCCAACTGGTTCTAGGATTGTCAGTTGGCTTCACTGATACTCTCTTGCAGCTTGCTGGTTGCTTTAACCTTACCGGTTAAACCTCTGCTAACACCTATTATAGGTTATCTCCCTTCTGCTCAATCTCTATCATCCTCTACAGATATCACTCTTCGTCTACTTCTTTATTTGGCCTTTGGCATTACTTGGAAGCATCTCTCTTTGAGGCATCATCTAATTTTGTCTTCGTCCTGCATATTTATGATTAGACATTTCCTCCAAAAGCAAAATTCAAGCTTGGCGCCTTAGGGTGTCTTCTACTAATTCTGAGGCACATCGAAACCAATTGAATCCCATTTGATTTGATCTCCAAGACAACTACCTGCACATCACCACCATTTACGTGCCTTCCAATACACATTTTATATGTTTAGCAAACACGGCCATGTTCCTCAACCTAGTTTTGTCAATCACATTTAGTGATCTCGCAGTTGCCTTTGCTAAATTTGATCTGCATTTGAATTTCTTTCATCGATCATGGAATCAACCAGATCTTCAATTTGCATCAAGCCACAAACCCTCTGCAACACCTTTGTGATTGTCACAGTCAATATTTAATGTCGACCAACTGCCAGATACCTCACCGACATGGCACTTCACCGACCTCTACGAGTTGGCCACTTCAATTCCACGTGGTATCCTTGTCGATATCAATCTCAACAAATATCTCTATGTCGGCTAGACTTGGTCACCGACAACCAACACATAATCATTCCTTTTTTGTCAATTCACTAACCTTGTCGGTATCTCACACTTTACCAGGTAACCATCATGTCTACACTTTGTTGGTATGTCAGTCGAACACCTTAACTAGTTGCGAGACATGCCTATTCATAGCATGTTCATTCTCATCAAGTAGGAGCACATCACTTAACCTCTTTTCTCTCTTGCCGAATCTCATACTTATCGATAGGCACCTTGATGACACCATGTCTTCAACCTTCAGTTGTTTCCATCTGAGGCATATACATGTTGGTTGCACTCTCTATCTGGAGCTGCTCAACTTTGCCTTCTTCATCATCAGACCAAACATCATCTTAGCAAATTTGTCAAGGTGGCAAACCCATCACTTCTTTACTCTTCCTTTTCTATCCTGGTGGCACAATATGCCAACCCTTTCTAATCTGGTGCACATCTCTGATTACATGCACCCAAAGAATCCTTTTGTTTCATCGGTAGATCCGGTGTGAGTCTTCAATCACCTGCCTCCTACCTCTTCTTCCTTATCTCACAGAACTATGATGCACACTTGTGCATAATAGGAGATAAGCTCCACTTTACCAATGGCAGTGGATCCTTGTCATCTGCATCCTGCAATGTACTCATGTAGCTTCCCTTCTTGTGCAGCATATCTTCAAATAGGAACATGTGATTTGATTGGGCACACTCACTGTCAGTCATCTCTTCACTTGGTGACTGCATCCCTATTTGGTGGGAGTCTTGTTGTTCAGCATCCACACAGTGTATCGGTGACTCCAATAGTCATTCCTCTGAATGACATTCTCTTCCTTACCTTGCTAGTGTTCAACAACACAAAGTTATATCAAAGGCATCTCACCATGTATGCATCCATGAAAGTGTTGCACATACATCTCTTATACCAATTAGCCATCCTATACCGGCTGACATCAATAACAACACTATGCCAGCAACCTAACCCTTCAACTATGAAAGAGAAGAACATTCCTATTTTTTCAAATGTTCTCCCTCCTTCTAAGTCTTCCACTAAGACTCGATGGAATCTTTGTGTGAGAGAATGCCAATGAAGACACCGTATTCGAGCTCATGAAGTTCTCCCTCAAACTATTCCATCTCCTAAAACTCCAACAATTGACATGATTCCCTTTTCTCCTAAGCAAGATGTTCAACCTACATCTCCAAATAATAAGTTGCACAAAACATGTGATGGTTTTACTCCTATTCATGTACGTGCTCCTCTTTCTCTAAATTTTGATGAATAAATGGGTGAAAATGCTATTCATGATGGCAATACAACTCCTAATGCTTCTGATAGTGATTATGAATATTTTGATGTGGACAAGCATTTATCAACTGAATTTTTAGAAATCCTAATCCTAGCTCCTACAATCAAACAAAGTGACTTACCATATGAGCATAGTCCTTGTTTGGATCTTGTGATAGCTCCATCTGTTATTCTCGATGTCACTCCTCTGGCATGTTGCCTTCTGAAATAGTGATCAGCAAGATCGGGAGACGGATGTCATGCTAGATTAGAAATATTAGCACTATAGATTTTCTCTCTCTCTCCTTTCTTTCTCTTTTTTGGCCATTCTTCTATGTGTATCCATGTTCTTCTATTTTTTCCCTCAATGTCTACTTGAGGACGATGCAAAGCATTGAGATCTCTTTTGGTCTCTTTCAAGTTGACATGAAAGACATCCTCTCTTCCCTTTCTTCTAAGGTAGTGTCCTTTCTTTGGGAAATGATGATTATTATATGCACATATACATATATGATATACATGAGCTATCATATAGCATACTGACCCCAAGGAAAGAGAAACTACCTCATTCTTCGTGTTTTGTGTTTGTTATCCTTGGGTTTATTCCTCACTTGGGAGCTAGATCCTTGCAATAACATGCTCCCTCTCTTCTCTCTCTCTTGGGTGTATCCTACCTTAAAGAAATCACTCCCAATAAGGCATGCATGATCTCTTTAATGTAGGGGCATACACTTCGCTCATATTTTCCTTTTCGATACTTAGAATTATTTAGCGAACTTGGCTTTGCTTCATAATTTTGGTATCTTTTCCATGACTCATAGTGAGGGGAACCTTGCTACTTGCAGTAACGGTTTTCCTTTCTTGATCTTCCCTTTTACTTTTTCAATCGATGTTGTAAGATCCTTAGTCCATTGGGGGCTTGGTGCATCTTGCCTCCTTGATGTGGTAGAAGTTTTTCAATCTTGTTTCCTTATACTTTACCGGTACTATTGGTGTACACTTATACTCCCACTAAAGTGGGGGCTAAATGTTGTGTCATAAAATTGCGACCCTTGCAATTGTCGACCATATTAGGGTCCTCACACATGCAAACTGATTCCCTAGACCTGATTGGAGACCGAAGACTTTCTCGACACTTGAGAACTGCATCTTGCTTTCCCTCTACACTACCTAAATTGCATCTTGTCCTAGAACAAAGGGCAGGATAGGGGCGTGGTGCCCCTGTCCCCTGCCCTATTTTGGGGTAGGACCCTTCAAATTGTGCTTCGGAGGTTACACATTGAGCGGGAAAAACTCCCCCAATGTCGGCCTGCGATGGCAAATCAATCAATTAGCCCTAATTGACAAGTATATAAGTTGCATTTACCCTCTCATTTGCATAAGTTCAACAAGAAGATAAGCGATAACAAAGATAGATGAGATCATGCATTCAAGAATTCAAGAGCATTCAAGCATTCCTTTTCAGCATTGAGCATTCTCAAGTCAAGGATTCAACCATTGAAGAGGAGATTCATTCCAACATTTAATTCCACACAAGCAAATATACCTACATTATATCTACAACCTCCCTTCAGGTGACTTACATTTCAGTCTTTCATTTACATTTACTTGCAAGTACATTCTTTCATCATTTGGTTAATTCTAAAACGGGGGTTTGACCCGAAGGAAAACCCCCAATCCCAAACCCTCTTCCTCTCTTCTCCTATGTGTAGGTTGCAGGTGCGTGGTTGTACTTTTGGATTTGGACTCCATTTGCAGAGGCAGAAAAACCCTTTTCATTTCATAGATTTTTCGGAGGACCGTGTACATTCCCGCCATGGTCCGGACAACTTTTTCTCAAATTTGTAGGGTGGCTTTGACTCGATATTTCATTGCCAAATCCAGGTGCAGAGCTTCATCCTATGCTTCTATCTCGAGTTATAATTTGATATTTGTCACTTTTCCACTTGGTCATAAGTACACAATTCAATCAATTCAAATCTCAATCTCAGAAGAGGGGATTAACTTACCATTCTTATATCACTCAAAATTCAATCTCCTTTTCTAGAAGTTGAATCTAGTGTATTTCCCCCCCTCTTCTAATATAATGCATGAAAAGTGTTTGAAGGGAAATCCAAAGTGAAACTTTCATCTTTCCTTGGAGGGAAGAAAAGCTTTCCTCTTGATCTCTCCATCATTCACCTTTTTCTACATTACACACAGATTTTTTAAGTTTTCTAGTAATGCACATAAATTTGCTCATAAACATAATATACTTATCTAGGATTCGTCAAGGTTTTATTAAAAAAATTAGGGGTCTTTTCATAAACTTATCATTATTGTATACACATATGATTTCTCATCTTTTTATTTTAATGAGGGCGAATTGATAGAGGCAGCCCAACAACTTGAAGAGTCACTCAAAGTTAACCTCACATCATTACTCAGAGACTCAACATGTTTCCTGAGATGCAATTTTGGTAGGAATACTTTCATTCTTTTCGATTTGATAATTACATTTTTTTAGTTTGTTCTGTTGTGTTCAATTTTGGTTAACTTTTGTTGAGAGTTGACAAAGGGAAATCGTCTAGTAGAGTTATTTTCTTTGACAAATCTTGAATAATATAGTGGAAGTAAGTCTTCATGATCAACCATCAAGTGTTTCTATAACTATGATAGGTGTTACCTATGCTAGATAATTCGAGGCAAAGTGAGGTCAACAATGTGTATATGATCAAGTAGTTGTCTATTGATTATGGATGCACCTAAGACATATGAGCACAAAAAATCACTTGGACGATGTTCATTGTGGTTAGGAATTTGATATCCAACACAATGAAAATTTTTAGTAACCAATATAGTGAATGTGGAATAGTTTTGTTAAACAAGACAATAAAAAGTATTGGTAGCCAAGAACATGAAGAAGGAAAAATATATATATTTTATATACTACAGATGGTATAGATGGTCAAAAGCATACTAATATAGGAATTTCTATATCATTGTGTCAGGTAGTGTCTATGGATATTCAAACTATGGGAAGAAGTGGCACAAGATGCTAGATATACATGACTAGTAGATGTTCACATGGGAATTTGAAAAAAATGGTCAAGCATAAAGAGGATTCATAAAAGTTTTGATAACAATTGATCACTACTAGAAGATTGTAGACAAGTCTATAGAGTGGCAAAATTATTCAGATTGATAGATGATTTAGCTCATCTTTTAGTCCCATTTAGAGCAAGAGATATTTATATGATCCAAAGTAGTTTGTGATTATGTATTAATGTTGTGTTAGTTTAAATGTTGTTAATTAATACTTTGAGTAATTTTTAGATATTAATGAGTATTTGATAATTATCCAAGTAATTGAAAAGAAATGGCTTTATAAGCCCATATTTAACAATATAAATTTAACCCACATAATATATTTTATATATTTCTTTACATCATTTACATATTACTATTTATGTATTTTTATCTTAGATACTATATTGTAATTCACTATCTAATGTTTATCAATGATGATAGACAAACAACATTTCATAAGATTATGTGTCATTGAACTGCAAATATTATCAATTTTAGAATTGAATAATATTCAACGAATCTTACCACAACAAATCAATTAGGAAAATTAGATTCTTCCTATATACTCACAATGGTTATGCCATTATATATAATTCCTTTGGCTTCAACTACATACTTTTGTTCCTCTGAGTGATTTTTGTAGCTCATAATTTCCAAAGGGATCGACAAGGATTCAATGCACAATGATATATCTCATGGAATTTGTAGGCATCTCCCAAGTCTCAATCAATTTGTGTTTGTTATATTTTGTAGTTTAAAAATGTCTCTTTATAACAAATGGTTTGATATCAAATATGGTGCAAGAGCATCCAGTAGGAGACATCAATAATCCTACATAAATTTTTCAGACTATTAAATTAGTTTGCAAATTGGTAGTAAGTGTTGGTATTTCCATATTTTCATTCACTTGCAATTTTTTTATTCGTATAGAAAATCTACAAGATATAAAGGATGAGTGCATTGTAGATTTAATAAAATTGGTGACCAAGTGCAACCATTTAAAGGTAAAGATAAAGTGCTACTTTACTAGCGCTTGCACCAAAAGGAGGTGTGATGGTTGCAACAATAGCAAGATATATGCAACATAATATTTTGGAGGGTATATATTGAATAGATAGTAATAATAATTTAAAGTATGTCATAGTAAACATAAATCAATAGTTGAGATCCTCCTCATAAGTCTTGTAGGCTCCTTCATTGTAAACTGTAGCTTTTTAACAATTTAAGGAAATAATTAACTTATGAAATAGATTACAATGAATAGATTTTATATTGATCATTGATATGTCTTCTATGTCAAAATTAAGGTTAGGATCAAGATTATTATCATAGTTAGGATAGAAAATAGAACCATAAGCTTAATGACATCCTAACCTTAATCTAATGCACATTAATTCTAATCATAATACTAACCCTAACCTAGATACTAATTGAACCCTAACCCCAATTTAAATCTTAGGAACATCAACCAATCTAAATGGAACCCTAATGCTAACCCTAACCCTAATTTAATAGTAACTCTAACCCCAGACTTTATCCTAGAATAGTAATCTAACCCTAACTACAATTCAAATATGATGCATAATATTTAATATTGACGTATACTAAATTTAATATTTACATTGATTAAGGATTGTAATTCAAATTTTAAAAAAGGTAATCTACATATTGTAATAAAATAATTTTAAAAAAATTCTAATCAATTTTTTTTGCAAGATAATTTTTCAAGTCATTTAACTTTTGAACAAAAAAATTATGTTTCTTTTTATAATTTTATAATATTATTAAATATAACATGTAAATACAAAATTTTCTAAAATGACAACAAATAATATAACAGAATGAAAAATACCTTACAAAGTTTAACTAAATCAAAATTAAAAATGAGAGATAAATTTCATTACAATTGAGTTAAAACTATTAATAATACTTTTTTTTAGCATTACAAGTATTATTAATTAGAAGTAGTATTTTAACCTTACAAAATTTAACTAAATCAAAATTAAAAATGAGAGACAAATTTCATTACAATTGAATTAAAACTATTATTAATACTTTTTTTTAGCATTACAAGTATTATTAATTAGAAGTAGTATTTTAACTAAGTTGTCACAACATGAGAATTTGATCTTTTCAAAATCACCTAAAACCGACCCTTATCCAATCACACCTAAAATAATCATAATAAATATCATATTGACAGAATTTACCATTATCCTTACTAATTACACTAGAACTTTTCAATATTATTATATTGTAAAATCTAACCGATCCAAAAAGATGAAAACTCTAACAATTGAATTAATATTAATGTGATTGAACTTAAAATAACTGAATATTAAATTAAAAATTAAGTCCAATGGCTATAATAAAATAAATAAATCCAAAAACTATACATTTACTGTATTCACATAAAATAAAATAAAAATTCTATTTTCTAAATATTCCAATTTTCTTTGGAAAAAAAACCATTTGGATTCTGATTTCTAAAGATTCAAATTGAGAAAACCAAAATGAAGTATGCTTAACAATAAAGCAACTATAGGTCAAAGAAAAAATCCATAGAACATAGGGAGGCCAAAAGGCACGTGTGGCACAAGGAAGCTAATACAACAAAATTTTCACTTCAAACTCGAGTAGCGGAGAGGACCCTACATGTGCACCCTAACTTCGCAAATTTCAAAATCTTATGTGGATATTTCAAATCTATCTCAATATTGTATAGCAGTTGACTTGTCAAGTACCCTACTTTAAAAAAAACATTTTTAAGTCCTCATGGCCAAATATGATTCCACATCAGCATGCATTTTTGTGAAGGTGTCCAAAATGGTCCCAATTTGTGATAAGACCAACAGGTGTGCACTAAGTCATGTTTACTTGTGCGCAAATGTGGCATCGCATGATTGGTTACTTTTTGAATTTTAGAGATACTTTTTTTGGGATAATCATTGACATGACATTATTAGGGCTCCACTATGTTGGTTAACAGATTGGTCCTTAAAGAATGATCTCTAATCTAACTCTATACCCATAAAGAAGACTAATAAAATTAAGAAATAGTTGGGTAAACTAACATGAACCTAGCAAGTAGTTTCCCTCTTAATTTTAAGTGAAGGTACAACTCCCTTCTCAAGATCTACTTGAATGCTTTGAAAACTAAACATAAGGGGGTATACTTTTAACTAGAAAGTAGGAAAGGTATCAACATCTATTTAACCAGATACATCATTCACACACAGAAAATGATTTCCAAATACAACATTAACTCAAAGATTAATCACTATATTCCGGTAGAACTTAGAACTTGAAGATCAAAATCAACTTTTGAGAATATAAAATAACTCATAAGAATAAAAACACCACAAAGAGTAATGGTATTCTCTCATTTTAAAAACACGGTTTCAAAACTATATGAACTAATAAAATCAAATGCACAAAGGCATTTCTATTTAGAAATCAATTATGCAAAGAATTATAAAAAGATGATCAACAAAATTTTGATCATCTCACTCGTGCTTCAAAGGACAAGGGGGACCAAAATTTGTGATCCCTTCTAACTTCTATTTTATCCTATTTATATCATTTCCATTTAGTTCCTACCTAGTCTTCAAGAAAATTGAATCTTTACATAGAGTCATTACAAAACTGAGGACAACTACAAGAGGTTTCTTGATGTAATGGCAAAGTCTCCCAGTTGAGTATACTAACGCGTCAGTTGGGTGGGTTGCTATTGTTGTAACTACTCCTTGTAATTTTTTAGAGCTTGGAGGACACCTAGAAGTTCAACTTAATATGGGATAATAATGTTCTTATTGATCAATGACCAATGAGAAGTTTTCTTCCTAATTTCTTCTGCCTTAGCTACAAATGCCTTGTGATAATTTACACACCATATAAGAGATACATCAATTCGTACCAATTCATCATGTTGATCCTCTCCAAATGTGCTAGGGTTGGAGAATGTATTAATATTCTTTTGAAACTCCACTTTCAGCTCATCTATTCATGCCACACCTAAGTTATCTTTTCTTTTCAATTCACAACCAATATCCTTACATTTTGTTGGCATGATTGGCATAACTGATGATGATGTTGACATGCCGATATAAGGACTATTGGTGATGATATATTGAAGGACTGTTGGTGATGATATGTTGAAGGATTGTTGGTGATGATATAGTTGATATGATAAGGAGAATGATGGCATGGTGATGTATGACTGGTATAGATTGAGATATTGGTTGGTAACTTGGTGATCAATTATTTGTGTTGTCATTGATGGCAACTATGGAAATTGTTTATTCTTGATTCCTTTGTCATCTAGGTTTACTAGTGTAACCTAACCGGTAATGGATTAAGTTGGTGAGAGGAACTATGTAGCTGACAGAAAACCTGGCAAATAGGACTTTAACTAGTAAACATGAAACAGTGTTATACTTAAGCAATTGGTTTTGAAGATTGATGAGGAATTAGGTGTTGCAGTTTCAAACATGTGTTTATATCATTGTAATGAGTCTATGACCAAAGCCACATCATATTTTGATAACCAGAAGTCATGATTGTGATTTATTGTTGTATTATCAGTAGGGTCTTAGCAAGGTTTTAGAACCAGTAACAAGATCTCTTAACCGATGATGCTTTATGGTTGGGCGGTGAATTACATTACGTTCATAACTTGATGGTGGCGTGTCACAACCCGTATGAGAAATTAAATTATTGTTTTGGCGTGATTAAGGATGGAATTTCTTAGGAAACAGGGAAGAGCATAGAAGAATGTTTTAAGGGTTTGACTTATTATCAGATCGACGGTGTCGTGTTATGATTATTCAATGGTTGAAATTGTCTTGATATTTGTTGTAATAATATGTATGATGATTTGTAATGATCTATGATGATCTATGATGTAAATTCATTTGAATCCTGATGTATCTAGGGTTTTGTAACCAACAAATATGTAAAGTCTATTTAGGTCAGTTTTGATGAAGTTTATTGTGTTGGTAATCTAAAAAAAAAGAAGTGTGTAGCCAAACCAGAGGTGTGTGTCTACAAGAGTGAAGCAGATTGGAGCTGAAGTGGATCCTGAACAAGAAAGTGGGAAGTTCTATTTCTATATCATTCATCTGTTGCTCCCTAACAGTTGCAATAGGTTCAAAATCCCTTAACCGAGTAGGTCCTAACAAGCCTTGTCCATGTAAATCCCTTAACCGGGTAACTCAACAATTTGGGTTTAAATCCTCCTACGAGGTTGCTTCTAACATGGAAAATATCCTAATAGAGCTCATATTGTAAATCCCTTGACCGGGTGACTCCTAACAAGGTCTGCTCCTAACTGGACATCATTGTAAGCTCCTAATCGGGCTAGGCTCCTAACAGGGCGCATTTTGAAAGAGTGCATTATCTTGTGGTTACCAATTCCCACCGTGGTTTTTCCCATTTGGGTTTCCACGTGAAAATCTTGGTGTTTATATAGTGATTGATTTGTGTTTGTGTTAAGGTGATATCTTTCTATTGCATGCATGATATGAAACACTTAAATGAGCAGTTTGGTAAATATGATTAGTAGATTGATTTCAGTGGATACTGATACTGGTTATGATCTGTTTTGGTGAAGTATTGATCAGTTTGGTTTAAGATTTCAGTTTGTTGTTAATACTGATTCACCCCCCCTCCCTCTCAGTATTAACCGAATCCTCTAAATAACACATTCAAATATTACCTAGATGATCATCTTGTTGGCCTCTTTTAGCACTTTGTTCTATTCTTTAATATTTATTTGAAGGCATTCACATTTCCAGTCAAGGCTCTAAATCCTCATTCTAAACTAAGTATCTTTAAAAGTTGTGATTCCCCTACTCGTTGCTACATCAAGGCCCATATCGACAATCTCCTATAACAATTTATTTTCCTCCTTATGAGCAGCCTCTTCCATTTTAGAGACAAAGATGTTGAAATAAATGCTATTGCTGGCAATAATCAACTCATTGTATGATTTACTTAAATTATTAATGAAGGGAAAACCCTTGATTTTCAACTTCCTAATCCACTCTTGAGCCACGTGACCAAAATGGCTATCTGCCTACAATTTAGTTATTAGCTCCTTATTTGCAACAAATTGTGGGTCCAATGATGGCTCTGAGAAACTGGCATTTTTGTAACAATGACAAATTCAACAATGATCTTAAACAATTTGACAATTCTCTCACTAAGGCCTTCAATCCTTCATTATGCATCTTATCTTTCTCCACCCTCTCCATAACTTTAGTTGCAAAAACCTAGAAGTTATGAAGGTCGACATCTCTACTAGGAAGCCCTACATCAACTCTCGTAAGACTAAAATATGCAACAATGGCCTAGCTAAGATCAACCTGTGAAGTAGGTTGTGCGATCTCAAGGAACAGATGATAAGAGATATCATCTTCGACAAGTTGAGAAGTAGTCTTAAAATTCTTATCTTTGGGAGTGCGAGTAGATTGTAGCATCTGTGAAATAGAATCCCTAATCGGCTGCCTGATGGCCTCCATCTTTCTTTTCCTTGACATCATTGTTTCCAACCATGACAGGGAAGACAAAGTATACATGGCACTTTAAATTGAATCAGGACTCATAAAAAGTGTCATCTTAATCGGTGGTGTCCTATCAACATTTGGCATAGAGAAGTGGAAATGGGGTTTTGATGTATCACTTACCATATAATCTTTCCCAACATCTTCAATTGGCCTCTTTCCCTTATCATCTTGTGTCCGGTCTTGCCCTATTCCATCTTTAGGATCCTTTTTCGCTTCCTACCCTTTGTTTGGATCCTTTGTACCCATATCTGGTACTAACCCTTCTCCATAGGTCTTCTTAGGTTCTTGATCCTTATTTGGAGGTTCATCATCTATGACCCCTCCAATATTTGTTGATGTTAAGGTCTAGGTGGTCAAGACTGTAGGAGGGATTAGGGTTTATCAAACTACTTTGTTTTGAAGGCTTCTTCTTTGCTACAAAGGTGGGTTTTGGATCATTGCCTCTTTTCTTAGCCACCCACATTTGTGTTCTCCTAATGACTCCTAGTGTTATATCAATATCATCTTCTACGGGCCAATTCCAAACTATGGGATCCAATGGTTGTGATTGCACATGAGAAACATAAATAGGGTCTGCTAAATCAAACCCATCATCCACAACACCTGAAATGTCTAGTTGAACCTAGTAATCCATCACTTCTTGAATGGTCATTCTTGACTAGTCTCTTCTCTTTACCTCCAAATCATCTAGACAATCTGCCCAATAGTCTTCTAATTTAAAAAATGATCATATGAAGGACCTGATTGAAGGTTATCCTTTTCAAAGTTCTTTGAATCAAAATGCAATCTAATAACATCATAAGTTTCAAATATGTACTTTTCAGCTACTTTTATGATGTTCAGAGCATTAGATTGGTATTTGCAACTATAAACTCCCAACTTGATAGGAAATTGAATACCTATCTTTCTCCTCTCACTGCGCCTTTTATTTACTTCACAAATTTGACAGCATTGTTCAATCATAATAAACTTATCATCTATATACCTCAGTAGCTTAAGGGGAAAACCATCAAAACCTCCAACTCTTATATAAGTGAAAGTGGGAAACAACAAAAATTAGCTACCATATACCTTAATCAATTTTTTTGCCTCAAGAGGAATTCTTCTTTCAGGATGACCTTGCATCTCACAGACCAGGTGCATTATGAATGCATCATTGACCCTCTTGAAATTGACATAACTTTTTATAGAGATGCAAGCTTAGATAGAAGTCATAAATCCAAGTATTGTCATCATACTCCTGAACTAACTCCAAGCTAGGCCAATTTTGAGTACACACCAAGGAAAACACCAAATATGAAGTCATATAGATATACTTATTCTAACCAAAAGGATGAAGTTAAGATTGCATCTGATCACTTATCATGTTGGCCCAATCTATACAAAACGTACCTATGTGGATAACTTGCATGAAAAATGACATCCATTCTTCAAGGTTCAATGCATCTTCATCACCTCCAAGTCTATGCAATAGAATAATTATATGTGCAATCTCACCCTTGAGGAAAGATTTTTGGATGTTCTTCGACACCTTATATTGCCCTCTCCTAGGGTTGTCAAACCATTTTGGGGAATTTAATTTCTATACACTCTCTTCTTCTCATTAAATTGACATTGGGAGAGTGTGAAATCCTAGTGCAAATATTCCACTCTATTAGGGAGCCAGATATAGTTCTGAATGGTGGCACGGTCCAAAGTTATCAACACTTGATTTCTTTATGTATTTATTTCCTTGGTATTTGGGTCATACTGATTTATGCATTCCATCACCAAATCAAAACACTGCGCATACATGGGTAAAGAAACACCTTATAGAAGACCACTATCAACCAATTTATCGGTTATGGGGTGACTATTAGGGCTTTCTATCCTCCACTAAAAATCATCTAGATTTGTGTGGCCTATTTTTGCATCACCAATCTCTAGTAAAGAGCAATCCAAGCCATTCAAATAATCATAGCCTATATACTTGAACTTGTTTTTTCCCTAATTCCTCTAATCCAAACAATTCTTCTAAATTTACCACTAACAACGTCCTTTCTAGCTCTCAATAATTACCTATCTTTAGAAAAACCGAATAGTACCACTCAGTAGTACAATTTGATAGATTGAGAGCTTACCTCTACAAATAATGGCATTGTATCTGTAAAGAAATTGTTGTGCCCTAGCTTATTTTCTCTTCTTTTCACCTTTGATGTGAATAAATTCATCTAACGGTGGATTTTAAGAAAAGATTTTTGAAAATTGTACCTAGGCATTGAATTTTGCAACTGCCCATCCTTTCTGCAATTAATGCTCAACTTCTCCTGCCTATGTTGTTGTTGAAATCACTTTTTCAAATTATGCAATCTTCTTTGTCAAGCTCCTACTCTAGTTCTTGAACTCCTCACTACTACCAAAGTGTTCTTAATGTCTTTGTACAAGTCATCAGACTTTCACTCCACCTTTTGAACTTGATTCTTGCAATGTGTGAACTTTATATTTCCTCCATCTTGGTGCCACTTGATGAATTGGACTTTGACACAGCTTCAAGAATTGATGTTGAGGCTTGCCACTTCATTTGAACAACTTTATTTCAAGCCAAAGCTTCACAAAATTGAACAAAACTTAAGTTCAACTTTGGACTCTAAAGACCAACGAAAAGAAAGACTTGAGTCTTAGTTCAAAATATTGTCAAAGACCGATGTTGGAAGTTGAACTCTTTGAAAATCCAATGAAGGAATAAACAATGAGAACGAAGGCTTAACAAAAGGCAAAGGAAGACTTCGAGGATCAACTTTTAAAGTTGAACTCTAACTCAGACTGACAAAACTTAAAGGTTTTCAAGAGAAACAAAGACTAATGACTTTTGTTTAGCTTGACAGATTCTGACACAACTTCAAGAAGTGACTCGGAACTCCAAAAATCTTTAAAAGACAACTTACATGAATTTAACTTAATTGAAAAAGACAAGGCAAGGATAAAATTGAACAGTGAGTAAAATTTAGGCAACACACTATTGGTCCCATTTTTCCCAAGTACCAAAGCATGTATTGGTCCCCTCTCACCTATTGGTCCCTCTCCCCTAGCACACATCATTTCAATAAATCCACATTATGCATGGAGGAATACTCGTAAAACATTGGAATTAAAAAAGGCATCAAATTTGAAGAAAATCCATTTCACCAATAAAATGGGAGCATCTAATTTTGATTTTAAAAATTTGAAGTTGTGGCTACATGTGAAACGAGAAGAGGTCATGGTCCTATAAATGATGTCTACAGAAATCTGGCACTAGTAAAGATTCTGAGGTGAGACATCAGACTAATTTGGAGGGCATTCCCACCATATATAGCTCATCGGCTAACAAGGCAACTTTCCTAGTGCATTTTCTTCTTTATTTCCTTTTCAATTAAAGTCCAACAAGATAGGTGTGGGTAGTAGAAGGTAAGGTGCCTTGGAATAAAAATCCCTCTAAAATCCTTTTGACTTCGCATCATCAAGTTGGATGTGATTTAGATGAAAGGAAAGAAAGGGAACACCATTATATTAAATAGGTGCATGGAATTTGAAGAGAAACTACCCCATCCTTTGGGTTGGAGATAGATAGTTTGATGGGGGTTTTTGAGTAAATAAAAATCCAATTTCTTTTAAATCAAAGGCATAATAGAATAGAGGAAAAAAAGGAGGGAATATGCAACAGTATAAAAAGATTAAATTTCATAGAATATAATCACAAGAAAAGAACATGGTATGACATAAATTTGTTGTGGTAGTGAATATTAATTCACCTATTGTAACTTGGGGTGTTTTCCAATAGTACAATATTTTTTTGTTTCAAAATTGTTAGCAGCATATATTGTACAACTCGATAAGGTTCTCCTTGTTTGATTTGTATTAAGTAGTATCAAAGAGGGTATGAAGAATTGGAGGTGTTCATCAACAAAGTTATAAATAATTTTGGTGTGGGTAAAAGAGGAAGAGAATGAAGACCTACACCTATAGAGAACTTGCCTAAAATGGCACACATTGGACATGGTTGCAAAGGTAGGGGACCCAAAGGAATGGATCCAAAAACTATACAAGTATTGAGAGATATCACAAGCAGACACGAGGCTATCAAAACGGCCCAAAGAAAAGGAGTTTACATAAAAGACATAAGTGATGAAGAAGAAGAAGAAGAAGAAGAAGTAAATAAACCAGGGATTGATCAAGGAGAAGAGAGATTTATAAGAGCTATAACGAGGATTAATTTCAAACCTCAATTTGATCCTCCAAATTATAAAGGAAGTTTGAACATAGAAGAATTGTTGGATTGGATCTTTGAAATGGAGATATATTTTGAATTTCAAAATACTATTCAAAGATCAAAAGGTTAAATACAAATGCACCAAGTTAAAGGTGCATCCATCCCTATGCTGGGATCACTTGTAGGCAAATAGAAAACAAAGAGGAAAGGAGAAGATAAAATCTTATGATCTAATGGTAATGGAGTTAAAAGAAAAATTCTTGGCAGCAAAATATCACAAAAATTTGTTCTGAAATTTTCAAAATTCAAAGCTAAGGGAGACTAGTGTTGAAGAATATACTAAAGAATTATAAACAACTTTCAAGCATTTGAATGGTTTACACAACTATTAAAGATTAAATGAGTTTGATCAATGTGCGTAGTGTGGAGGAAGCATACAATCAATATGCCTTAAACAAAAAAGAAAAATTGAACAAAAAGGAACAAAAAATAAACTGAGGAAGGGGTAGGAGTTCTAAACGAAGAGGGAAGTCAAATGGTGAAATTTATTCCACAAAGCAAGAAGAGGCCAGTACCTTTCAAACAAGATCTTTCAATCAAGACACTAAAGGTAGAGGAGGGAATTTTAGAAGAAGAGGAAATTTTAAGAAAGGTCAAGGAAGAGGATTCATTGGCACATGTTTCTAATGTAGGGAAAATGGACATAGGGTGTTTGAATGCTCTTACATACAAGAAGGAAGTAGAAAAGAAAAGTGTTGATATGTTTTTTGTGATATCACACAACATAGAATAAAATACTAAGTATTCTATCCTCTCTTGAACAAAGACCTCTCAGATGCTAAACTATGTGATCAAATGAGATGACTTCGAGGTTCTGATAGTCAGGTCTTGACTTTATACATAGATAGACTTGGTGATTGTGATGTTATTTTTCTAAAATCACAAGGGGGACTTATGTTGAACTTGAATGTTTGAATGTTGCTGGAACGTGGAAATTCACTTGATTTGAAAAAAAGAAAGAAAAAAAAAAGATGAAAGGTTTAGAGAGATCTAATCTAATCCTAAGATCAATAACAATAATGGATCATGCTTGGATGGACACATTCCTTAAACCAAGCTTTTCTTCACCATGTTACCAATAGCTACACAAAACCAATGCGATCTTTCGTGGGAAACAAAAAGTTTTTATATCATGAATCATGCACTAAAATACCCAATACACTAACACAACTTGAATAAACTCGTCCCCAATTGAACTTAGCACGTTTTAATGTTTAGGATAACTATGCACTACAATTGAAAATCATACAACTACAAATAGTATGAACTAAGGAATTATCAACATCCATGCATTACTACAACACAATCAAAGAACTTCATCTAAGATGAGGATCCAACAAGAAACCACGTGATTATGTAGAAAAACAAGACATTCCACCATAACTTCAATGAAAAAGCGTGTTCATTTACATAGCTTGGCAACAATTTATGCCTTATTTTCTTACTCTATTCTAATCTACTTGCTACCTACTGCTCTCTATTAACTATTAACCTGCTATTAACTATTATCTATCAACCTCCTATATACCTTTACAAATGAGAGAGTGGAGCCTTATATAGTGCTCTCAATACAATTGAATGACCAGGATCAAGTCCAAATCAATGGTATTTAATGTCATTGATTAGGATTTGTTACACCCATTACATAGCATTTAATGCTTGACCAATGATAAAATTGCATTGTATAGGACACATGTTCTTCTTTGAAAGTTTGACCAATGAATGAGGAGGTTAGGTAGATCAAAATTTGTCCCTCCACATGTGATAGTTATCCTCCTCGTTGGATGATTCAAGTGCATTGAATATGGACACCCTAACTTAGAATGATGTGATTGGGTGATGACTAGGCACCACCTTAGCTTACTCCTCATAACTCATCACAAGTGTTTGTGATTTGGGAAATATATCTTGATACTCAACATTTTCAAGCGCCTGATGTGATGATGGTGAGAAATATTCCAAAATTGTATCTTCCTCTCTAACCTAATCACCTTCCCTTGAAGCCTCCATCTTAGATTACTATATTCCAAAATTGCATCATCCTTGAAGATGAACAAACAGAGCTAGAGAGAGAAGAATACTTTAAGGTGTTGCTACCATCAATGTCAACATTTGAGAAACCACTAGAGGAAATTTTTTAAGATCGGTCATTTAAGGAGACTCATTTTTTAAGATATGCTTATGGAATTTCATAAGGATGCATAGTTTATGCAAAATATTGAACCTAATGTCACCACAGAAGTGAAAAGTGAAGAACAACTTGAGGTTGCACTAGGTTTATTTCTAAGGATTCAGGAAGAACCAACAAGTGAGAATTTGCATATCAAAGATGCAAGTGGAATGATCCATCACCAATGGCGACCTCCCGAAGCAGCTGATCTTCCTATGATGCATTAGTGGACAATGAGCAAGAGTTCATATTTGAGCATGAACATCGTTAGGTTGTCTCTTTCCTTAATCCTAGTTTTGAAGGTTGTTATGAATTTGATTATGGGGGTTTTGGGAAAACAACTAGCATTTGAATTGACCATGGACCTGATGAGTTGCCACAAGTGCTTATCTTGCATGAGGAATTGATTGAGTATGAAAGTTGCACTGTGAGATCCCACTTCTCCAAATTTAAAGATGAATTTGCACATCTCCGAACCATCACTATTGTCATGCTCTTGTTGCACATTTTGAGAAATCATGCAAAGTCATGCACATATGTCACTTCTTTGAGTCATGTCCATTCTAGGAGTCTTGTATATAGTTTAGTTTAGTTTAATTTAGAGTAGGTTTTCCTCTATTCAATTGTTTTGGTTGAGCCTTGTTCTTAATTTTCCTTGAGTCATTTATTTCAACATTATTATGTGGCTCGGGTAGTTTAGTTATTTGATTTGCTTTAGTGAGCCCGTCAATTTGCTTAGTTTAGGTGTCCTGAGAGGGAGCCTTTATTTATGAGAGAAGTGTTTGTCTTTGGCACACATTAGCACAATTTGGATCTTATGTTTGATCCATTTCTTACATATCTATTTATATTTTTTAGAATCCGAGGTTGTTCCTCTCTAACTTGATCGTTTTGTTAGGACTTGTACTTGACTTGGAAAGGAATTGTGTATTTTGTCTTGATATCGACATCTTTCGATTACTATATTTCACACACTAAATTTTTATTTTTATTTTTTTGGCAAAAGTGGCAAGACACTAATAAATTATATTTATATAAAAAATGATTCAAGAGCTTCAGGAGGAAATAATCAGTAAATAAAACATCCCTTCTTAGCTCAAATACAAAATACAAGATTAGGTAAAGGGCCTAATCAACTACTTATGAGTGCAATTACAAGCATCTTCCATATCGCACTTTGTACATTTGATATCAGATAAGATCTTTGAAAGGGTGCCTATAGAACTAGAAATTACAAATATGTCGATCCATAACCCATTATATTAATTTAGCATAAGAAGATAAATTAACATATTACAATGTATAGAAACAAAAAATAATATTTTAAGTTTGCTATTTCTCGGAAAGGCATACTTGTCGAAGAAGAATTATTGATGGTCGACAAAAACCACAGGGAATAGGTGCCTGACAAGAGGGAAATTCGAAATGGTGGCTCCACAAAATGTCCCACCTGCCTTGTAGTGTTGAAGGTAACTAGGCAGTGACCTCAAACGAACTTGTCAAAGGAGATAGTAGAGGTTGAAGAATTGGAGAGACTTGAGCTCTTTCCTGTGCGGATCACAAAAACCCCCAAAATTTTGTTTGACATACATGTTTACCTTCGATCATGGGAAAACTACAAAAAAAGTCCCCCACAAAATTGTTTGGCCTTCATTCTTCCATTTACCATGGGGTAACAAAGATTTCCCCTTCCTCTGGCATGTTGGACAATACACCTCCAGTTATATTGCGCTGGAGTTCTTGGTCATCATCTGAAGTACGCTCTCCTTCAACAGTCGCGGCACAAATAAGGGCTTCAACCAAATTGGGGAGGACATTGAGGTCAGGGACTGCACTCTATGAAGAAGCACCTAAGATTTGGTGGCTAGTGAGGCGGGTGGTCTCAATATTCTCGAGGAGCAGTAACAGTGCATCAAATTTTCTCCATGATCTGGCAATCAAATCCGAACCCAAAACCTTGTGATACTTCTCAATTGCAAATTGAAGATAGTGTTGGCTTCTTTTTTCCAGTGTTTCTTTGATGTTGTCATACAATGATACATACGCATGGCCGTTCAACAACAATTATCTTGCAAACAGACCCCTCACTTCTGAATGTCCATTTCACACACTAAATAATTGTTCTAAGTCATTGTGGTTTCTTAGGTGAAGTCGTGGCTAGTGAAAAATCTAAAATCCTACTTCAGCACCACTGTAATTCTCAAACCCATGTGAGCTTCATTGCTTATGAGCCAAAGTGTGGAAAATATGTGAAAAGAAAGAAGTATCAAAAGAAAAGAAAAACAACAAAAAAAAGAAAAAATCAAGAAGAAGAAAAAATGGAATGAAAATGAAATATTAAAAGTATTTGGCTTCAGGAACATGCAAGTAACTCTATCAAGGCTATGGATACCCGACTAGAAATGGAGAAATATTCGTGAGATTACAATGATAACCTCGTCGGGGCTATAGAAATTACTTGATAGCGAGACTCTATCCAGGATACTTTTGGAATATGGATAAATCACATAGCTAGTCACGATGGATTCTAAGGGTTGCAATGTTCTTGTGCGTCCGAATAAATACAGTTTCACACACCTGGGTAATCAAAGACTAAGTGCCTTGATCCGGTTCGGGATTCTTCTTCCTTTTTTAGTATGTTTCTTAGTCACTTGATAGGTTGGGTTGAATTTTTGAGAGGTTCTGAGGATGGATTGAGCTTTAATCTTTGAAATGTTCAAGAATATTTATTCGAGGTGGCGATAGATGTTGTGACATGTTCACACATTACCCCATTGCAAATGGGGACCCCTTCTTTTTCCTTAGTAGCATAGTTGTCTTAGCTTAGTCGTCTAGCTTGGCAATAGTTTCTTTAGTTATTAACCTTTTGCTAGTGAGGGATGCAGTGCCTTTGGCTGTCGGGAGGTGATCAAGTCAAACAGTCTAGCAGTAGTCAAGTCTTCCTCTAAACTAGTTTGGAGTCTTCTTGACTCTAGATGGTTAGGTGATAGGTGAAGATGAGAAATGAGTGAAGGAGTGAAATTGGGGTATCAATTATTTTCCTTGGATTTTCAAAGGAAATTCAAGGATAAAGTCTTCACCAAAGGGAAAAATCATCTTATCAAACACATGGCTAAGTAAAGAGGAATGAAGTTGATTGATGCAACTAGCAACTTGGAGTTGGTGAAATTGAACCAAGGAAGAAAAATTCCTCGACCCCCAAAAAGTTTGGCCATCCATAGCCTTCCGTCTGGACACATAAAAAATTTCAACCATCCTTAGCATTTTTTCCGGATGCATCCAAATCTCCGGCCATTTTTGGCAAAGTTTCCTGACAAGCCTAAAACCTTGGTCATACTTTGTCTAGACATGCTAAACTCCACAACCATCTCCTTTCAATATCCTTATTACACCAAAGGTCTGGCCATCCATCCTTAGAATTTTGTCTTTACACCCCAAAAGGTCTGGTCTACGTCCAAGGTTGATGAATCCATGACTTGGCAAAAGAAAGGGCAATAATATGGTATTAGGCCAAACAAATGGCTAGTTTGATGAGGTAATGAACATGATTGAGCCAATCAACAACTTAGATAATTCAGGAAGGAAAACTTCCTTCACCTATCTCAAAGTCTGGTCATTCTTCCATCTCACATCCTAACCCGTTCAAAACCCCGACCACAATACTCACAATGTCTCCACACCCCTAAAACCCCATCCATGACTAATATCCATGACTTGGTAATGAAGAATGCATAATTGATATTTGATTAGGTGGTAAGGTAAGTTTGATGAAAGATCAAGACGAATAATGACTTTAAAAAATGAGGTGAATCTTCCACTTACCCCTCAAAGGCCTGGCCTTCATCATCACCTTACTTCCTTACTACCCCAAAAGCTTGGCCATTCTCTTCACAATGTCCTAGAAGGTCTAAAAATTCGGCCATAATCATATTTTGTCCAAACATACTAAAATCCATGGCCAAGGGCAAATAGATGAAAATCAGACCTACAACAAGTTTGTAGACCACTTAGTGGAAATGCTAATCAAACCTCTAAGAGGTGAAGTCTCAAACTGAAAGCCTCAATTAGACCCTAAGGCATTGCAAAATTAGACATAAAGTCAGAAATTGGAGCATCATTTCACCCTCATTAGGAAGACATATCAGGTTAGAGAACTCAAAAAATGTATGAAATTTATATATACCATATGTGTTTGATTCTATCTTGTTTGTTGTTACAAGTGATCAAATGAAGGACTGGCTTCCAGCAATGTCAAGGTCTGATGCAAGAAGTAAACATGTGGAATGATGGAGAGAAGACATTGTAACTTGGAGGAGTCAAGATATTCAAGATTTGAGGAATAAAATGCAAGATAACATCGCTAGGGCAAGGATCAACATACTTCAAGGTTGAGTCAACAAGAGCATCAAAGGTCTAGACATGCAAGAAAGTGAAGGTAGTAATTGAAAGGTAGCTACAACTTAAAGAAGTTGAGGTTCAATTCATGTAAGCACAAAGGGCCCTACAACAACATCAAGATTGAAAGCTTCACCGCATAAGAGAGAGGTAACAAAGATATTGCAACACGAAGAAGAATTTACTTAGGGATAAGACCTTATTACAAATATCTTGAATTTCCTTAAAAAATCCAAGAATTGTTGCTAGTATAGCAAGAGAGTAATCTAAGACAAAGGCTTCAAGTGAAGGTGATCAAGTCAGAGAGGATGATGCAATTTGGGAATATCATCACATCAGGAACTTGGAAATGTTGAGTATCAAGAGATGTTGCCTAAATCACAAACACTTGTGATGAGTTACGAGGAGTAAGCTAAGGTGGTGCTTAGTCATCACCCAATCACATCATTCTAAGTCAAAGCATCCAGATTCAATGCACTTGACTCATCCAACGAGGAGGATAACTATCATATGTGCAGACACAAAGTTCGATGTACTTAACCTCCTCATTCCTTGGTCAAACTTTCAAAGAAGGACACGTGTCCTATAAAATTTAATTTTATCATTGTTCAAGTATTAAATGGTATGCAATGGGTTTAACAAACCCAAATTAGGGTTTCTATCTTTCAATCTAGGGCATTGATTTGGACTTGATCCTAGCCATTCAATTGTATTGAGAGAACTATATAAGGCTCTACTCTCTCATTCGTAAAGGTTAATAGGAGGTTGATAGATAATAGTGAATAGCAGGTTAATAGTTAATAGAGAGCAACAGGTAGCAAGTAGAGTGGAATAGAGGAAGAGGAAAAGGTGGAAAGCTATGTAAATGAACATGCTTTTTCATTGAAGTTATGGTGGAATGTATTGTTTCTTCTACATAATCGCATGGTTTCTTGTTGGATCCTCATGTTAGATGAAGTTCTTTGATTGTGATGTAGTAATGCATGGATGTTGATAATTCCTTAGTCATACTATTTGCAATTAGGCAATTTTTAATTGCAGTGCATAGTTAGCCTAAACATTAAAATTTGCTAAGTTCAATTGTGGATGAGTTTATTCAACCTGCACCAGTGTATTAGGTATTTGGTTGAATGATTCATGATATGTAAACCTTTTGTTTCCCTCAGAAGATCGCATCAGTTTTGTGTAGATGTTGGTAGCATGGTGAAGCAAAACTCTGTTGAAGGAATGTGTCCATCCAAACATGATCCATTTTTGTCATTGATTTTAGGAGTAGATTAGATCTCTCTAAACCCTTCAGCGCTTTTTTTTCTTTTTTTTTCAAATCATGTGAATTTCCACATTCCAGCAACATTCACACATTCAAGTTCAACGTAAGTCCCCCTTGTGGTTCCAACAAAATCACATCACAATCATCAAGTCTATCCATGTATAAATTCGAGACCTAACTATTGGAACCTTGGAGTCATCTTGTTTGATCACACAGTTTTGCATTTGAGAGGTCTTTATTCAAGAGAGGATAAAATACTTAGTATCTTATTATATGTTGCATAAAAAACACATCAACAAAAAGGAAACTATAATTCACGTAAAAAAGTAGAAGAGGGGAGTGTTAATCAACAAAAATGTGGAGAGGGCCTAGGAGCTAGAGAAACATTAATGCTATAAAGAATTTTGTTAAATTTAGAGAAAGAGAAATCACAACCAATTCAAAGAAAAAATTGGTTCCAAACACGGTGTAATGTGAATGGGAAATGTTGCAAAGTCGTTGTGGATAGCAGTAGCACCAATAACATAATATCCAAAGAGATTGTAGTTAAGCTAAAATTGAAGAGTATATTTTGAATCCCTTGAAGAATAGAGAAGAGGAAAGTGAATACAAATCAAAGGTGGGTTTGGTTTTTAGAAAGCAATTTATGAAAGAGTTGAAGAAGGAAAAGGCATGTTTTGCAATTATTCCAAAGCTTGCAGTAGTTGGGACAATGTATAAAGATGAAAAGATACTAATGGAAGTTCATGAAATTTTTTAAGGAATATGTTGATATATTGATGAAGGAGTTGTTTGATGGATTGCCACCCATCAGGAGCATAAGCCATTGCATGGATTGATTTCTTGTGCAAGCTTGCCAAACAAAGGCACCATATAGAATGACGCCTATGGAGAATGAGGAGATAAATAGGCAAGTGCAAGAGTTGGTTGGCAAGGGGTGAATTAAAGAAAGATTAAGTTCATGTGTTGTTCCAGAAATGTTGGCAAAAATGATAGGGAATTGCAAATGTATATATATTCTAGAGTCATAAATACGATAACCATCAAATACCAATTTTTATTGTCATGAATGGATGATGTGATGGATTGCTTGAGTGGGACTAAATACTTCACAAAAATTGATTTGAACAGTGGATATCATTAAATTAGAATAAGGGAGGGAGATGAATGGAAAACCATATTCAAAACCAAGTATTGGTTGTACAAATGGTTGGTGATTCCATTTAGATTGGCAAACGCTCTAAGCACTTTCATGAGATTGATGAATGAAGTCTTGAAGCCACATCTTGGTAAGTTTGTAATTGTATATTTAAATGATATTCTAATAATTAGTAAGACAAAATAAGAGCACTTGCAACATGTTAGGGCAGTTTTGCAAAGGTTGAAAGAGAAGTTGGTGGTGAATTTGAAAAAGTGCAACTTCATTAAAGAAGAGTTAGTTTATATGTGGTTTGTTGTTTTTGAAAGTGGGTTGAAATGGATCTAAAAAAAGGTAAAAATAATTGTGGATTGGCCTTCACTAAGGAGTATGTTTGAAAGAAGCAGCTTTCATGGATTAGCAAGCTTCTAAAAGTTCATCCAGAATTTTAGTGGGATTGGTGCTCCTATTATCAAAACTATCAAAGGTAATAGGAAAGAATTTGTTTGGACAACAATAATAAAGAAGAGTTCTAATATATTAAAGGAAAAGGTGATAGAGCAACATATGTTAGCACTTCCCGATTTCAGAAAAGGCCTCCAAGTTGATTGTGATGCAAGTGGGGCAGTGATAGAGGGAATTCTATGTCAAGAGGGCAAACCAATAGCTTATGTGAGAATTTGCCTATAGCAACCAAGATCTAGAAGCCAATGAAAAGCACAAGAATAAGGGAGCATAAATGTGACAAGAACAAATTGCATTCCCATCAATAATGTAATAAGATCAATCAGATTGAATAACATACAATGTAAATGAGCTTGTTTATAAAGACAAGGCTATGAATGCACACAATTATGACATGTGGCTCAATGAGATACAAGGGTAGGTAGGGTAGGTAGGAGAAATAATAAAATATTCCACAAGAGGTGGATCACCCACCGAAGGTGGAATGTGACAACAAAATAAGACAAAAAAAATGGAATTTCTCCTACAAGCAACTTCCCTAGATGCACACTTCCCTAAGTGTCTCATATGCAAACTACAATGAATGCATTATCCTAAGTCAATTTAAGTAAAGTGTAATTATGAGACATAATTTACACCAACACCCCCTCTTAAGTGCAACTTAGGGGAATGTAGACTCAAACTAACAATGCAAAATGGGTCCCAACTACTAGGCCATGTTAGGTACCCATGCACAAATGCAATCAATCTCTCACAAATGAAGAAAGAGAGAAAACCCCAATGGGAAAAAACTCTCTCCTATAAGAGAGATGAAAGCACACAATGCTCTCAATGAAGAATGAGAAGAACAAAACCTCATGTGAGGAAAAAGTCCCCCCCATAAGAGAGAAGAAGAGAGACCATGAAGCCCTCCCCTCCCCCCTCTCAATGTAAAGTCTCCTGCAAAGATGGTCCAATGATGTTGACCAAAAGTCCTCCCCATTAGGAAAAAAGAGAGTCAATGTTGCACCAAGAATGTCAAAGTGTGACAAAACCAGATACCAAAGTCGATGAAGAAATGACCAATGAATCATTCACTGCAACAAAATGAAGATCAGACATGGAGACACCTGCTTGAGCATCAACTAAATACTCATCAATGGCCAACTAGTACAATCTAAGTCTCACTAGAGCCATGCACAAATCTGTACAATCTAAGTCTCAACTGGAGCCATGCACCAAGTCTCACAAGGTATTTTTTAATATATGGAGTACAAGAAGATTACATCAAATGTGTCTTTAATGACTGTAGCGTCGTAAATTGTACGCACTCGCTAGGGTGGTACAATTTCACACCTAGTTTAGCACCCGCCTTAGTGCATTTTGCATTCTGCATTGCATTTCTCCTTAAGCACTTAATTAATTAAATTAATTAGGTCTAAGGTCCTATTTAATCATTTCCTACATCATAAAGTTGGGCCCTTTCATTAAAGTGTGCCCTTTTCATTTTATTCCTCCTATACATCATTTAATCAAAAACCCTAATTAGGTCCTATTTTGAACTTGGGGGCCTGATTTCGGGGGTCAAAACATCTCGAAATCACCTGTAACTTCGGGATTCTCTCTAAAATCATCATATCTGACGGCCCTGAAAATTTGGTGAAAAGTTGTCGGGACCATGGCGCCCGGTGCACATGGTCCCGGACATTTTTCCCAAAATTTTGGGAGCACGATCCAATCATAAAATAAAGCTTAACCCCAAGAAATTGGTGGGATATTCAATCTCTAAGTCGGCCTAAAGTCGAAATTAAGACCTAGGGCTTCATACATAAGAGCTCTCTTTCTTCATTTGAAAGGATCTTATTTTTGTTTTCAGGACCTCATATGCAGCGAAAGAGCAGATCTTTGAAGACTTCAACCACATTCAACATCCTTCTATCAAGCATTTATCAATTTCATTCATCCATTTAGGGCTTGGAAGACATTGAAGAACAATAGGAGATTACCGACTGAAGATTGGCTTGTACTCCTCCCTTGAGGGTTGGGTATGATTTCATGTTGTTTTCATGTCTTTGCATAAGCTTCAATATATCCTTTATTCATGCTTTAGATCACTTTGCATCTTGATTTAGAGCATTTACATTATCATTTACAAGCAATTAGGGTTTACTTTCTAGGTTGCTCTAGTTTGCTTTCTTGCATTTAAGGACCTTGCACACACACTAGGTCTGCACACACAATACATTTTACAATACAACTTGGCTATTCGTGGAGGTGGAAATCACCGAAGCGGGGGTTTGACTAAGGCAAAACCCTATATAGCCGCCTAAACACCTTTTCAGATATAAGTGCAGGTTTCGGGACTCGGACGACGCCGCAAGTTGCGGATCCGGGAGAAGCAGACTGAGACCGACCTTCCCACCAAATTTCAAAGCAAAAGACCAGGACAGGGGCGTGGGACGCCCTGGTCCCTAGGACAGGGGCGCTGGGCGCCCTGGTCCTCCTGACAGACAACATTTTCAGCATTTTTGACAGCTTTTTCCAAAGTGCAAAACAGCAGTTTCCGGAGCAGTTTCAGGGGCAGAATCAGGACAGTGGCGCCCGCGCCCCCGTCCCGAACATTTTCAGTCAGATTTTAACTCCGGGTACGCATTTTCATTCTTGTCTTATCCTTGTGTTTACAGCTTTCCATCATTTAAGTTCAATTCTGTAATCTTGTTATTAGTTCATACTTGCACTTTGGGGTTAGGGATTGAACTTGCATCATTTCATCTTTCAATTACAACAAAGGAATAGAAATCCTAATAGGTAGCCCGTGGCTCTCTCTTCCACAAGAAGAAGTAGCCAATTGTGTGATACCTCTAGGCTCTTTCGTATTCCACAAATGTGTGCTTGAAAGTGAGATTAGGGCATGTTTGCTTAGTGTCACTTTTTCTCCCACACAATGACAAAGTACAAAGAAGAATGACACTTTATATTAGTGTGTGTACAACATAGCTCATACAAGAGAATACAACATGACACTGCAAATCTGAAAACATGAAGATGATGCCACCAAAAAGATACCCTGTAGAAGATTGCAAACGAAGATGTCTCTTATTGGGATAGTGCCAAGAAAAACGTAGGAGCTAACTGGCTCTCCTCTTGGCTACTAGTTGGAGAACGCTACAAAACGGGTATGATAGGTGGACAAAAAAAAATTGTTCCCAATTTTGCTTATTTAATGATATTTTGTTTTCAAAAGATTTAAAAAATCTCATTAAAAATATTTATTAAATGCCCCCATAAAAGAAACTTTATTAAAAATCAATAAAGAAAAAAAAACACCATGGTTTTTTTTTTGGTTTTTTTTTTTTTTTAATTATTTGGAAAAAAACTCTATTTAGAAAATAAAGAAAAAACACCAATTTTTTTAATATTTTAAAAAAAGTTTATTGAAAAAACATTTTATATTAAAAAGTTACTAATCTAAAACATTAAAAAAAAAAATTAAAATATTAAAAAAAGTACCCTGCGATGGCACGACTATAGTCCACTTGTGGGCCGTAGGACTGCAGTACCCGCAAGTCCCTGCGGGCCAATTAAAAAGCGCCTCCCCAAAAGATTTAAACTTCTCGATTTAAAAATAAAAATAAAAAATAAAGCGCCTCCCAATTAAATTCGATTTAATTATTTTTTTTAATTTCTGAAAAAAATTAAAAACATAAAATATAATATTTTAAAAATCAAAACCTGCCAGATTGTTGGTTTTGATTTAGTTAGGGAGTCGTATTAGGAAGATGCAGATTTTAAAGAAGCTTGCGTAATGCGTAAAAGTCCAATGGAAAAAGTCTGATGGGGATGAACATAAATCCATGATTGGAGTATTTCATTCAAGAAAGTTTGTTGTTCAAAGGAAAGAGGTTGTGCATACCTCAAGGTTCAATGAGGAAGAATTTAATAAGAGAGATACATAGTGGTCGTTTGAGTGGACATTTTGGGATTGAAAAGACATTGGCACAACTAAATGAGATTTACTATTGGTTAGAGATGAGTGCAAATGTAAAAAGAATGGTGTAAGGTTGTCGGATATGCCAAAATGCTGAAGGAATGAGACAAAACACCAGATTGTACTAGCCATTGCCAATACTGGAGAGATCGTGGGAACACAGTAGTATGGATTTTGTTTTGGAGCTGCCATGAACACAAAGAGGTAATGATTCAATTTTTATTGACCATGTCAAAAGTGTTGTGATGCTTCCCCCACAGCCACTTTATTTTTCGGAGAAATTATTCACTTGCATGCTTTGCCAAAGAGTATTATTTCAAATCAAGACGCCAAATTTGTTGGTCATTTTTTGTGTACTTTGTCGAAGAAAATGGGAACACGATTGAAATTTAGCTCAACTTACAATCCTCAAACTGATGGTCAAACTGAAGTTGTGAATTGAAGCTTGGGTAACTTGTTCAAGTGTTTGGTAGGTGACAAACCCAATCAATGGGGTTTGGCATTGGCACAAGTAGAGTTTGTATATAACAATTCAATCAATCAAAGCGTAGGAAGAAGTTCATTTCAAATTGTGTATGGGTATAGTCCTCTAGGACTGGAGGAAGAGTGGGGGAGTTGATGAGTTGAGGGGTAATGCACATTTAGGAAGAAATAGTGCATTTGTGGAGTACATCCGTGACTTACAAAAAGAGGTGAAAGAGAATTTGGAAAAGAGTGACATTAAGTAAAAGAACTTGCTAATGCACATAGGAGAGTGCAGGAATTTTAGATTGGTGACTTGGTAATGGCACATTTGAGGAAGCAAAGATTCCCACAGGGAAAATAAAATAAGCTGAAGTGGAAGAAAATAAGCCCGTGCAAGATTTTGCAGAAGTTTTCATCAAATGACAGGTATAGATGTATTGAACAATATTTAATGTTGTTAATTTGAATAAGTATTATGAAGGGAAAACTAGTGGACAGCGGTATATGCAATCAAATTTGTCGGATGCACATGAGTGGATACATCAATTGCCGGAGAAGTGATTGATTCCCGCATAGCGAACAAAATTTGACGGAAGGAACATTAGGCGTATTTGGTCCATTCGAAGAACCGTGTGCAGCTGATGAAGCTCCATGGGTTAGCACTTCAGATTTGGCAAAATATGGAATTCTGATTCCAACATTGACAAAATGTTTATGAGCTACAAACACATGAAACATTTTGTACCCAGTGTGTTTGATGAAGGAGCATCCTGGAGAAGTCAGAAATCCTGCATAAATTTTTTAGATTATTAAATTAGTTGGCAAATTGATAGCAAGTGTTGGTATTTCCATATTTTCGTTAGCGGGCAAGTTTTGTTTTACATACATTAAAACCTGCAAGATATAAAGGATGCGAGTGATGGAAATTTAATAAAAATGGAGACCAAGTGCAACCGTTTAAAGGTAAAGACCAAGCGCTCGTTTACAAGGCAACTTTCCTGACACATTTCTCTTGTTTATTTCCTTGCCAATTAAACTCCAGCAAGATATGCGTGGGCAGTAGAGGGCACCTTGAAATAGGAATTGCTCCAAAATCCTTTTGACTTCACATCATCAAGTTGAATGTGCTTCAGATGAAAGGAAAGAAAGGCAGCGCCATTATATTGAACGGGTGCATAGAATCTAAAGAGAATCGACCCCATCCTTTAGGTTGGAGGTAGACAATTCGGTGGGAGTTTCTGAGTAAATAGAAAGTCAATTTCTTTAAAATCAAAGGCAGAGCAGAATAGAGGGAAGAGGCGGGGAATACACATCAGAAATAAGAAGATTAAATTTGGCAGAATATAATAACTGGAAAAGAACAGACTGTGACATGAAATTGCTGTGGTAGTGAATATTAATTCACATATTGTAACCTGGGGTGTTTTCCAGTAGTACAATAAATTTTTATTTGAAAATTGTTAGCTGCAAATATTAGACAACCTGATAAGATTCTCTTTGTTTGATCTGCATTAAAATACAAGCTTGAGAGACAAGATCTGTGTATCTAAATACCAGTTTAGCCTTTTAAGAGAGAGAAATGCGGTCAATTCTATGTTCTAGCACAATATAACATTTACATTTGTTTGCAATCAAAGTTGAAAGTACCCAAAAATGCACAGAACCAGAAAACGTGACAAATTACAGATTAAAGGCAATGGCCAAAAAATAGTTTACATTGAATTCTTTCCAGATAATATCCTTGTCCCATTTTTAGATTCATGGAATAAATCAATCTGATAAGGTCAGGCCTGACCAAATTTTCTCTTAGTTCTTGGAAACACTAACCAGAATACTCTTCATACAGCTAATTAAAGTTTGCATTTGCTTTTTGGAATGCAGGGGTGCAGGATATACACATGCACAGTCCAGAGCTCCATTTCGTATAGTATCAAATACCGCAATAGACGGTCCAACTCCATGAATGGAAGAGCACCCCATGTAGTCCTTCAGACCTATTGCTTTTTCCAATTCGCCCATGTCATCTATCATAGGCCCTTCAAACACAACAATATGTGAAGTCCGAAGGGAAGATGAAGGTGTTAAAGATGGATATTGAATTGCCTGGCACATAAGGAAGTTCACATCACCTATGTCTGTGAAATGCTTCCTATTTTTCACTGCAGTTTCAAGTGCATTTGAGCATCTTCTAGCCAGCTCCCAAAAGTTAGCTGCTTCATTTATACTGTGGGTATTTATAATAGCTGAATGGTAGAACCCTTCACTCCCACAAACAATCAAAATGAGGATCAAGGAAAGAAACAAAATTTAAATACATATATGTGTGTGAGAGAGAGAGAAGAAAAGAACAATAAAATGTGAGCAAGTTTCACGAGGCATACACACATACATAATTTCTTCACAATCAAAGAACTCTGAACCCATGGAAATGATGGACAATTATGCTACTGTAACTTTGTAAGCAAATAAATCTGAGGAGATATGGTATGCAACCATTAACAGACGCTCATATAAGTCTTTGAAATGGCTTAACAAGTGCAGAAGCTAATAACTGCACCACATTGTAAATTGTAAAGTGAAAGTAAAAATTGAAGAAGCAACACAAAATCTCAACAAAAGGGCATAAACAGTACTGAATTTTTGGAATAAACAATCCTTACCAACAACATTTATAGGCAAGTTGTTGTCTACTAGGCTTCTGCAATCAACTAGAGTGGTGACTGCATAATTTTCTGACTGATCGCCAAGATCCTTAAGAACAGCAGTTGCTTTCAGCCCTGCTGCTGTTAAAGCTCCAGATATTGTAGTTTTTTCTATCTCGCATGCCTGCAATGGCCATTCGTTGACATCAAATTTTCTCAATGTATCATAGAACTTATAAATCATTCCACAATTTATGCAACAGATTTTTTATTTGTTTTCTATACAAAACAAGCGGATTCTACATTTAGGCGATGCGGCAAAGAAGACTAATGTTCATGACTTTTGGAGATGATCGATGACCAAATCCTCTTGAGACTTTTTTCAAGCTTATGTCAATTTGATTCTTAATGCCCGGCTCTTTTGGAGGGGTTCCGTATGTGGAGAGCTTTTGGTGATCTAAGGATAGTTGCAAACTGTTATGGCACACTGTGATTAACAGCCCTGTGAGTTTTGTGGAAATCAAGATGTAAGACAACATTTCAAGAGAACTAAAGGATAGTTACAAACTGTTATGGCACACTGTGATTAACAGCCCTATGAGTTTTGTGGAAATCAAGATGTAAGACAACATTTCAAGAAGACTTCTCTACACTCAGTCGATGGAAGTTTGAAAGACATCCAATCAAGAATTTGCAGGAAACTCCAGGCCCCCGGGGGTAATGACAAAGATGTTGAGTCAATGCCTCTAAGAAAAACAGATCATATTAGCTATACTGACCTTGTTAGGAAGAGATCTACCATGTAACCCTGCTCTAAGATTGATATGACATTTCAATTCTAGAAGTCACATAAAATCCATTTCTGTGCCTGAGGGCCGTGTGCAGTGGTAAATCCTGGGAAAGTTACTGTGGCTGGTACAGGTTTGTTTCATGGCCTGACTCGCCAAGATGGCACCCCATAATAATAATAATAATAATAATAATAGATGTATACAAAAGCCTTAGGGAATATCTCGTTAATATATTAGCACTCCACAAGCCAGAATTTGACTAGACCATTTTCCTAGTAGATCTTATAGGACACTTATCTAGAATGCAGCCACAGTTTCCTTTTGTCAGTAATTCCAAAGCTCAATGAGAATTATATGTTTTCTCTAGCTATAGTCCGTAAAAGTTACTGAATATGAGCACCTAAATCCTCTGATACTGTTCTGTTAGTACTACAAATCAGAAACTCCATGGACCACTTTCCTAATAGATCTTATAAAACCCTTATCTAGACCACTTCACGTCTTTATTTAGCCGGTAATTCTGATGATCAAAGAGAATTGTATGGTTTCTCTAGTCATAACTAGCTACTGAATTTGACATACAACAGCCTTAGGGAATATCTCGTTAATATATTAGCACTCCACAAGCCAGAATTTGACTAGACCATTTTCCTAGTAGACCTTATAGGACACTTATCTAGAATGCAGCCACAGTTTCCTTTTGTCAATAATTCCAAAGCTCGATGAGAATTATATGTTTTCTCTACCTATAGTCCCTAAAAGTTACTGAATATAGGCACCCAAATCCTCTGATAACTGTTCTGTTAGTACTGCAAATCAGAAACTCCATGGACCACTTTCCTAATAGATATTATAAAACCCTTATCTAGACCAATTCATGTCTTTATTTAGCCGGTAATAGTAATGCCCAAAGAGAATTGTATGGTTTCTCTAGCCATAACTAGCTACTGAATTTGGGCACCTAAATACTCTGATATGATTGTTCTATTAGTACTAAAAGCATGAAAAAAAGGTTAGATTTCAATGACTACTTAAAGAACATCCCCACAGAGATGGCAATCATAAATAAATTGTACAGCTTTGAAAACAAAACAAGAATTCTACAGGAAGTGAACATACATTCTGAAGACGAGTTGTCTCCTCTGAGCTCAAGCACAAACGAACAACCTGAGAACGGCGAGGAGATTGAGGATCCTCAAATGGTAAATATGAATGCCTCCTGGACCCCAGAGAGTATCCTAACAAGTCAATCCCATGAGCCCAGAAGGGCTTGTTAGCCTTCCCTTTGGGAATAGCATCTTCTATAGCCATAAAATTTAAATCTTCTTCGTTAAAGTCACAACCTTCTGTCTGTGAAGGGGATGCTCTTTGGGGAGGTGGGTGCCCAAATTTTTTCTCATAAAATGCATGCAGCATCTCTTTCAGAATTGTAGCTGCAGAAGCCCTATCACAAATAGAAGTATGGATCCTGAGTATAAACAACGAAGAATTGTCTTGGGGAAGATGATAAAGCTTAGCAATAAGCATATCCTTTGGTTGTTGAAAATCAGGACTCTCTACCCATGGATTTATATTCAATTCATGCTCCACCAAATATTGCCAATCCTGGCAATCTGTATCTGAAACATAACCATCACTATCAATACTAATCTCATCAGTACTAGAGTCGTCATTTACTGGGCTGCTTCCATTTGGGCTTGAAATCTGAGAGAGAATTTCACTAGTTGTAGCTGACTCCACAAATTCCACTTCTACATATGGGTGTGGACACACAGAAAATGCAGGATTTCCATTAATCCGCACAAGCTTAGACCTCAATCGAGGATACTTCCTCTGCACAGCATGAACCACCTCTTGGAGCTGAATTGGGTCCACACCCTGTTCAAAATGCAGAGCAAGAACTGTGATTCCTGTTCCACCACCTAAAGCCTTGCACCAACTGTACTCTGTACCTCCAAGCATTCTGCTGTGAGGAGTCTTAAGCAGAAATTGTTCCTCTCCAATGTCCTCACAGACATTTTCATTAGTGCACTTGGGACTTTCAGTTAGCATGATTGAATCAACTCAGAGCAGAAAAAACTGATTAAACCAGTCCAGAACATAAAATCCTGATTCCTCCAATGCAAAATAATTGATGATTTGTGTGATGAGTTATTGGATAGGCTCTATCATCATATTTGTCGCATACCCAACAAGAAAAGAAGATATCAGATTAAGCAGATTTCCCCATTATCTAAAACCCAATACCTGGTAAAATGGCAATAATCATTGATGGGCTTTTTACCATGGAGTTGCCTTCCTTTGCAGTGAATGAAGCTCTCGCATTCTGCTCTGAGAATCTTTCCCCGTTTCCAAAGGCACATTGTTACAGGAAAAAAACAATTTCTTTTCACAGACCATAGTTGCGGTCATCTTCATCCTTTCTATGCCCAGATGCCTCCTACTGTCGTTTCTTTCGCTTTTAATTTATTTATTTTGGTTTTCATCGTCCTTATCCTTCTCACCGAATTTTCTCTGTGATGGAGAATATCCCAATCGAGGGCTCTTTACGATGCACCTAACCAAGTGTAAAATAAAGTCTCCACCTTTCCATTTTTTCCCTAAATTAGTTGGAAATTATATACGGAATTAAAAAAATTCTGAACTTTTTAATAATTCTATTTGATGATTGATTTTTTTTTAATATATTCCTTCAAATTTTTGGTAGGTACTAATTTGTATTTTAATATATATTTCTATTCTAGTATAAATGGTCTTCTATTATTGTGCTTGGTAGTAGTGGGAGGTATGGATGGTTTAAAATGTAAGTTAAGGCTTTCTAAGGTAGGTTTTGATGAAACTATTAATTATAGATTTATAAGTAAAGTTGTGACTTTCTTTAACATTCAAATGTTGATTTTGTTGTGCTTTGTAGTAGTTGGGATTGTGTTTGATTTAGAGCAATAATTTGAAACATTAGATTTTGACAAAATTGCTAAATATTTATATTTAGTACTAAAATTTTATATTAGATTTAAAATGACTTTAACAATTATATAATTATTTGGACAAAAGTTCTTAGTGACTTTTTTTGGCTTCAAAGTAATATCTTCTAATTATATTTTTTTTTCAATGAAACAAATAAAACCAATACTCGTTAAATTTTTATTATAAAGAAAATAATTCTCTAAAGAAAACAATCCAAAAAAAATCACAAAAATTATAGAAGTATGTTTTAAATATAATTAAATTTTCTTTTAAACCATTATTCATCATCATCCATTCTTGTGCATCAAAAGTACATTATTTTTTGTTCTATATAGGAAAATTTTAGCATACACAAAATTTTCCTACAAAGAAAACATCTCAAGGGTTGTGAGAAAGGATTTTTCAATGCCACATTCAAGGTGGTTGAATTTAAGGACAAAGATTATCAATGTCACATTTAGAAGTGGTTGAATTTTGTTTGAAGTTATGGACAAAGACTATATTCTATTTTTTTTAATTTTTGAAGTATAATTTTTTAATATTTTATTTGTGTTAAATTTTAGTACTTATATGCCTATATAGTAGGGCTTATGTTTTCAATTGAATGAGAAAGTTCTACTCTTGCATTAGTAAAGAGTTATCTTAAAGCTTAGTTTTTACCTACTTTTTTAGTGCATGAAAATGGATGGTTTATCTAGGTTGTGGTTGGCTAGTGTCTATTTTGTTAGAGTTTTTATTTCTATAAAAAAATTATAAAATGCTTGTCTAATGGGAAAGAGGGACAAGGAAAGTGTGAGATTTTGTCAAGATCAAGAGCTCAATTAAATGTACAAAATAGAGACATAATATGGGACAAGAATAAACTGTATTCTCATCAATAGAAAATGATCAATAACATGATTACATAGTTGTTTACAATGTATATGAGTCTGCTTATATAGGCAAGGCTAGGGATATGTGAGCACACAAACATGACATGTGGCTCAATAAGAAACAAGGGTAGGTAGGAAATAGGTGTGGGTAGGTAGGAGAAATAATATAATAGTCCACATGAGGTGGATCACCCACTGAATGTGGAGTGTAACAACAAGATCAACACCATAAAAGGTGGAATTTCTCCTACACACACTATCCCAATGTGGCACAAACACCCAAGTGTCTCATACCCAAACTACAATGAAAATGCATTATCCTAAGTAAACTTAAGTAAGTGTAATAATATCCATGATGAATAATTATTTACACCAACACCCCCCCTTAAGTGTAACTTAGGGGAATGCACTTAAGTCTACAACGCAACTAAGCAATGCAAGATGGGTCCCGGCTACGAGGCCATGTTAGGTACCCATGTACAAATGCAAATGTATGCAAACCAATGCAATGAAATCTCTCACAAAGTGGGGAAAGAGAGAAAAACCCAATGGGAAAAAACCCTCCCCCAAAAGAGATATGAAAAACATACAAGAGAACTCTCATAGAAGAATGTGAGGAACAAAACCCCACGTGAGGAAAAAGTCCCCCCCATATGAGAGAAGAAGAGAAGTCAAACTATGACCCCCCCTCAATGGAGAATCTGCACCAATGATAGAAGCTCGATGTATGAAGAAACTGCTCCACGAACGTCGAACAACATTCCTCCCCTTAGGAAGAAACAAAACCAAAGGTGTATCCATGAAGACTCCCCAATCATGAAGGGAAGATGTATGAAGAAAACTCATGATGAAAGGAATCTCTGAAAACTGCTCAAGTGTCCCCATGTCGATGCTGAAAGATACCCCCTCCAAAGGTGGTAAACTATGCCACACTGCTAAAAAAGGCACTCCAAGATCTAGTGGAGATGGATGTAGAACATGTCCCAAAGACTCACATGTCTCCTCAAAAAATAAAGAGACCTCCTCCAACTGTTGTACATAAGTATCCACAATCATGTCAACCTCGAAAGAATGATCATGTAGAGAATGAACAAGAGGGTCAAACTGTTCCCTCACAACAATCGAAGAAGAATCATCTTCATCAAAGAGAAGATGAATGTCATCAATGATGTCTCCCAAATCTGCAATGTAGGATTCCACAAACAAACCTGCAATATCTGTCAAGTAATCATCCCATGAATCTGAAGCTGGAAGACAATGAATATCCTGCTGCACTGAATCACATGAAGGCAAAACTGTCGCACTATCTGCATCATCAGGTGCAATAGGTGATGTGATATCAATATGAGGAGATGAAATACAAGACTCAAGAACGGGGTCACATGTGAGAATCCCCATGTTCAAGTGTCCAAAGTTCTCCTCAAAATCTGAACTATCACAAGAAGTGTGATCATAATGTGTAGAATCATCAAATGTGAAATCATCATCATCAACAAAATCTGAAAAGGAGTATAACCGAGATGCATGATCAACCACCCTAGTCGCAATGATAGCTCTAGTCTCCAAGTCTCTAATAAAAACTGAGTCAGGTGTGAACTCCACAACTCTCGTAGTTGCACCATGTGTGATTTGATAGATAGAAAGGAGATTGTTTGTCAAGTGGGGTACACACAACACATCATTGAAGGAGTTATCCCCAATGTCAATAGATCCTTTCCCAATCACATCCATGTATGTATGATTGCCCATCAAAATATGTGGCATGGTGCAAGACTCAAATGTAGAGAACATGGACTGCGAAGATGCCATATGATGAGAAGCCCCTGAATCTAGAAGCCATCTTTCTGAATCATGACTGATAGTAGCACATAGAGCTTTTCCTTTTCTTGTTCCAAAAGAGTGAGTCTTTCCACTTGTAGAAGCCATGAATGCTTGCCCTTTTCCTTTCGAATGTGAGGAAGTGGAAGTTGATGAATCATCCTTCTTGTAGATTTTAGGCAAATCAATGTTATGCTTTTTGATGATATGTGTAAGCTCATTAATCTTCTTAGAATGGCAATGATGCTCCTCATGACCAATCTTTTTACAATAAGCACAAGTAGGTCTCTCTCTCTTTGGTGAATTATCTCTCTTGGAAGAGAATGAATCTCCTTGTTTTGGAGAAGATGGTGTTTTGTCCTTAGGCTTTGATTGCCTTTTCTTCTTGTTTGAGTTGTCCTTTCCTTGATTTCCTTTGTTCCCTTGATTTGCCACTAATGCTTGAGACTTAGAAGCCTTAAGAATGCCCATGCTTATCAACTTAGTTTGTTCCATCATCAACATTTCATTGAAAGCATCAAATGTAGGCATTTTGTAGCTTGAACCCATTGTCATCCTATGGGTTTGGAAACTAGAAACAAATGTTGCATATTCTTGTGGAAGCTTGCCTATCAAGTTGAAGATCAATTGAGTATCCTTCTTATCAATGCCACAATCTTTGAGTTGTGCCCTCAACTCATTTGCCTTAGTGACATAATCTTGTATAGTATCAAAGTTCTTAGGATCTAACATGGTGAGATCACTATCAATTTGATATCCCCTAATCTCATCAACTTGACCATACAAGTCTTGAAACTTTTGCCAAGCATCCTTGATTAGAGTACACTTCTCAATATGAAAAATGAGATCCTTTGATACATACTTTCTTAAGGTACCAATTGCCATGATATTTTTAGTGAGCCAATCTAAGTGACCAACTAGATTAGCCTTAGGATCAGCTGGAGCAACAATAGTTCCATCAATGTAATGAGTAAGTCCTTTTTCCATAAGTTTACTCCATGCATCAATTTTCCAAGTAGCATAATTATGAGGAGTTAAGAGAGGAAACTTAGAAGAACCCATAGCAGCAAAAAGGAAGGAACACAAGAGCACAAAAGCACAAGAGACACCCCCCCCCAAATTCACTCAATCAAAGTACCCCCTCTAAAGTGATGATTTTGGCACTTTATGCTTAGTGCGATTACAATGAGCCACTTGCAAAACAAGGCAAAGTGGACTTATGATGAAAATTTTACAACTTCTCAAATGAGATACAAGAGACTTCAATCAATAGTGCAATGAATCTAACTGAGATTCAAGCAAATATACAAGTACCAAGAGAGCCAAAAATGGTCAAAATCTGAAAGTACAATTTATACTTACAATAGCATCAATCTGATAGCATCATGTGAAATTAGACGAAAAAATACGCACTTTCAAAAAAAACGGCACCTGAAAAGGAGGTTGTATGACCCCAAACGAAGCCTCTAAAGTTGCAAAAATTGGGATTACTCAGGTACAGTCACCAAAAACTACATTTTCTAAAAAATAAGTGCATCAAAATCAAAAAAATTCTTCACCACTGCGGAGAGCACGAAAATTCTAGCCCATTTCAAAAAAAACTGCACTAAAAAATGAGCAAAAATGAGCAAGTTATGGCCATTTGAAGTTGAACTGCAAAATCAAAAATGCAAATGAGAGGGGCCTGCCATTTTTTTTTAAATGCTGACGTGGCACTGACATCAGCAAGTCACTGTGTTAAATTTAACGGCCGTATGATTGTCGCAAAAACTTCGCCCCCTGGTGACTGGGCGTTTGTACTGTACGGACAGATGACGTGGCAAGTGACTGTGAAGTCTATACTGTACGGAAAGCTGACTGGGCACAGGTGACGTGGCAGATGATGTGGCGGGCCGTATGTATGTGTCAGTGTATGGATTGTACCCGCGGGCAAGTGGTCACCTGCCACGTGGCGGGCGCGGGTTCGCCGGTCTGTGATGTCGCCAGCGAATCGGGAGAGAACCAGGTCGGCCGGCGGGTCTCGGTCTGCGGCGGGCTGCGATCTGGAGGAGTCGGCGCCGGTGGTGGTGCCGGGAGGAGAGGCGCTCGTGGAGGACCTGCGGCGTGCACAGTGGTGGCACAGACGGAGATCTCCTCGACGGCGGCGCGGAAAATGTTGCGACGGCGGCGTGGACGGCAGGGAGGACGCAGCGTCCGGAGCGGTCGGCGTCGTGCGGACCGCGCTGTCAAGTGCTGCAGGGTACGAGCTCTGCACACCGATAGACCTACAATCTGCAACCTGCAGGTCACGAAAGGGGGGGGTCTGCGGACCCCCCAAAAAACAATTTTTTTTTTATTTATTTTTTATTTTTTCTTTTTGATTTTTGTTTTTCCGAATTTTTCCGATTTTTTTTTTTTCAATTTTTTTGATGAAATTTTTTCAGAAAAATATTTCAGAAATTTATTTTTATTTTATTTTTATTTTTATTTTTCGAAAAAATAAAAAAAATTTCGAAATCCGTACAATACTAGAAAAATTGGAAAAAAAAAATTTCTCACCAAAATAGGCTGACTTTATAACCAAAATTCATGGAAACAGCCTTCTGGACACAATGGCGGGGTCTGATCTGGTCTAGGACGCCTCCAAAAGATGCTGCTCCTCAGATCTGCCTCTTGACGTCACAATAATGCCTCTTCAAGACGAATCAATGAAGCCCCAATGGCTTTGATACCATGTGAGATTTTGCCAAGATCAAGAGCTCAATGAAATGTACAAAATAGAGACATAATATGGGACAAGAATAAACTATATTCTCATCAATAGAAAATGATCAATAACATGATTACATAGTTGTTTACAATGTATATGAGCCTGCTTATATAGGCAAGGCTAGGGATATTTGAGAACACAAACATGACATGTGGCTCAATAAGAAACAAGGGTAGGTAGGAAATAGGTGTGGGTAGGTAGGAGAAATAATATAATAGTCCACATGAGGTGGATCACCCACTGAATGTGGAGTGTAACAACAAGATCAACACCATAAAAGGTGGAATTTCTCCTACACACACTATCCCAATGTGGCACAAACACCCAAGTGTCTCATACCCAAACTATAATGAAAATGCATTATCCTAAGTAAACTTAAGTAAGTGTAATAATATCCATGATGAATAATTATTTACACCAACAGAAAGTATTAAACAACATTCTTTTTTCTTTTTTCTTTTTTTCTTTTTTCTTTTATTTTTTTTGTCGATTCTTGCATATAGGCATGTGTCTATTCAGTTGGTCATGCCTTAGAGGTATTGGATATCATTTAGCAAGGGTGTGTTGCACATGAAACTAGATGAATATTTTATGGGCATGTATTCAAGACTATTTTGAAGGATAATTTTTAGCATTTAGATCTTTAGTTTTGGAATTGAATGGATGCTTCTTGCTATAAGCCTTTCTCAATGTGAGTGTGGTAGGTTTTGTCTTGTAGTATTTTTAATTAAGTTTTGAAATTCTTCCTGCTAGTATTTTTGCAAATGATTTAGCATATAATATTCCAGCTATTTTGTTAGCTTTATGCCCATCAAGGTATTGATATCTCTATTCACATATGTGCTTGAAAGCTAGACCCTAGTAACAAAGATATGTTTTTATTTTCATCCTTAAGTAAGTATCATGTTTTAGTGTTAGGTTTATCTTAAGGTAAAATATTGGTAAGTTTTATTCATGATTATAGAAAATTGCTGTTTAGTTTAGTTGTTAAATTAAGTATTTGATCTTTTTTATAAGCTAAACTTGTTCATTGCAACTCTAAAATTATATTATATTCTAAATAGAAGGGTAACATACCAAGCACTTGCTTATCTATTTATCTAAGCTTAGGATCACTTCCAAGTATCTATCCAACAATATTATTAGCATGCTTAGAATTTTTTGGCCATGTATCTATTTTGAAGCTGTTTAGATTGCAAAGATTGGCTTGGGCTAAAACTTTGCTCAATATTTACAAAAAAGTCATTTAGAATACTTAATTTAATTTCTATATGTTCCAAGTTATTTATATTTATTATTTTAACATGGTAACAAAATAGCCACATCAATAAATTTTACAATGACATCTCTCTCACTACTCTATTATAATAAACTTTGGTAGTTACTTGCTAGATTAGTATAATAACCATTGGCATATGATGAACTGGTATGATGATAATGTATGTTGTCATTGATGTCAATAAGTGCAGGTGAACCGGTATGAAGATTGGAAGAAGTTGTTATTGATGTTCAAGTAGGAGAACTGGTATGAAGAGATGAAGCGGACCGGTGTCAGGGTTTCACTAAGTGTGACTACCGGTTGGTAGTCTCAGCTCTAGGGTCTCTGGTTTGGCAATCTAGCTTGTGTGTTGCAACCGGTGACATTCTGTGATGAGTTAGCTAAGAGATAAGGATGAGATCGAGATGCCACGTCAGTTCTGTGCATGTGAAGGATTTCCTTGAGGATCTTGCATGTGAAGATCGATTGCATTAAATGTCTACCTCAGGAATGAACATTCTTCTTAGCGGTATGTGAAGAGAGCGTGATGGGTTACTGATTTTCATATGCAGTGAAGAATGGACAATGTAGAATGACTTTTGATATGTTTGAGATTGTTTTATTCTATACAAAAGTGTTTGAACGGTCAGGATTGGACCACTTGTAATTGTAAACCTAAAATGTTTAGGGTTTAGGGTTTATGCTACTGACCTAATTGTTGTCTATAAGGTTGATGATGTTTGTTATTGTTTGTTGTCGGTAAATGTTGTGTTTGTATCCGAGTGATGAGATACTTGCCAGACTAGTGAGTGGAAAACTACAGAGTGTGATTGCAGAGTAGAGGAGCTGAAAAGGATTTGCCTTAGCAAGTAGTGTTGTTATCAAATAAGAGCTTTACTTGTTGTCTTCTAACCATTTCAACAAAAGGAAAATCCCTTTGCCGAGTAGCTTTAACAGGCTTATTGCAAATCCTCTAACCAGGTGACTCAAGATCACTGAGTTCTTCAAATCCTCTAGCGAGGTAACCTTTAACAGGGTATATAGTCATCCCTTAACCGAGTGATTTTTAATAGGATCGGTTCCTAACAAAACCTTATTGTAAAGTCTTTAACCGATCTAGGCTCCTAACAGAGCGAGCTTCAAAAGAGTTCAAAAACAAGCTTGTGGGTATTCATCCCCATCGTGGTTTTTCTCATTTGGGTTTCCACGTGAAAAATCTGTGTGTCATGAGTTGTGCATTTTTCATGTGATGATTGTGCAATCTTTATTTAGGTGAATATGCATGCAAAGCTAATGGCTATGGTATTACTGATACAACACATGCATGAGTATATTAGTGAAGTAGTTATCAAGTGTTGAATGTTATTTGAAGTATTTAGTTTTACTGGTTTAGTTGTCTGAAGTCTTACTGTGTTTAACTGGTATTGCCATGGTTAAGTTCAGTGATGAAGACAACCGGTTAGCATTGTTTTAACTTGATAAGTTGTTGAGAAGTTTTTGTATGTACTGATTCATTCCCCCCCCCTCTCAGTACCGATTAGGGTATTTGTTGTTCATCATTATTCATCAATTGGTATCAGAGAAACTCCAAGTCCTTAGTGATATAAGCTTAACCGCTTGAGGTAAAAGATCTTTCTTTAATGATGAAGAGGGAAGGTCATAAGTTCAATAGAGATAACTTCAAAATATGGAAGGACAAAATGAAGATTTATATCAAGAGTTTGGGTGCTCAACACTGGAGCTATGTTGAGAATGCCTATGTAATCTCCACTGGCACTCTAACCGATGATCAGAAAAGAGAGATTCAAGAAAATGGGCAAGTCATGGAAGCCCTTATTAACAGCCTGTCTGATATTGAGTTCATTGATGTACAAGATAAGGACACTCCTAAGGATGTATGGGACACATTGGAAACCATTTATGGTGGTGATGAGCATGTCAAGCAAGCTAAGGAAGAGAGCCTTAGAGGAAATTTTGAAGACATGAGGATGGTTGAAGGAGAGACCATTCAATAATATGGCATAAGGATCAAGACTGTGGTTGGAGATATCAAGAGCACTAGTGGAACAATTGATGATGCCACCGTTGTCAGTAAAGTTTTGAGATCATTGTTACCAGTCTATACAATCAGAGTTGTTGCTATTCAAGAGCTAAGGTCTATTGACAAAACCAAGGTATCCTTAGACTCTATCATTGCAAAGTTGACTGCATTGTTGGTATTTTGGATATGTTGATATGGTTTTGTCATTGATGTCAACACCTGTCATCACTTGTCAACACTTATCAGCACTTGGAGATTTTAGTTATGTTCACTGGCAAGTCAGAGACTTATGCATAGTCACTGGTATTTGGTTCATCGACAGATTATATTGTTCACCGACACCTGGAATGACTTGGAGACTACTTGGTTATGTCAAAGACATTATTCGATCACTTGGTTTTGGTAATTTGGTTATTTGCTTATTCGGGTTTGCATATTTGTTGTTACCACCAAATAGGTCCAGGATATGCACCGACAGGCATATCTATTCTAGATCAGCACATCATGATATGGAGATGATTTATTATTATTGTAAATGCATTTGAGCTGACATCATGCATCAGATATTGATTTATTTGTAATTGATTTTATTGTAATATCTTTTAGTGAGCCGACCTATTCAATTGATCTTAGGTTATGGTTAAATCCAATGATAATGTACTGCATAAAATAGCATCTTCATATGTTGGATTCAATACCGGTTTAGTTCTGATTGTTGCATATGAGTTGAATAGCTATGATGGCAGTGTTCAGAAGACTAAGTCGGACTTTAGGGCATTTGCTGCACCAACCAGAAAAGGAAAAGAAGTAAGTACCAGTTATGAATCCAAGCAATGCAGAGATATGGATGATGAAGAGATTCTGGTGGAGTTTGAAGCTCTTCTTGCCAAGAGACTTCCAAAAGGCACAGAAAAATAAAGAGGTAAGCTTCCTTTAAAATTATTTTCTTGCAATAAGATAGGACATATAGTTGTTAACTATCCTAACAATGACAATAAGGATAAACTGGAGAGGTTTAGAAAGTATAAAGGAGGAGGTAGGAGAAATTGTCTTGTTGCAGTGGATGAAGGTGTTACTAATGAAGAATCTGAGGATGAAGAGAATGAGGACATAGTGTTTGTAGTTGTAAAGGAAGAAGTGTCTAACAAGAAAGCCCTTGTCTATCGCATTGACAACTCTAATGAGTGGATTATTGATAGTGGGTGTTCTCACCACATGATTGGTGACCAAAGAAAGTTTCTGTCTCTGGAAGAAAATGATGGAGGTGTTGTCCAATTTGGCAATGATGCACCATGCTTGGTGAAAGGTAAAGGATCCATCTCACTGAATGGAAAAAGCAGTGCAGATGATGTCTACTAGGTAGAAGGTCTCAAGCATAACCTTTTGAGTGTTGCTAAGCTAAATGACAAAAAACTCATTCTGGAGTTCAAAGGTGGAGTCTGCAGTATAATTGGAAAGAGTGGTGAACTTATTGCCACCGATAAGAAAACCAGAGGTAACTTGTTTTAGTTGAATACCAAGATTAGTTAGTGTGCGATGGCGAAGTTTGATGACAATTGGATATGGCATAGGAGACTTTGTCATATAAACTTTGGCAATATTGTAAAAGCCAGTAAGATCAGGGTAGTAAGAGGATTGCTTTTGTTGAACAAACTGGAGAATTATTTGTGTAGAGAATGCCAACCTGGGAAGATGTCTTCCTCAACTTTCAAAGGTAAGTCTTTTTCAGTAGAGAACTTACTTGATCTAGCGCACACCGATCTATGTGGTCCAATGAAAACTAGAAGTTTTCTGGGAGATAGGTATTTCATGATTATTACTAATGACTACTCAAGAATGATGTGGGTCACATTCTTGAAAGACAAGTTTGAGGCATTTGGAAAGTCCAAAGCCTTTAGAGCATTGGTAGAGAAGGAAAGTGGCCAAAGGATAAAATGCCTACGAACTGATCAAGGAGGTGAATTCACTTCTGATGAATTCAACAAGTACTGTGAAGAGAACGATATTAAGAGGCAACTGTCTGCCCCAAGGACACTACAATAGAATGGCATAGCAGAAAGTAATAACAAGACTGTAGTTGAAGCGGCCAGAATAATGCTGATCCAAGGAAAGGTTGCTCACACTTTTTGGAGAGAAGCGGTGAGCACTGCAGTCTATACTATGAACTAGGTACTCATCAAGAAAGGTAAAGATAAAACCCCTTATGAGTACTGGACCAGGAAGACTCCCACTGTGAGTTATTTTAAATTATTTGGCAGTAAGTGTTATATCAAGAGAGGTGAGCATCTGAGCAAGTTTGATGCTAAATGTGATGAAGAAATATTTCTGGGATATTCCACTAAGAGCAAAGCTCTCAAGTGCTACAACAATAAGACTCATAAAATTGTTGAGAGTATCAATGTCAGGGTTGATGAATCCCTGAGGAGTCTGAGGAAACCTACAACAAGCAAGTGGAAGATGAATCGGGTGTAGCCTTCTGGGAACCGATTAAGAAAGAAACAAATAAAGACCTCAGTGTTCCTATACCAGTGGAAGTTGCAGTAGGTGAAGAAGAAGATGGAGAAGAAGAAGAAGTGGAAAAGCAAGCAAAACCAACTAGAGTCATTCCTAGATATGTGAAACTACATCACGATCCAAAGCAGATCATAGGAGATAAAGATGCAAGGATACTCACAAGAATAAAGGTGAAAGAAAACTCTTGCATGATTTCTGAATTTGAGCCTAAGACCACTAGAGAGGCACTTACAGATGAAGATTGGATTAAGGCAATGGAAGAGGAGCTAGACCAGATAGAAAATAATGCAACATGGTCTTTGGTACCCAAACCGAAACACAAGAATGTCATAGGTACCAAATGGGTCTTCATGAATAAGTTGAATGAAGAAGGCACAATTGTAAGGAACAAGGCAAGACTTGTATGCAAGGGATATGCTTAGGAAGAGGGAGAAGACTATGGAGAAACCTTTGCCCCAGTGGTTAGACTAAAAGGTGTTCAAATGCTACTTGCATTTGCAGCATTTAAGGGATTCAAGGTATACCAAATGGATGTGAAGTATGCATTCTTGAATGGAATCCTAGAAGAGGAAGTGTATATTGAGCAACTGAATGGGTTTGCCTTATCAGAAGATAGTAACATGGTGTGTAGATTACACAAGGCTCTGTATGGATTGAAACAAGCACCAAGGGCATGGTATGAATAGTTACACTCTCATCTTGTGAAGATAGGATTTCAGAGAACAAGTAAGGACAACAACATCTACCTAAAATCTGAAGGTGATCAGATTCTAATCTGCGAAGTTTTTGTAGATGACATAATGTTTGGAGGAGATGATGAAATGAGCCATGCATTTGCAGATGAAATGAAGAAAGAGTTTGAGATGTCTCTGATTGGAGAGATCAAGTTCTTCATTGGTCTACAGATTCAGCAGATGAAAGAGGGTATCTTTATTACCCAGTCCAAGTATGTCAAAGAGGTATTGAAGGCCTTTAGCGTGGAGGAGAGCAAACCGGTTGGTACACCGATGGTGATCGACTGCAAATTGACTAAGGAAGATGATTCAGTGTTGGTGAATGAGAAGGAGTATCAGTCAATGATCGGTAAGCTACACTATGTGGTACATAGCAGACCGGGTATTGCTCATGCAGTAGGCATTGTGGCCCGTTTTTAGAAAAGTCCAAGAGAATCCCACTTGGTAGCAGTCAAGAAGATTCTTAGATACCTGAAAGGGATGGTTGATTATGGATTGTGGTATCCATACAATGGTGATTTTAATCTCAAAGTATTTACCGATGCAGATTGGGCAGGTAATTTGGATGACCGTAAAATCACAACCGGTGGAGTGTTCTTTCTTGGTGGAAGACTAGTCTCATGGACGAGTAAGAAGCAGAGCTGTACTTTCCAGTCTACAGCTAAAGTGGAGTATGTCACATCATTTATGAACTGCACTCAAGCAATTTGGATGAAACATGTATTGGATGGTTTCAAAGTACCTATATCTGAACTGATGAGTATATTTTGTGACTGTAGCACAAGTGCAATAAATATTTCCAAGAATCCGGTATTGCATGCTAGAACTAAGCACATTGAGCTCAAGTATCACTTCTTGAGAGAGAAGGTTCAAAACAAAGAGGTTGTATTAGAACATGTTTCCAGTAAGGAGCAGCTAGCAGACATATTCACTAAGCCCTTACCGAAGACTACATTTACCTATTTGAGAGGTAAATTAGGGGTTCTACCCCTTCATGAAGTAAACTAAAGTTGTGTGCTCCACATCATTCAGTTACTATAGTGTCAAATCTTTCAGGATTGATGTGTTGAAGGATGCTACTCCATAGGGGGAGTAGCATAGTGGAGCTTGGAAGCTTGTGCCTCCACTTTGGCATTACTGTCAAAGGGGGAGAAGATATCTGATGATGTATGATATGGGAGAAGATATCTGATGTATGGGGGAGAAGATATCTGATGATGAAGATATATGTTATAGTTGCACTGGTCTATGTTTTTTATAGTTTCAATGCTACACTGAGTATTGCCATCAATGTCAAAGGGGGAGATTGTTGGCATATGATGAACCAATATGATGATAATGTATGTTGTCATTGATGTCAATAAGTGCAGGTGAACCGGTATGAAGATTGGAAGAAGTTGTTATTGATGTTCAATTAGGAGAACCAGTATGAAGAGATGAAGTGGACCGGTGTTAGGATTTCACTAAGTGTGATTACCGGTTGGTAGTCTTAGCTCTAGAATTTCCGGTTTGGCAATCTAGCTTGTGCATTGCAACCGGTGACATTCTATGATGAGTTAGATAAGAGATAAGGATGAGATCGAGATGCCACGTCAGTTTTGTGCACGTGAAGAATTTCCTTGAGGATATTGCATGTGAAGATCGATTGCATTAAATGTCTACCTCGGGAATGAACATTCTTCTTAGCTGTAAGTGAAGAGAGCGTGATGGGTTACTGATTTCCATATGTGGTGAAGAATGGACGATGCAAAATGACTTGTGATTTATTTGAGATTGTTTTATTCTATGCAAAAATATTTGAACGGTCAGGATTTGACTCCTTGTAATTGTAAACCTAAAATGTTTAGGGTTTAGGGTTTATGCTACCGACCTAATTGTTGTCTACAAGGTTGATGATGTTTTTTATTGTTTGTTGTTGGCAAATGTTGTGTTTGTATCCGAGTGATGAGATACTTGTCAGACCAGTGAGTGGAAAACTGCAGAGTAGAGGAGCTGAAAAGGATCTGCCTTAGCAAGTAGTGTTGTTATCAGATGAGAGCTTTACCTGTTGTCTTCTAACCATTTCAGCAGTAGGAAATCCCTTTGCCGGGTAGCTTTAACAGACTTATTGCAAATCCTCTAACCAGGTGACTCAAGATCATTGAGTTCTTCAAATCCTCTAGCGAGGTAACCTTTAATGGGGTATATAGCCATCCCTTAGCCGGGTGATCTTTAACAGGATCGGTTCCTAACATAACCTTATTGTAAAGTCTTTAACCGGACTAGGCTCCTAACAGAGCGAGCTTCAAAAGAGTTCAAAAACAAGCTTGTGGGTATTCATCCCCACCGTGGTTTTTCCCATTTGGGCTTCCACGTGAAAAAACTGTGTCATGAGTTGTGCATTTTTCATGTGATGATTGTGTAGTCTTTGTTTAGGTGAATATGCATGCAAAGCTAATGGTTATGGTATTATTGATACAACACATACAGAAGTATATTGGTGAAGTAGTTATCAAGTGTTGAATGTTATTTGAAGTATTCAGTTTTACTGGTTTAGCTGTTTGAAGTCTTACTGTGTTTAACCGGTATTACCATGGTTAAGTTCAGTGATGAAGACAACCGGTTAGCATTGTTTTAACTTGATAAGTTGTTGAGAAGTTTTTGTGTGTATTGATTCACTCCCCCCCCCCCCCCTCTCAGTACTGATTAGGGTATTTGTTGTTCATCATTATTCATCAATAACTTACCATTGAATTTATATAATTAAAATCATTAGCTATGAGAAGTACTCTAAAGACAAATGAACAATGTAATGCTAATGAAAGACAAAACTTGAACTAAATTTTTCACAAGAGCACACTATTAAAGAGTAAGTAGTTATTTACTAAATATTTTATATAACATACTAGACCAAAATGGTGGGCCAAACAAATAAATGTTAAGAATGACCCCTCTACTCTATACATCAATCTTTGTTCCATATCATTTTATTGGTTAGTTATGCTCTTGGTTTTTCACCTACCCTGACACTTGGCTATTGTAATTCAATTTACTTTGTTTCATTGAGCTATATAAAATATTCACCCTTTTGTACTTTCTTTAAATTTAAACAATAAATAATGGTGTATAACCACATTTGATTGATCAACCAATGTATCTTTCACCTAATATGCATGCCCAATCACCAAATTTTATAGAAATTTCTACATAATATCTTTGAATTTATAAATAAAATTGTGTTGCAATGATAGCTCATATCTTGCTCCTCAATTAAATTATACTATAATTACTAATGATTTTGAATCTGATAAGAATATATGGTTTTATACCATCATAATGTACTTCCCTTGGTATTTTTTCCTTTCACTCAATTCTTAGTATGCTTAACCAACAAAATAATTATATCTTCTTTGGACATAGATGTGTATAATAATAAGTTTGGATTAGGCTTGCAAACACCTCACAATTGCAATAAAGAAATGATGGCTAGTAAATGATTTTATCTAGTTTGGAAGAGATCAATGTTGTTATTTAAAATATGTTGTGCTTCTTGTCCAATTTAAATTTTTACCTAAATTGATCATGAGAAGCTTTGTGTCATTGAGCTTTTGTTGTCTAGACTTGGGTGAGTTTGGTGGTCTAGACTTAAAATCCTAAGGGTTAGGAATTTAGTTTGAGTCTTACTAAGGCTTTTCAAGCCTTGGTTTGCCCAATTAATGTCAAGATTTTATCTCTATGATGATATTATTAAAGTATTCGAGAAGGGGGGCTAGGTCTTCATTTGAACTCAAGTTTGGCTTGTGGTAGAAAAGCAGACCTCAGGCTTAGTAAGAGACTAGTAGACTTTCAACGAGGAAAATGACCTTCCTTTACGTGTATGTTTCCTCATGACTTCCCATCAGCAATTCTCTAGATCAAGAAGCAGTTGTTCACAGGAGTAGTCTTGGCGTTAAAATAAATCATTCCAATTTGCAACATCAGCTTTAGTAAAGCTACCAAGTGGGTATCATTATATAGGCTATAGTTTACTGGAAGAAGGGAGTACATTTTCACACAGTTTGCAGTTCAAAGGGTTTCAACGTGCCATAAGTCTTCAAAATCCACCTCAAAACTCATTCAAAGTTCATGAACAGATCAGATTCTAGAAAATAGGTGTCAACCACGTGTTACATGCATTCAAGGTTACTAGAAGTACAATTTCAGGCATGTTATTGGTTCTTACCTTCTCTTATCTTTCTTTAGAGAGTTCATTCATGCAGGTTTGTTGATTTATTATGGAAGAAAACTCTATGAAATAATGATAATCATCTGAGAGCTCGTATTGTCTTATTCATCTTCTTGAATCTTATTTTCAATCACCCATAGGGTTCTATATGAGAAATGTTATTGAATGTACTAAAACCCCAAATTGTATTTATACCTTGGGTTGACGAAGCTCTTCTTTGCCATATGCCTATTAGAACATGTTGATTGATATTAATATGAATGATCCTAAACATTTAGGGTGGAAGATAGAGTGAGAAGGGGGTAGCTGAAATGATCAAAGAATAAGAATGTGGTCCAAAGGTGCAGGCAGAGATGGTACGTTTTGTGGGAAAGTGTTGTTGCAGCAGTTACCTGAATGCCACAGCCAACAATGAGCAACAAAAGAGCAGTCCTAAAGGACAGCTCATTATTTGGATAATGAACACAGTGATGTGAGGTGGAGCAAAGTCACAAGTTTACAAGTTGCACCCATAGCAGCTTCATCATGCAAAGAATCAGATCATGAAAATCCCAAGTCATTGTCAAGCTGAGATCATAGAGCTTTGTACGAAACTTTTGATAGCAGAGTAAGCAGACATCCAAAATACAGTGAGCAGAGGGTACAAACCCTATAGTTGTGAGTAGGTCTTACAAGAATACAGTCACAAACCCAAAGCACAAAGAGAGGGAAGCCTCAAGATAAAGAGAAACATCTCCTAAGAATCCTTATGAGCAAGAGCATAGATAAAAAAGGAGCAACATCTTTAGACCTTCAGGATGGTCATAGACATAGATGTGAGAGGTTCAATGGAGCAGTGTTCACATTGCCATGATAGTCATTTAGCAAATCCAATGATTAGAAAATAAATAGTCATGAGAAGGAGATCAACCCAAAATTAATGAAGATCAGTCATCATGAGAAAGGGCAGAAAACATCAAGCCACAGAACACTGTACTATGGGCTCTTAAGGGACTGTTAGGCCAGTATACTTCTTTCAAAGGTACCAATAGCAACCTCGACTCAGTGACTTAGTTCACTGTCAAAAAGACAGTCAGAGATAAAATGTTTCAGAGCAGCAACCAAGAAGAATGAGCACTCAAAGATACAGTAGAGGTATTATATTAGTCAATAAGATGACCAAGATCATCATAAAGTCACAGTCAAGCCTTGAGTTTCAGTAGCACAGTCAATGATAAAGGAACAAGAACAAAGGATTGATGAACAGCCCATAAGGCATGATCTCAAGATTAGTATGAAAAGCCAACACAGTCCCTGCCAAAGCTCACTATCAGAGTTAATGAGAATGGTGGAAAATAGAGCAGATCTAAAGGTTTGAACAACTCAAAGAACAGTAATATGTGAAAACATAGTAACATGAAGGGTCTTGTGCTTTAAAGAATACAGTGATCTTGGAAGGAAACTAGTGTGACAGATAACAGAGAGCAGCAGTTAAAGAGGTACACAGAACAGAGATATACTGTCCTCAGTGGTGTAATTGCAATCATTCAGAGTCATTGACAATGACAACATATAGGTGAAAAGTAGCAGTCCCAGTGCACAAGCCTCAAAAGATGGTGTTCATTCAAATATATGCCCAGCCAGAGATAGAATACAGTTATCCTTTTATGATTGATCATCAACAAGTTTTATTCACCATTAGTGGTAGTAATCTTAGCAGTCAAAGTCTCAGTCAAAATGAAGACAAATCTAAGACAAAAAGACAGTCTCTGTGGCACTATGGACGGTGACTTTCATCAGCTTGATGTGTTGATATTCTATCATCAACAACAAAGAATGAAGAAGAAGCAGCATCAAAATTACAGTGAACCGTCATAGTCACAGCCCTAAATACAGAAAGGAGGTCATCATGGTCTATTAAGAGCAGTAAGGTTAATGTTGTTACAATCATGGGGCAGCAATGATAAGCTTTTGTGGAGAATACTTTGTATTGATTGAGTGTTCATTATGTTGCAAAGCACAATATCAGTCTTAACAGTAAAGGCTAGTCAAGCCTTTCATTGTTCCAATGGCAAATCCCTTTCTTAGTACTGTCATGGTACAGTGAGCAGAGAATAATGGGCAGGGCGAGGAACGACAAAACAATTCTAGCATGATTATCATAATCCCAAATCAAAGACAGTGAAAAGGTTATGAAAAGATAATAGTGTCATAGAAGCCCTTCAAGGTCTAAGACTCAAAGGATAATCACATAATTCGATGGTACTGCACTGTAGTCTGTAGATGACACTCAGCATAGCATAAGGTCTCATTCATGTAAAGAAGAAGTTGCAGATCCAAAATTATAAACCAAAGTTATAAATCATATTGGAGGAAAACCTTTCCAAGAGCGGCAATGACAGAGATCACTGTCAACAAAGAACAAATATTCCAGAAAATAAAGTTATGATGGTCATGACAAGAGTCGGGTTTATCTCAAGAAGTATTGAACAAGCCATTTGAAAAAGACAAGAGCCACGAGCAGTCAATACTTAGGATACATTTGGCAGTTCTCAGAATTGTAAGATCACAATAATGACATATCACAGTTATGAAGATAGACTTAATCTCATACCCAAGGAATAGAGTGATATAGAAATAGACAGATTTGATAGTGCAAATATACTGAAGACTAAAATAGCCAATGCTAAAAAGAGCAGTCACAAACCCTCTCCATGAGTGGACAGTGGATATTAAGCAACAAAGGGTATCAAAAACTACGATGGAGCTAAGATATAATGAATGTAGAGGGACAATGTGCCTCAGTCATGCTACAACACTTTTGTTGTGACCATTTCACACATCGCCCCATCAAGATGGAGACTCCCCCTTTTTTTTGCTCAGGTCCTATTCTCTTAGTGTAATATCTCCATCTCGCAAGTGAAATGAGTGAATTTGTAACTTCTAGATGTCATGAGAGTCAAGTCTATCATGAGTTTAACCATAGAGTGTGAAAGTCTGCTAGTTAGTGATACTTCAAGTGCTCCTCATGAGGAGCGAAATTCATTTTGAACACCCTTAGTTGAGAGCAAAGTTGTTCCATGAGCCTTATCTTACAAGTTTGAATGGATTGAGTGAAGCGAGATGAAGACTTGAAAAACCTAAGGATTGAATTGATGAAACAATGAAGTGATTGGAGGAAAGTTTGTTTGAAATCCACTTCATGTCCAAGCCCAAGGGAGCAAACTTCATAAGAATGAATTTGGGAGCGAATTTCATGTGGTGACCTCCAAGAGCGAACTTCATGAATTGAGGCAGGAGAGCGAACTTCATGAATTGAGGCAGGAGAGCGAATTTCATGTGGTGACCTCCAAGAGCGAACTCCATGAATTCAGGATGGAGAGCGAACTTCATGAATTGAGGAAGGAGAGCGAACTTCATGAATTGAGGCAGGAGAGCGAATTTCATGAATTGAGGCAGGAGAGTGAATTTCCTTGATATTTCAATGCACTTTAAAGATTAACCAAACATTACTTTGGGGCTCAAAAACAAAATTCAAATTTGAATGAAAATAGGTAAGTCAGCCAACATAAAAAAAGTAATTTGTAATTTTATTTTTGTCAAAACAAGTCGGCCTTTATAGGAAAAGACACAACCTTTAGCCTTGATTGCCTATAAGAGGGAATTCGAACCTCCATTTTAAACCATCAAATCAAACAAACAGTTCCTCTCAGCCAGTAGCGAATTTCATCAGCAAAAGACAAACCGAGATCAGTGAATTTCATCATTAGCATAAGCAAATTGCAAATTCAAAGACAAATTTCTTCCTCCAAAGGCAAATTCGATCAGCACCAAGGTAAATTCAGTCACAAAAGGGAAGATTCAAGGTACATATCCAGCAATCAAGAGGATCGAGATTTATCATTGAGCTGGAAATTCATTAGAATACAATGAATTTAGGGGCAGCGAATTGCATCAACATCATAAAAAGGTTCAAGTAAATTTCCCCTCCACAAGGCAAAATTATCCAGCAGTCACCTCATCGATAAGATTTAAGGTCAAATATAAAAAAATCAGAGGTAACTTGGGCATCATATTGATTGATAGGAGGCTAAACGTAGGTTTGATTAGAAGCAAATGATGACATATTTAGTAAATTAGACCTCCTTGTTTTATTGAGAAAGTGCAGATAAGGGTAAAATTAGTCTTATTTAGCATTCAATTTCAGATTCATTTAGATGTAAGATTGATTTAGATCAATATCATAGGTTGCCTACTAAGCGAATAGACTTCGTAGTATCAATATTTTGCATATCTTCCATCATCTTCCTAACTTACACATCTCTTATAGATGGAAGATGGTGGCACCTAAACCAAGTAGAACTATGATCCATCAAGAAGTCATCAAGGAAGACTCAAGGAACGGTGCATTAGAAACCAGGATCACGTCTCATTGGAGCAAAATAGGAGATACCAATCTCGGGAAATTCGACACCAAGAAGTTCTAGAACACATTGTACACAAGTGAACCTACTGCTACATCAAACAAGATGATTGATAGTGGGATTATAAATGTAGTTGGCTTCCCTTCTCTGGTGCAATGCTATGAGTTAATCATTGAATGTGCTCAACACTATGATTCTCCCTCAAGAAGAATAGTGGTGAAGGATGAAATGGTACTTGCATATCTCTCGAAGATAGCAATTAGTGAAGCATTTCATTTACCTAAGTCTAAAGACATGGTCTACATAAGTGTGGAAGGAGCTAAGTCCGCCTACGACGATGATCCAAAAGCCTGTTCAAAGATCATTGACAAGTTTTGGTTAAAGAAGAGTAGAGGTGGTAAGAGAAGATGACCCAAAAGATTGCATAGGGTGGATTTCAAAGATGAATTCAGAGACTTCATCACCCTACTTCATCGAGTGGTGGCTGCACTTGAAGCTTCATATTTTGAGGACTAAATGTTCTACTTCATAGAGACAATCACTCATGGCAAGGATGCAATCAATTGGCAAGGCTCATCGACAATAATATTGATCTGCAGTTAAGAAGGCTAATGCACACTAGAACATTCTACATGAGCTCCTATGTCATATACTCTCTTGCAATAAATTACGAGTACATGGGAATAATGTATAGGGGTATAGTCAGAAGAAGACCAGGAGGAATAAAAGTGCATAAATGTTATATGCAGCTTCATCATTTGACTAAACACTACAGGAGAGTGAATGATGCATTCACTATGCACATCACGAGGACGCTTCGAGGAGGAATTCAACAAAGACTCTCTCCAAAAGCATAAGCATTGGTTCAATAACATGGTGCATGGTTCATCCAATTCCTAAAGTTCACTTATATCAGAGTGCAAGGATGTCCTTCTCCTCCTGACATGTTGCCATGCCACCCAACAGATAGAGTGGTGCTACTTGAGGTGGTGAGACAATTGGTGGCATATGTCAAGGCATACAAGCATAAGCATGAAGCCAATGTTTATTTTCCTATTATGCTTGGAGACTCTATTGAAACTTGTCCTTACTTTCAGGTAGTTGAGGATGCCGAGAGAGAGTTAGCACTCTACTCACTCAAGCCATTCACTCCCAAAGATCACTTTGATCCATATGATAATGTAAAAGGAATTTTGGGAAAGAAGTATGGACACCAGTGGCAGTTGGAGGACTATTGGATGAACATTCAAGATGATGTGGAAGTGAAGAAAAAGAGGTATTCCAGACTACCTCTCAATTTCATCAGGAAATGTAAGTTGTTTAATGTTGTTGATCAAGTCCAAGATAGCGGCAAATATCTCCAATTGGCCTATGCCAAAGAAAACAAGGAGATCAACATCAATTGGGTTGACATGGAGGTCGTAGATTTGAAGGAGTTGATAAAACAAGTCTTGGAATACACTCACATATGGATAGACATACAACATTAGAAATTAAAAAAGCAGAACATAACAATGACATTCCACTCAGAAGCAAGGAAAGGCAATGAAGATGAAGCAAGCGCGAGTGGGAGTGCTTCTCAACCATCTCACTCAAGAGGTTTGAAGAGAAAAGAAGATTGTGGAGAAAATAAGTCATCAAGGAAAAAGCATAAATCAAGTTCCAATCATCCTTCCTCTAGGCGGGAAGAAGTGTTGAATCAGGATGAAAGACACGATGAACAGAGGGTAGAAAAGGGATTGAGTCAAGGAGCAAATGAATCAATGGAATCCACAGTTCACAGCAAAAAAGGCAAAGAGAAATCATCACAAGGACAAGAAGATATCACTCATCACATTCAAGAGATCAAAGGAGATGAAGAAGAACACAATGATGAGACTACTTCACCACCTAGAGATGAACAAATGCGTGAAGAAACACGGGTTCAAGAAGGGAGATCCTCTATTCCTGAATGGCTTAAGGAAAGACTAGCCCAAGAAGTAGTAGTCGTTGATGAAGAACCAACATACGACATAGGGAGCCTTCTAAGATGGACTCGAGAAATCATCGAGAAAAGGAAAGCTACAAAGATGTCCAAGGTGATTAGAGATGATTCAGGATCTAGGAAGTTGCAAATAGCAACTCCAATGGTTGATAAGTATGAAGGTGAAATCACAACAAATGAGTATGATATGGAGACTATTGATTTAGGTCCACTCACCTTCGAGCAAGCCATAGGTGATGCAAATGATTCATTGAATGCAGCTAATGATATGCTAAGAGTTGAAGTAGAAAAGAATAAAAGGTTAGAAAAGGAGATAAGTGCATGGAGGAACTACTTCCAACAATTCTAGGAACCATTGAGACATCAGAGTCCAGCAGCTACACCACCACCCTTGCTTCCTGTGGAATCAGTTGTTCATATGGAGAAGATGAGGAATTTGACACAATTGATGGGCACATGGATAGAAGACTCATATACCAAAGTTATCAAGTTCATGAAGGGCATAATGAGGACACTCGACACAGTCATAAAAGTCCTTGCAAGAACTCATGTTCTCATAGAGGCCTTTGAAGCATTCGCTCATGCCAGAGATGTTATCATTCTAGTATTGCAAGTAATAAGGAAAACACCCAGGGAAGTTTTATCAAGAGAGAAGATATGAAGAGAAGGATCTATGCCCAACTTTCTACAATGGAGTAGTCTACTTCGCACGAAGAAGATCATTTTTGAAGATATTGGAAATGGGTGCAGTCAAGTTCAAGATGATATGCATCGTATTCATGATAAGATAATAGAAGTAGCATAGATCATTTTGGAGAGGAAGATTGATCTTGGGATGATTATAGAAGCTAGAGAGTTGGAAGAAAGAGTAAGAGTTATCTTTCATGGGACTGATGGAATGATCACCAAATGACAGTTGGATGATATGCTTGAACTCGTAGTATTAGCCAACAAGACTTAAGAGCTTGAACCTGAATGGGAGAATGCCATCGTCAAAGCTTTCGATGAAGTCATACACATGGAGGAACAATTGAAGTCTCTACCTGAAGTTCCAATGACTGAGATAGAGGGCATAGTGACCAAATTCATTGAATATGCCAGAAGGGAAGTAGAGAAAGGAAACAAGATTCTAGAAGATAGTTTGTTATGATCCTACTTGGAAATTCATTTTCTCACGGGAGAATGCTTCCTCAATTTCTATGCCCACACATGTTATTTTCTCACTGGTTGATTTCATAATAATGCTTATCTAGATAGGGTTTCATTTGTATCAAACCCTAATTAGGGTTTAGGTGGCAAAATCTTGGCCCTTGATCTTTATTTGATCTCGACCCTTCATTGTATTTGGGAGTACTGTATAAACTGCACTCATTTCATTTGTAGAGATTTAGAAAGTTAGATATCGGTTAGATGTTAGATATTAGCTATAAGAGATAGAGTTCAAGAGTGATAAGAGAAGGACTTGAAGAATTGTTGTCATTTGGCTTTTGGATTAATAAAACATTGAAGTTATGGTGTTTCTATTCAATCTTTCAAGGTTATTGCATGGTTTTTCATCCTCTCAAGTCAATCTTTGATATTACTTTAAGTATTTAAATTGAATGATGGAATGTTGTACTTGATTTATTGTGAAACTCATAATCCATACCACTAGCCTCTTGTTGATTGTAAGTGTGTCTTGTGTGGTCAACTGGAATCATTGAAAGTGCTCAAGTTCAATTTTTGCTCAATCATGGGTATGCATTCAAGTGATGGTGTCTATGTTTAGTGGCGATTTGAAAATCTTAAAGTGTCCTTAGAAGATTGCACTAGTTTTGGTGGAGTTGTTCTTGTATGGCGATGCTAAGACTAGTAGAGTTTCACTTATGTCCTCCTTCATCCTTTCATTCCTAGGATAGCTTAGAACCTCTCAACCCTCATCTTTTGCCATTTTTTTCTTATAAACATCCAGTAGTAGTAGGAAAGAACTTCATTGCATATCATCCACAAAGTACTTCATAAGTCTCTCCTTATGCGAAAAGGCCCCTTGATGCAACAACAATCACAACGACCACTCGTGACCCGACATACTAGAACCTTGGAGTTGTCTCAAGCGATCCTTAAGCCAATCTTCAACATTTGAGAAGCTTTGTTCAAGAGAGGATAAGATACTTTTGGGTATTTTATTTTGTGTTCGCATGTGCATAAAAAATACATCAACAACTTTGAAGACAATCATAACCAAGAATGCAAATTTTAAAGAATGGCCCTATGATCGTAAAAGGGGGTTTCAAGGTAAAAATGCAGTGGTAGCAGCAGGGTAAAAACACAAGATTAGTGGAGTCATTCAATTAGGATAGTCATAATCAGAGTCATCCTTTCACTGTCACAATTCAAAGGCACCATTGACACCAATAAGGCAACAGGCAAAACACACACAGTGAGTAAGCACTTTGAAGCAAACCTTGTGACAAATGCCCTGAAGAAAACAGTAAACCTAAGATAAGCAGTTCCTAATAGACCTAAAGGACATATATGGAGGTTCAAACTCAAAAATGTTGAGAAGGAGAACATTCAAATCAACAAAGCAAAGGAGGACACATAAGAAAGTTCATTAACAACAATATTTAATTTCAAATTCAAAACAATCTTCAGTGCAAGCTCGAGCCTAATTTTCAAATCAAGTCAAAAGGGGCAACCAGGAGAGAAATCCCACTTTTTGTGGGGATTTTGGGACAATAATAGTAGTTCAACACCTGATTTGAAGGCCCCAAAGGGTGATTCATCCATCAAGGGGAGTCTTGGAAGCATAGGCAACTTGTACACTTCAGTTTTAACCCCCTTTTGAGGGATTTTCTGTTGGAATCCAAGAACACTGAGAGAGGGGGCTGAATCAGTGTTCTACTAGTAATGACAGTTTTGAACTTATTGATTATTAACCAGTTAATAGTAAATAAAATTAAAGTGCATACACCAAATAACACATAAAGAGGCAACACCATAACACCAGGATTTATACGTGGAAAACCCTGTAAAGGGAAAAACCACGATGGGGCTGATACCCACAATATCTATATACTTGATCAAGGTATACACATATTACATGAGGGGGTCTGCACATGCAGAAAGGCCAACTGCCTAAAGCTCACTGCTCAAACACAAAATAAGAAGTCTCACTGACTTACAAAATATTACAAAGTGTTTACAAATGAAAATGAACTTATATATTGCATCTGACCAAGTTGGATAAATTCCGGTGAATGCTTTGATATCCTTCTTTGTATATCGGTTGTCTTATGCTCGATTATGCTATCGGTTATGTTGTGCACGTGAAATTGCACACAAATGCTTCTAATCGCTGACCAAAATGTATACCGACACTCACTGAAATATTTGCAACCAAAAATTCACATTCAATCACATCCCACATATGATCTATCACTAAAATGATCTTCTTAAATGTCCTTCCAATTTTACCATGTCGGCTTCAATGAGAAATATAAACATGTCGACTGCCAGTACATAATGAGTTTCAAACATAATCCTAATGACCATGTCAGCCATCACACATACCACAAAATCCATGAAAGAAATAATCGGAACCAAAAGATTTCCTATCTGGGTCATATCCATTACCGAGTTCCAAAAACACATTACCGAAATCAGGACTTAGCCGGGTATGAAGTCAATGTCAGTGTTGGTGCTAGTGTAAAGCAATGTGAATACTGGTTAAGTGCAATGAATGTCAGTTAACCAAATAATCAAACCATTTACTCTAAGATGATGAGTTTCCATCAATGACAACCCAAAATGCCATTAACTCTCACCGGATGAGTGTCATTTGCCAACAATCTTCCCCTTTGGCATTGATGGGAACTCATGTGAAAAATGGTGTCAACCCTTAATCTGCCTCTGAATCTACATAACTTCCTGACTATGCACATGAATTTGCTATATACATGTGATGCTGCCCTTGAGAAATATATACATTTTTCACTTATTCCTCCCCCTTTGGCATCAATGACAAAGAGGGATGCTCACAAAGAATTCAGTACAATTATAAACATGAGTCGGTTCTATACAAACTTCAAAATATCTGCATACATATTTTTCAAAAATGAAAAGTATGTATCCCAACCCTACTTAAGAGATTCAATAATGGAGATGAATCCATTCAAGATACTAGCATAATACTCCATTTCTTCCGAAGTAGTGGGATCCTCCTTCTGCAAATTAGAAAAGCACTATGATTTATGAAACAACAAATTATCAAGTCGAGGACCAATCACATTCTAGAGCTCATTTGCTCTCCTTATTATTTTGTCCCTATCCTTCTCCAATTTCAAAATTTGATCCATAACCACCAAAATTGGACCATCCAAAGAGTTTGTTAGATTGATTGTCGGGTTGTAAGAGTTAGAAATTTGAATTAAGTTTTTCTTATAGTCTGACAGTTGCTTGTCTATGGAGTTGGTGAGCTTATCAAAATCTAGACAAGTCTTATATATACTGCGTCCTTTAGCCAAAGTTGCATCAATGGATTGCAAACAATTCTGGAGTTTCCCCTTATCAATCTCAATCATTTGCAAAAATGTTAACTTTTGGGCCACTACCAAATTTTCTTTAGCCCATGTTAGTGAAATTTTCAATAAAGAATCATAGTGCTTAGGGATAAAATCAATAATCTCTTCTAGTTTACCCGAAGAGCTTGCACCTTCCTGAGCTTGAAATTTAGGAACTAACTGGTTCAAAACCTCAAAACTGTGATCAATCAATTTTACGTCATTTGACTCTTCCTGAGCCAATTCTTGAGTCGCCTGTTCTTGAAGAGCTACTGCTGCCAAAATCTTCTCTGTCGATGACATTTTGTGGTAGGGTTTGTCAAAACTAATGGAAAGTTGTGATAAATTTCCTTTAGCTATGACATAAGTGTCAATTGCCAAGCCGAAGGAGAGATCCCCCACAATCTCCTTACCCTTATCAGCCGGTAAGATAACTTTAGAATCTTTCAGCTCTTGTGCACCGGTGGCTTTGCCACTTGGTGCCTTATCCAAACCCTGTACATCCTCTGCAATTTGTACATTTTCTGCTGGTATATCCTTTATTACAAAATGTGACTCAGTAACTGGTACAATGGTATCTAATGGAGTGTTAGCTGGTTTCTTAGTATCTACACTTTGTCGATCTACCAGTTGCTTATCCTTAGGCAACTGTATATTTTGGGAATCCACAAAACTGGAACTCAACTCATAGCCTAAACCCAAAGGAATCCTTACCCATATATCAATTGTTTCCTTCCTAATCTCCTCAAATCTGTCCAACATAAGACTGTTAATTTTGTGCTTAGGGTTGAATGCTGATGATCCCGTTTTATTGATCAAGTCAGCCATCCTTGGAGGAGTTATTGTGGGGCAAAGATTGACCAATTTGGTCTCCTTAATATGTCGGTCCAAAGACTAAGCATGTAGTTTCCTGACCTCTAACTTATCATATAACTCCTTAGGCAAAATTTTCTCCAATTCAATCAATGTCTTACTAAAAGAATCAAGATACAAAAGAATAGCCTCATCAATCTGCTTCTTGTCCACCTCATTAAAATTTTCAAAGAATGAACAAATATTATCTAAATTTCCATCATTTATTATCTAATCAATTAAATCTTGAGTGTTCATCTTCTTCTTACCGGTTCTTTTTGGTTCTGGTTTGGATTGCTCATCAGATTTAGGTTCTCTCTTATGTACAATTGTAATCTTTGGCTTCCGAGGAGTCTCCTTGATTGGTTCTTTCTTTTGTTCCTCTTTCTTCTCCCTCTCTACACCTTTCTTCTTTGGAATTTGCTTTACACCCTCATCTGATTTTGTTTCCTCGGAAGAAACAGTCATGTATTATCGAGTGGCCTTCTGCTTAGCCGGTTTAGAAGTAGTTGGCTCAGCTGTGGATACTTCCGTTTGTTTGGAAGTTTCTGTTGTAACCGAGACCACATTGGGAGTTGCCTATGCTTCTTTTCGGGCTTCCCTTTCCTCTTTTCTCTTCTTCTTCATTTCTTCCTTCCTATGTCCTTCCAAAATTTTGACTTTCTGCTCAACCTTGGCCCTATCATGACCTTCACTAATTAGTGTTTCCACTGCCACTTTAGTCATTTTCTTTCTAATTGTTGGGGCAACTTGTTCCTAATGAACTTTCAAACCTTTTTCTTAGGCAGTACCAAAATTTTCTTCATTTTCATCTACCTTTGCCTGCAATAGGTGTTGTGCATAGGCATCCAGTGTGGCCTCCTCTACCTCATATCCCATTAGCATTATCCAGATTATTCTAGGTTGTACAACCTCCATCATACATTCATCGTTATTGACCATAAAACAAACTGTATCCTTATACTTCTCTATTATAGATTTGGGGATCTGGGACCTATTCTTCATTTCCTCTTGAAATATATTGAAAAACGCCCATAAGTTCACTTTGCTAAGCTTGTCCCCTTCCCTATCCAAAATTTGTGCTATTTGAGTTGCTACCGGACGATCAGAAGCCCATTGAATCTTGCCAAAACTGGGAACTGTGCCCAAAAGTAAAATACCAAACAGATAACAAGAGATCCATACCGGAAAGTGTTCTTCTTGTCTTGCTTGATTTTTTGTAGGTCAGTCATGAGTTCTTTCAGAATTACACTGCATAGATCATAATGCACATCCTCCTTAACCATCTGATTTGTCATCAAAATTGTGTTACCAAAGACAAAGTTTAACCGGTTTGACTGATAAACCTTGTATCCGATAATCATCACTGCAAACTTCACATCTAAATCCCTGACATCATCTACTCTTAAAGGACGTCCATCAAAAGTTGCGCTAGTAAGTTTATTGAGCTCAGTGTTAGATAACTTACACCTTGTGCAGGGAATGCCTCTGATTTTGTGCAAGCAGGTAATATTTTTTATGGCATCCTCCATAATCTTGTATGACTGGTCCAACCAGATGAAATCTCCATGAATGCGGTTCAAAACATATCGCACCCATTCTGCCTCATCAAAAGTTGGAAAATCCATGAACTGTGTAAAACCCTTACTCTGCAGGTGTGCAAATTTTGATTTGAGTTGGTTGATGGTAATTAGGTTTTGGGTAAAAATGTAGGACAACTCATATCCTCCAAGTTCCTTAATATCGCAATGAATATAGGCCCTAATATCCTTAGTATGAAGAACTACATGGTGAACCTTCAAAAATGCACCCAATGGTTCATCCAAAAGTGACTTAAAGGGATGCTTCTTGATCTCAACCACCAAAGGAGTGTCGATGCTGGATGATGAAGAAGCCATAATAACCAGATATCGAAACAAGGGTTTCTGCAAATGAAAAATAGCTCAAGACATTGTCGGGAGATGAAATTGCTTTTGAAAGAACGTGGTCGCTCAAATCGCCTTGAACTCTGAATCGCTTGGGGAATTCACTTGTCTGAATGCTTGATCATTGTGTGAAGAAAATAACTTAACCTTTCCCTTTTATCATTGTTAACCCTAATTTTTCATTGTCATAAATGTTGTTGGGAAGCATTACCGGTTCACATTGTCTACAAGTAGGTTCCAGTAAACTCCTAAAATCTCCTGAGTACCTATTCGCAATCATAATTTTCTGACTATAGACCTAATTCGGGGTATTCACATGATCTTCAATGATTTGCCTTCCCCTATGGCAAAGTGCCTTAGTTACCGGTTGTATCTACTACTAGTGTAGGACCTAGTGACTCTACTAGTTGTTTTGCTAGTGGTGTATCAGATCTTCTTACCCATCTCATCTCATGTTGTTTCTTGATGTCTTCCACTTTTGCTTTTCCCTTCTCATCAACATTTCCATTAGTTGTCGGTGGGTTCTTACTTTTGCAATATTTATTAATATGTCCAACCTTGTTGCATGCATAACAAACAACGTTGTTCTTCTGAACTGCCTTGTTAACCCCTTGATTTCCTTGATTTCCATTTGATCTACATTGGTTAGCCATGTGTCCAAATTTACTACATGCATGACATCTTACATTTCCAAGAGCGGTGAATGATGCATTATTCTGATTATTTCTATTTCTGCACTGACTAGCCATATGACCATCTTTATTGCAAACAAAGCATGTACCATTGAATTTGTGAGCATTAGGTTGTCTTACTGGTGATTTCTAGTTTTAGTTGATGGTATGATTCTGCTTCTATTGTGCAGTGTCGAAGCTTTCACCTTCTTTATAACCAAGACCTCTCATGTCATTAGCATCTCTCTGATTCTTCAGTAGTTCATCAAGTTTAGAAGAGCTATCCTTGAACTTGTCCTTGTACTCATTTGCAATAACCAGGTCATCCCTCATGATTATAATATGTCTCTCAAGTTCCTGTTCATTGTTCCAGGACTAAACCAATTCAAGTTTCAGCATATTATTCTCATGTGTCAGTCTATTGCATTCCTTAGATCTATCCTTCAACGCATGAGCTAGATTTTCTTCATTTTTTGTTTGTCCTCAATCTCCTTGCACATTCTCATGGTTAGGGCTTGCATCTCATTCTTTAAGATAGCGTTCTCTTGAGTGAGTTTCTGACATTGATCCTTCATAACATCTTCCTCATCACTGTTCTGATTTTGTAGTTGATCATAAAGTCCCCTTCTCTTAGCCTTAACAACTGAAAGCTTTCCTTGCAATGAAATGATGTGTTCTCTGGCTTGCTTCAGTTCATTCTTTGGTTTATTGTTTTCCATCTTCTCATTATCAAGATCCTCAAGAGCAAGTCGAAGTTGCTGTTACAGATTGGTTTCCATTGATTCCAAATTCCGGATCTTCCTCAAGTGGTTAAAGTTCTTCCAAGGAACCAAGCTCTGATATCAATTGTTGGAATCTAAGAACATTGAGAAGGGGGGGGGGGGGGGTGAATCAGTGTTATACCGGTAATGATAGTTTTGAACTTATTGATTATTAACTAGTTAATAGTAAATTAAATTAAAGTGCATATACCAAATAACACGTAAAGAGGCAACACCATAACACCAAGATTTATACGTGGAAAACCCTATAAAGGGAAAAACCACAGTGGGGCTAATACCCACAATATCTATATACTTGATCAAGGCATACAAATATTACATGAGGGGGTCTGCACATGCAGAAAGGACAACTGCCTAGAGCTCACTGCTCAAACACAAAATAAGAAGTCTCACTGACTTACAAAATATTACAGAGTGTTTACAAAAGAAAATGAACTTATATATTGCATTTGACCATGCTGGATAAGTTTTGGTGAATGCTCTAATATCCTTATCTGTATATCGATTGTTTGATGCTCTGTTCTACTACCGATTATGCTGTGCACGTGAAACTGCACACAAACGCTTCTAATCGCTGACCAAAATGTATACCGATACTCACTGAAATATTCACAACCAAAAATTCGCATTCGATAACATCCCACATATGATCTATCGCTAAAATGATCTTCTTAAATATCCTTCCAATATTACCATGTCGACTTCAATGAGAAATATAAGCATGTCGTTTGTTGGTACATAATGACACTAGTACATTTGGCCTCAAATTCTAACGACAGTTCATCGGGATTCCAACTACAATTCGTCGGACTGCTGACGAGCAACACCGTCAAAAAATTGTAGTCAAACATTTCGACGGTGCTCAAGACCGTCGAAATTTCGACGGAGTCGAAGACTCTTTGACGACGACCATGACTACGCTTAGCCGTCGATAAAACTTGATAAGTCATCGGAATTCCAACGCCTTGCAGGTAATGTTCCAACCGCTTAGGCGTCAGAATAAATTGGAATTTCGATGGCCCCCTCACTGCTCAGCCGTCGGTAAAACTCGATAAGTCATCATAATTCCAACGGCAACTAGGGCATCCACACTGACGAGGTTGTTGTATGTGTGACGGTTCGGGCTTCTCAATTCAGAGGACCCCATCACTGTGTAGCCATCGAAATTCCAACGACAACGAGGGCATCCACACGGACGAGGATGCTATATGTGCGACAGTTTGGGTGTCTGAATTCAGATGACCTGTCAATGTTTAGTCGTCAGAAGTCCAACAACAACGAGGGAGTCCACACCAACAAGGATGTTGCATGTGCGACGGTTCGGGCATCGACAAAACTCAATAAGTCATCAGAATAAATTGGGTGGGCATCGGAAATCTGACACCCTCTCACTGCTTAGCTGTCGACAAAACTCAATAGTTGTTGGAATAAATTGGGTGGGTGTCAGAATTCCGACGCCCCCTCACTACTTAGCCATCAGCAAAACTCGATAGTCGTCGGAATAAATTGGGTGGGTGTCAGAATTTCGATGCCCTTTCATTGCTTATCCGACGAGGATGTTGTTAGACATACAACATCCTCATCAGATGCTTGGTGGATGGAAAGGTTTGCACTTATTGACCAATACAATAATACTAAAGATTCTGTCGCCCCCTCACTACTTAGCCGTCAGCAAAACTCGATAGTCGTCAGAATAAATTGGGTGGGCGTCAGAATTCCGACGCCCTCTCATTGCTTATCCGATGAGGATGCTGTTGGACATACAACATCCTCATTGGATGCTTGGTGGATGGAAAGGTTTGCACTTATTGACCAATACGATAATACTAAAGATTCATTATTATGTATCAGCCAACCAAACAACAATAAAAACAATTTGATAATCTAATCATGCAACGGTTCGGACGTCGAATGCTTGGTGGATGGAAAGATTTGAACTGATTGACCAATACAATAATACTTAAGATTCATTATTTTTTATCAACCAACCAAATGACAATAAAAACAATTTGACAATCTAATCTTTCCACTTGAAGACCAACCTCAAAAAACCATGTATGATTGAAGAATTGTGTCCCACGTTAAGTTCTTCAATCCCATCAATAGCTACCCATAGGTGGCATACTATAAGTTGGAATAGGAGGCATTCTCATTCCACTCATACCTGGTTGAAAGCAACCTCCCATGCCCACTCCCATGCCAGGCATTGGAGGTCTTGGCAAAGCAAAGGGGAAGAAGCTGAGCATACATATTTTGTAAACAAAATAGGCACATATTTATTTCTGCAGAAGATTTAAAATGTTTATTAAAGAGAAACTTAAAATATTCACAAAATCATCAGAATATATCAAGAACCTGAAGTAGGTATGGAAACACAAAGTCAATCATATTATTCATCCAGGCAACTTCCAAAGCCACATCTAGTTTGATCAAGTCATAGCATATGAACAAGCATGAAGCAAAGCATTCTTTCTTACCCTGCAGTTCCAAATGCAAAAGTAAGCCCATTTCAATGCCCCAATCGAAAATCAAAATACAAAATATACTTTAGCCTATGAGAGAGAGCAACCAACTATATGTTTTACCAATTGTGTACCTGTTCCACAAAATACACCAGCAATTCCTCTGCAAGTTCATGATCACCCGATTGAGAAGTAGTTTCCATTGCATCCTTGTAAAGATTATCCTTTTTAGACAATGCAATATGTTAGGCTAAATTGTGCCCTAAATTGATTTTTGGGGAATTGCTTTATAATTTGGGAAAAAAAATCAAAAAGGGGGATTCTTTCCTCATTCTAGAAAAAAATATCCTCTCTATTGGTGATTGGGGTTTTGGGTGAAAGCTCTGGCATCTTGGGAGGATGGGGAGCTCTTCTCAGATTTCTTTCCAGGAAAGCTATGGAAGGTTGGATTTTGAAAACCTTTGTTTGTTTTTCTAGTTCCCTCTTTGTTAGGGAAGAAAGAATGAATGGAGGAATCTGATTTTCATGTTATATGTTGTTCTTTCATGTCTGCTTTTGTGTTGTGTTTTGCAAATTTGAAAATGGGGTTTGCTATTAAATTCATCTTGTGTGCCAGTTGTTTAAATTTTTTTTTTTGGTTTGAGTGGCCAATTAGAAAACAAGATTTCAAATTTCACAATCCCCAGGAAGACATTGTTTTATGAAATGGTTGTGGTTTTTAACCTGTTGGATCAGAGGATTTATTAAAATGGGTTTGGGGGATTTTGCAGCTCTTTGTCTGATTTGTTATACCTCTGTTAAATTCACTGCTAAATTCAAGAGGAAAGAATTTTTTTTAAAAAGTATTAAAAAAATATATTAAATGTCTCTGCTGTATTTTAGAGAGAAGAATATATATATATATATATATATAATTAATGAAAGTGGGGGGAGAGGCGTGGAGCCCTACTGTGGTGCCTCTCATCCCACCATGGTGGGGAGAGGGCACCACAACCGTGGTGCCTCTCAACCCACCATGGTGGGAAGAGGGCACCACGGTTGTGGTGATCCACGATGTGGATGGGGAGGGAAACTCCTCTCCAACATGAAAAAAACATATTGTAGCTGTGTTGGATGTTTGTGTGGTTTTTTTTAAGGAATGTTATTTTGTGGGTAATGTGTGTGTGTGTGTGTGTGTGTGTGTGTGTGTGTGTGTGTGTGTGTGTGTGTGTGTGTGTGTGTGTGTGTGTGTAAATGTGAGGTTTGGAATTTAGAAAATGTCAAATTAAATGTTAAAGATTGAATGGATATAATCATAGTTTATTTTGTGAAAATAAAGGCTATATGAATAGTCATATATTAAGTTTAGTCGATATGACTTTTAACTGAAAAGGTCTATTTTGATTTAAATAATGTTTTTAGTTTTCCAATGTATTTAATTGTTATTTTTTTTATTAATTAGAAATTTGAAGGCAAATAGAAATTGTTTATAGCCAAATTGGCTTTAATTGAAAAGATTTATATTTGTTTAAATGATGACTTATTTAGCTTACGAGTCCTTTTTAGGGTGTATGGTTTTAAATCAAGTATTGAGCAAGTTTATTTGGGTGTGTGTTTACTTAGACCATCTTTATGCGTTATTCCCTATTGTGGAATTTCTTAAGAGAAAGAGTTAGTTATTGAAAAAGGTGCAATTAGAAAATGTTAGTTTTTGATTATATTTTGAGTAATCGTTATGATTCCTTAACATGGGTGTGTTTAGAGTGCAAGTGTACCCTTTGGAGTATTTAATTTGATTGGTGGATATTTGGTGTTGATTTGAAAGAGTCATTTTTGTGTCATGATGGCATGCTATTGAATGTAGTCTATCGTGTAAGTTTATTTGGGTTAAGTTTTTATTATGGTCGTATTCACTTTATTTTGGTTTTGGGTCTTGTCTTGTGGATAGACCAGTTGTTCGTTTCACACCTCTAGTGGTTTAACCTTGGTAGAAGGTTTCTATAACCAAGTTGTTCTTTAGTTTTGTATTTTGAACTCCATGTGTTAGTTGGATTTTGTGTTTTTCCTTGGGGTTGTTTGGAGGTTGTGTAGTGTCATAAGGAAGAGTGACTTCTAAGTGGGGGTCAGGGCCCAAAGTGGCTGTCAAGATAACCCCTTGGAAGTTGTGTAATAAGTGATAACTTAATTAATAAATTGGGGTTGGGTTTCAAACATTAATCAAGATTAATTGTGCCCCGCTCATGGTTGAGTGCTAGTACAGACTCAGGATGCGGTGGGAAGGCCTAGAATGGCAAACCAACTACCTTGTCCTCATGAAAGGTTTGTTGGGTTCGCATGGGTCATGGATGGGGGCCGGGGGTTCGGGAGAGGCTACCAGGATAACCCAGGATGGGGGTTGGGGCCTATGGAGGCCTACCAGGATAACCCATACCATCTATGCGATGACACTCTTCCCTTATATTCACTAGTGTGTAGTCATGTGTTGGATTTACTTGGAGCACTCTTATAGAGTCTTATTTGTATTCTTATGCCTTACGTGAGTACTTGGTGTACATGTTAGACCATGTAATGCTTTGTTGTGGCCTACTTGAGGACCTTATTATTATCTCCTAGCACGAAGGGGTGGTTCCTTTTTGGACCACATGGTTGGGTGGTAGTGTCATTTTCCATTAGGTATTTTGTTCGTTCTTTCTTGTGAGAGATTAGATTCGCAGGTGCTCCCGATGTTTCTCTTGGATTCATTTCATTCCGTTGTACCAATTGGATCCTTCTTATTCTTCCTGGATCAAATTGTTATCTCTTGGACCCTTATGTGGTTGGTTGTATCACATGTTATATGTATGCCTTTGTGGCAGTTGTAATTTGATGTAATCATTATGTATATTTATGAGACTTGATGTATTAAGTGCAATTGTAATACTAAGTTATCCTTGCAATGTAAAAGAAATGTACCATGATGTGAGTTAGATGTTAGGAACTCTATCCTAAATAATTAAATCATTTTTGTAATGTAATTGAATGTGTTATCATGAATGAAGTATAGTAATGTTATTGTTATCTCGATCAAAGTATAAACACTCATTGATTAGTGTAATTAAGATTCTAATGGATAAATATAATTCTTAAGTGGTTAATTGATTTTAAGTAAGGATTAGTTTAATTAAGTAATTCAAGTTGGGAAACCCTTTAGGAGTTGAGTTAAGTCTTCCGCATGTGCAACTTCTATTGCAATGTTTAGCTTTTATGTTTAAGCGTTCTGTATTATTTAAATAAATAATATTTTGCACTCTTTTCGAGTGTTTTGTAGTTGTATCCTTTAGGGTTTCTTGGTGGGGCATTACAATCCTTGTAATGGTGGAAATCCTAATTTTTTCACATTACAAATAGAAGATTATCTTTGTGTAATAGTTTGGCCGAAAAAGTAGGAGTAACTTGATTAACTCCTTTGTGTTGTCTTTTTGTGCTCCCATTCCATGAATATGCCCACACATCAATTGCAATTTTAAGTATACTTTCTGGCAAGCTTTGTTCATCGACTATGATTGTCCAACAATAATAATATGGGTCATTAGACAAAGATAAAGCTATCAACTCTTGACATGATATATTACAATTCAAAAAGACTTATACATCTCTTATTTTGGGCAACTATCCAGGACAATATTCAACATGCACCAATAGTTGATTTAGGGTATGATTATTCCAAGTAATAATTTGGAAAATTATTGAAAAAGATAGTGAAATAAAAATGAGAACTTGGTTACCTTCAACAAAAAGGTTTTGTGATATATGCCATTTGTCTTCGAGACCCATAGAACAAAAGTAGAAAAATGATTAAATGGGTAGATTAGGTACAAAAAATTCTAGAAGTAAATTTATAGCTTGTTAAATAGGTAAAATGAAAAATCATGTAAGAGACATTAGAGAGATTTCAAGCACTAATTTTTATTTTCAAAGTTTGAGTTGTATAATGATTACAAAATGGGTTAAGGAGAAGACTTAGAAGGTTGTGAAAGTCATAGATATATATTGAAACCAATGTTGTTATCAAATCATATAATTTGAAATCAATGCAAAATAATGTTAGACAATATAATTTATAACTATTTAAGTTATAATATTGTCTCCTTGTAGTTGATTTCATCTTGGCCTGGAGAAACTTTTTGAAAAAAAGGAATTTGTAAAACTAGAATTGATGCTCGTGAATACTTGGGAGGATTTAATAAACGTGGGGTAGAATTAGAAGAAAATGTAACTAATAATTTTAAAGGAAATTTAAAGATTTTATGACTTGTATTTTTTTTTAATGATTTATAATATTATAATGGGTTTCATATTTTAAAACATTATAATATTATAATAGAATTTGAGTGAATTGAAATTATATATTTACTACAAAATCATTTACTAACCTTTAATTATCCTTTGACATTTAGAGTAACATTTATATTATTGTTTCAAGATATTTTAATGCTACAAATCATATCAATTTTTTTGATCAAATTTATATATCCAACTTCAATTAAATTCATAAATATTTCTATAAAACCTAAATTGATGGATAAAACTAATAGAACTCATAAAGTACTAACATAAATCAATGAAATTTATTGAAACTAAATTATTGAAGTTATACAGATACTATTATTTAATTTATTAAATCTAAATTAAATATAAGTTATGTAATCCACTAAAATCGTTACAAATAAACATTATATACAATGACAACAATACATAATTTCTTTCCACTAAAAATTCCATAATAACTAAATCTATTTTACCCTCCAAAAACGTAAAATTTTAGGGAAAAAACTATTTAACTCAAATAAGTAGGTAGATTGCAAAATATAGTGTACTAAATTATTTCAAAATTTAATTATCCTTTTCTCTATAAGTTTATCAAAAATAAATTAGCTATAAATTAAATGGATTGAAAAGAGGAGGATAGTTATTAATGTTATATCACATTGAGTTGGTTGCATTATACTTTTAGCATAAAACTTTATACAAATAGAAAGTGCTACAATTTTATTAGGATAAATGTTAAAACTATTTAAAATTAAGATTATAATTGTAAACTTTGATTTTCTTTATATTTCTTATTTTTAATTTAATTTTAATTGTTTATTATAATCTTAAATACTACTAATTAATTAAACATCATAAATTTATTCATTTTAACCTTAAAGGCTACTAAATATTTCTTATTGGGCCCAAACTCATATAATAATAATGTGTAACAAATTCAATCTTAGATTTAGAACTATAGCCTGATATTGTACTCTATTTTACATGTAATATAAAGTCCTTAAATATGTTAGACCTAGAACAAATAGTGTCTCAAGGATGGAACACGATTTGATATTCTATTTGAAAGTAATAATAATTTTGAAATATTCAATGTATCTTAGTGGTTAATTAAAATAAAAGAATAAATATGAGAATTAAATAATTATATCATTTAGAGGATAGATTTATATACAAGTTAAATATGTGAAGGTCATTATTAAACTTTCAAATAATATTAAATTTACTTATAATTTAATAATTATTATACGTAAATAGTAAATTTAATACAGTAAAAAAAAAAATTTACACTCTAGAAATATGTGATAAAATGACATCGAAATCCTAAAACATGATATTGGTAATCCATTACGTTACATGAATTCCTCTCTTTGTTCAACTTTAGAATATACTTATAAAGCTTTATTTGATTGCCTTTAGTGTTTAATAATGTAAAGCTATGTTTATATGATTTTTTTTTTTTTTTTTAAATTGGAGAAAAGGAGATTTTGCATATTGAAATTTATATAGAGTTGTATATGTTTTATTGAGGGAGTGAAGTTAAATGATTTATATGGGCATTAAGTTTTTTTTTTTATTCTCTATACTATGTTGCATTTAACTTGTATTATAATATATTAAAATCATAATAAAAAAATATTATATAATTAATTATAGAATATTAAAATATTTTTTAATTTTGTCTTGATAGCTTCTGCATTTGACTGTGTGATCAATTTTTTTATCCACATTTCAAATCATGTTCAATGAACCATCATCAACATGAATAAACTTGAAAAGTGAAATCATATCACATACTCTTAAAAATTTCATACATTTAACATTCAATGTTTCCTTTTGATATCCTATCGACTTATTCCTTGAACCTCCTCTAGGTACAAGGTGCTAGTTAATTTTCATTGTTTTTTATCATTTTTTTTTCCAACGTGAGACAATTCTGATGGGAGTTCCCCACATATCGGCTAACTATTGGCTAATTAGCTGATATTCTATATATGGTGGTCATAGCCACTACATTTGTCTCATGTCAGATGCTATTTTTTCCATCATTTTTTCCTCTCATCAGTTTTAGGCAATGATTTTATAGATGACTTCTGGTTACGGATGCCTTCCATCATTAGAATTTAATGGTTTCATCTCAAAGGAGATTCAATAGGGAGAATATCAAGCCTTGAACATTGGATTGCCCAGCTGCTCTTGAACTTTCACCCAATTGTTTTTGGTGATTTCTTGAAATAAATTTCCTGCATCAACGTTTATGGCAAATTAAGGTAGTGGACAATAAGCAGGAAAACTGCTAACACAACTTTACATGAATGAAGGATATAGGGGAATGATTTTCTGGGAGTTGCAAGTGGTTTTTTTTTTTTTTTTTAAAGTGACTATGTAGTGATATAAATTGGTAGCTATACATTAAATTTGTGCCTATATATTACTGGCGGATTATAAACTTACATAGTCAGTTTCATACGAGAGAGACACTAGATAAATTCAAACATGGTTGACATAAAATTTATTGTAGTATTCCTATGTTTTGAGCCAAATGAAACCCTAGATGAAGGCAATATTTTATTTCCCAACATAAAATAATTTTATCATTGAAACAATTTCTACAAGTATCAAATATATGCTACAAAATTACAATATTTTATTGTTTATCACAAAAACATCCTTAAACTCAAACTCCTTAATAATAAAAAATTTAATGCAATCTATTCATCAATATTACTCCATAAAGTGATAATGTGGAAGCAATCCATGCATGGGTCATAGTTGAGTCGATGCAGATAGATGACTTTAAAAATAAACCACCAATAAAATTCTTATTTATCAATTTGTATTTTTCATGAGCATCCTACTAAAAAGAAAATGATGTAATTTGGCTTGTCTCCATTCATGTACACATTGCAAACAATATACATACTATAGAGTAATAGTGCATGTTGTACTCTTGCTTAAGAACTTATATTTAATTTTTCCTTTTGGGTAATCACTCAAAATTTCAATGTTTCTTACCATGACATACAAACATCGAATTATTTTTACTTGTAACCGCCATTAGATAATGTCTTTGTATCTTAACATTATGTTATTTTGACTATAATGAGTCATTACATAAGGTCAATGTACCATAATATATGTTGAATTTAATTAATAAATATTGCTTTGTATGTGCTCAATGATCATAGTATGGTGCTTTCCATTTTTTATTTTATTCACTTTGTGAAAGATGTTTTTTTTTGCACTGTATATTGATCTGTAAGATCCCAAGGATGCAATTTAGACAATATAAACTTAACCATGACCTAGTAATGAATTCATTATATTTGAGCATCTCATCTACTAGGCACATTGACACATCCAGTGCCTAGCATGTTGATATTTTTGTAGCTTTCCTTCTCCTTGGTTGTCTGAGTTAGATATCAAATTATGTACTTGCTTATGACTGTTAGGTCCCAGAGACAACTGAGAGGGGGGGTGAATCAGTTGTCTAATAAATTTAAACCAAAAACAACTTAACCAAACTTAATGCTTAATACCGGTAAAGATTAATGCATGAAACAGAAAGATAAAAATATCCACAACACATAACACCAATATTTGTACGTGAAAACCCTATAAGGGGAAAAACCACGGTGGGAAACCTTACCCACAATCAGATGGTACTACTGTAGATAATATGTGTATACAAATGGGGTCTGCACATGCAGAAAGGCCAAGCGCCTAGACCTCACTGCTCAATCACAAATGGGAGTCACACTGACTACAATTGGATGGTTAAATCCAATAATGATGTACTGCTCAAAATAGCATCTTCATATGCTGGATTCAGTATCGGTTCAGTTGTGATATGCCTTTACAAAACCTTCCTTCAACCTTCAAATGATGTCTGCGTGTAAAGCTCTGCTTATTCTCGCATATACCGAATTACAACCCTTCTCACATTTGCATATCGATCTTACAAATAAGATCTTACATTTATACCATAACCTAAGACCAATTTTAGTAGGTCGGCTCTAAAAGATATTACAATAAAATCAATTTACAAGTAAAAAAATAACCGATGCAATAACCGATACAACATGTTGGCTTAATGCATTTACAACAATAATAAATCATCTCCACAACATGTTGTGCTGATCTGAAATAGATAAGCATGTTGGTGCTTATCTTGGACCTAATTGTCGGTAACAACAAATATGCAAACACGAATATTCAAGACAAAGTGTCCAAACAATGTCTTCGACATAACCAAGCATTCTCCATGTTATTCCAAGTGTCGGTGAACAATATATCCTGCCGGTGTACCAAATACCCGTGACTGTGCATAAGTCACTTGCTTGCTGGTGAACATTGCCAATTCTCCAAAGTGCCAGAGTTGATAAGTGTTAATAGGTGTTGACATCAATGACAAAACCATATCAACGTATCCAAAATACCAACAATCTCCCCCTTTGGCATTGATGGCAACACAAGATGGAAAAACCATCAAAGTGTCAAATACCAAAAACCAAAATTCAGGTACAAAGAGCAATCAATCACTCCCAAAACAACAATCTCTCCCCCTAGGAGTAACATATGTTTTTCAATATCAATCTCTCCCTCTTTGACATCAAATGCCAAAGCTAATATAAAAACCAAGTTCAAATACAAAATACCAACTTATTCAATATACCAACTACTCCCCCTGAGAAGTAGTTCTCCTCATCAAAGCCAGAATAAAAGATTTTTCTGTTAATTCTATCGGTTGATGACAAACATCAACTGTCTAAGTCTCTACCAGTGGGGGTATGACCCCAAGATGATCTCTAAGATATTCAAAAGTCTCCTTAGGCAAAGGCTTAGTGAAAATATTTGCAATCTGCTCTTTAATATTCACATAAACCAGTTTTACCTCTTTTGCTTCAACATTCTCTTTCAAAAAATTCAGTTTGATAGAAACATGTTTAGTTTTAGAATGTAGTACCGGATTCTTAGATATATCAATTGCTTCTGTATTGTCACAATAGATAGTTATAGGTTCCTTGCATTTTACCTTTATATGCTTCAACATTTGTTTAAGCCATAATACCTGTGTACAGTTAGTTGCTGCTGCAACATATTCTGATTCTGTTGTTGATAAAGATGTGCAACTTTGTTTCTTACTCAACCAAGAAATTAATCTACTTCCAAGAAAAAATGCTCTGCCAGTGGTGCTATTTCTGTCATCTACATCTCCTGCCCAATTTGCATCTGTGTATGCACATAATTCAAAGTTTTCATCTCTAGGATACCATAGGCCAAGATTTGTAGTGCCTTGTAAGTACCGGAAAATCCTTTTTACTGCTGATTTATGATTTTCTTTAGGATTACTCTGAAATCTTGAAACAATACATATGGCATTCATAATATCAGGTCTTTTTTGTGTCAAATACAGTAAACCTCCTATCATAGATTTGTATCTAGTTG